>NC_135501.1:665635-1311270 GCF_052857255.1 Amblyomma americanum
CTCATCGCTGATATCGCTTTAACCTCCCATGCAAATTTAATTAGCTTTTGTTTGAGCTGAAGACTTGTTCCTTCAGGGTGGAAAGAATGTGTTGTTTTTCTAGTGCTCTCTCCGTTGCACCGCCATCAGTTGCGTGATGCAAAAAGCTCGCCCCACAGTACGTTTATCTGATGTAAATGTCCTGTACAGTGGGCCCGAATGTGTGTTCATGTCTCTTTTTTGCTCGAGTTTATTTGTTCATCGCTGATATCGCTTCAACCTCCCATGCAAATTTATTATGCTTTTGTTTGAGCTCGAGACTGGTTCCTTCAGGGTGGAGAGAATGTGTAGTGTTTTTCTTGTGCTCTCTTCGTTGCACCACCATCAGTTGCGTGATGCAAAATGCTCGCCCCACCGGGCGTTTATCTGATGTACATGTCCTGTACAGTGGGTCCGTTCGTGTCTCTTTTATGCTCATGTTTATTTGCTCATCGCTGATATCGCTTCAACCTCTCATGCATACTTAATCTCCTTTTGTTTGAGGAGGAGACTGGTTCCTTCAGGGTGGAGAGAATGTGTTGTGTTTTTCTTCTGCTCTCTTCGTATCACCGCCATCAGTTTCGTGATGCAAAAAGCTCGCCCCACAGGACGTTTAACTGATGTAACTGTCCAGTACACTTTTCCCGATTGTATTTTCGTGTCCCTTTTATGCTCAAGTATATTTGCTCATCTCTGATATCGCTTCAACCTCCCATAAATTTATTCTCCTTTTGTTTGAGCAGGAGACTGGTTCCTTCAGGGTGGAATGTATTGTTTTTCTTGAGCTCGCTTTGTTGCACCGCCATCAGTTGTGTGATGCAAAAAGCTCGCCCCACAGTACGTTTATCTGATGTAAATGTCCTGTACAGTGGGCCCGAATGTGTGTTCATGTCTCTTTTTTGCTCGAGTTTATTTGTTCATCGCTGATATCGCTTCAACCTCCCATGCAAGTTTATTATGCTTTTGTTTGAGCTCGAGACTGGTTCCTTCAGGGTGGAGAGAATGTGTAGTGTTTTTCTTGTGCTCTCTTCGTTGCACCACCATCAGTTGCGTGATGCAAAATTCTCGCCCCACCGGGCGTTTATCTGATGTACCTGTCCTGTACAGTGGGTCCGTTCGTGTCTCTTTTATGCTCATGTTTATTTGCTCATCGCTGATATCGCTTCAACCTCTCATGCATATTTAATCTCCTTTTGTTTGAGGAGGAGACTGGTTCCTTCAGGGTGGAGAGAATGTGTTGTGTTTTTCTTCTGCTCGCTTCATTGCACCGCCATCAGTTGCATGATGCAAAAAGCTCGCCCCACAGTACGTTTATCTGATGTAACTGTCCTGTTCAGTGGCCCCGTTTCTGTCTCTTTTATGCTAAAGTTTGCTCATCGCTGATATCGCTTCAACTTGACAGGCAATTTTAATCTAATTTTGTTTGAGCAGGAAACTGGTTCCTTCAGGGTGGAGAGAATGTGTTGTGTTTTTCTTGTGCTCTCTTCGTTGCACCGCCATCAGTTGCGTGATTCAAAAAGATCGCCCGACAGTAAGTTTATCTGATGTAGCTGTCTTGTACAGTGCGCCCGATTGTGTGTTCGCATCTCTTTTTTGCTTAGGTTTATTTGCTCATCGCTGATTTCGCTTCAACCTATCATGCATGTTTAATTTCCTTTTGTTTGAGCAGGAGACTGGTTCCTTCAGGGTGGAGAGAATGTGTTATGTTTTGTTCTGCTCGCTTCACTGCACCGCCATCAGTTGCGTGATGCAAAAAGATCGCCCCCAGGATGTTTATCTTATGTAACTGTCCTGTACAGTGGGCCCGTTTGTGGCTCTTTTATGCTAAAGTTTATATGCTCATCGCTGATATCGCTTCAACCTTCCATGCAAATTTAATCTGCTTTTGTTTGAGCAGAAGACTGGTTCCTTCGGGGTGGAGAGAATGTGTTGTTTTACTTGTGCTCTCTCTGTTGCACACCATCAGTTGCGTGATGCAAAAATCTCGCCCCCCAGTACGTTTATCTGATGTAACTGTCCTGTACAGTGGGCCCGAATGTGTGTTCGTGTCTCATTTTTGCTCGAGTTTATTTGCTCATCGCTGATATCGCTTCGACCTCCCATGCAAATTTAATCTGCTTTTGTTTGAGGAGAAGACTGGTTCCTTCAGGGTGGAGAGAATGTGTTGTGTTTTTCTTGTGCTCTCTTCGTTGCACCGCCATCAGTTTCGTGATGCAAAAAGCTCGCCCCACAGGACGTTTAACTGATGTAACTGTCCTGTACACTTTGCCCGATTTTATGTTTGTGTCTCTTTTATGCTCAAGTATATTTGCTCATCGCTGATATCGCTTCAACCTCCCATGCAAATTTAATCTCCTTTTGTTTGAGCAGGATACTGGTTCCTTCAGGGTGGAGAGAATGTGTTATGTTTGGTTCTGCTCGCTTCATTGCACCACCATCAGTTGCGTGATGCAAAAAGCTCGTCCCACAGGACGTTTATCCTATGTAACTGTCCTGTACAGTGGGCCCGTTTGTGTCTCTTTTATGCTAAAGTTTATTTGCTCATCGCTGATATCGCTTTAACCTCCCATGCAAATTTAATCTGGTTTTGTTTGAGCTGAAGACTTGTTCCTTCAGGGTGGAGAGATTGTGTTGTTTTTCTAGTGCTCTCTCCGTTGCACCGCCATCAGTTGCGGGATGCAAAAAGCTCGCCCCACAGTACGTTTATCTGATGTATATGTCCTGTGCAGTGGGCCCGAATGTGTGTTCGTGTCTCTTTATTGCTCGAGTTTATTTGTTCATCGCTGATATCGCTTGAACCTCCCATGCAAATTTATTATGCTTTTGTTTGAGCTCGAGACTGGTTCCTTCAGGGTGGAGAGAATGTGTAGTGTTTTTCTTGTGCTCTCTTCGTTGCACCACCATCAGTGGCGTGATGCAAAATGCTCGCCCCACAGGGCGTTTATCTGATGTACCTGTCCTGTACAGGGGGTCCGTTCGTGTCTCTTTTATGCTCATGTTTATTTGCTCATCGCTGATATCGCTTCAACCTCTCATGCATATTTAATCTCCTTTTGTTTGAGGAGGAGACTGGTTCCTTCAGGGTGGAGAGAATGTGTTGTGTTTTTCTTCTGCTCGCTTCATTGCACCGCCATCAGTTGCATGATGCAAAAAGCTCGCCCCACAGTACGTTTATCTGATGTAACTGTCCTGTTCAGTGGCCCCGTTTCTGTCTCTTTTATGCTAAAGTTTGCTCATCGCTGATATCGCTTCAACTTGACAGGCAAATTTAATCTAATTTTGTTTGAGCAGGAAACTGGTTCCTTCAGGGTGGAGAGAATGTGTTGTGTTTTTCTTGTGCTCTCTTCGGTGCACCGCCATCAGCTGCGTGATGCAAAAACTTGCCCCACAGGACGTTTTTCTGGTGTAATTGTCCTGTACAGTGGGCCCGATTGCATGTTCGTGTCTCTTTTATGCTCTTTTTTTGCTCGTCACTGATATCGCTTCAACCTCCCATGCAAATTTTATCTCCTTTTGTTCGAGCAGCGGACAGGTTTCTTCAGAGTGGAGAGAAGGTGTTGTTTTTCTTGTGCTCTCTTCGTTGCACCGCCATCAGTTGCGTGATTCAAAAAGATCGCCCGACAGTAAGTTTTTCTGATGTAGCTGTCTTGTACAGTGCGCCCGATTGTGTGTTCGTGTCTCTTTTTTGCTTAGGTTTATTTGCTCATCGCTGATTTCGCTTCAACCTATCATGCATGTTTAATTTCCTTTTGTTTGAGCAGGAGACTGGTTCCTTCAGGGTGGAGAGAATGTGTTATGTTTTTTTCTGCTCGCTTCATTGCACCGCCATCAGTTGCGTGATGCAAAAAGCTCGCCCCCCAGGATGTTTATCTTATGTAACTGTCCTGTAGAGTGGGCCCGTTTGTGTCTCTTTTATGCTAAAGTTTATTTGCTCATCGCTGATATCGCTTCAACCTTCCATGCAAATTTAATCTGCTTTTGTTTGAGCAGAAGACTGGTTCCTTCGGGGTGGAGAGAATGTGTTGTTTTACTTGTGCTCTCTCTGTTGCACACCATCAGTTGCGTGATGCCAAAATCTCGCCCCACAGTACGTTTATCTGATGTAAATGTCCTGTACAGTGGGCCCGAATGTGTGCTCGTGTCTCTTTTTTGCTCGAGTTTATTTGTTCATCGCTGATATCGCTTCAACCTCCCATGCAAATTTATTATGCTTTTGTTTGAGCTCGAGACTGGTTCCTTCAGGGTGGAGAGAATGTGTAGTGTTTTTCTTGTGCTCTCTTCGTTGCACCACCATCAGTTGCGTGATGCAAAATGCTCGCCCCACCGGGCGTTTATCTGATGTACCTGTCCTGTACAGTGGGTCCGTTCGTGTCTCTTTTATGCTCATGTTTATTTGCTCATCGCTGATATCGCTTCAACCTCTCATGCATATTTAATCTCCTTTTGTTTGAGGAGGAGACTGGTTCCTTCAGGGTGGAGAGAATGTGTTGTGTTTTTCTTCTGCTCGCTTCATTGCACCACCATCAGTTGCATGATGCAGAAATCTCGCCCCACAGTACGTTTATCTGATGTAACTGTCCTGTACAGTGGGCCCGTTTCTGTCTCTTTCATGCTAAAGTTTGCTCATCGCTGATATCGCTTCAACTTGACAGGCAATTTTAATCTAATTTTGTTTGAGCAGGAAACTGGTACCTTCAGGGTGGAGAGAATGTGTTGTGTTTTTCTTGTGCTCTCTTCGGTGCACCGCCATCAGCTGCGTGATGCAAAAACTTGCCCCACAGGACGTTTTTCTGGTGTAATTGTCCTGTACAGTGGGCCCGATTGCATGTTCGTGTCTCTTTTATGCTCTTTTTTGCTCGTCACTGATAGCGCTTCAACCTCCCATGCAAATTTTTTCTCCTTTTGTTCGAGCAGCGGACAGGTTCCTTCAGAGTGGAGAGAAGGTGTTGTGTTTTTCTTGTGCTCTCTTCGTTGCACCGCCATCAGTTGCGTGATTCAAACAGATCGCCCGACAGTAAGTTTATCTGATGTAGCTGTCTTGTACAGTGCGCCCGATTGTGTGTTCGCATCTCTTTTTTGCTTAGGTTTATTTGCTCATCGCTGATTTCGCTTCAAACTATCATGCATGTTTAATTTCCTTTTGTTTGAGCAGGAGACTGGTTCCTTCAGGGTGGAGAGAATGTGTTATGTTTTGTTCTGCTCGCTTCACTGCATCGCATCAGTTGCGTGATGCAAAAAGCTCGCCCCCCAGGATGTTTATCTTATGTAACTGTCCTGTACAGTGGGCCCGTTTGTGTCTCTTTTATGCTAAAGTTTATTTGCTCATCGCTGATATCGCTTCAACCTCCCATGCAAATTTAATCTGCTTTTGTTTGAGCTGAAGACTGGTTCCTTCGAGGTGGAGAGAATGTGTTGTTTTCCTTGTGCTCTCTCTGTTGCACACCATCAGTTGCGTGATGCAAAAATCTCGCCCCACAGTACGTTTATCTGATGTAACTGTCCTGTACAGTGGGCCCGATTGTGTGTTCGTGTCTCATTTTTGCTCGAGTTTATTTGCTCATCGCTAATATCGCTTCAACCTCCCATTCAAATTTAATCTGCTTTTGTTTGAGCTGGAGACTGGTTTCTTCAGGGTGGAGAGAATGTGTTGTGTTTTTCTTGTGCTCTCTTCGTTGCACCGCCATCAGTTTCGTGATGCAAAAAGCTCGCCCCAGAGGACGTTTAACTGATGTAACTGTCCTGTACACTTTGCCCGATTTTATGTTTGTGTCTCTTTTATGCTCAAGTATATTTGCTCATCGCTGAAATCGCTTCAACCTCCCATGCAAATTTAATCTCCTTTTGTTTGAGCAGGATACTGGTTCCTTCAGGGTGGAGAGAATGTGTTATGTTTGGTTCTGCTCGCTTCGTTGCACCACCATCAGTTGCGTGATGCAAAAAGCTCGCCCCACAGGATGTTTCTCTTATGTAACTGTCCTGTACAGTGGGCCCGTTTGTGTCTCTTTTATGCTAAAGTTTATTTGCTCATCGCTGATATCGCTTTAACCTCCCATGCAAATTTAATTAGCTTTTGTTTGAGCTGAAGACTTGTTCCTTCAGGGTGGAAAGAATGTGTTGTTTTTCTAGTGCTCTCTCCGTTGCACCGCCATCAGTTGCGTGATGCAAAAAGCTCGCCCCACAGTACGTTTATCTGATGTAAATGTCCTGTACAGTGGGCCCGAATGTGTGTTCATGTCTCTTTTTTGCTCGAGTTTATTTGTTCATCGCTGATATCGCTTCAACCTCCCATGCAAATTTATTATGCTTTTTTTTGAGCTCGAGACTGGTTCCTTCAGGGTGGAGAGAATGTGTAGTGTTTTTCTTGTGCTCTCTTCGTTGCACCACCATCAGTTGCGTGATGCAAAATGCTCGCCCCACCGGGCGTTTATCTGATGTACATGTCCTGTACAGTGGGTCCGTTCGTGTCTCTTTTATGCTCATGTTTATTTGCTCATCGCTGATATCGCTTCAACCTCTCATGCATACTTAATCTCCTTTTGTTTGAGGAGGAGACTGGTTCCTTCAGGGTGGAGAGAATGTGTTGTGTTTTTCTTCTGCTCTCTTCGTTGCACCGCCATCAGTTTCGTGATGCAAAAAGCTCGCCCCACAGGACGTTTCACTGATGTAACTGTCCAGTACACTTTTCCCGATTGTATGTTCGTGTCCCTTTTATGCTCAAGTATATTTGCTCATCTCTGATATCGCTTCAACCTCCCATAAATTTAATCTCCTTTTGTTTGAGCAGGAGACTGGTTCCTTCAGGGTGGAATGTATTGTTTTTCTTGAGCTCGCTTTGTTGCACCGCCATCAGTTGTGTGATGCAAAAAGCTCGCCCCACAGGACGTTTATCTGATGTAACTGTTCTGTGCAGTGCGCCCGATTGTATGTCCGGGTCTCATTTTTGCTCGAGTTTATTTGCTCATCGCTGATATCGCTTCGACCTCCCAAGCAAATTTAATCTGCTTTTGTTTGAGGAGAAGACTGGTTCCTTCAGGGTGGAGAGAATGTGTTGTGTTTTTCTTGTGCTCTCTTCGTTGCACCGCCATCAGTTTCGTGATGCAAAAAGCTCGCCCCACAGGACGTTTAACTGATGTAACTGTCCTGTACACTTTGCCCGATTTTATGTTTGTGTCTCTTTTATGCTCAAGTATATTTGCTCATCGCTGATATCGCTTCAACCTCCCATGCAAATTTAATCTCCTTTTGTTTGAGCAGGATACTGGTTCCTTCAGGGTGGAGAGAATGTGTTATGTTTGGTTCTGCTCGCTTCATTGGACCACCATCAGTTGCGTGATGCAAAAAGCTCGCCCCACAGGACGTTTATCCTATGTAACTGTCCTGTACAGTGGGCCCGTTTGTGTCTCTTTTATGCTAAAGTTTATTTGCTCATCGCTGATATCGCTTTAACCTCCCATGCAAATTTAATCTGCTTTTGTTTGAGCAGAAGACTGGTTCCTTCGGGGTGGAGAGAATGTGTTGTTTTACTTGTGCTCTCTCTGTTGCACATCATCAGTTGCGTGATGCCAAAATCTCGCCCCACAGTACGTTTATCTGATGTAAATGTCCTGTACAGTGGGCCCGAATGTGTGCTCGTGTCTCTTTTTTGCTCGAGTTTATTTGTTCATCGCTGATATCGCTTCAACCTCCCATGCAAATTTACTATGCTTTTGTTTGAGCTCGAGACTGGTTCCTTCAGGGTGGAGAGAATGTGTAGTGTTTTTCTTGTGCTCTCTTCGTTGCACCACCATCAGTTGCGTGATGCAAAATGCTCGCCCCACCGGGCGTTTATCTGATGTACCTGTCCTGTACAGTGGGTCCGTTCGTGTCTCTTTTATGCTCATGTTTATTTGCTCATCGCTGATATCGCTTCAACCTCTCATGCATATTTAATCTCCTTTTGTTTGAGGAGGAGACTGGTTCCTTCAGGGTGGAGAGAATGTGTTGTGTTTTTCTTCTGCTCGCTTCATTGCACCACCATCAGTTGCATGATGCAGAAATCTCGCCCCACAGTACGTTTATCTGATGTAACTGTCCTGTACAGTGGGCCCGTTTCTGTCTCTTTCATGCTAAAGTTTGCTCATCGCTGATATCGCTTCAACTTGACAGGCAATTTTAATCTAATTTTGTTTGAGCAGGAAACTGGTTCCTTCAGGGTGGAGAGAATGTGTTGTGTTTTTCTTGTGCTCTCTTCGGTGCACCGCCATCAGCTGCGTGATGCAAAAACTTGCCCCACAGGACGTTTTTCTGGTGTAATTGTCCTGTACAGTGGGCCCGATTGCATGTTCGTGTCTCTTTTATGCTCTTTTTTGCTCGTCACTGATAGCGCTTCAACCTCCCATGCAAATTTTTTCTCCTTTTGTTCGAGCAGCGGACAGGTTCCTTCAGAGTGGAGAGAAGGTGTTGTGTTTTTCTTGTGCTCTCTTCGTTGCACCGCCATCAGTTGCGTGATTCAAAAAGATCGCCCGACAGTAAGTTTATCTGATGTAGCTGTCTTGTACAGTGCGCCCGATTGTGTGTTCGCATCTCTTTTTTGCTTAGGTTTATTTGCTCATCGCTGATTTCGCTTCAAACTATCATGCATGTTTAATTTCCTTTTGTTTGAGCAGGAGACTGGTTCCTTCAGGGTGGAGAGAATGTGTTATGTTTTGTTCTGCTCGCTTCACTGCATCGCCATCAGTTGCGTGATGCAAAAAGCTCGCCCCCCAGGATGTTTATCTTATGTAACTGTCCTGTACAGTGGGCCCGTTTGTGTCTCTTTTATGCTAAAGTTTATTTGCTCATCGCTGATATCGCTTCAACCTCCCATGCAAATTTAATCTGCTTTTGTTTGAGCAGAAGACTGGTTCCTTCGAGGTGGAGAGAATGTGTTGTTTTCCTTGTGCTCTCTCTGTTGCACACCATCAGTTGCGTGATGCAAAAATCTCGCCCCACAGTACGTTTATCTGATGTAACTGTCCTGTACAGTGGGCCCGATTGTGTGTTCGTGTCTCATTTTTGCTCGAGTTTATTTGCTCATCGCTAATATCGCTTCAACCTCCCATTCAAATTTAATCTGCTTTTGTTTGAGCTGGAGACTGGTTTCTTCAGGGTGGAGAGAATGTGTTGTGTTTTTCTTGTGCTCTCTTCGTTGCACCGCCATCAGTTTCGTGATGCAAAAAGCTCGCCCCAGAGGACGTTTAACTGATGTAACTGTCCTGTACACTTTGCCCGATTTTATGTTTGTGTCTCTTTTATGCTCAAGTATATTTGCTCATCGCTGATATCGCTTCAACCTCCCATGCAAATTTAATCTCCTTTTGTTTGAGCAGGATACTGGTTCCTTCAGGGTGGAGAGATTGTGTTATGTTTGGTTCTGCTCGCTTCGTTGCACCACCATCAGTTGCGTGATGCAAAAAGCTCGCCCCACAGGATGTTTCTCTTATGTAACTGTCCTGTACAGTGGGCTCGTTTCTGTCTCTTTCATGCTAAAGTTTGCTCATCGCTGATATCGCTTCAACTTGACAGGCAATTTTAATCTAATTTTGTTTGAGCAGGAAACTGGTTCCTTCAGGGTGGAGAGAATGTGTAGTGTTTTTCTTGTGCTCTCTTCGTTGCACCACCATCAGTTGCGTGATGCAAAATGCTCGCCCCACCGGGCGTTTATCTGATGTACATGTCCTGTACAGTGGGTCCGTTCGTGTCTCTTTTATGCTCATGTTTATTTGCTCATCGCTGATATCGCTTCAACCTCTCATGCATACTTAATCTCCTTTTGTTTGAGGAGGAGACTGGTTCCTTCAGGGTGGAGAGAATGTGTTGTGTTTTTCTTCTGCTCGCTTCATTGCACCGCCATCAGTTGCATGATGCAAAAAGCTCGCCCCACAGTACGTTTATCTGATGTAACTGTCCTGTTCAGTGGCCCCGTTTCTGTCTCTTTTATGCTAAAGTTTGCTCATCGCTGATATCGCTTCAACTTGACAGGCAAATTTATTCTAATTTTGTTTGAGCAGGAAACTGGTTCCTTCAGGGTGGAGAGAATGTGTTGTTTTACTTGTGCTCTCTCTGTTGCACACCATCAGTTGCGTGATGCAAAAATCTCGCCCCACAGTACGTTTATCTGATGTAACTGTCCTGTACAGTGGGCCCGAATGTGTGTTCGTGTCTCATTTTTGCTCGAGTTTATTTGCTCATCGCTGATATCGCTTCAACCTCCCATGCAAATTTAATCTGCTTTAGTTTGAGGAGAAGACTGGTTCCTTCAGGGTGCTCTCTTCGTTGCACCGCCATCAGTTTCGTGATGCAAAAAGCTCGCCCCACAGGACGTTTAACTGATGTAACTGTCCTGTACACTTTGCCCGATTTTATGTTTGTGTCTCTTTTATGCTCAAGTATATTTGCTCATCGCTGATATCGCTTCAACCTCCCATGCAAATTTAATCTCCTTTTGTTTGAGCAGGATACTGGTTCCTTCAGGGTGGAGAGAATGTGTTATGTTTGGTTCTGCTCGCTTCATTGCACCACCATCAGTTGCGTGATGCAAAAAGCTCGCCCCTCAGGACGTTTATCTTATGTAACTGTCCTGTACAGTGGGCCCGTTTGTGTCTCTTTTATGCTAAAGTTTATTTGCTCATCGCTGATATCGCTTTAACCTCCCATGCAAATTTAATCTGCTTTTGTTTGAGCTGAAGACTTTTTCCTTCAGGTTGGAGAGAATGTGTTGTTTTTCTAGTGCTCTCTCCGTTGCACCGCCATCAGTTGCGTGATGCAAAAAGCTCGCCCCACAGTACGTTTATCTGATGTATATGTCCTGTACAGTGGGCCCGTTTCTGTCTCTTTTATGCTAAAGTTTGCTCATCGCTGATATCGCTTCAACCTCTCATGCATATTTAATCTCCTTTTGTTTGAGGAGGAGACTGGTTCCTTCAGGGTGGAGAAAATGTGTTGTGTTTTTCTTCTGCTCGCTTCATTGCACCGCCATCAGTTGCATGATGCAAAAAGCTCGCCCCACAGGACGTTTATCTGATGTAACTGTCCTGTACAGTGGGCCCGTTTCTGTCTCTTTTATGCTAAAGTTTGCTCATCGCTGATATCGCTTCAACTTGACAGGCAAATTTAATCTAATTTTGTTTGAGCAGGAAACTGGTTCCTTCAGGGTGGAGAGAATGTGTTGTGTTTTTCTTGTGCTCTCTTCGGTGCACCGCCATCAGCTGCGTGATGCAAAAAGCTCGCCCCACAGTACGTTTATCTGATGTAAATGTCCTGTACAGTGGGCCCGAATGTGTGTTCATGTCTCTTTTTTGCTCGAGTTTATTTGTTCATCGCTGATATCGCTTCAACCTCCCATGCAAATTTATTATGCTTTTGTTTGAGCTCGAGACTGGTTCCTTCAGGGTGGAGAGAATGTGTAGTGTTTTTCTTGTGCTCTCTTCGTTGCACCACCATCAGTTGCGTGATGCAAAATGCTCGACACACCGGGCGTTTATCTGATGTACATGTCCTGTACAGTGGGTCCGTTCGTGTCTCTTTTATGCTCATGTTTATTTGCTCATCGCTGATATCGCTTCAACCTCTCATGCATACTTAATCTCCTTTTGTTTGAGGAGGAGACTGGTTCCTTCAGGGTGGAGAGAATGTGTTGTGTTTTTCTTCTGCTCTCTTCGTTGCACCGCCATCAGTTTCGTGATGCAAAAAGCTCGCCCCACAGGACGTTTCACTGATGTAACTGTCCAGTACACTTTTCCCGATTGTATGTTCGTGTCCCTTTTATGCTCAAGTATATTTGCTCATCTCTGATATCGCTTCAACCTCCCATAAATTTAATCTCCTTTTGTTTGAGCAGGAGACTGGTTCCTTCAGGGTGGAATGTATTGTTTTTCTTGAGCTCGCTTTGTTGCACCGCCATCAGTTGTGTGATGCAAAAAGCTCGCCCCACAGGACTTTTATCTGATGTAACTGTTCTGTGCAGTGCGCCCGATTGTATGTCCGGGTCTCTTTTATGCTGAAGTTTATTTGCTCATCGCTGTTATCGCTTCAACCTCCCAAGCAAATTTAATCTCCTTTTGTTTGAGCAGGAGACTGGTTCCTTCAGGGTGGAGAGAATGTGTTGTTTTTTGTTGTGCTCTCTTCGTTGCACTGGCATCAGTTTCGTGATGCAAAAAGCTCGCCCCACAGGACGTTTAACTGATGTAACTGTCCTGCACAGTGGGCCCGTTCATGTCTCTTTTATGCTCAAGTTTATTTGCTCATCGCTGATATCGTTCAACCTATCATGCATATTTAATCTCCTTTTGTTTGAGCAGGAGACTGGTTCCTTCAGGGTGGAGAGAATGTGTTGTGGTTTACTTGTGCTCTCTTCGTTGCACCGCCATCACTGGCGTGATGCAAAAAGCTCGCCCCACAGGACGTTTATTTGATGTAACTGTCCCGTACAGTGGGCCCGTTTGCATGTTCGTGTCTATTTGATGCTCTTTTTTAGCTTTTCGCTGATATTGCTTCAACCTCCCATGGAAATTTTATCTCCTTTTGTTCGAGCAGCGGACAGGTTCCTTAAGAGTGGAGAGAATGTGTTGTGTTTTTTTTGTGCTCTATTCGTTGCACCGCCATCAGTTTCTTGATGCAAAAAGCTCGCCCCACAGGACGTTTAACTGATGTAACTGTCCTGTACACTTTTCCCGATTGTATGTTCGTGTCTCTTTTATGCTCAAGTATATTTGCTCATCGCTGATATCGCTTCAACCTCCCATGCAAATTTTATCTCCTTTTGTTCGAGCAGCGGACAGGTTCCTTCAGGTTGGAAAGAAGGTGTTGTGTTTTTCTTGTGCTCTCTTCGTTGCACCGCCATCAGTTGCGTGATTCAAAAGATCGCCCCACAGTAAGTTTATCTGATGTAGCTGTCTTGTACAGTGCACCCGATTCTGTGTTCGTGTCTCTTTTTTGCTTAGGTTTATTTGCTCATCGCTGATTTCGCTTCAACCTATCATGCATATTTAATATCCTTTTGTTTGAGCAGGAGACTGGTTCCTTCAGGGTGGAGAGAATGTGTTATGTTTTGTTCTGCTCGCTTCATTGCACCGCCATCAGTTGCGTGATGCAAAAAGCTCGCCCCCCAGGATGTTTATCTTATGTAACTGTCCTGTACAGTGGGCCCGTTTGTATCTCTTTTATGCTAAATTTGATTTGCTCATCGCTGATATCGCTTCAACCTCCCATGCAAATTTAATCTGCTTTTGTTTGAGCAGAAGACTGGTTCCTTCGAGGTGGAGAGAATGTGTTGTTTGCCTTGTGCTCTCTCTGTTGCACACCATCAGTTGCGTGATGCAAAAATCTCGCCCCACAGTACGTTTATCTGATGTAACTGTCCTGTACAGTGGGCCCGATTGTGTGTTCGTGTCTCATTTTTGCTCGAGTTTATTTGCTCATCGCTAATATCGTTTCAACCTCCCATTCAAATTTAATCTGCTTTTGTTTGAGCTGGAGACTGGTTTCTTCAGGGTGGAGAGAATGTGTTGTGTTTTTCTTGTGCTCTCTTCGTTGCACCGCCTTCTGTTTCGTGATGCAAAAAGCTCGCCCCACAGGACGTTTAACTGATGTAACTGTCCTGTACACTTTGCCCGATTTTATGTTTGTGTCTCTTTTATGCTCAAGTATATTTGCTCATCGCTGATATCGCTTCAACCACCCATGCAAATTTAATCTCCTTTTGTTTGAGCAGGATACTGGTTCCTTCAGGGTGGAGAGAATGTGTTATGTTTGGTTCTGCTCGCTTCATTGCACCACCATTAGTTGCGTGATGCAAAAACTCGCCCCACAGGATGTTTACCTTATGTAACTGTCCTGTACAGTGGGCCCGTTTGTGTCTCTTTTATGCTAAAGTTTATTTGCTCATCGCTGATATCGCTTTAACCTCCCATGCAAATTTAATCTGCTTTTGTTTGAGCTGAAGACTTGTTCCTTCAGGGTGGAAAGAATGTGTTGTTTTTCTAGTGCTCTCTCCGTTGCACCGCCATCAGTTGCGTGATGCAAAAAGCTCGCCCCACAGTACGTTTATCTGATGTAAATGTCCTGTACAGTGGGCCCGAATGTGTGTTCGTGTCTCTTTTATGCTCATGTTTATTTGCTCATCGCTGATATCGCTTCAACCTCTCATGCATATTTAATCTCCTTTTGTTTGAGGAGGAGACTGGTTCCTTCAGGGTGGAGAGAATGTGTTGTGTTTTTCTTCTGCTCGCTTCATTGCACCACCATCAGTTGCATGATGCAGAAATCTCGCCCCACAGTACGTTTATCTGATGTAACTGTCCTGTACAGTGGGCCCGTTTCTGTCTCTTTCATGCTAAAGTTTGCTCATCGCTGATATCGCTTCAACTTGACAGGCAATTTTAATCTAATTTTGTTTGAGCAGGAAACTGGTTCCTTCAGGGTGGAGAGAATGTGTTGTGTTTTTCTTGTGCTCTCTTCGGTGCACCGCCATCAGCTGCGTGATGCAAAAACTTGCCCCACAGGACGTTTTTCTGGTGTAGTTGTCCTGTACAGTGGGCCCGATTGCATGTTCGTGTCTCTTTTATGCTCTTTTTTGCTCGTCACTGATAGCGCTTCAACCTCCCATGCAAATTTTTTCTCCTTTTGTTCGAGCAGCGGACAGGTTCCTTCAGAGTGGAGAGAAGGTGTTGTGTTTTTCTTGTGCTCTCTTCGTTGCACCGCCATCAGTTGCGTGATTCAAAAAGATCGCCCGACAGTAAGTTTATCTGATGTAGCTGTCTTGTACAGTGCGCCCGATTGTGTGTTCGCATCTCTTTTTTGCTTAGGTTTATTTGCTCATCGCTGATTTCGCTTCAACCTATCATGCATGTTTAATTTCCTTTTGTTTGAGCAGGAGACTGGTTCCTTCAGGGTGGAGAGAATGTGTTATGTTTTGTTCTGCTCGCTTCACTGCACCGCCATCAGTTGCGTGATGCAAAAAGATCGCCCCCAGGATGTTTATCTTATGTAACTGTCCTGTACAGTGGGCCCGTTTGTGGCTCTTTTATGCTAAAGTTTATATGCTCATCGCTGATATCGCTTCAACCTTCCATGCAAATTTAATCTGCTTTTGTTTGAGCAGAAGACTGGTTCCTTCGGGGTGGAGAGAATGTGTTGTTTTACTTGTGCTCTCTCTGTTGCACACCATCAGTTGCGTGATGCAAAAATCTCGCCCCACAGTACGTTTATCTGATGTAACTGTCCTGTACAGTGGGCCCGAATGTGTGTTCGTGTCTCATTTTTGCTCGAGTTTATTAGCTCATCGCTGATATCGCTTCGACCTCCCATGCAAATTTAATCTGCTTTTGTTTGAGGAGAAGACTGGTTCCTTCAGGGTGGAGAGGATGTGTTGTGTTTTTCTTGTGCTCTCTTCGTTGCACCGCCATCAGTTTCGTGATGCAAAAAGCTCGCCCCACAGGACGTTTAACTGATGTAACTGTCCTGTACACTTTGCCCGATTTTATGTTTGTGTCTCTTTTATGCTCAAGTATATTTGCTCATCGCTGATATCGCTTCAACCTCCCATGCAAATTTAATCTCCTTTTGTTTGAGCAGGATACTGGTTCCTT
The DNA here is from genome assembly GCF_052857255.1 of Amblyomma americanum. Taxonomy (NCBI): domain Eukaryota; kingdom Metazoa; phylum Arthropoda; class Arachnida; order Ixodida; family Ixodidae; genus Amblyomma; species Amblyomma americanum. Next base: position 681,259 of record NC_135501.1, read on the forward strand.
CAGGGTGAAGAGAATGTGTTATGTTTGGTTCTGCTCGCTTCATTGCACCACCATCAGTTGCGTGATGCAAAAAGCTCGCCCCACAGGACGTTTATCTTATGTAACTGTCCTGTACAGTGGGCCCGTTTGTGTCTCTTTTATGCTAAAGTTTATTTGCTCATCGCTGATATCGCTTTAACCTCCCATGCAAATTTAATCTGCTTTTGTTTGAGCTGAAGACTTGTTCCTTCAGGGTGGAGAGATTGTGTTGTTTTTCTAGTGCTCTCTCCGTTGCACCGCCATCAGTTGCGGGATGCAAAAAGCTCGCCCCACAGTACGTTTATCTGATGTATATGTCCTGTACAGTGGGCCCGAATGTGTGTTCGTGTCTCTTTATTGCTCGAGTTTATTTGTTCATCGCTGATATCGCTTGAACCTCCCATGCAAATTTATTATGCTTTTGTTTGAGCTCGAGACTGGTTCCTTCAGGGTGGAGAGAATGTGTAGTGTTTTTCTTGTGCTCTCTTCTTTGCACCACCATCAGTGGCGTGATGCAAAATGCTCGCCCCACAGGGCGTTTATCTGATGTACCTGTCCTGTACAGTGGGTCCGTTCGTGTCTCTTTTATGCTCATGTTTATTTGCTCATCGCTGATATCGCTTCAACCTCTCATGCATATTTAATCTCCTTTTGTTTGAGGAGGAGACTGGTTCCTTCAGGGTGGAGAGAATGTGTTGTGTTTTTCTTCTGCTCGCTTCATTGCACTGCCATCAGTTGCATGATGCAAAAAGCTCGCCCCAAAGGACGTTTATCTGATGTAACTGTCCTGTACAGTGGGCCCGTTTCTGTCTATTTTATGGTAAAGTTTGCTCATCGCTGATATCGCTTCAACTTGACAGGCAAATTTAATCTAATTTTGTTTGAGCAGGAAACTGGTTCCTTCAGGGTGGAGAGAATGTGTTGTGTTTTTTTGTGCTCTCTTCGGTGCACCGCCATCAGCTGCGTGATGCAAAAACTTGCCCCACAGGACGTTTTTCTGATGTAATTGTCCTGTACAGTGGGCCCGATTGCATGTTCGTGTCCCTTTTATGCTCTTTTTTTGCTCGTCGCTGATATCGCTTCAACCTCTCATGCATATTTTATCTCCTTTTGTTCGAGCAGCGGACAGGTTCCTTCAGAGTGGAGAGAAGGTGTTGTGTTTTTCTTGTGCTCTCTTCGTTGCACCGCCATCAGTTGCGTGATGCAAAAAGCTCGCCCCAAGGTAAGTTTATCTGATGTAACTGTCCTGTACACTTTGCCCGATTGCATGTTCGCGTCTCTTTTTGCTGAAGTTTATTTGCTCATCGCTGTTATCGCTTCAACCTCCCAAGCAAATTTAATCTCCTTTTGTTTGAGCAGGAGACTGGTTCCTTCAGGGTGGAGAGAATGTGTTTTTTTTCTTGTGCTCTCTTCGTTGCACCACCATCAGTTGCGTGATGCAAAAAGGTCACCGCACAGGACATTTATCTTATGTAACTGTCCTGTACAGTGGGCCCGTTCGTGTCTCTTTTATGCGCAAGTTTATTTGCTCATCGCTGATATCGCTTCAACCTCTCTTGCATATTTATTCTCCTTTTGTTTGAGCAGGAGACTGGTTCCTTCAGGGTGGAGAGAATGTGTTGTGTTTTTTTCGGCTCGCTTCATTGCACCGCCATCAGTTGCGTGATGCAAAAAGCTCGCCCCACAGGACGTTTATCTAATGTAACAGTCCTGTGCAGTGGGCCCGTTTGTGTCTTTTTTATGCTAAAGTTTGTTTGCTAATCGCTGATATCGCTTCAACCTGACATGTAAATTTAATCTAATTTTGTTTGAGCAGGAGACTGGTTCATTCAGGATGGAGAGAATGTGTTGTGGTTTTCTTGTGCTCTCTTCGTTGCACCGCCATCACTGGCGTGATGCAAAAAGCTCGCCCCACAGTACGTTTATCTGATGTAACTGTCCTGTACAGTGGGCCCTATTGTGTGTTCATGTCTCTTTTTTGCTCGAGTTTATTTGTTCATCGCTGATATCGCTTCAACCTCCCATGCAAATCTATTATGCTTTTGTTTGAGCTCGAGACTGGTTCCTTCAGGGTGGAGAGAATATGTTGTGTTTTTCTTGTGCTCTCTTCGTTGCACCACCATCAGTTTTGTTATGCAAAAAGCTCGCCCCACAGGACGTTTAACTGATGTAACTGTCCTGTACACTGGGCCCGATTGTATGTTCGGGTCTCTTTTATGCTCAAGTATATTTTCTCATCGCTGACATCGCTTCAACCTTCAATGCAAATTTAATCTCCTTTTTTTGAGCAGGAGACTGGTTCCTTCAGGGTGGAGAGAATGTATTGTTTTTCTTGAGCTCTCTTCGTTGCACCGCCATCAGTTGCGTGATGCAAAAAGCTCACCCCACAGGACGTTTATCTGATGTAACTGTTCTGTGCAGTGGGCCCGATTGTATGTCCGTGTCGCTTTTATGCTCAAGTTTATTTGCTCATCGCTGATATCGCTTCAACCTCCCACGCAAATTTAATATCCTTTTGTTTGAGCAAAAGACTGGTTCCTTCAGGGTGGAGATAATGTGTTGTTTTATTCTTGTGCTCTCTTCGTTGCACCGCCATCAGTTGCGTGATGCAAAAGCTCGCCCCAGAGGACGTTTATCTGATGTAACTGTCCTGTACAGTGGGCCCGTTTGTGGCTCTTTTATGCTAAAGTTTGTTTGCTCATCGCTGATATGGCTTCAACCTGACATGCAAATTTAATCTAATTTTCTTTGAGCAGGAGACTGGTTCCTTCAGGGTGGAGAGAATGTGTTGTGTTTTTCTTGTGCTCTCTTCGTTGCACCGCCATCACTGGCGTGATGCAAAAAGCTCGCCCCACAGGACGTTTATCTGATGTAACTGTTCTGTGCAGTGGGCTCGATTGTATGTCCGTGTCGCTTTTATGCTCAAGTTTATTTGCTCATCGCTGATATCGCTTCAACCTATCATGCATATTTAATATCCTTTTGTTTGAGCAGGAGACTGGTTCCTTCAGGGTGGAGAGAATGTGTTATGTTTTGTTCTGCTCGCTTCATTGCACCGCCATCAGTTGCGTGATGCAAAAAGCTCGCCCCCAGGATGTTTATCTTATGTAACTGTCCTGTACAGTGGGCCCGTTTGTATCTCTTTTATGCTAAAGTTTATTTGCTCATCGCTGATATCGCTTCAACCTCCCATGCAAATTTAATCTGCTTTTGTTTGAGCAGAAGACTGGTTCCTTCGAGGTGGAGAGAATGTGTTGTTTTCCTTGTGCTCTCTCTGTTGCACACCATCAGTTGCGTGATGCAAAAATCTCGCCCCACAGTACGTTTATCTGATGTAACTGTCCTGTACAGTGGGCCCGATTGTGTGTTCGTGTCTCATTTTTGCTCGAGTTTATTTGCTCATCGCTAATATCGCTTCAACCTCCCATTCAAATTTAATCTACTTTTGTTTGAGCTGGAGACTGGTTTCTTCAGGGTGGAGAGAATGTGTTGTGTTTTTCTTGTGCTCTCTTCGTTGCACCACCTTCAGTTTCGTGATGCAAAAAGCTCGCCCCACAGGACGTTTAACTGATGTAACTGTCCTGTACACTTTGCCCGATTTTATGTTTGTGTCTCTTTTATGCTCAAGTATATTTGCTCATCGCTGATATCGCTTCAACCTCCCATGCAAATTTAATCTCCTTTTGTTTGAGCAGGATACTGGTTCCTTCAGGGTGGAGAGAATGTGTTATGTTTGGTTCTGCTCGCTTCATTGCACCACCATTAGTTGCGTGATGCAAAAACTCGCCCCACAGGATGTTTATCTTATGTAACTGTCCTGTACAGTGGGCCCGTTTGTGTCTCTTTTATGCTAAAGTTTATTTGCTCATCGCTGATATCGCTTTAACCTCCCATGCAAATTTAATCTGCTTTTGTTTGAGCTGAAGACTTGTTCCTTCAGGGTGGAAAGAATGTGTTGTTTTTCTAGTGCTCTCTCCGTTGCACCGCCATCAGTTGCGTGATGCAAAAAGCTCGCCCCACAGTACGTTTATCTGATGTAAATGTCCTGTACAGTGGGCCCGAATGTGTGTTCATGTCTCTTTTTTGCTCGAGTTTATTTGCTCATCGCTGATATCGCTTCGACCTCCCATGCAAATTTAATCTGCTTTTGTTTGAGGAGAAGACTGGTTCCTTCAGGGTGGAGAGAATGTGTTTTTTTCTTGTGCTCTCTTCGTTGCACCACCATCAGTTGCGTGATGCAAAAAGGTCACCGCACAGGACATTTATCTTATGTAACTGTCCTGTACAGTGGGCCCGTTCGTGTCTCTTTTATGCGCAAGTTTATTTGCTCATCGCTGATATCGCTTCAACCTCTCTTGCATATTTATTCTCCTTTTGTTTGAGCAGGAGACTGGTTCCTTCAGGTTGGAGAGAATGTGTTGTGTTTTTTTCGGCTCGCTTCATTGCACCGCCATCAGTTGCGTGATGCAAAAAGCTCGCCCCACAGGACGTTTATCTAATGTAACAGTCCTGTGCAGTGGGCCCGTGTGTCTTTTTTATGCTAAAGTTTGTTTGCTAATCGCTGATATCGCTTCAACCTGACATGTAAATTTAATCTAATTTTGTTTGAGCAGGAGACTGGTTCATTAAGGGTGGAGAGAATGTGTTGTGGTTTTCTTGTGCTCTCTTCGTTGCACCGCCATCACTGGCGTGATGCAAAAAGCTCGCCCCACAGTACGTTTATCTGATGTAACTGTCCTGTACAGTGGGCCCTATTGTGTGTTCATGTCTCTTTTTTGCTCGAGTTTATTTGTTCATCGCTGATATCGCTTCAACCTCCCATGCAAATCTATTATGCTTTTGTTTGAGCTCGAGACTGGTTCCTTCAGGGTGGAGAGAATATGTTGTGTTTTTCTTGTGCTCTCTTCGTTGCACCACCATCAGTTTTGTTATGCAAAAAGCTCGCCCCACAGGACGTTTAACTGATGTAACTGTCCTGTACACTGGGCCCGATTGTATGTTCGGGTCTCTTTTATGCTCAAGTATATTTTCTCATCGCTGATATGGCTTCAACCTTCAATGCAAATTTAATCTCCTTTTTTTGAGCAGGAGACTGGTTCCTTCAGGGTGGAGAGAATGTATTGTTTTTCTTGAGCTCTCTTCGTTGCACCGCCATCAGTTGCGTGATGCAAAAAGCTCACCCCACAGGACGTTTATCTGATGTAACTGTTCTGTGCAGTGGGCCCGATTGTATGTCCGTGTCGCTTTTATGCTCAAGTTTATTTGCTCATCGCTGATATTGCTTCAACCTCCCACGCAAATTTAATATCCTTTTGTTTGAGCAAGAGACTGGTTCCTTCAGGGTGGAGATAATGTGTTGTTTTATTCTTGTGCTCTCTTCGTTGCACCGCCATCAGTTGCGGGATGCAAAAGCTCGCCCAACAGGGCGTTTATCTGATGTACCTGTCCTGTACAGTAGGCCCGTTCGTGTCTCTTTTATGCTAAAGTTTGCTCATCGCTGATATCGCTTCAACTTGAGAGGAAAATTTAATCTAATTTTGTTTGAGCAGGAAACGGGTAACTTCAGGGTGGAGAGAATGTGTTTTGTTTTTCTTGTGCTCTCTTCGTTGCACCGCCATCAGTTGCGTATTGCAAAAAATTTGCCCCACAGGACGTTTTTCTGGTGTAATTGTCCTGTACAGTGAGCCCGATTGTGTGTTCGTGTCTGTTTTTTGCTCGAGTTTATTTGCTCATCGCTGATATCGCTTCAATCTTCCATGCAAATTTATTATGCTTTTGTTTGAGCTGGAGACTGGTACCTTCAGGATGTAGGGAATGTATTGTTTTCCTTGAGCTCTCTTCGTTGCACCGCCATCACTGGCGTGATGCAAAAAGCTCGCCCCACAGGACGTTTATCTGATGTAACTGTTCTGTGCAGTGGGCTCGATTGTATGTCCGTGTCGCTTTTATGCTCAAGTTTATTTGCTCATCGCTGATATCGCTTCAACCTATCATGCATATTTAATATCCTTTTGTTTGAGCAGGAGACTGGTTCCTTCAGGGTGGAGAGAATGTGTTATGTTTTGTTCTGCTCGCTTCATTGCACCGCCATCAGTTGCGTGATGCAAAAAGCTCGCCCCCCAGGATGTTTATCTTATGTAACTGTCCTGTACAGTGGGCCCGTTTGTATCTCTTTTATGCTAAAGTTTATTTGCTCATCGCTGATATCGCTTCAACCTCCCATGCAAATTTAATCTGCTTTTGTTTGAGCAGAAGACTGGTTCCTTCAAGGTGGAGAGAATGTGTTGTTTTCCTTGTGCTCTCTCTGTTGCACACCATCAGTTGCGTGATGCAAAAATCTCGCCCCACAGTACGTTTATCTGATGTAACTGTCCTGTACAGTGGGCCCGATTGTGTGTTCGTGTCTCATTTTTGCTCGAGTTTATTTGCTCATCGCCAATATCGCTTCAACCTCCCATTCAAAATTAATCTACTTTTGTTTGAGCTGGAGACTGGTTTCTTCAGGGTGGAGAGAATGTGTTGTGTTTTTCTTGTGCTCTCTTCGTTGCACCGCCTTCAGTTTCGTGATGCAAAAAGCTCGCCCCACAGGACGTTTAACTGATGTAACTGTCCTGTACACTTTGCCCGATTTTATGTTTGTGTCTCTTTTATGCTCAAGTATATTTGCTCATCGCTGATATCGCTTCAACCTCCCATGCAAATTTAATCTCCTTTTGTTTGAGCAGGATACTGGTTCCTTCAGGGTGGAGAGAATGTGTTATGTTTGGTTCTGCTCGATTCATTGCACCACCATTAGTTGCGTGATGCAAAAACTCGCCCCACAGGATGTTTATCTTATGTAACTGTCCTGTACAGTGGGCCCGTTTGTGTCTCTTTTATGCTAAAGTTTATTTGCTCATCGCTGATATCGCTTTAACCTCCCATGCAAATTTAATCTGCTTTTGTTTGAGCTGAAGACTTGTTCCTTCAGGGTGGAAAGAATGTGTTGTTTTTCTAGTGCTCTCTCCGTTGCACCGCCATCAGTTGCGTGATGCAAAAAGCTCGCCCCACAGTACGTTTATCTGATGTAAATGTCCCGTACAGTGGGCCCGAATGTGTGTTCATGTCTCTTTTTTGCTCGAGTTTATTTGCTCATCGCTGATATCGCTTCGACCTCCCATGCAAATTTAATCTGCTTTTGTTTGAGGAGAAGACTGGTTCCTTCAGGGTGGAGAGAATGTGTTGTGTTTTTCTTGTGCTCTCTTCGTTGCACCGCCATCAGTTTCGTGATGCAAAAAGCTCGCCCCACAGGACGTTTAACTGATGTAACTGTCCTGTACACTTTGCCCGATTTTATGTTTGTGTCTCTTTTATGCTCAAGTATATTTGCTCATCGCTGATATCGCTTCAACCACCCATGCAAATTTAATCTCCTTTTGTTTGAGCAGGATACTGGTTCCTTCAGGGTGGAGAGAATGTGTTATGTTTGGTTCTGCTCGCTTCATTACACCACCATCAGTTGCGTGATGCAAAAAGCTCGCCCCTCAGGACGTTTATCTTATGTAACTGTCCTGTACAGTGGGCCCGTTTGTGTCTCTTTTATGCTAAAGTTTATTTGCTCATCGCTGATATCGCTTTAACCTCCCATGCAAATTTAATCTGCTTTTGTTTGAGCTGCAGACTTGTTCGTTCAGGTTGGAGAGAATGTGTTGTTTTTCTAGTACTCTCCGTTGCACCGCCATCAGTTGCGTGATGCAAAAAGCTCGCCCCACAGTACGTTTATCTGATGTATATGTCCTGTACAGTGGGCCCGTTTCTGTCTCTTTTATGCTAAAGTTTGCTCATCGCTGATATCGCTTCAACCTCTCATGCATATTTAATCTCCTTTTGTTTGAGGAGGAGACTGGTTCCTTCAGGGTGGAGAAAATGTGTTGTGTTTTTCTTCTGCTCGCTTCATTGCACCGCCATCAGTTGCATGATGCAAAAAGCTCGCCCCACAGGACGTTTATCTGATGTAACTGTCCTGTACAGTGGGCCCGCTTCTGTCTCTTTTATGTAAAGTTTGCTCATCGCTGATATCGCTTCAACTTGACAGGCAAATTTAATCTAATTTTGTTTGAGCAGGAAACTGGTTCCTTCAGGGTGGAGAGAATGTGTTGTGTTTTTCTTGTGCTCTCTTCGGTGCACCGCCATCAGCTGCGTGATGCAAAAACTTGCCCCACAGGACGTTTTTCTGGTGTAATTGTCCTGTACAGTGGACCCGATTGCATGTTCGTGTCTCTTTTATGCTCTTTTTTTGCTCGTCGCTGATATCGCTTCAACCTCCCATGCAAATTTTATCTCCTTTTGTTCGAGCAGCGGACAGGTTCCTTCAGAGTGGAGAGAAGGTGTTGTATTTTTCTTGTGCTCTCTTCGTTGCCCCGCCATCAGTTGCGTGATGCAAAAAGCTCGCCCCAAGGTAAGTTTATCTGATGTAACTGTCCTGTACAGTGCGCCCGATTGTATGTCCGTGTCTCTTTTATGCTGAAGTTTATTTGCTCATCGCTGTTATCGCTTCAACCTCCCAAGCAAATTTAGTCTCCTTTTGTTTGAGCAGGAGACTGGTTCCTTAAGGGTGGAGAGAATGTGTTATGTTTGGTTCTGCTCGCTTCATTGCACCACCATCAGTTGCGTGATGCAAAAAGCTCGCCCCACAGGATGTTTATCTTATGTAACTGTCCTGTACAGTGGGCCCGTTTGTGTCTCTTTTATGCTAAAGTTTATTTGCTCATCGCTGATATCGCTTTAACCTCCCATGCAAATTTAATCTGCTTTTGTTTGAGCTGAAGACTTGTTCCTTCAGGGTGGAAAGAATGTGTTGTTTTTCTAGTGCTCTCTCCGTAGCACCGCCATCAGTTGCGTGATGCAAAAAGCTCGCCCCACAGTACGTTACTCTGATGTAAATGTCCTGTACAGTGGGCCCGAATGTGTGCTCGTGTCTCTTTTTTGCTCGAGTTTATTTGTTCATCGCTGATATCGCTTCAACCTCCCATGCAAATTTATTATGCTTTTGTTTGAGCTCGAGACTGGTTCCTTCAGGGTGGAGAGAATGTGTAGTGTTTTTCTTGTGCTCTCTTCGTTGCACCACCATCAGTTGCGTGATGCGAAATGCTCGCCCCACCGGGCGTTTATCTGATGTACCTGTCCTGTACAGTGGGTCCGTTCGTGTCTCTTTTATGCTCATGTTTATTTGCTCATTGCTGATATCGCTTCAACCTCTCATGCATATTTAATCTCCTTTTGTTTGAGGAGGAGACTGGTTCCTTCAGGGTGGTGAGAATGTGTTGTGTTTTTCTTCTGCTCGCTTCATTGCACCACCATCAGTTGCATGATGCAGAAATCTCGCCCCACAGTACGTTTATCTGATGTAACTGTCCGGTACAGTGGGCCCGATTCTGTCTCTTTTATGCTAAAGTTTGCTCATCGCTGATATCGCTTCAACCTGACAGGCAAATTTAATCTAATTTTGTTTGAGCAGGAAACTGGTTCCTTCAGGGTGGAGAGAATGTGTTGTGTTTTTTTTTGTGCTCTCTTCGGTGCACCGCCATCAGCTGCGTGATGCAAAAACTTGCCCCACAGGACGTTTTTCTGGTGTAATTGTCCTGTACAGTGGGCCCGATTGCATGTTCGTGTCCCTTTTATGCTCTTTTTTTGCTCGTCGCTGATATCGCTTCAACCTCCCATGCAAATTTATTCTCCTTTTGTTTGAGCAGAAGACTGGTTCCTTCAGGCTGGAGAAAATGTGTTGTTTTTCTTGTGCTCTCTTCGTTGCACCACCATCAGTTGCGTGATGCAAAAAGGTCACCGCACAGGACATTTATCTTATGTAACTGTCCTGTACAGTGGGCCCGTTCGTGTCTCTTTTATGCGCAAGTTTATTTGCTCATCGCTGATATCGCTTCAACCTCTCTTGCATACTTATTCTCCTTTTGTTTGAGCAGGAGACTGGTTCCTTCAGGGTGGAGAGAATGTGTTGTGTTTTTTTCGGCTCGCTTCATTGCACCGCCATCAGTTGCGTGATGCAAAAAGCTCGCCCCACAGGACGTTTATCTAATGTAACAGTCCTGTGCAGTGGGCCCGTTTGTGTCTCTTTTATGCTAAAGTTTGTTTGCTAATCGCTGATATCGCTTCAACCTGACATGTAAATTTAATCTAATTTTGTTTGAGCAGGAGACTGGTTCATTCAGGGTGGAGAGAATGTGTTGTGGTTTTCTTGTGCTCTCTTCGTTGCACCGCCATCACTGGCGTGATGCAAAAAGCTCGCCCCACAGTACGTTTATCTGATGTAACTGTCCTGTACAGTGGGCCCTATTGTGTGTTCATCTCTTTTTTGCTCGAGTTTATTTGTTCATCGCTGATATCGCTTCAACCTCCCATGCAAATCTATTATGCTTTTGTTTGAGCTCGAGACTGGTTCCTTCAGGGTGGAGAGAATATGTTGTGTTTTTCTTGTGCTCTCTTCGTTGCACCACCATCAGTTTTGTTATGCAAAAAGCTCGCCCCACAGGACGTTTAACTGATGTAACTGTCCTGTACACTGGGCCCGATTGTATGTTCGGGTCTCTTTTATGCTCAAGTATATTTTCTCATCGCTGATATCGCTTCAACCTTCAATGCAAATTTAATCTCCTTTTTTTGAGCAGGAGACTGGTTCCTTCAGGGTGGAGAGAATGTATTGTTTTTCTTGAGCTCTCTTCGTTGCACCGCCATCAGTTGCGTGATGCAAAAAGCTCACCCCACAAGACGTTTATCTGATGTAACTGTTCTGTGCAGTGGGCCCGATTGTATGTCCGTGTCGCTTTTATGCTCAAGTTTATTTGCTCATCGCTGATATCGCTTCAACCTCCCACGCAAATTTAATATCCTTTTGTTTGAGCAAGAGACTGGTTCCTTCAGGGTGGAGATAATGTGTTGTTTTATTCTTGTGCTCTCTTCGTTGCACCGCCATCAGTTGCGTGATGCAAAAGCTCGCCCCACAGGGCGTTTATCTGATGTACCTGTCCTGTACAGTGGGCCCGTTCGTGTCTCTTTTATGCTAAAGTTTGCTCATCGCTGATATCGCTTCAACTTGAGAGGAAAATTTAATCTAATTTTGTTTGAGGAGGAAACGGGTAACTTCAGGGTGGAGAGAATGTGTTTTGTTTTTCTTGTGCTCTCTTCGTTGCACCGCCATCAGTTGCGTATTGCAAAAAATTTGCCCCACAGGACGTTTTTCTGGTGTAATTGTCCTGTACAGTGAGCCCGATTGTGTGTTCGTGTCTGTTTTTTGCTCGAGTTTATTTGTTCATCGCTGATATCGCTTCAACCTCCCATGCAAATTTATTCTGCTTTTGTTTGAGCTCGAGTCTGGTTCCTTCAGGGTGGAGAGGATGTGTTGTGTTTTTCTTGTGCTCTCTTCGTTGCACCACCATCAGTTTTGTTATGCAAAAAGCTCGCCCCACAGGACGTTTATCTGATGTAACTGTCCTGTACAGTGGGCCCGTTTGTGGCTCTTTTATGCTAAAGTTTGTTTGCTCATCGCTGATATGGCTTCAACCTGACATGCAAATTTAATCTAATTTTGTTTGAGCAGGAGACTGGTTCCTTCAGGGTGGAGAGAATGTGTTGTGTTTTTCTTGTGCTCTCTTCGTTGCACCGCCATCACTGGCGTGATGCAAAAAGCTCGCCCCACAGGACGTTTATCTGATGTAACTGTTCTGTGCAGTGGGCTCGATTGTATGTCCGTGTCGCTTTTATGCTCAAGTTTATTTGCTCATCGCTGATATCGCTTCAACCTATCATGCATATTTAATATCCTTTTGTTTGAGCAGGAGACTGGTTCCTTCAGGGTGGAGAGAATGTGTTATGTTTTGTTCTGCTCGCTTCATTGCACCGCCATCAGTTTCGTGATGCAAAAAGCTCGCCCCACAGGACGTTTAACTGATGTAACTGTCCTGTACACTTTGCCCGATTTTATGTTTGTGTCTCTTTTATGCTCAAGTATATTTGCTCATCGCTGATATCGCTTCAACCTCCCATGCAAATTTAATCTCCTTTTGTTTGAGCAGGATACTGGTTCCTTCAGGGTGGAGAGAATGTGTTATGTTTGGTTCTGCTCGCTTCATTGCAACACCATTAGTTGCGTGATGCAAAAACTCGCCCCACAGGATGTTTATCTTATGTAACTGTCCTGTAAAGTGGGCCCGTTTGTGTCTCTTTTATGCTAAAGTTTATTTGCTCATCGCTGATATCGCTTTAACCTCCCATGCAAATTTAATCTGCTTTTGTTTGAGCTGAAGACTTGTTCCTTCAGGGTGGAAAGGATGTGTTGGTTTTCTAGTGCTCTCTCCGTTGCACCGCCATCAGTTGCGTGATGCAAAAAGCTCGACCCACAGTACGTTTATCTGATGTAAATGTCCTGTACAGTGGGCCCGAATGTGTGTTCATGTCTCTTTTTTGCTCGAGTTTATTTGTTCATCGCTGATATCGCTTCAACCTCCCATGCAAGTTTATTATGCTTTTGTTTGAGCTCGAGACTGGTTCCTTCAGGGTGGAGAGAATGTGTAGTGTTTTTCTTGTGCTCTCTTCGTTGCACCACCATCAGTTGCGTGATGCAAAATGCTCGCCCCACCGGGCGTTTATCTGATGTACCTGTCCTGTACAGTGGGTCCGTTCGTGTCTCTTTTATGCTCATGTTTATTTGCTCATCGCTGATATCGCTTCAACCTCTCATGCATATTTAATCTCCTTTTGTTTGAGGAGGAGACTGGTTCCTTCAGGGTGGAGAGAATGTGTTGTGTTTTTCTTCTGCTCGCTTCATTGCACCGCCATCAGTTGCATGATGCAAAAAGCTCGCCCCACAGTACGTTTATCTGATGTAACTGTCCTGCTCAGTGGCCCCGTTTCTGTCTCTTTTATGCTAAAGTTTGCTCATCGCTGATATCGCTTCAACTTGACAGGCAAATTTAATCTAATTTTGTTTGAGCAGGAAACTGGTTCCTTCAGGGTGGAGAGAATGTGTTGTGTTTTTCTTGTGCTCTCTTCGGTGCACCGCCATCAGCTGCGTGATGCAAAAACTTGCCCCACAGGACGTTTTTCTGGTGTAATTGTCCTGTACAGTGGGCCCGATTGCATGTTCGTGTTTCTTTTATGCTCTTTTTTTGCTCGTCACTGATATCGCTTCAACCTCCCATGCAAATTTTATCTCCTTTTGTTCGAGCAGCGGACAGGTTTCTTCAGAGTGGAGAGAAGGTGTTGTTTTTCTTGTGCTCTCTTCGTTGCACCGCCATCAGTTGCGTGATTCAAAAAGATCGCCCGACAGTAAGTTTATCTGATGTAGCTGTCTTGTACAGTGCGCCCGATTGTGTGTTCGTGTCTCTTTTTTGCTTAGGTTTATTTGCTCATCGCTGATTTCGCTTCAACCTATCATGCATGTTTAATTTCCTTTTGTTTGAGCAGGAGACTGGTTCCTTCAGGGTGGAGAGAATGTGTTATGTTTTTTTCTGCTCGCTTCATTGCACCGCCATCAGTTGCGTGATGCAAAAAGCTCGCACCCCGGGATGTTTATCTTATGTAACTGTCCTGTACAGTGGGCCCGTTTGTGTCTCTTTTATGCTAAAGTTTATTTGCTCATCGCTGATATCGCTTCAACCTTCCATGCAAATTTAATCTGCTTTTGTTTGAGCAGAAGACTGGTTCCTTCGGGGTGGAGAGAATGTGTTGTTTTACTTGTGCTCTCTCTGTTGCACACCATCAGTTGCGTGATGCAAAAATCTCGCCCCACAGTACGTTTATCTGATGTAACTGTCCTGTACAGTGGGCCCGAATGTGTGTTCGTGTCTCATTTTTGCTCGAGTTTATTTGCTCATCGCTGATAGCGCTTCAACCTCCCATGCAAATTTAATCTGCTTTTGTTTGAGGAGAAGACTGGTTCCTTCAGGGTGCTCTCTTCGTTGCACCGCCATCAGTTTCGTGATGCAAAAAGCTCGCCCCACAGGACGTTTAACTGATGTAACTGTCCTGTACACTTTGCCCGATTTTATGTTTGTGTCTCTTTTATGCTCAAGTATATTTGCTCATCGCTGATATCGCTTCAACCTCCCATGCAAATTTAATCTCCTTTTGTTTGAGCAGGATACTGGTTCCTTCAGGGTGGAGAGAATGTGTTATGTTTGGTTCTGCTCGCTTCATTGCACCACCATCAGTTGCGTGATGCAAAAAGCTCGCCCCTCAGGACGTTTATCTTATGTAACTGTCCTGTACAGTGGGCCCGTTTGTGTTCTTTTATGCTAAAGTTTATTTGCTCATCGCTGATATCGCTTTAACCTCCCATGCAAATTTAATCTGCTTTTGTTTGAGCTGAAGACTTGTTCCTTCAGGTTGGAGAGAATGTGTTGTTTTTCTAGTGCTCTCTCCGTTGCACCGCCATCAGTTGCGTGATGCAAAAAGCTCGCCCCACAGTACGTTTATCTGATGTATATGTCCTGTACAGTGGGCCCGTTTCTGTCTCTTTTATGCTAAAGTTTGCTCATCGCTGATATCGCTTCAACCTCTCATGCATATTTAATCTCCTTTTGTTTGAGGAGGAGACTGGTTCCTTCAGGGTGGAGAAAATGTGTTGTGTTTTTCTTCTGCTCGCTTCATTGCACCGCCATCAGTTGCATGATGCAAAAGCTCGCCCCACAGGACGTTTATCTGATGTAACTGTCCTGTACAGTGGGCCCGTTTCTGTCTCTTTTATGTTAAAGTTTGCTCATCGCTGATATCGCTTCAACTTGACAGGCAAATTTAATCTAATTTTGTTTGAGCAGGAAACTGGTTCCTTCAGGGTGGAGAGAATGTGTTGTGTTTTATTTGTGCTCTCTTCGGTGCACCGCCATCAGCTGCGTGATGCAAAACTTGCCCCACAGGACGTTTTTCTGGTGTAATTGTCCTGTACAGTGGACCCGATTGCATGTTCGTGTCTCTTTTATGCTCTTTTTTTGCTCGTCGCTGATATCGCTTCAACCTCCCATGCAAATTTTATCTCCTTTTGTTCGAGCAGCGGACAGGTTCCTTCAGAGTGGAGAGAAGGTGTTGTGTTTTTCTTGTGCTCTCTTCGTTGCCCCGCCATCAGTTGCGTGATGCAAAAAGCTCGCCCCACAGTACGTTTATCTGATGTAAATGTCCTGTACAGTGGGCCCGAATGTGTGCTCGTGTCTCTTTTTTGCTCGAGTTTATTTGTTCATCGCTGATATCGCTTCAACCTCCCATGCAAATTTATTATGCTTTTGTTTGAGCTCGAGACTGGTTCCTTCAGGGTGGAGAGAATGTGTAGTGTTTTTCTTGTGCTCTCTTCGTTGCACCACCATCAGTTGCGTGATGCAAAATGCTCGCCCCACCGGGCGTTTATCTGATGCACCTGTCCTGTACAGTGGGTCCGTTCGTGTCTCTTTTATGCTCATGTTTATTTGCTCATCGCTGATATCGCTTAACCTCTCATGCATATTTAATCTCCTTTTGTTTGAGGAGGAGACTGGTTCCTTCAGGGTGGAGAGAATGTGTTGTGTTTTTCTTCTGCTCGCTTCATTGCACCACCATCAGTTGCATGATGCAAAAATCTCGCCCCACAGTACGTTTATCTGATGTAACTGTCCTGTACAGTGGGCCCGTTTCTGTCTCTTTTATGCTAAAGTTTGCTCATCGCTGATATCGCTTCAACTTGACAGGCAATTTTATTCTAATTTTGTTTGAGCAGGAAACTGGTTCCTTCAGGGTGGAGAGAATGTGTTGTGTTTTTCTTGTGCTCTCTTCGGTGCACCGCCATCAGCTGCGTGATGCAAAAACTTGCTCCACAGGACGTTTTTCTGGTGTAATTGTCCTGTACAGTGGGCCCGATTGCATGTTCGTGTCTCTTTTATGCTCTTTTTTGCTCGTCACTGATATCGCTTCAACCTCCCATGCAAATTTTATCTCCTTTTGTTCGAGCAGCGGACAGGTTCCTTCAGAGTGGAGAGAAGGTGTTGTGTTTTTCTTGTGCTCTCTTCGTTGCACCGCCATCAGTTGCGTGATTCAAAAAGATCGCCCGACAGTAAGTTTATCTGATGTAGCTGTCTTGTACAGTGCGCCCGATTGTGTGTTCGCATCTCTTTTTTGCTTAGGTTTATTTGCTCATCGCTGATTTCGCTTCAACCTATCATGCATGTTTAATTTCCTTTTGTTTGAGCAGGAGACTGGTTCCTTCAGGGTGGAGAGAATGTGTTATGTTTTGTTCTGCTCGCTTCACTGCACCGCCATCAGTTGCGTGATGCAAAAAGATCGCCCCCAGGATGTTTATCTTATGTAACTGTCCTGTACAGTGGGCCCGTTTGTGGCTCTTTTATGCTAAAGTTTATATGCTCATCGCTGATATCGCTTCAACCTTCCATGCAAATTTAATCTGCTTTTGTTTGAGCAGAAGACTGGTTCCTTCGGGGTGGAGAGAATGTGTTGTTTTACTTGTGCTCTCTCTGTTGCGCACCATCAGTTGCGTGATGCAAAAATCTCGCCCCACAGTACGTTTATCTGATGTAACTGTCCTGTACAGTGGGCCCGAATGTGTGTTCGTGTCTCATTTTTGCTCGAGTTTATTTGCTCATCGCTGATATCGCTTCGACCTCCCATGCAAATTTAATCTGCTTTTGTTTGAGGAGAAGACTGGTTCCTTCAGGGTGGAGAGAATGTGTTGTGTTTTTCTTGTGCTCTCTTCGTTGCACCGCCATCAGTTTCGTGATGCAAAAAGCTCGCCCCACAGGACGTTTAACTGATGTAACTGTCCTGTACACTTTGCCCGATTTTATGTTTGTGTCTCTTTTATGCTCAAGTATATTTGCTCATCGCTGATATCGCTTCAACCTCCCATGCAAATTTAATCTCCTTTTGTATGAGCAGGATACTGGTTCTTTCAGGGTGGAGAGAATGTGTTATGTTTGGTTCTGCTCGCTTCATTGCACCACCATCAGTTGCGTGATGCAAAAAGCTCGCCCCACAGGACGTTTATCTTATGTAACTGTCCTGTACAGTGGGCCCGTTTGTGTCTCTTTTATGCTAAAGTTTATTTGCTCATCGCTGATATCGCTTTAACCTCCCATGCAAATTTAATCTGCTTTTGTTTGAGCTGAAGACTTGTTCCTTCAGGGTGGAGAGATTGTGTTGTTTTTCTAGTGCTCTCTCCGTTGCACCGCCATCAGTTGCGGGATGCAAAAAGCTCGCCCCGCAGTACGTTTATCTGATGTATATGTCCTGTACAGTGGACCCGAATGTGTGTTCGTGTCTCTTTATTGCTCGAGTTTATTTGTTCATCGCTGATATCGCTTGAACCTCCCATGCAAATTTATTATGCTTTTGTTTGAGCTCGAGACTGGTTCCTTCAGGGTGGAGAGAATGTGTAGTGTTTTTCTTGTGCTCTCTTCGTTGCACCACCATCAGTGACGTGATGCAAAATGCTCGCCCCACAGGGCGTTTATCTGATGTACCTGTCCTGTACAGTGGGTCCGTTCGTGTCTCTTTTATGCTCATGTTTATTTGCTCATCGCTGATATCGCTTCAACCTCTCATGCATATTTAATCTCCTTTTGTTTGAGGAGGAGACTGGTTCCTTCAGGGTGGAGAGAATGTGTTGTGTTTTTCTTCTGCTCGCTTCATTGCACCGCCATCAGTTGCATGATGCAAAAAGCTCGCCCCAAAGGACGTTTATCTGATGTAACTGTCCTGTACAGTGGGCCCGTTTCTGTCTCTTTTATGCTCTTTTTTGCTCGTCGCTGATATCGCTTCAACCTCCCATGCAAATTTTATCTCCTTTTGTTCGAGCAGCGGACAGGTTCCTTCAGAGTGGAGAGAAGGTGTTGTGTTTTTCTTGTGCTCTCTTCGTTGCACCGCCATCAGTTGCGTGATGCAAAAAGCTCGCCCCAAGGTAAGTTTATCTGATGTAACTGTCCTGTACAGTGCGCCCGATTGTATGTCCGTGTCTCTTTTATGCTGAAGTTTATTTGCTCATCGCTGTTATCGCTTCAACCTCCCAAGCAAATTTAGTCTCCTTTTGTTTGAGCAGGAGACTGGTTCCTTCAGGGTGGAGAGAATGTGTTGTTTTTTCTTGTGGTCGCTTCGTTGCATCGCCATCAGTTGCGTGATGCAAAAAGCTCACCCCACAGGACGTTTAACTGATGTAACTGTCCTGTACACTTTGCCCGATTGCATGTTCGCGTCTCTTTTTGCTGAAGTTTATTTGCTCATCGCTGTTATCGCTTCAACCTCCCAAGCAAATTTAACCTCCTTTTGTTTGAGCAGGAGACTGGTTCCTTCAGGGTGGAGAGAATGTGTTTTTTTTCTTGTGCTCTCTTCGTTGCACCACCATCAGTTGCGTGATGCAAAAAGCTCACCGCACAGGACATTTATCTTATGTAACTGTCCTGTACAGTGGGCCCGTTCGTGTCTCTTTTATGCGCAAGTTTATTTGCTCATCGCTGATATCGCTTCAACCTCTCTTGCATATTTATTCTCCTTTTGGTTGAGCAGGAGACTGGTTCCTTCAGGGTGGAGAGAATGTGTTGTGTTTTTTTCGGCTCGCTTCATTGCACCGCCATCAGTTGCGTGATGCAAAAAGCTCGCCCCACAGGACGTTTATCTAATGTAACTGTCCTGTGCAGTGGGCCCGTTTGTGTCTCTTTTATGCTAAAGTTTGTTTGCTAATCGCTGATATCGTTTCAACCTGACATGTAAATTTAATCTAATTTTGTTTGAGCAGGAGACTGGTTCATTCAGGGTGGAGAGAATGTGTTGTGGTTTTCTTGTGCTCTCTTCGTTGCACCGCCATCACTGGCGTGATGCAAAAAGCTCGCCCCACAGTACGTTTATCTGATGTAACTGTCCTGTACAGTGGGCCCTATTGTGTGTTCATGTCTCTTTTTTGCTCGAGTTTATTTGTTCATCGCTGATATCGCTTCAACCTCCCATGCAAATCTATTATGCTTTTGTTTGAGCTCGAGACTTGTTCCTTCAGGGTGGAGAGAATATGTTGTGTTTTTCTTGTGCTCTCTTCGTTGCACCACCATCAGTTTTGTTATGCAAAAAGCTCGCCCCACAGGACGTTTAACTGATGTAATTGTCCTGTACACTGGGCCCGATTGTATGTTCGGGTCTCTTTTATGCTCAAGTATATTTTCTCATCGCTGATATCGCTTCAACCTTCAATGCAAATTTAATCTCCTTTTTTTGAGCGGGAGACTGGTTCCTTCAGGGTGGAGAGAATGTATTGTTTTTCTTGAGCTCTCTTCATTGCACCGCCATCAGTTGCGTGATGCAAAAAGCTCACCCCACAGGACGTTTATCTGATGTAACTGTTCTGTGCAGTGGGCCCGATTGTATGTCCGTGTCGCTTTTATGCTCAAGTTTATTTGCTCATCGCTGATATCGCTTCAGCCTCCCACGCAAATTTAATATCCTTTTGTTTGAGCAAGAGACTGGTTTCTTCAGGGTGGAGATAATGTGTTGTTTTATTCTTGTGTTCTCTTCGTTGCACCGCCATCAGTTGCGTGATGCAAAAGCTCGCCCCACAGGGCGTTTATCTGATGTACCTGTCCTGTACAGTGGGCCCGTTCGTGTCTCTTTTATGCTAAAGTTTGCTCATCGCTGATATCGCTTCAACTTGAGAGGAAAATTTAATCTAATTTTGTTTGAGCAGGAAACGGGTAACTTCAGGGTGGAGAGAATGTGTTTTGTTTTTCTTGTGCTCTCTTCGTTGCACCGCCATCAGTTGCGTATTGCAAAAAATTTGCCCCACAGGACGTTTTTCTGGTGTAATTGTCCTGTACAGTGAGCCCGATTGTGTGTTCGTGTCTGTTTTTTGTTCGAGTTTATTTGTTCATCGCTGATATCGCTTCAACCTCCCATGCAAATTTATTATGCTTTTGTTTGAGCTCGAGACTGGTTCCTTCAGGGTGGAGAGGATGTGTTGTGTTTTTCTTGTGCTCTCTTCGTTGCACCACCATCAGTTTTGTTATGCAAAAAGCTCGCCCCACAGGACGTTTATCTGATTTAACTGTCCTGTACAGTGGGCCCGTTTGTGGCTCTTTTATGCTAAAGTTTGTTTGCTCATCGCTGATAAGGCTTCAACCTGACATGCAAATTTAATCTAATTTTGTTTGAGCAGGAGACTGGTTCCTTCAGGGTGGAGAGAATGTGTTGTCTTTTTCTTGTGCTCTCTTCGTTGCACCGCCATCACTGGTGTGATGCAAAAAGCTCGCCCCACAGGACGTTTATCTGATGAAACTGTTCTGTGCAGTGGGCTCGATTGTATGTCCGTGTCGCTTTTATGCTCAAGTTTATTTGCTCATCGCTAATATAGTTTCAACCTCGCATGCAAATTCAATCTGCTTTTGTTTGAGCTGGAGACTGGTACCTTCAGGATGTAGGGAATGTATTGTTTTCCTTGAGCTCTCTTTGTTGCACCGCCATCAGTTGTGTGATGCAAAAAGCTCGCCCCACAGAACGTTTCTCTGATGTATCTGTTCTGTGCTGTGCGCCCGATTGTATGTCCGTGTCTCTTTTATGCTGAAGTTTATTTGCTCATCGCTGTTATCGCTTCAACCTCCCAAGCAAATTTAATCTCCTTTTGTTTGAGCAGGAGACTGGTTCCTTCAGGGCGGAGAGAATGTTTTTTTTTCTTGTGCTCTCTTCGTTGCACCGCCTTCAGTGGTGTGATGCAAAAAGCTCACCCCACAGGACGTTTATCTGATGTAACTGTCCTGTACAGTGGGCCCGTCCGTGTCTCTATTATGCTCAAGTTTATTTGCTCATCGCTGATATCGCTTCAACCTCTCATGCACATTTATACTCCTTTTGTTTGAGCAGGAGACTGGTTCCTTCAGGGTGGAGAGAATGTGTTGTGTTTTTCTTCTGCTCGCTTCATTGCACCGCCATCAGTTTCGTGATGCAAAAAGCTTGCCCCACAGGAAGTTTGTCTGGTGTAATTGTCCTGTACAGTGGGCTCGATTGTGTGTATTCGTGTCTCTTTTATGCTCAAGTTTATTTGCTTATCGCTGATATCGCTTCAACCTCCCATGCAAATTTAATCTCCTTTTATTTGACCAGGAGACTGGTTCCTTCACGGTGGAGAGAATGTGTCGTGGTTTTCTTGTGCTCTCTTCGTTGCACCGCCATCAATGGCGTGATGCAAAAAGCTCGCCCCACAGGACGTTTATTTGATGTAACTGTCCCGTACAGTGGGCCCGATTGCATGTTCGTGTCTATTTATGCTCTTATATTTTGCTCGTCGCGGATATCGCTTCAACCTCCCATGCAATTTTTATCTCCTTTTGTTCGAGCAGCGGACAGGTTCCTTCAGAGTGCAGAGAAGGTGTTGTGTTTTTCTTGTGCTCTCTTCGTTGCACCGCCATCAGTTGCGTGATGCAAAAAGCTCGCCCCACAGTAAGTTTATCTGATTAAACTGTCCTGTACAGTGGGCCCGATTATGTGTTCGTGTCTCTTTTCTGCTTAGGTTTATTTGCTCATCGCTGATTTGCAAAAAGCTCGCCCCACAGGACGTTTCTCTGATGTAACTGTTCTGTGCTGTGCGCCCGATTGTATGTCCGTGTCTCTTTTATGCTGAAGTTTATTTGCTCATCGCTGTTATCGCTTCAACCTCACAAGCAAATTTAATCTCCTTTTGTTTGAGCAGGAGACTGGTTCCTTCAGGGCGGAGAGAATGTGTTTTTTTTTCTTGTGCTCTCTTCGTTGCACCGCCATCAGTTGTGTGATGCAAAAAGCTCACCCCACAGGACGTTTATCTGATGTAACTGTCCTGTACAGTGGGCCCGTCCGTGTCTCTATTATGCTCAAGTTTATTTGCTCATCGCTGATATCGCTTCAACCTCTCATGCATATTTATACTCCTTTTGTTTGAGCAGGAGACTGGTTCCTTCAGGGTGGAGAGAATGTGTTGTGTTTTTCTTCTGCTCGCTTCATTGCACCGCCATCAGTTTCGTGATGCAAAAAGCTTGCCCCACAGGAAGTTTGTCTGGTGTAATTGTCCTGTACAGTGGGCTCGATTGTGTGTATTCGTGTCTCTTTTATGCTCAAGTTTATTTGCTTATCGCTGATATCGCTTCAACCTCCCATGCAAATTTAATTTCCTTTTATTTGACCAGGAGACTGGTTCCTTCACGGTGGAGAGAATGTGTCGTGGTTTTCTTGTGCTCTCTTCGTTGCACCGCCATCAATGGCGTGATGCAAAAAGCTCGCCCCACAGGACGTTTATTTGATGTAACTGTCCCGTACAGTGGGCCCGATTGCATGTTCGTGTCTATTTATGCTCTTATATTTTGCTCGTCGCTGATATCGCTTCAACCTCCCATGCAATTTTTATCTCCTTTTGTTCGAGCAGCGGACAGGTTCCTTCAGAGTGCAGAGAAGGTGTTGTGTTTTTCTTGTGCTCTCTTCGTTGCACTGCCATCAGTTGCGTGATGCAAAAAGCTCGCCCCACAGTATGTTTATCCGATTAAACTGTTCTGTACAGTGGGCCCGATTATGTGTTTGTGTCTCTTTTTTGCTTAGGTTTATTTGCTCATCGCTGATTTCACTTCAACCTCTCATGCATATTTAATCTCCTTTTGTTTGAGCAGGAGACTGGTTCCTTCAGGGTGGAAAGAATGTGTTATGTTTTGTTCTGCTCGCTTCATTGCACCGCCATCAGTTGCGTGATGCAAAAAGCTCGCCCCACAGTACGTTTATCCTATGTAACTGTCCTGTACAGTGGGCCCGTTCGTGTCTCTTTTATGCTAAAGTTTATTTCCTCATCGCTGATATCGTTTCAACCTCGCATGCAAATTTCATCTGATTTTGTTTGAGCAGAAGACTGGTTCCTTCAGGGTGGAGAGAATGTGTTGTTTTTCTTGTGCTCTCTCTGTTGCACCGCCATCAGTTGCGTGATTCAAAAAGCTCGCCCCACAGTACGTTTATCTGATGTAACTGTCCTGTACAGTGGGCCCGATTGTGTGTTCGTCTCTCTTTTTTGGTCGAGTTTATTTGCTCATCGCTGATTTCGCTTCAACCTCCCATGCAAATTTATTATGCTTTTGTTTGAGCTGGAGACTGGTTCCTTCAGGGCGGAGAGAATGTGTTGTGTTTTTCTTGTGCTCTCTTCGTTGCACCGCCATCAGTTTCGTGATGCAAAATGCTCGCCCCACAGGACGTTTAACTGATGTAACTGTCCTGTACACTTTTCCCGATTGTATGTTCGTGTCTCTTTTATGCTCAAGTATATTTGCCCATCGCTGATATCGCTTCAACCTCTCATGCATATTTAATCTCCTTTTGTTTGAGCAGGAGTCTGGTTCCTTCAGGTTGGAGAGAATGTGTTATGTTTTGTTCTGCTCGCTTCATTGCACCGCCATCAGTTGCGTGATGCAAAAAGCTTGCCCCACAGGACGTTTGTCTGGTGTAATTGTCCTGTACAGTGGGCCCGATTGTGTGTGTTCGTGTCTCTTTTATGCTCAAGTTTATTTGCTCATCGCTGATATCACTTCAACCTCCGATGCAAATTTAATCTCCTTTTGTTTGACCAGGAGACTGGTTCCTTCAGGGTTGAGAGAATGTGTTGTGGTTTTCTTGTGCTCTCTTCGTTGCACCGCCATCAATGGCGTGATGCAAAAAGCTCGCCCCACAGGACGTTTATTTGATGTAACTGTCCAGTACAGTGGGCCCGATTGCATGTTCGTGTCTCTTTTATGCTCTTTTTTTGCTCGTCGCTGATATCGCTTCAACCAGCCATGCAAATCTTATCTCCTTTTGTTCGAGCAGCGGACAGGTTCCTTCAGAGTGGAGAGAAGGTGTTGTGTTTTTCTTGTGCTCTCTTCGTTGCACCGCCATCAGTTGCGTGATGCAAAAAGATCGCCCCACAGTAAGTGTATCTGGTGTAGCTGTCTTGTACAGTGCGCCAGATTGTGTGTTCGTGTCTCTTTTTTGCTTAGGTTTATTTGCTCATCGCTGATTTCGCTTCAACCTAACATGCATATTTAATCTCCTTTTGTTTGAGCAGGAGATTGGTTCCTTCAGGGTGGAGAGAATGTGTTATGTTTTGTTCTGCTCGCTTCATTGCACCGCCATCAGTTGCGTGATGCAAAAAGCTCGCCCCAAAGGACGTTTATCTTATGTAACTGTCCTGTACAGTGGGCCCGTTTGTGTCTCTTTTATGCTAAAGTTTATTTGCTCATCGCTGATATCGCTTCAACCTCCCATGCAAATTTAATCTGCTTTTGTTTGAGCAGAAGACTGGTTAATTCAGGGTGGAGAGAATGTGTTGTGTTTTTCTTGTGCTCTCTTCGTTGCACCGCCATCAGTTTCGTGATGCAAAAAGCTCGCCCCACAGGACGTTTAACTGATGTAACTGTCCTGTACACTTTGTCCGATTTTATGTTTGTGTCTCTTTTATGTTCAAGTATATTTGCTCATCGCTGATATCGCTTCAACCTCCCATGCAAATTTAATCTCCTTTTGTTTGAGCAGGATACTGGTTCCTTCAGGCTGGAGAGAATGTGTTATGTTTTGTTCTGCTCGCTTCATTGCACCGCCATCAGTTGCGTGATGCAAAAAGCTCGCCCCACAGGACGTTTATCTGATGTAACTGTTCTGTGCAGTGCGCCCGATTGTATGTCCGTGTCTCTTTTATGCTGAATTTTATTTGCTCATCTCTGTTATCGCTTCATCATCCCAAGCAAATTTAATCTCCTTTTGTTTGAGCAGGAGACTGGTTCCTTCAGGGTGGAGAGAATGTGTTGTTTTTTTCTTGTGCTCTCTTCGTTGCACCGCCATCAGTTGGTGATACAAAAAGCTCAACCCACAGGACGTTTATCTGATGTAGCTGTCCTGCACAGTGGGCCCGTTCGTGTCTCTTTTATGCTCAAGTTAATTTGCTCACCGCTGATATCGTTCAACCTCTCATGCATATTTAATCTCCTTTTGTTTGAGCAGGAGAATGGTTCCTTCAGGGTGGAGAGAATGTGTTGTGGTTTTCTTGTGCTCTCTTCGTTGCACCGCCATCACTGGCGTGATGCAAAAAGCTCGCCCCACAGGACGTTTATTTGATGTAACTGTCCCGTACACTGGGCCCGTTTGCATGTTCGTGTCTATTTTATGCTCTTTTTTTTGCTTGTCGCTGATATCGCTTCAACCTCCCATGAAAATTTTATCTCCTTTTGTTCGAGCAGCGGACAGGTTCCTTAAGAGTGGAGAGAAGGTGTTGTGTTTTCCTTGTGCTCTCTTCGTTGCACCGCCATCAGTTGCGTGATGGAAAAAGCTCGCCCCACAGTAAGTTTATCTGATGTAACTGTCCTGTACAGTGGGCCCGTTTGTGTCTCTTTTATGCTAAAGTTTATTTGCTCATCACTGATACCGCTTCAACTTGACAGCCAAATTTAATCTAATTTTTTTGAGCCGGAGACTGGTTCCTTCAGGATGGAGAGAATGTGTTGTGTTTCTCTTGTGCTCTCTTCGTTGCACCGCCATCAGTTGCGTGATGCAAAAAGCTTGCACCACAGGACGTTTGTCTGGTGTAATTCTCCTGTACAGTGGGCCCGATTGTGTGTGTTCGAGTCTCTTTTATGCTGAAGTTTATTTGCTCATCGCTGATATCGCTTCAACCTCCCATGCAAATTTAATCTCCTTTTGTTTGACCAGGAGACTGGTTCCTTCAGGGTGGAGAGAATGTGTTGTGGTTTTCTTGTGCTCTCTTCGTTGCACCGCCATCAGTTGCGTGATGCAAAAAGCTTGCCCCACAGGACGTTTGTCTGGTGTAATTGTCCTGTACAGTGGGCCCGATTGTGTGTGTTCGAGTCTCTTTTATGCTGAAGTTTATTTGCTCGTCGCTGATATCGCTTCAACCACACATGCATATCTTATCTCCTTTTGTATGAGCAGTGGACAGGTTCCTTCAGAGTGGAGAGAACGTGTTGTGTTTTTCTTGTGCTCTCTTCGTTGCACCGCCATGAGTTGCGTGATGCAAAAAGATCGCCCCACAGTAAGTTTATATGGTGTAGCTTTCTTGTACAGTGCGCCCGATTGTGTGTTCGTGTCTTTTTTTTGCTTCGGTTTATTTGCTCATCGCTGATTTCGCTTCAACCTATCATGCATATTTAATATCCTTTTGTTTGAGCAGGAGACTGGTTCCTTCAGGGTGGAGAGAATGTGTTATGTTTTGTTCTGCTCGCTTCATTGCACCGCCATCAGTTGCGTGATGCAAAAAGCTCGCCTGAAAGGACGTTTATCTTATGTAACTGTCCTGTACAGTGGGCCCGTTTGTGTCTCTTTTATGCTAAAGTTTATTTGCTCATCGCTGATATCGCTTCAACCTCCCATGCAAATTTAATCTGCTTTTGTTTGAGCAGAAGACTGGTTCCTTCGGGGTGGAGAGAATGTGTTGTTTTCGTGTGCTCTCTATGTTGCACGCCATCAGTTGCGTGATGCAAAAATCTCACCCCACAGTACATTTATCTGATTTAACTGTCCTGTACAGTGGGCCCGATTGTGTGTTCGTGTCTCTTTTTTGCTCGAGTTTATTTGCTCATCGCTGATATCGCTTCAACCTCCAATGCAAATTTAATCTGCTTTTGTTTGAGCAGAAGACTGGTTAATTCAGGGTGGAGAGAATGTGTTGTGTTTTTCTTGTGCTCTCTTTGTTGCACCGCCATCAGTTTCGTGATGCAAAAAGCTCGTCCAACAGGACGTTTAACTGATGTAACTATCCTGTGCACTTTGCCCGATTTTATGTTTGTGTCTCTTTTATGCTCAAGTATATTTGCTCATCGCTGATATCGCTTCAACCTCCCATGTAAATTTAATCTCCTTTTGTTTGAGCAGGATACTGGTTCCTTCGGGGTGGAGAGAATGTGTTATGTTTTGTTCTGCTCGCTTCATTGCACCGCCATCAGTTGCGTGATGCAAAAAGCTCGCCCCACAGGACGTTTATCTTATGTAACTGTCCTGTACAGTGGGCCCGTTTGTGTCTCTTTTATGCTAAAGTTTATTTGCTCATCGTTGATATCGCTTCAACCTCCCATGCAAATTTAATCTGCTTTTGTTTGAGCAGAAGACTGGTTCTTTCAGGATGGAGAGAATGTATTGTGTTTTTCTTGAGCTCTCTTTGTTGCACCGCCATCAGTTGTGTGATACAAAAAGCTCGCCCCCACAGGACGTTTATCTGATGTAACTGTTCTGTACAGTGGGTCCGTTCGTCTCTTTTATGCTAAAGTTTATTTGCTCATCGCTGATATCGCTTCATCCTCCTATGCAAATTTAATCTCCTTTTGTTTGAGCTGAAGACTTGTTCCTTAAGGGTGGAGAGAATGTGTTGTTTTTCTAGTGCTCTCTCCATTGCACCGCCATCAGTTGCGTGATGCAAAAAGCTCGCCCCACAGTACGTTTATCTGATGTAACTGTCCTGTACAGTGGGCCCGAATGTGTGTTCGTGTCTCTTTTTTGCTCGAGTTTATATGTTCATCGCTGATATCACTTCAACCTCCCATGCAAATTTATTATGCTTTTGTTTGAGCTCGAGACTGGTTCCTTCAGGGTGGAGAGAATGTGTAGTGTTTTTCTTGTGCTCTCTTCGTTGCACCACCATCAGTTTTGTTATGCAAAAAGCTCGCCCCACAGGACGTTTAACTGATGTAACTGTCCTGTACAGTGGGCCCGTTCGTGTCTCTTTTATGCTCATGTTTATTTGCACATCGCTGATATCGCTTCAACTTGACAGGCAAATTTATACTAATTTTGTTTGAGCAGGAAGCTGGTTCCTCCGGGGTGGAGAGAATGTGTTGTTTTTTTCTTGTGCTCTCTTCGTTGCACCGCCATCAGTTGATGATGCAAAAAGCTCACCACACAGGACGTTTATTTGATGTAACTGTCCCGTACAGTGGGCCCGATTGCATGTTCGTGTCTTTTTATGCTCTTATATTTTGCTCGTCGCTGATATCGCTTCAACCTCCCATGCAAATTTTATCTCCTTTTGTTCGAGCAGCGGACAGGTTCCTTCAGGGTGAAGAGAAGGTGTTGTTTTTCTTGTGCTCTCTTCGTTGCACCGCCATCAGTTGCGTGATGCTAAAACTCGCCCCACAGCAAGTTTATCTGATGTAACTGTCCTGTACAGCGGGCCCGATTGTGTTTTCGTGTCTCTTTTTTGCTCAAGTTTATTTGCTCATCGCTGATTTCGCTTCAACCTCTCATGCATATTTAATCTCCTTTTGTTTGAGCAGGAGAATGGTTCCTTCAGGGTGGAGAGAATGTGTTATGTTTTTCTTCTGCTCGCTTCATTGTACCGCCATCAGTTGCGTGATGCAAAGAGCTCGCCCCACAGGACGTTTATCTTATGTAACTGTCCTGTACACTGGGCCCGTTCGTGTCTCTTTTATGCTAAAGTTTATTTGCTTATCGCTGATATCGCTTCAACCTCTCATGCATATTTAATCTCCTTTTGTTCGAGCAGTAGAAAGGTTCCTTCAGGGTGGACAGAATGTGTTGTGTTTTTCTTGTGCTCTCTTCGTTGCACTGCCATCAGTTGCGTGATGCAAAAAGCTCGCTCCACAGGACGTTTATTTGATGTAACTGTCCTGTACTTTGGACCAAATTGTATGTTCGCGTCTCTTTTATGCTCAAGTTTATTTGCGCATCGCTGATATCGCTTCAACCTCCCATGCAAATTTAATCTCCTTTTGTTTGAGCAGAAGACTGGTTCCTTCAGGCTGGAGAAAATGTGTTGTTTTTCTTGTGCTCTCTTTGTTGCACCGCCATCAGTTGCGTGATGCAAAAAGCTCGCCCCACAGTACGTTTATCTGAAGTAACTGTACTGTACAGTGGGCCCGATTGTGTGTTCGTGTCTCTTTTTTGTTCGAGTTTATTTGCTCATCGCTGATATCGCTTCATCCTCCCATGCAAATTTAATCTCATTTTGTTTGAGCAGGAGACTGGTTCCTTCAGGGTGGAGAGAATGTATTGTGTTTTTCTTGAGCTCTCTTCGTTGCACCGCTATCAGTTGCGTGATGCAAAAAGCTCGCCCCACAGGACGTTTATTTGATGTAACTGTCTTTTACAGTGGGCCGCTTGTGTCTCTTTTATGCTAAGTTTGTTTGCTCATCGCTGATATCGCTTCAACCTCCCATGCAAATTTAATCTAATTTTGTTTGAGCAGGAGACTGGTTCCTTCAGGGTGGTGAGAATGTGTTGTGTTTTTCTTGTGCTCTCTTCGTTGCACCGCCATCAGTTGAGTGATGCAAAAAGCTTGCCCCACAGGACGCTTGTCTTGTGTAACTGTCCTGTACAGTGGGCCCGATTGTGTGTTCGTGTCTGTTTTATGCTCAAGTTTATTTGCTCATCGCTGATTTCGCTTCAACCTCCCATGCAAATTTAATCTCTTTTTGTTTGACCAAGAGACTGGTTCCTTCAGTGTGGAGAGAATGTGTTGTGTTTTTCTTGTGCTCTCTTCGTTGCACCGCCATCAGTGGCGTGATGCAAAAATCTCGCCCCACAGGACGTTTCTTTGATGTAACAGTCACGTACAGTGGGCTCGATTACATGTTCGTGTCTCTTTTATGCTCAAGATTTTTTGCTCATCGCTGATATCGCTTCAACCTCCCATGCAAATTTTATCTTTTTTTGTTCGAGCAGCGGACAGGTTCCTTCAGGGTGGAGAGAAGGTGTGTTTTTCTTGTGCTCTCTTCGTTGTACCGCCATCAGTTGCGTGATGCAAAAAGCTCGCCCCACAGTAAGTTTATCTGACGTAACTGTCCTGTACAGTGGGCCCGATTGCGTGTTCGTGTCTCTTTTTTGCTCAAGTTTATTTGCTCATCGCTGATTTCGCTTCAACCTCTCATGCATATTTAATCTCCTTTTGTTTGAGCAGGAGACTGGTTCCTTCAGGGTGGAGAGAATGTGTTGTGTTTTTCTTGTGCTCTCTTCGTTGCACCACCATCAGTAGCGTGATGCAAAAAGCTCGCCCCACAGGACGTTTATTTGATGTAACTGTCCCGTACAGTGGGCCCGATTGCATGTTCGTGTCTCTTTTATGCTCAAGATTTTATGCTCGTCGCTGATATCGCTTCAACCTCCCATGCAAATTTTATCTCCTTTTGTTCGAGCAGCGAACAGGTTCCTTCAGGGGGGAGAGAATGTGTTATGTTTTTGTTGTGCTCGCTTCATTGCACCGCCATCAGTTGCGTGATGCAAAGAGCTCGCCCCACAGGACGTTTATCTGATGTAACTGTCCTGTACAGTGGGCCCGATTGTGTGTTCGTGTCTCTTTTATGCTCAAATTTATTTGCTCATCCCTGATATCGCTTCAACCTCCCATGCAAATTTAATCTGCTTTTGCTTGAGGAGGAGACTGGTTCCTTCAGGGTGGAGAGAATGTGTTGTGTTTTTCTTGTGCTCTCTTCGTTGCACCGCCATCAATGGCCTGATTGAAAAAGCTCGCCCCACAGGATGTTTATTTGATGCAACTGTCCCGTAAATTGGGCGCGATTGCATGTTCGTATCTCTTTTATGCTCAAGTTTATTTGCTCATCGCTGATTTCGCTTCAACCTCTCATGCATATTTAATCTCCTTTTGTTTGGGCAGGAGACTGGTTCTTGCAGGGTTGAGAGAATGTGTTGTGGTTTTCTTGTGCTCTCTTCGTTGCACCGCCATCAATGGCGTGATGCAAAAAGCTCGCCCCACAGGACGTTTATTTGATGTAACTGTCCAGTACAGTGGGCCCGATTGCATGTTCGTGTCTCTTTTATGCTCTTTTTTTGCTCGTCGCTGATATCGCTTCAACCAGCCATGCAAATCTTATCTCCTTTTGTTCGAGCAGCGGACAGGTTCCTTCAGAGTGGAGAGAAGGTGTTGTGTTTTTCTTGTGCTCTCTTCGTTGCACCGCCATCAGTTGCGTGATGCAAAAAGATCGCCCCACAGTAAGTGTATCTGGTGTAGCTGTCTTGTACAGTGCGCCAGATTGTGTGTTCGTGTCTCTTTTTTGCTTAGGTTTATTTGCTCATCGCTGATTTCGCTTCAACCTAACATGCATATTTAATCTCCTTTTGTTTGAGCAGGAGATTGGTTCCTTCAGGGTGGAGAGAATGTGTTATGTTTTGTTCTGCTCGCTTCATTGCACCGCCATCAGTTGCGTGATGCAAAAAGCTCGCCCCAAAGGACGTTTATCTTATGTAACTGTCCTGTACAGTGGGCCCGTTTGTGTCTCTTTTATGCTAAAGTTTATTTGCTCATCGCTGATATCGCTTCAACCTCCCATGCAAATTTAATCTGCTTTTGTTTGAGCAGAAGACTGGTTAATTCAGGGTGGAGAGAATGTGTTGTGTTTTTCTTTTGCTCTCTTCGTTGCACCGCCATCAGTTTCGTGATGCAAAAAGCTCGCCCCACAGGACGTTTAACTGATGTAACTGTCCTGTACACTTTGTCCGATTTTATGTTTGTGTCTCTTTTATGTTCAAGTATATTTGCTCATCGCTGATATCGCTTCAACCTCCCATGCAAATTTAATCTCCTTTTGTTTGAGCAGGATACTGGTTCCTTCAGGGTGGAGAGAATGTGTTATGTTTTGTTCTGCTCGCTTCATTGCACCGCCATCAGTTGCGTGATGCAAAAAGCTCGCCCCACAGGACGTTTATCTGATGTAACTGTTCTGTGCAGTGCGCCCGATTGTATGTCCGTGTCTCTTTTATGCTGAATTTTATTTGCTCATCTCTGTTATCGCTTCATCATCCCAAGCAAATTTAATCTCCTTTTGTTTGAGCAGGAGACTGGTTCCTTCAGGGTGGAGAGAATGTGTTGTTTTTTTCTTGTGCTCTCTTCGTTGCACCGCCATCAGTTGGTGATGCAAAAAGCTCAACCCACAGGACGTTTATCTGATGTAGCTGTCCTGCACAGTGGGCCCGTTCGTGTCTCTTTTATGCTCAAGTTAATTTGCTCACCGCTGATATCGTTCAACCTCTCATGCATATTTAATCTCCTTTTGTTTGAGCAGGAGAATGGTTCCTTCAGGGTGGAGAGAATGTGTTGTGGTTTTCTTGTGCTCTCTTCGTTGCACCGCCATCACTGGCGTGATGCAAAAAGCTCGCCCCACAGGACGTTTATTTGATGTAACTGTCCCGTACACTGGGCCCGTTTGCATGTTCGTGTCTATTTTATGCTCTTTTTTTGCTTGTCGCTGATATCGCTTCAACCTCCCATGAAAATTTTATCTCCTTTTGTTCGAGCAGCGGACAGGTTCCTTAAGAGTGGAGAGAAGGTGTTGTGTTTTCCTTGTGCTCTCTTCGTTGCACCGCCATCAGTTGCGTGATGCAAAAAGCTCGCCCCACAGTAAGTTTATCTGATGTAACTGTCCTGTACAGTGGGCCCGTTTGTGTCTCTTTTATGCTAAAGTTTATTTGCTCATCACTGATACCGCTTCAACTTGACAGCCAAATTTAATCTAATTTTTTTGAGCCGGAGACTGGTTCCTTCAGGATGGAGAGAATGTGTTGTGTTTTTCTTGTGCTCTCTTCGTTGCACCGCCATCAGTTGCGTGATGCAAAAAGCTTGCACCACAGGACGTTTGTCTGGTGTAATTCTCCTGTACAGTGGGCCCGATTGTGTGTGTTCGAGTCTCTTTTATGCTGAAGTTTATTTGCTCATCGCTGATATCGCTTCAACCTCCCATGCAAATTTAATCTCCTTTTGTTTGACCAGGAGACTGGTTCCTTCAGGGTGGAGAGAATGTGTTGTGGTTTTCTTGTGCTCTCTTCGTTGCACCGCCATCAGTTGCGTGATGCAAAAAGCTTGCCCCACAGGACGTTTGTCTGGTGTAATTGTCCTGTACAGTGGGCCCGATTGTGTGTGTTCGAGTCTCTTTTATGCTGAAGTTTATTTGCTCGTCGCTGATATCGCTTCAACCACACATGCATATCTTATCTCCTTTTGTATGAGCAGTGGACAGGTTCCTTCAGAGTGGAGAGAACGTGTTGTGTTTTTCTTGTGCTCTCTTCGTTGCACCGCCATGAGTTGCGTGATGCAAAAAGATCGCCCCACAGTAAGTTTATATGGTGTAGCTTTCTTGTACAGTGCGCCCGATTGTGTGTTCGTGTCTTTTTTTTGCTTCGGTTTATTTGCTCATCGCTGATTTCGCTTCAACCTATCATGCATATTTAATATCCTCTTGTTTGAGCAGGAGACTGGTTCCTTCAGGGTGGAGAGAATGTGTTATGTTTTGTTCTGCTCGCTTCATTGCACCGCAATCAGTTGCGTGATGCAAAAAGCTCGCCTGAAAGGACGTTTATCTTATGTAACTGTCCTGTACAGTGGGCCCGTTTGTGTCTCTTTTATGCTAAAGTTTATTTGCTCATCGCTGATATCGCTTCAACCTCCCATGCAAATTTAATCTGCTTTTGTTTGAGCAGAAGACTGGTTCCTTCGGGGTGGAGAGAATGTGTTGTTTTCGTGTGCTCTCTATGTTGCACGCCATCAGTTGCGTGATGCAAAAATCTCACCCCACAGTACGTTTATCTGATTTAACTGTCCTGTACAGTGGGCCCGATTGTGTGTTCGTGTCTCTTTTTTGCTCGAGTTTATTTGCTCATCGCTGATAACGCTTCAACCTCCAATGCAAATTTAATCTGCTTTTGTTTGAGCAGAAGACTGGTTAATTCAGGGTGGAGAGAATGTGTTGTGTTTTTCTTGTGCTCTCTTTGTTGCACCGCCATCAGTTTCGTGATGCAAAAAGCTCGTCCAACAGGACGTTTAACTGATGTAACTATCCTGTGCACTTTGCCCGATTTTATGTTTGTGTCTCTTTTATGCTCAAGTATATTTGCTCATCGCTGATATCGCTTCAACCTCTCATGTAAATTTAATCTCCTTTTGTTTGAGCAGGATACTGGTTCCTTCGGGGTGGAGAGAATGTGTTATGTTTTGTTCTGCTCGCTTCATTGCACCGCCATCAGTTGCGTGATGCAAAAAGCTCGCCCCACAGGACGTTTATCTTATGTAACTGTCCTGTACAGTGGGCCCGTTTGTGTCTCTTTTATGCTAAAGTTTATTTGCTCATCGTTGATATCGCTTCAACCTCCCATGCAAATTTAATCTGCTTTTGTTTGAGCAGAAGACTGGTTCTTTCAGGATGGAGAGAATGTATTGTGTTTTTCTTGAGCTCTCTTTGTTGCACCGCCATCAGTTGTGTGATGCAAAAAGCTCGCCCCCACAGGACGTTTATCTGATGTAACTGTTCTGTACAGTGGGTCCGTTCGTCTCTTTTATGCTAAAGTTTATTTGCTCATCGCTGATATCGCTTCATCCTCCTATGCAAATTTAATCTCCTTTTGTTTGAGCTGAAGACTTGTTCCTTAAGGGTGGAGAGAATGTGTTGTTTTTCTAGTGCTCTCTCCATTGCACCGCCATCAGTTGCGTGATGCAAAAAGCTCGCCACACAGGACGTTTATTTGATGTAACTGTCCCGTACAGTGGGCCCGATTGCATGTTCGTGTCTTTTTATGCTCTTATATTTTGCTCGTCGCTGATATCGCTTCAACCTCCCATGCAAATTTTATCTCCTTTTGTTCGAGCAGCGGACAGGTTCCTTCAGGGTGAAGAGAAGGTGTTGTTTTTCTTGTGCTCTCTTCGTTGCACCGCCATCAGTTGCGTGATGCTAAAACTCGCCCCACAGCAAGTTTATCTAATGTAACTGTCCTGTACAGCGGGCCCGATTGTGTTTTCGTGTCTCTTTTTTGCTCAAGTTTATTTGCTCATCGCTGATTTCGCTTCAACCTCTCATGCATATTTAATCTCCTTTTGTTTGAGCAGGAGAATGGTTCCTTCAGGGTGGAGAGAATGTGTTATGTTTTTCTTCTGCTCGCTTCATTGTACCGCCATCAGTTGCGTGATGCAAAGAGCTCGCCCCACAGGACGTTTATCTTATGTAACTGTCCTGTACACTGGGCCCGTTCGTGTCTCTTTTATGCTAAAGTTTATTTGCTTATCGCTGATATCGCTTCAACCTCTCATGCATATTTAATCTCCTTTTGTTCGAGCAGTAGAAAGGTTCCTTCAGGGTGGACAGAATGTGTTGTGTTTTTCTTGTGCTCTCTTCGTTGCACTGCCATCAGTTGCGTGATGCAAAAAGCTCGCTCCACAGGACGTTTATTTGATGTAACTGTCCTGTACTTTGGACCAAATTGTATGTTCGCGTCTCTTTTATGCTCAAGTTTATTTGCGCATCGCTGATATCGCTTCAACCTCCCATGCAAATTTAATCTCCTTTTGTTTGAGCAGAAGACTGGTTCCTTCAGGCTGGAGAAAATGTGTTGTTTTTCTTGTGCTCTCTTTGTTGCACCGCCATCAGTTGAGTGATGCAAAAAGCTCGCCCCACAGTACGTTTATCTGAAGTAACTGTACTGTACAGTGGGCCCGATTGTGTGTTCGTGTCTCTTTTTTGTTCGAGTTTATTTGCTCATCGCTGATATCGCTTCTTCCTCCCATGCAAATTTAATCTCATTTTGTTTGAGCAGGAGACTGGTTCCTTCAGGGTGGAGAGAATGTATTGTGTTTTTCTTGAGCTCTCTTCGTTGCACCGCTATCAGTTGCGTGATGCAAAAAGCTCGCCCCACAGGACGTTTATTTGATGTAACTGTCTTTTACAGTGGGCCGCTTGTGTCTCTTTTATGCTAAGTTTGTTTGCTCATCGCTGATATCGCTTCAACCTCCCATGCAAATTTAATCTAATTTTGTTTGAGCAGGAGACTGGTTCCTTCAGGGTGGTGAGAATGTGTTGTGTTTTTCTTGTGCTCTCTTCGTTGCACCGCCATCAGTTGCGTGATGCAAAAAGCTTGCCCCACAGGACGCTTGTCTTGTGTAACTGTCCTGTACAGTGGGCCCGATTGTGTGTTCGTGTCTGTTTTATGCTCAAGTTTATTTGCTCATCGCTGATTTCGCTTCAACCTCCCATGCAAATTTAATCTCTTTTTGTTTGAGCAAGAGACTGGTTCCTTCAGTGTGGAGAGAATGTGTTGTGTTTTTCTTGTGCTCTCTTCGTTGCACCGCCATCAGTGGCGTGATGCAAAAATCTCGCCCCACAGGACGTTTCTTTGATGTAACAGTCACGTACAGTGGGCTCGATTACATGTTCGTGTCTCTTTTATGCTCAAGATTTTTTGCTCATCGCTGATATCGCTTCAACCTCCCATGCAAATTTTATCTCCTTTTGTTCGAGCAGCGGACAGGTTCCTTCAGGGTGGAGAGAAGGTGTGTTTTTCTTGTGCTCTCTTCGTTGTACCGCCATCAGTTGCGTGATGCAAAAAGCTCGCCCCACAGTAAGTTTATCTGACGTAACTGTCCTGTACAGTGGGCCCGATTGCGTGTTCGTGTCTCTTTTTTGCTCAAGTTTATTTGCTCATCGCTGATTTCGCTTCAACCTCTCATGCATATTTAATCTCCTTTTGTTTGAGCAGGAGACTGGTTCCTTCAGGGTGGAGAGAATGTGTTGTGTTTTTCTTGTGCTCTCTTCGTTGCACCACCATCAGTAGCGTGATGCAAAAAGCTCGCCCCACAGGACGTTTATTTGATGTAACTGTCCCGTACAGTGGGCCCGATTGCATGTTCGTGTCTCTTTTATGCTCAAGATTTTATGCTCGTCGCTGATATCGCTTCAACCTCCCATGCAAATTTTATCTCCTTTTGTTCGAGCAGCGAACAGGTTCCTTCAGGGGGGAGAGAATGTGTTATGTTTTTGTTGTGCTCGCTTCATTGCACCGCCATCAGTTGCGTGATGCAAAGAGCTCGCCCCACAGGACGTTTATCTGATGTAACTGTCCTGTACAGTGGGCCCGATTGTGTGTTCGTGTCTCTTTTATGCTCAAATTTATTTGCTCATCCCTGATATCGCTTCAACCTCCCATGCAAATTTAATCTGCTTTTGCTTGAGGAGGAGACTGGTTCCTTCAGGGTGGAGAGAATGTGTTGTGTTTTTCTTGTGCTCTCTTCGTTGCACCGCCATCAATGGCCTGATTGAAAAAGCTCGCCCCACAGGATGTTTATTTGATGCAACTGTCCCGTACATTGGGCGCGATTGCATGTTCGTATCTCTTTTATGCTCAAGTTTATTTGCTCATCGCTGATTTCGCTTCAACCTCTCATGCATATTTAATCTCCTTTTGTTTGGGCAGGAGACTGGTTCCTGCAGGGTGGAGAGAATGTGTTGTGTTTTTCTTGTGCTCTCTTCGTTGCACCGCCATCAGTGGCGTGATGCAAAAAGCTTGCCCAACAGGACGTTTATTTTATGTAACTGTCCTGTACAGTGGGCCCGTTCTTGTCTCTTTTTTGCTAAAGTTTATTTGCTCATCGCTGATATCGCTTCAACCTCCGATGCAAATTTATTCTGCTTTTGTTTGAGCAGAAGACTGGTTCCTTCAGGGTGGAGAGAATGTGTTGTTTTTCTTGTGCTCTCTCCGTTGCACCGCCATCAGTTGCGTGATGCAAAAAGCTCGCCCCACAGTACGTTTATATTATGTAAATGTCCTGTACAGTGGGCCCGATTGTGTGTTCGTGTCTCTTTTATGCTCAAATTTATTTGCTCATTGCTGATTTCGCTTCAACCTCTCATGCAAATTTAATCTCCTTTTGTTTGAGCAGGAGAATGGTTCCTTCAGGGTGGAGAGAATGTGTTATGTTTTTCTTCTGCTCGCTTCATTGTACCGCCATCAGTTGCGTGATGCAAAGAGCTCGCCCCACAGGACGTTTATCTTATGTAACTGTCCTGTACAGTGGGCCCGTTTGTGTCTCTTTTATGCTAAAGTTTATTTGCTCATCGCTGATATCGCTTCAACCTCCCATGCAAATTTAATCTGCTTTTGTTTGAGCAGAAGACTGGTTAATTCAGGGTGGAGAGAATGTGTTGTGTTTTTCTTGTGCTCTCTTCGTTGCACCGCCATCAGTTTCGTGATGCAAAAAGCTCGCCCCACAGGACGTTTAACTGATGTAACTGTCCTGTACACTTTGTCCGATTTTATGTTTGTGCCTCTTTTATGTTCAAGTATATTTGCTCATCGCTGATATCGCTTCAACCTCCCATGCAAATTTAATCTCCTTTTGTTTGAGCAGGATACTGGTTCCTTCAGGGTGGAGAGAATGTGTTATGTTTTGTTCTGCTCGCTTCATTGCACCGCCATCAGTTGCGTGATGCAAAAAGCTCGACCCACAGGACGTTTATCTTATGTAACTGTCCTGTACACTTTTCCCGATTGTATGTTCGTGTCTCTTTTATGCTCAAGTATATTTGCTCATCGCTGATATCGCTTCAACCTCCCATGCCAATTTAATCTCCTTTTGTTTGAGCAGGAGACTGGTTCCTTCAGGGTGGAGAGAATGTATTATTTTTCTTGAGCTCGCTTTGTTGCACCGCCATCAGTTGTGTGATGCAAAAAGCTCGCCCCACAGGACGTTTATCTGATGTAACTGTTCTGTGCAGTGCGCCCGATTGTATGTCCGTGTCTCTTTTATGCTGAATTTTATTTGCTCATCTCTGTTGTCGCTTCATCCTCCCAAGCAAATTTAATCTCCTTTTGTTTGAGCAGGAGACTGGTTCCTTCAGGGTGGAGAGAATGTGTAGTGTTTTTCTTGTGCTCTCTTCGTTGCACCGCCATCAGTTGCGTGATGCTAAAACTCGCCCCACAGAAAGTTTATCTGATGTAACTGTCCTGTACAGCGGGCCCGATTGTGTTTTCGTGTCTCTTTTTTGCTCAAGTTTATTTGCTCATCGCTGATTTCGCTTCAACCTCTCATGCATATTTATTCTCCTTTTGTTTGAGCAGGAGAATGGTTCCTTCAGGGTGGAGAGAATGTGTTATGTTTTTCTTCTGCTCGCTTCATTGTACCGCCGTCAGTTGCGTGATGTAAAGAGCTCGCCCCACAGGACGTTTATCTTATGTAACTGTCCTGTACAGTGGGCCCGTTCGTGTCTCTTTTATGCTAAAGTTTATTTGCTTATCGCTGATATCGCTTCAACCTCTCATGCATATTTAATCTCCTTTTGTTCGAGCAGTAGAAAGGTTCCTTCAGGGTGGAAAGAATGTGTTGTGTTTTTCTTGTGCTCTCTTCGTTGCACTGCCATCAGTTGCGTGATGCAAAAAGCTCGCTCCACAGGACGTTTATTTGACGTAACTGTCCTGTACTGTGGACCAAATTGTATGTTCGCGTCTCTTTTATGCTCAAGTTTATTTGCGCATCGCTGATATCGCTTCAACCTCCCATGCAAATTTAATCTCCTTTTGTTTGAGCAGAAGACTGGTTCCTTCAGGCTGGAGAAAATGTGTTGTTTTTCTTGTGCTCTCTTTGTTGCACCGCCATCAGTTGCGTGATGCAAAAAGCTCGCCCAACAGTACGTTTATCTGAAGTAACTGTACTGTACAGTGGGCCCGATTGTGTGTTCGTGTCTCTTTTTTGTTCGAGTTTATTTGCTCATCGCTGATATCGCTTCAACCTCCCATGCAAATTTAATCTCCTTTTGTTTGAGCAGGAGACTGGTTCCTTCAGGGTGGAGAGAATGTATTGTGTTTTTCTTGAGCTCTCTTCGTTGCACCGCTATCAGTTGCGTGATGCAAAAAGCTCGCCCCACAGGACGTTTATTTGATGTAACTGTCTTTTACAGTGGGCCGTTTGTGTCTCTTATATGCTCAAGGTTATTTGCATATCGCTTCAACATCTCATGCATATTTAATCTAATTTTGTTTGAGCAGGAGACTGGTTCCTTCAGGGTGGTGAGAATGTGTTGTGTTTTTCTTGTGCTCTC
Source organism: Amblyomma americanum (assembly GCF_052857255.1). Lineage (NCBI taxonomy): Eukaryota > Metazoa > Arthropoda > Arachnida > Ixodida > Ixodidae > Amblyomma > Amblyomma americanum. The sequence continues at coordinate 721,083 of NC_135501.1, forward strand.
TTCGTTGCACCGCCATCAGTGGCGTGATGCAAAAATCTCGCCCCACAGGACGTTTCTTTGATGTAACAGTCCCGTACAGTGGGCTCGATTACATGTTCGTGTCTCTTTTATGCTCAAGATTTTTTGCTCATCGCTGATATGGCTTCAACCTCCCATGCAAATTTTATCTCCTTTTGCTCGAGCAGCGGACAGGTTCCTTCAGGGTGGAGAGAAGGTGTGTTTTTCTTGTGCTCTCTTCGTTGTACCGCCATCAGTTGCGTGATGCAAAAAGCTCGCCCCACAGTAAGTTTATCTGATGTAACTGTCCTGTACAGTGGGCCCGATTGCGTGTTCGTGTCTCTTTTTTGCTCAAGTTTATTTGCTCATCGCTGATTTCGCTTCAACCTCTCATGCATATTTAATCTCCTTTTGTTTGAGCAGGAAACTGGTTCCTTCAGGGTGGAGAGAATGTGTTGTGTTTTTCTTGCGCTCTCTTTGTTGCACCACCATCAGTGGCGTGATGCAAAAAGCTCGCCCCACAGGACGTTTATTTGATGTAACTGTCCCGTACAGTGGGCCCGATTGCATGTTCGTGTCTCTTTTATGCTCAAGATTTTTTGCTCGTCGCTGATATCGCTTCAACCTCCCATGCAAATTTTATCTCCTTTTGTTCGAGCAGCGAACAGGTTCCTTCAGGGGGGAGAGAATGTGTTATGTTTTTGTTGTGCTCGCTTCATTGCACCGCCATCAGTTGCGTGATGCAAAAAGCTCGCCCCACAGGACGTTTATCTGATGTAACTGTCCTGTACAGTGGGCCCGATTGTGTGTTCGTGTCTCTTTTATGCTCAAATTTATTTGCTCATCGCTGATATCGCTTCAACCTCCCATGCAAATTTAATCTGCTTTTGCTTGAGGAGGAGACTGGTTCCTTCAGGGTGGAGAGAATGTGTTGTGTTTTTCTTGTGCTCTCTTCGTTGCACCGCCATCAATGGCCTGATGGAAAAAGCTCGCCCCTCAGGATGTTTATTTGATGTAACTGTCCCGTACATTGGGCGCGATTGCATGTTCGTATCTCTTTTATGCTCAAGTTTATTTGCTCATCGCTGATTTCGCTTCAACCTCTCTTGCATATTTAATCTCCTTTTGTTTGGGCAGGAGACTGGTTCCTGCAGGGTGGAGAGAATGTGTTGTGTTTTTCTTGTGCTCTCTTCGTTGCACCGCCATCAGTGGCGTGATGCAAAAAGCTTGCCCAACAGGACGTTTATTTTATGTAACGGTCCTGTACAGTGGGCCCGTTCTTGTCTCTTTTTTGCTAAAGTTTATTTGCTCATCGCTGATATCGCTTCAACCTCCCATGCAAATTTATTCTGCTTTTGTTTGAGCAGAAGACTGGTTCCTTCAGGGTGGAGAGAATGTGTTGTTTTTCTTGTGCTCTCTCCGTTGCACCGCCATCAGTTGCGTGATGCAAAAAGCTCGCCCCACAGTACGTTTATATTATGTAAATGTCCTGTACAGTGGGCCCGATTGTGTGTTCGTGTCTCTTTTATGCTCAAATTTATTTGCTCATTGCTGATATCGCTTCAACCTCCCATGCAAATTTAATCTGCTTTTGCTTGAGGAGGAGACTGGTTCCTTCAGGGTGGAGAGAATGTGTTGTGTTTTTCTTGTGCTCTCTTCGTTGCACCGCCATCAATGGCCTGATGGAAAAAGCTCGCCCCACAGGATGTTTATTTGATGTAACTGTCCCGTACATTGGGCGCGATTGCATGTTCGTATCTCTTTTATGCTCAAGTTTTTTGCTCGTCGCTGATATCGCTTCAACATCCCATGCAAATTTTATCTCCTTTTGTTCGAGCAGCGGACAGGTTCCTTCAGGGAGGAGAGAAGGATTTGTGTTTTTCTTGTGCTCTCTTCGTTGCACCGCCATCAGTTGCGTGATGCAAAAAACTCGCCCCACAGTAAGTTTATCTGATGCAACTGTCCTGTACAGTGGCCCGATTTAATGTTCGTGTCTCTTTTATGCTCAAGTTTATTTGTTCATCGCTGATTTCGCTCCAACCTCTCATGCATATTTAATCTCCTTTTGTTTGAGCAGGAGACTGGTTCCTGCAGGGTGGAGAGAATGTGTTGTGTTTTTCTTGTGCTCTCTTCGTTGCACCGCCATCAGTTGCGTGATGCAAAAAGCTTGCCCAATAGGACGTTTATTTTATGTAACTGTCCTGTACAGTGGGCCCGTTCTTGTCTCTTTTTTGCTAAAGTTTATTTGCTCATCGCTGATATCGCTTCGACCTCCCATGCAAATTTCTTCTGCTTTTGTTTAAGCAGAAGACTGATTCCTTCAGGGTGGAGAGAATGTGTTGTTTTTCTTGTGCTCTCTCCGTTGCACCGCCATCAGTTGCGTGATGCAAAAAGCTCGCCCCACAGTTCGTTTATATTATGTAAATGTCCTGTACAGTGGACCCGATTGTGTGTTCGTGTCTCTTTTTTGCTCGAGTTCTTTTGCTCAACGCTGATATCGCTTCAACCTCCGATGCAAATTTTATCTCCTTTTGTTCGAGCAGCGGACAGGTTCCTTCAGGGTGGAGAGAAGGTGTGTTTTTCTCGTGCTCTCTTCGTTGCAGCGCCATCAGTTGCGTGATGCAAAAAGCTCTCCCCACAGGACGTTTATCTGATGTAACTGTCTTTTACAGTGGGCCGTTTGTGTCTCTTTTATGCTTAAGTTTTTTTGCTCGTTGCTGATATCGCTTCGACCTGGCATGCAAATTTAATCTCCTTTTGTTTGAGCAGAAGACTGGTTCCTTCAGGGTGAAGAAAATGTGTTGTTTTTCTTGTGCTCTCTCCGTTGCACCGCCATCAGTTGCATGATGCAAAAAGATCGCACCACAGGACGTTTATCTGATGTAACTGTCCTGTACAATGGGCCCGATTGTGTGTTCGTGTCTCTTTTTTGTTCGAGTTTATTTGCTCATCGCTGATATCGCTTCAACCTCCCATGCAAATTTATTCTCCTTTTGTTTGAGCAGGAGACTGGTTCCTTCAGGGTGGAGAGAATGTATTGTGTTTTTCTTGAGCTCTCTTCGTTGCACCGCTATCAGTTGCGTGATGCAAAAAGCTCGCCCCACAGGACGTTTATCTGAAGTAACTGTTCTGTGCAGTGGGCCCGATTGTATGTCCGTATCTCTTTTATGCTCAAATTTATTCGCTCATCGCTGGTATCGCTTCGACCTCCAATGCAAATTTAATCTCCTTTTGTTTGAGCAGGAGACTGGTTCCTTCAGGGTGGAGAGAATGTGTTGTTTTTTCTTGTGCGCTCTTCGTTGCACCGCCATCAGTTGCGTTATGCAAAAAGCACGCCCCACAGGACGTTTATCTGATGTAACTGTCCTGTACAGTGGGCCCGTTCGTGTCTCTTTTATGCTCAAGGTTATTTGCATATCGCTTCAACATCTCATGCATATTTAATCTGCTTTTTTTGAGCAGGAGACTGGTTCCTTCAGGGTGGAGAGAATGTGCTGTGTTTTTCTTGTGCTCGCTTCATTGCACCACAATCAGTTGCGTGATGCAAAAAGCTCGCCCCACAGGACGTTTATCTGATGTAACTGTCATGTACAGTGTGCCCGTTCGTGTCTCTTTTATGCTAAAGTTTATTTGCTCATCGCTGATATCGCTTCAACCTCCCATGCAAATTTAATCTTCTTTTGTTTGAGCAGGAGACTGGTTCCTTCAGGGTGGAGAGAATGTGTTGTGTTTTTCTTCTCCTCACTTCACTGCACCGCCATCAGTTGCGTGATGCAAAAAGCTCGCCCCACAGGACGTTTATCTGATGTAACTCTTTTACAGTGGGCCGTTTGTGTCTCTTTTATGCTTAGGTTTGTTTGCTCGTCGCTGATATCGCTTCAACATCCCATGCAAATTTTATCTCCTTTTGTTCGAGCAGCGGACAGGTTCCTTCAGGGAGGAGAGAAGGATTTGTGTTTTTCTTGTGCTCTCTTCGTTGCACCGCCATCAGTTGCGTGATGCAAAAAACTCGCCCCACAGTAAGTTTATCTGATGCAACTGTCCTGTACAGTGGCCCGATTTATTGTTCGTGTTTCTTTTATGCTCAAGTTTATTTGCTCATCGCTGATTTCGCTCCAACCTCTCATGCATATTTAATCTCCTTTTGTTTGAGCAGGAGACTTTTTCCTGCAGGGTGGAGAGAATGTGTTGTGTTTTTCTTGTGCTCTCTTCGTTGCACCGCCATCAGTTGCGTGATGCAAAAAGCTTGCCCAACAGGACGTTTATTTTATGTAACTGTCCTGTACAGTGGTCCCGTTCTTGTCTCTTTTTTGCTAAAGTTTATTTGCTCATCGCTGATATCGCTTCGACCTCCCATGCAAATTTATTCTGCTTTTGTTTAAGCAGGAGACTGGTTCCTTCAGGGTGGAGAGAATGTATTGTGTTTTTCTTGAGCTCTCTTCGTTCCACCGCCATCAGTTGCGTTATGCAAAAAGCAAGCCCCACAGGACGTTTATCTGATGTAACTGTCCTGTACAGTGGGCCCGTTCGTGTCTCTTTTATGCCCAAGGTTATTTGCATATCGTTTCAACATCTCATGCATATTTAATCTGCTTTTTTTTGAGCAGGAGACTGGTTCCTTCAGGGTGGAGAGAATGTGTTGTGTTTTTCTTCTGCTCGCTTCATTGCACCACCATCAGTTGCGTGATGCAAAAAGCTCGCCCCACAGGACGTTTATCTGATGTAACTGTCATGTACAGTGGGCCCGTTCGTGTCTCTTTTATGCTAAAGTTTATTTGCTCATCGCTGATATCGCTTCAACATCCCATGCAAATTTAATCTCCTTTTGTTTGAGCAGGAGACTGGTTCCTTCAGGGTGGAGAGAATGTGTTGTGTTTTTCTTCTGCTCACTTCACTGCACCGCCATCAGTTGCGTGATGCAAAAAGCTCGCCCCACAGGACGTTTATCTGATGTAACTGTCTTTTACAGAGGGCCGTTTGTGTCTCTTTTATGCTTAAGTTTGTTTGCTCATCGCTGATATCGCTTCAAACTCCCATGCAAATTTAATCTAATATTGTTTGAGCAGGAGACTGGTTCCTTCAGGGTGGAGAGAATGTGTTGTGTTTTTCTTGTGCTCTCTTCGTTGCACCGCCATCAGTTGCGTGATGCAAAAAGCTTGCCCCACAGGACGTTTGTCTGGTGTAACTGTCCTGTACAGTGGGCCCGATTGTGTGTTCGTGTCTCTTTTATGCTCAAGTTTCTTTGCTCGTCGCTGATATCGCTTCAACCTCCCATGCAAATTTTAACTCCCTTTGTTCGAGCAGCGGACAGGTTCTTTCAGGGTGAAGAGAAGGTGTTGTTTTTCTTGTGCTCTCTTCGTTGCACCGCCATCAGTTGCGTGATGCTAAAACTCGCCCCACAGCAAGTTTATCTGATGTAACTGTCCTGTACAGCGGGCCCGATTGTGTTTTCGTGTCTCTTTTTTGGTCAAGTTTATTTGCTCATCGCTGATTTCGCTTCAACCTCTCATGCATATTTAATCTTTAGTTTGAGCAGGAGAATGGTTCCTTCAAGGTGGAGAGAATGTGTTATGTTTTTCTTCTGCTCGCTTCATTGTACCGCCATCAGTTGCGTGATGCAAAGAGCTCGCCCCACAGGACGTTTATCTTATGTAACTGTCCTGTACAGTGGGCCCGTTCGCCCCTCTTTTATGCTAAAGTTTATTTGCTTATCGCTGATATCGCTTCAACCTCTCATGCATATTTAATTTCCTTTTGTTCGAGCAGTAGAAAGGTTCCTTCAGGGTGGAGAGAATGTGTTGTGTTTTTCTTGTGCCCTCTTCGTTGCACTGCCATCAGTGGCGTGATGCAAAAAGCTCGTTCCACGGGACGTTTATTTGATGTAACTGTCCTGTACTGTGGACCCAATTGTATGTTCGCGTCTCTTTTATGCTCAAGTTTATTTTCGCATCGCTGATATCGCTTCAACCTCCCATGCAATGTTAATCTCCTTTTGTTTGAGCAGAAGACTGGTTCCTTCAGGCTGGAGAAAATGTGTTGTTTTTCTTGTGCTCTCTTTGTTGCACCGCCATCAGTTGCGTGATGCAAAAAGCTCGCCCCACAGTACGTTTATCTGAAGTAACTGTCCTGTACAGTGGGCCCGATTGTGTGTTCGTGTCGATTTTTTGTTCGAGTTTATTTGCTCATCGCTGATATCGCTTCAACCTCCCACGCAAATTTAATCTCCTTTTGTTTGAGCAGGAGACTGGTTCCTTCAGGGTGGAGAGAATGTAATGTGTTTTTCTTGAGCTCTCTTCGTTGCACCGCTATCAGTTGCGTGATGCAAAAAGCTCGCCCCACAGGACGTTTATCTGAAGTAACTGTTCTGTGCAGTGGGCCCGATTGTATGTCCGTGTCTCTTTTACGCTCGAGTTTATTTGCTCATCGCTGATATCGCTTCGACCTCCAATGCAAATTTAATCTCCTTTTGTTTGAGCAGGAGACTGGTTCCTTCAGGGTGGAGAGAATGTGTTGTTTTTTATTGTGCTCTCTTCGCTGCACCGCCATCAGTTGCGTGATGCAAAAAGCTCGCCCCACAGGACGTTTATCTGATGTAACTTTCCTGTACAGTGGGCCCGTTCCTGTCTCTTTTATGCTCAAGTTTATTTGCTTATCGCTGATATCGCTTCAACCTCTCATGCATATTTAATCTGCTTTTGTTTGAGCAGAAGACTGGTTCCTTCAGGGTGGAGAGAATGTGTTATTTTTCTTGTGCTCTCTCCGTTGCACCGCCATAAGTTGCGTGGTGCAAAAAGCTCGCCCCACAGTACGTTTATCTGATGTAACTGTCCTGTACAGTGGGCCCGATTGTGTGTTCGTGTCTCTTTTTGTTCGAGTTTATTTGCTCATCGCTGATATCGCTTCAACCTCCCATGCAAATTTAATATGCTTTTGTTTGAGCAGAAGACTGGTTCCTTCAGGGTGGAGAGAATGTGTTGTGCTTTTCTTCTGCTCGCTTCATTGCACCACCATCAGTTGCGTGATGCAAAAAGCTCGCCCCACAGGACGTTTATCTGATGTAACTGTCTTTTACAGTGGGCCGTTTGTGTCTCTTTTATGCTTAAGTTTGTTTGCTCATCGCTGATATCGCTTCAAACTCCCATGCAAATTTATTCTAATTTTGTTTGAGCAGGAGACTGGTTCCTTCAGGGTGGAGAGAATGTGTTGTGTTTTTCTTGTGCTCTCTTCGTTGCACCGCCATCAGTTGCGTGATGCAAAAAGCTTGCCCCACAGGACGTTTGTCTGGTGTAACTGTCCTGTACAGTGGGCCCGATTGTGTGTTCGTGTCTCTTTTATGCTCAAGTTTCTTTGCTCGTCGCTGATATCGCTTCAACCTCCCATGCAAATTTTAACTCCCTTTGTTCGAGCAGCGGACAGGTTCTTTCAGGGTGAAGAGAAGGTGTTGTTTTTTTTTTGTGCTCTCTTCGTTGCACCGCCATCAGTTGCGTGATGCTAAAACTCGCCCCACAGCAAATTTATCTGATGTAACTGTCCTGTACAGCGGGCCCGATTGTGTTTTCGTGTCTCTTTTTTGCTCAAGTTTATTTGCTCATCGCTGATTTCGCTTCAACCTCTCATGCATATTTAATCTTTAGTTTGAGCAGGAGAATGGTTCCTTCAAGGTGGAGAGAATGTGTTGTTTTTCTTCTGCTCGCTTCATTGTACCGCCATCAGTTGCGTGATGCAAAGAGCTCGCCCCACAGGACGTTTATCTTATGTAACTGTCCTGTACAGTGGGCCCGTTCGTCCCTCTTTTATGCTAAAGTTTATTTGCTTATCGCTGATATCGCTTCAACCTCTCATGCATATTTAATTTCCTTTTGTTCGAGCAGTAGAAAGGTTCCTTCAGGGTGGAGAGAATGTGTTGTGTTTTTCTTGTGCCCTCTTCGTTGCACTGCCATCAGTTGCGTGATGCAAAAAGCTCGTTCACAGGGCGTTTATTTGATGTAACTGTCCTGTACTGTGGACCCAATTGTATGTTCGCGTCTCTTTTATGCTCAAGTTTATTTTCGCATCGCTGATATCGCTTCAACCTCCCATGCAATGTTAATCTCCTTTTGTTTGAGCAGAAGACTGGTTCCTTCAGGCTGGAGAAAATGTGTTGTTTTTCTTGTGCTCTCTTTGTTGCACCGCCATCAGTTGCGTGATGCAAAAAGCTCGCCCCACAGTACGTTTATCTGAAGTAACTGTCCTGTACAGTGGGCCTCATTGTGTGTTCGTGTCTCTTTTTTGTTCGAGTTTATTTGCTCATCGCTGATATCGCTTCAACCTCCCATGCAAATTTTAACTCCCTTTGTTCGAGCAGCGGACAGGTTCTTTCAGTGTGAAGAGAAGGTGTTGGTTTTCTTGTGCTCTCTTGGTTGCACCGCCATCAGTTGCGTGATGCTAAAACTCGCCTCACAGCAAGTTTATCTGATGTAACTGTCCTGTACAGCGGGCCCGATTGTGTTTTCGTGTCTCTTTTTTGCTCAAGTTGATTTGCTCATCGCTGATTTCGCTTCAACCTCTCATGCATATTTAATCTTTAGTTTGAGCAGGAGAATGGTTCCTTCAAGGTGGAGAGAATGTGTTATGTTTTTCTTCTGCTCGCTTCATTGTACCGCCATCAGTTGCGTGATGCAAAAAGCTCGTTCCACGGGACGTTTATTTGATGTAACTGTCCTGTACTGTGGACCCAATTGTATGTTCGCGTCTCTTTTATGCTCAAGTTTGTTTTCGCATCGCTGATATCGCTTCAACCTCCCATGCAATGTTAATCTCCTTTTGTTTGAGCAGGAGACTGGTTCCTTCAGGGTGGAGAGAATGTATTGTTTTTCTTGAGCTCTCTTCGTTGCACCGCCATCAGTTTCGTGATGCAAAAAGCTCGCCCCACAGGACGTTTAACTGATGTAACTGTCCTGTACACTTTGTCCGATTTTATGTTCGCGTCTCTTTTATGCTCAAGTTTATTTTCGCATCGCTGATATCGCTTCAACCTCCCATGCAATGTTAATCTCCTTTTGTTTGAGCAGGATACTGGTTCCTTCAGGGTGGAGAGAATGTGTTATGTTTTGTTCTGCTCGCTTCATTGCACCGCCATCAGTTGCGTGGTGCAAAAAGCTCGCCCCACAGTACGTTTATCTGATGTAACTGTTCTGTGCAGTGCGCCCGATTGTATGTCCGTGTCTCTTTTATGCTGAATTTTATTTGCTCATCTCTGTTATCGCTTCATCATCCCAAGCAAATTTAATCTCCTTTTGTTTGAGCAGGAGACTGGTTCCTTCAGGGTGGAGAGAATGTGTTGTTTTTTTCTTGTGCTCTCTTCGTTGCACCGCCATCAGTTGGTGATGCAAAAAGCTCACCCCACAGGACGTTTATCTGATGTAGCTGTCCTGCACAGTGGGCCCGTTCGTGTCTCGTTTATGCTCAAGTTAATTTGCTCACCGCTGATATCGTTCAACCTCTCATGCATATTTAATCTCCTTTTGTTTGAGCAGGAGAATGGTTCCTTCAGGGTGGAGAGAATGTGTTGTGGTTTTCTTGTGCTCTCTTCGTTGCACCGCCATCACTGGCGTGATGCAAAAAGCTCGCCCACAGGACGTTTATTTGATGTAACTGTCCCGTACACTGGGCCCGTTTGCATGTTCGTGTCTATTTTATGCTCTTTTTTTTGCTTGTCGCTGATATCGCTTCAACCTCCCATGAAAATTTTATCTCCTTTTGTTCGAGCAGCGGACAGGTTCCTTAAGAGTGGAGAGAATGTGTTGTGGTTTTCTTGTGCTCTCTTCGTTGCACCGCCATCAGTTGCGTGATGCAAAAAGCTTGCCCCACAGGACGTTTGTCTGGTGTAATTGTCCTGTACAGTGGGCGCAATTGTGTGTGTTCGAGTCTCTTTTATGCTGAAGTTTATTTGCTCGTCGCTGATATCGCTTCAACCACACATGCATATCTTATCTCCTTTTGTATGAGCAGTGGACAGGGTCCTTCAGAGTGGAGAGAAGGTGTTGTGTTTTTCTTGTGCTCTCTTCGTTGCACCGCCATGAGTTGCGTGATGCAAAAAGATCGCCCCACAGTAAGTTTATATGGTGTAGCTTTCTTGTACAGTGCGCCCGATTGTGTGTTCGTGTCTCTTTTTTGCTTCGGTTTATTTGCTCATCGCTGATTTCGCTTCAACCTATCATGCATATTTAATCTCCTTTTGTTTGAGCAGGAGACTGGTTCCTTCAGGGTGGAGAGAATGTGTTATGTTTTGTTCTGCTCGCTTCATTGCACCGCCATCAGTTGCGTGATGCAAAAAGCTCACCTCAAAGGACGTTTATCTTATGTAACTCTAATGTACAGTGGACCCGTTTGTGTCTCTTTTATGCTAAAGTTTATTTGCTCATCGCTGATATCGCTTCAACCTCCCATGCAAATTTAATCTGCTTTTGTTTGAGCAGAAGACTGGTTCCTTCGGGGTGGAGAGAATGTGTTGTTTTCGTGTGCTCTCTATGTTGCACGCCATCAGTTGCGTGATGCAAAAATCTCACCCCACAGTACGTTTATCTGATTTATTTGTCTTGTACAGTGGGCCCGATTGTGTGTTCGTGTCTCTTTTTTGCTCGAGTTTATTTGCTCATCGCTGATATCGCTTCAACCTCCAATGCAAATTTAATCTGCTTTTGTTTGAGCAGAAGACTGGTTAATTCAGGGTGGAGAGAATGTGTTGTGTTTTTCTTGTGCTCTCTTTGTTGCACCGCCATCAGTTTCGTGATGCAAAAAGCTCGTCCAACAGGACGTTTAACTGATGTAACTATCCTGTGCACTTTGCCCGATTTTATGTTTGTGTCTCTTTTATGCTCAAGTATATTTGCTCATCGCTGATATCGCTTCAACCTCCCATGTAAATTTAATCTCCTTTTGTTTGAGCAGGATACTGGTTCCTTCGGGGTGGAGAGAATGTGTTGTTTTGTTCTGCTCGCTTCATTGCACCGCCATCAGTTGCGTGATGCAAAAAGCTCGCCCCACAGGACGTTTATCTTATGTAACTGTCCTGTACAGTGGGCCCGTTTGTGTCTCTTTTATGCTAAAGTTTATTTGCTCATCGTTGATATCGCTTCAACCTCCCATGCAAATTTAATCTGCTTTTGTTTGAGCAGAAGACTGGTTCTTTCAGGATGGAGAGAATGTATTGTATTTTTCTTGAGCTCTCTTTGTTGCACCGCCATCAGTTGTGTGATGCAAAAAGCTCGCCCCCACAGGACGTTTATCTGATGTAACTGTTCTGTACAGTGGGTCCGTTCGTGTCTCTTTTATGCTAAAGTTTATTTGCTCATCGCTGATATCGCTTCATCCTCCTATGCAAATTTAATCTCCTTTTGTTTGAGCTGAAGACTTGTTCCTTCAGGGTGGAGAGAATGTGTTGTTTGTCTAGTGCTCTCTCCATTGCACCGCCATCAGTTGCGTGATGCAAAAAGCTCGCCCCACAGTACGTTTATCTGATGTAACTGTCCTGTACAGTGGGCCCGAATGTGTGTTCGTGTCTCTTTTTTGCTCGAGTTTATATGTTCATCGCTGATATCACTTCAACCTCCCATGCAAATTTATTATGCTTTTGTTTGAGCTCGAGACTGGTTCCTTCAGGGTGGAGAGAATGTGTAGTGTTTTTCTTGTGCTCTCTTCGTTGCACCACCATCAGTTGATGATGCAAAAAGCTCACCCCACAGGACGTTTATTTGATGTAACTGTCCCGTACAGTGGGCCCGATTGCATGTTCGTGTCTTTTTATGCTCTTATATTTTGCTCGTCGCTGATATCGCTTCAACCTCCCATGCAAATTTTATCTCCTTTTGTTCGAGCAGCGGACAGGTTCCTTCAGGGTGAAGAGAAGGTGTTGTTTTTCTTGTGCTCTCTTCGTTGCACCGCCATCAGTTGCGTGATGCTAAAACTCGCCCCACAGCAAGTTTATCTGATGTAACTGTCCTGTACAGCGGCCCGATTGTGTTTTCGTGTCTCTTTTTTGCTCAAGTTTATTTGCTCATCGCTGATTTCGCTTCAACCTCTCATGCATATTTAATCTCCTTTTGTTTGAGCAGGAGAATGGTTCCTTCAGGGTGGAGAGAATGTGTTATGTTTTTCTTCTGCTCGCTTCATTGTACCGCCATCAGTTGCGTGATGCAAAGAGCTCGCCCCACAGGACGTTTATCTTATGTAACTGTCCTGTACACTGGGCCCGTTCGTGTCTCTTTTATGCTAAAGTTTATTTGCTTATCGCTGATATCGCTTCAACCTCTCATGCATATTTAATCTCCTTTTGTTCGAGCAGTAGAAAGGTTCCTTCAGGGTGGAGAGAATGTGTTGTGTTTTTCTTGTGCTCTCTTCGTTGCACTGCCATCAGTTGCGTGATGCAAAAAGCTCGCTCCACAGGACGTTTATTTGATGTAACTGTCCTGTACTTTGGACCAAATTGTATGTTCGCGTCTCTTTTATGCTCAAGTTTATTTGCGCATCGCTGATATCGCTTCAACCTCCCATGCAAATTTAATCTCCTTTTGTTTGAGCAGAAGACTGGTTCCTTCAGGCTGGAGAAAATGTGTTGTTTTTCTTGTGCTCTCTTTGTTGCACCGCCATCAGTTGCGTGATGCAAAAAGCTCGCCCCACAGTACGTTTATCTGAAGTAACTGTACTGTACAGTGGGCCCGATTGTGTGTTCGTGTCTCTTTTTTGTTCGAGTTTATTTGCTCATCGCTGATATCGCTTCAACCTCCCATGCAAATTTAATCTCATTTTGTTTGAGCAGGAGACTGGTTCCTTCAGGGTGGAGAGAATGTATTGTGTTTTTCTTGAGCTCTCTTCGTTGCACCGCTATCAGTTGCGTGATGCAAAAAGCTCGCCCCACTGGACGTTTATTTGATGTAACTGTCTTTTACAGTGGGCCGCTTGTGTCTCTTTTATGCTAAGTTTGTTTGCTCATCGCTGATATCGCTTCAACCTCCCATGCAAATTTAATCTAATTTTGTTTGAGCAGGAGACTGGTTCCTTCAGGGTGGTGAGAATGTGTTGTGTTTTTCTTGTGCTCTCTTCGTTGCACCGCCATCAGTTGCGTGATGCAAAAAGCTTGCCCCACAGGACGCTTGTCTTGTGTAACTGTCCTGTACAGTGGGCCCGATTGTGTGTTCGTGTCTGTTTTATGCTCAAGTTTATTTGCTCATCGCTGATTTCGCTTCAACCTCCCATGCAAATTTAATCTCTTTTTGTTTGAGCAAGAGACTGGTTCCTTCAGTGTGGAGAGAATGTGTTGTGTTTTTCTTGTGCTCTCTTCGTTGCACCGCCATCAGTGGCGTGATGCAGAAATCTCGCCCCACAGGACGTTTCTTTGATGTAACAGTCACGTACAGTGGGCTCGATTACATGTTCGTGTCTCTTTTATGCTCAAGATTTTTTGCTCATCGCTGATATCGCTTCAACCTCCCATGCAAATTTTATCTCCTTTTTTTCGAGCAGCGGACAGGTTCCTTCAGGGTGGAGAGAAGGTGTGTTTTTCTTGTGCTCTCTTCGTTGTACCGCCATCAGTTGCGTGATGCAAAAAGCTCGCCCCACAGTAAGTTTATCTGATGTAACTGTCCTGTACCGTGGGCCCGATTGCGTGTTCGTGTCTCTTTTTTGCTCAAGTTTATTTGCTCATCGCTGATTTCGCTTCAACCTCTCATGCATATTTAATCTCCTTTTGTTTGAGCAGGAGACTGGTTCCTTCAGGGTGGAGAGAATGTGTTGTGTTTTTCTTGTGCTCTCTTCGTTGCACCACCATCAGTAGCGTGATGCAAAAAGCTCGCCCCACAGGACGTTTATTTGATGTAACTGTCCCGTACAGTGGGCCCGATTGCATGTTCGTGTCTCTTTTATGCTCAAGATTTTATGCTCGTCGCTGATATCGCTTCAACCTCCCATGCAAATTTTATCTCCTTTTGTTCGAGCAGCGAACAGGTTCCTTCAGGGGGGAGAGAATGTGTTATGTTTTTGTTGTGCTCGCTTCATTGCACCGCCATCAGTTGCGTGATGCAAAAAGCTCGCCCCACAGGACGTTTATCTTATGTAACTGTCCTGTACAGTGGGCCCGATTATGTGTTCGTGTCTCTTTTATGCTCAAATTTATTTGCTCATCCCTGATATCGCTTCAACCTCCCATGCAAATTTAATCTGCTTTTGCTTGAGGAGGAGACTGGTTCCTTCAGGGTGGAGAGAATGTGTTGTGTTTTTCTTGTGCTCTCTTCGTTGCATCGCCATCAATGGCCTGATGGAAAAAGCTCGCCCCACAGGATGTTTATTTGATGTAACTGTCCCGTACATTGGGCGCGATTGCATGTTCGTATCTCTTTTATGCTCAAGTTTATTTGCTCATCGCTGATTTCGCTTCAACCTCTCTTGCATATTTAATCTCCTTTTGTTTGGGCAGGAGACTGGTTCCTGCAGGGTGGAGAGAATGTGTTGTGTTTTTCTTGTGCTCTCTTCGTTGCACCGCCATCAGTGGCGTGATGCAAAAAGCTTGCCCAACAGGACGTTTATTTTATGTAACGGTCCTGTACAGTGGGCCCGTTCTTGTCTCTTTTTTGCTAAAGTTTATTTGCTCATCGCTGATATCGCTTCAACCTCCCATGCAAATTTATTCTGCTTTTGTTTGAGCAGAAGACTGGTTCCTTCAGGGTGGAGAGAATGTGTTGTTTTTCTTGTGCTCTCTCCGTTGCACCGCCATCAGTTGCGTGATGCAAAAAGCTCGCCCCACAGTACGTTTATATTATTTAAATGTCCTGTACAGTGGGCCCGATTGTGTGTTCGTGTCTCTTTTATGCTCAAATTTATTTGCTCATTGCTGATATCGCTTCAACCTCCCATGCAAATTTAATCTGCTTTTGCTTGAGGAGGAGACTGGTTCCTTCAGGGTGGAGAGAATGTGTTGTGTTTTTCTTGTGCTCTCTTCGTTGCACCGCCATCAATGGCCTGATGGAAAAAGCTCGCCCCACAGGATGTTTATTTGATGTAACTGTCCCGTACATTGGGCGCGATTGCATGTTCGTATCTCTTTTATGCTCAAGTTTTTTTGCTCGTCGCTGATATCGCTTCAACATCCCATGCAAATTTTATCTCCTTTTGTTCGAGCAGCGGACAGGTTCCTTCAGGGAGGAGAGAAGGATTTGTGTTTTTCTTGTGCTCTCTTCGTTGCACCGCCATCAGTTGCGTGATGCAAAAAACTCGCCCCACAGTAAGTTTATCTGATGCAACTGTCCTGTACAGTGGCCCGATTTAATGTTCGTGTCTCTTTTATGCTCAAGTTTATTTGTTCATCGCTGATTTCGCTCCAACCTCTCATGCATATTTAATCTCCTTTTGTTTGAGCAGGAGACTGGTTCCTGCAGGGTGGAGAGAATGTGTTGTGTTTTTCTTGTGCTCTCTTCGTTGCACCGCCATCAGTTGCGTGATGCAAAAAGCTTGCCCAACAGGACGTTTATTTTGTGTAACTGTCCTGTACAGTGGGCCCGTTCTTGTCTCTTTTTTGCTAAAGTTTATTTGCTCATCGCTGATATCGCTTCGACCTCCCATGCAAATTTCTTCTGCTTTTGTTTAAGCAGAAGACTGATTCCTTCAGGGTGGAGAGAATGTGTTGTTTTTCTTGTGCTCTCTCCGTTGCACCGCCATCAGTTGCGTGATGCAAAAAGCTCGCCCCACAGTTCGTTTATATTATGTAAATGTCCTGTACAGTGGACCCGATTGTGTGTTCGTGTCTCTTTTTTGCTCGAGTTTTTTTGCTCAACGCTGATATCGCTTCAACCTCCGATGCAAATTTTATCTCCTTTTGTTCGAGCAGCGGACAGGTTCCTTCAGGGTGGAGAGAAGGTGTGTTTTTCTCGTGCTCTCTTCGTTGCAGCGCCATCAGTTGCGTGATGCAAAAAGCTCTCCCCACAGGACGTTTATCTGATGTAACTGTCTCTTACAGTGGGCCGTTTGTGTCTCTTTTATGCTTAAGTTTGTTTGCTCATCTCTGTTGTCGCTTCATCCTCCCAAGCAAATTTAATCTCCTTTTGTTTGAGCAGGAGACTGGTTCCTTCAGGGTGGAGAGAATGTGTAGTGTTTTTCTTGTGCTCTCTTCGTTGCACCGCCATCAGTTGCGTGATGCTAAAACTCGCCCCACAGAAAGTTTATCTGATGTAACTGTCCTGTACAGCGGGCCCGATTGTGTTTTCGTGTCTCTTTTTTGCTCAAGTTTTTTTGCTCATCGCTGATTTCGCTTCAACCTCTCATGCATATTTATTCTCCTTTTGTTTGAGCAGGAGAATGGTTGCTTCAGGGTGGAGAGAATGTGTTATGTTTTTCTTCTGCTCGCTTCATTTTACCGCCATCAGTTGCGTGATGCAAAGAGCTCGCCCCACAGGACGTTTATCTTATGTAACTGTCCTGTACAGTGGGCCCGTTCGTGTCTCTTTTATGCTAAAGTTTATTTGCTTATCGCTGATATCGCTTCAACCTCTCATGCATATTTAATCTCCTTTTGTTCGAGCAGTAGAAAGGTTCCTTCAGGGTGGAGAGAATGTGTTGTGTTTTTCTTGTGCTCTCTTCGTTGCACTGCCATCAGTTGCGTGATGCAAAAAGCTCGCTCCACAGGACGTTTATTTGACGTAACTGTCCTGTACTGTGGACCAAATTGTATGTTCGCGTCTCTTTTATGCTCAAGTTTATTTGCGCATCGCTGATATCGCTTCAACCTCCCATGCAAATTTAATCTCCTTTTGTTTGAGCAGAAGACTGGTTCCTTCAGGCTGGAGAAAATGTGTTGTTTTTCTTGTGCTCTCTTTGTTGCACCGCCATCAGTTGCGTGATGCAAAAAGCTCGCCCCACAGTACGTTTATCTGAAGTAACTGTACTGTACAGTGGGCCCGATTGTGTGTTCGTGTCTCTTTTTTGTTCGAGTTTATTTGCTCATCGCTGATATCGCTTCAACCTCCCATGCAAATTTAATCTCCTTTTGTTTGAGCAGGAGACTGGTTCCTTCAGGGTGGAGAGAATGTATTGTGTTTTTCTTGAGCTCTCTTCGTTGCACCGCTATCAGTTGCGTGATGCAAAAAGCTCGCCCCACAGGACGTTTATTTGATGTAACTGTCTTTTACAGTGGGCCGTTTGTGTCTCTTATATGCTCAAGGTTATTTGCATATCGCTTCAACATCTCATGCATATTTAATCTAATTTTGTTTGAGCAGGAGACTGGTTCCTTCAGGGTGGTGAGAATGTGTTGTGTTTTTCTTGTGCTCTCTTCGTTGCACCGCCATCAGTGGCGTGATGCAAAAATCTCGCCCCACAGGACGTTTCTTTGATGTAACAGTCCCGTACAGTGGGCTCGATTACATGTTCGTGTCTCTTTTATGCTCAAGATTTTTTGCTCATCGCTGATATGGCTTCAACCTCCCATGCAAATTTTATCTCCTTTTGCTCGAGCAGCGGACAGGTTCCTTCAGGGTGGAGAGAAGGTGTGTTTTTCTTGTGCTCTCTTCGTTGTACCGCCATCAGTTGCGTGATGCAAAAAGCTCGCCCCACAGTAAGTTTATCTGATGTAACTGTCCTGTACAGTGGGCCCGATTGCGTGTTCGTGTCTCTTTTTTGCTCAAGTTTATTTGCTCATCGCTGATTTCGCTTCAACCTCTCATGCATATTTAATCTCCTTTTGTTTGAGCAGGAGACTGGTTCCTTCAGGGTGGAGAGAATGTGTTGTGTTTTTCTTGCGCTCTCTTTGTTGCACCACCATCAGTGGCGTGATGCAAAAAGCTCGCCCCACAGGACGTTTATTTGATGTAACTGTCCCGTACAGTGGGCCCGATTGCATGTTCGTGTCTCTTTTATGCTCAAGATTTTTTGCTCGTCGCTGATATCGCTTCAACCTCCCATGCAAATTTTATCTCCTTTTGTTCGAGCAGCGAACAGGTTCCTTCAGGGGGGAGAGAATGTGTTATGTTTTTGTTGTGCTCGCTTCATTGCACCGCCATCAGTTGCGTGATGCAAAAAGCTCGCCCCACAGGACGTTTATCTGATGTAACTGTCCTGTACAGTGGGCCCGATTGTGTGTTCGTGTCTCTTTTATGCTCAAATTTATTTGCTCATCGCTGATATCGCTTCAACCTCCCATGCAAATTTAATCTGCTTTTGCTTGAGGAGGAGACTGGTTCCTTCAGGGTGGAGAGAATGTGTTGTGTTTTTCTTGTGCTCTCTTCGTTGCACCGCCATCAATGGCCTGATGGAAAAAGCTCGCCCCACAGGATGTTTATTTGATGTAACTGTCCCGTACATTGGGCGCGATTGCATGTTCGTATCTCTTTTATGCTCAAGTTTATTTGCTCATCGCTGATTTCGCTTCAACCTCTCTTGCATATTTAATCTCCTTTTGTTTGGGCAGGAGACTGGTTCCTGCAGGGTGGAGAGAATGTGTTGTGTTTTTCTTGTGCTCTCTTCGTTGCACCGCCATCAGTGGCGTGATGCAAAAAGCTTGCCCAACAGGACGTTTATTTTATGTAACGGTCCTGTACAGTGGGCCCGTTCTTGTCTCTTTTTTGGTAAAGTTTATTTGCTCATCGCTGATATCGCTTCAACCTCCCATGCAAATTTATTCTGCTTTTGTTTGAGCAGAAGACTGGTTCCTTCAGGGTGGAGAGAATGTGTTGTTTTTCTTGTGCTCTCTCCGTTGCACCGCCATCAGTTGCGTGATGCAAAAAGCTCGCCCCACAGTACGTTTATATTATGTAAATGTCCTGTACAGTGGGCCCGATTGTGTGTTCGTGTCTCTTTTATGCTCAAATTTATTTGCTCATTGCTGATATCGCTTCAACCTCCCATGCAAATTTAATCTGCTTTTGCTTGAGGAGGAGACTGGTTCCTTCAGGGTGGAGAGAATGTGTTGTGTTTTTCTTGTGCTCTCTTCGTTGCACCGCCATCAATGGCCTGATGGAAAAAGCTCGCCCCACAGGATGTTTATTTGATGTAACTGTCCCGTACATTGGGCGCGATTGCATGTTCGTATCTCTTTTATGCTCAAGTTTTTTTGCTCGTCGCTGATATCGCTTCAACATCCCATGCAAATTTTATCTCCTTTTGTTCCAGCAGCGGACAGGTTCCTTCAGGGAGGAGAGAAGGATTTGTGTTTTTCTTGTGCTCTCTTCGTTGCACCGCCATCAGTTGCGTGATGCAAAAAACTCGCCCCACAGTAAGTTTATCTGATGCAACTGTCCTGTACAGTGGCCCGATTTAATGTTCGTGTCTCTTTTATGCTCAAGTTTATTTGTTCATCGCTGATTTCGCTCCAACCTCTCATGCATATTTAATCTCCTTTTGTTTGAGCAGGAGACTGGTTCCTGCAGGGTGGAGAGAATGTGTTGTGTTTTTCTTGTGCTCTCTTCGTTGTACCGCCATCAGTTGCGTGATGCAAAAAGCTCGCCCCACAGTAAGTTTATCTGATGTAACTGTCCTGTACAGTGGGCCCGATTGCGTGTTCGTGTCTCTTTTTTGCTCAAGTTTATTTGCTCATCGCTGATTTCGCTTCAACCTCTCATGCATATTTAATCTCCTTTTGTTTGAGCAGGAGACTGGTTCCTTCAGGGTGGAGAGAATGTGTTGTTTTTTCTTCTGCTCGCTCTTCGTTGCACCGCCATCAGTTGCGTGATGCAAAAAGCTCTCCCCACAGGACGTTTATCTGATGTAACTGTCTTTTACAGTGGGCCGTTTGTGTCTCTTTTATGCTTAAGTTTTTTTGCTCGTTGCTGATATCGCTTCGACCTGGCATGCAAATTTAATCTCCTTTTGTTTGAGCAGAAGACTGGTTCCTTCAGGGTGAAGAAAATGTGTTGTTTTTCTTGTGCTCTCTCCGTTGCACCGCCATCAGTTGCATTATGCAAAAAGCTCGCACCACAGGACGTTTATCTGATGTAACTGTCCTGTACAATGGGCCCGATTGTGTGTTCGTGTCTCTTTTTTGTTCGAGTTTATTTGCTCATCGCAGATATCGCTTCAACCTCCCATGCAAATTTATTCTCCTTTTGTTTGAGCAGGAGACTGGTTCATTCAGGGTGGAGAGAATGTATTGTGTTTTTCTTGAGCTCTCTTCGTTGCACCGCCATCAGTTGCGTTATGCAAAAAGCACGCCCCACAGGACGTTTATCTGATGTAACTGTCCTGTACAGTGGGCCCGTTCGTGTCTCTTTTATGCCCAAGGTTATTTGCATATCGTTTCAACATCTCATGCATATTTAATCTGCTTTTTTTTTAGCAGGAGACTGGTTCCTTCAGGGTGGAGAGAATGTGTTGTGTTTTTCTTCTGCTCACTTCACTGCACCGCAATCAGTTGCGTGATGCAAAAAGCTCGCCCCACAGGACGTTTATCTGATGTAACTGTCGTTTACAGTGGGCCCGTTCGTGTCTCTTTTATGCTAAAGTTTATTTGCTCATCGCTGATATCGCTTCAACCTCCCATGCAAATTTAATCTCCTTTTGTTTGAGCAGGAGACTGGTTCCTTCAGGGTGGAGAGAATGTGTTGTGTTTTTCTTCTGCTCACTTCACTGCACCGCCATCAGTTGCGTGATGCAAAAAGCTCGCCCCACAGGACGTTTATCTGATGTAACTGTCTTTTACAGTGGGCCGTTTGTGTCTCTTTTATGCTTAAGTTTGTTTGCTCATCGCTGATATCGCTTCAGACTCCCATGCAATTTTAATCTAATTTTGTTTGAGCAGGAGACTGGTTCCTTCAGGGTGTAGAGAATGTGTTGTGTTTTTCTTGTGCTCTCTTCGTTGCACCGCCATCAGTTGCGTGATGCAAAAAGCTTGCCCCACAGGACGTTTGTCTGGTGTAACTGTCCTGTACAGTGGGCCCGATTGTGTGTTCGTGTCTCTTTTATGCTCAAGTTTCTTTGCTCGTCGCTGATATCGCTTCAACCTCCCATGCAAATTTTAACTCCCTTTGTTCGAGCAGCGGACAGGTTCTTTCAGGGTGAAGAGAAGGTGTTGTTTTTCTTGTGCTCTCTTCGTTGCACCGCCATCAGTTGCGTGATGCTAAAACTCGCCCCACAGCAAGTTTATCTGATGTAACTGTCCTGTACAGCGGGCCCGATTGTGTTTTCGTGTCTCTTTTTTGCTCAAGTTTATTTGCTCATCGCTGATTTCGCTTCAACCTCTCATGCATATTTAATCTTTAGTTTGAGCAGGAGAATGGTTCCTTCAAGGTGGAGAGAATGTGTTATGTTTTTCTTCTGCTCGCTTCATTGTACAGCCATCAGTTGCGTGATGCAAAGAGCTCGCCCCACAGGACGTTTATCTTATGTAACTGTCCTGTACAGTGGGCCCGTTCGCCCCTCTTTTATGCTAAAGTTTATTTGCTTATCGCTGATATCGCTTCAACCTCTCATGCATATTTAATTTCCTTTTGTTCGAGCAGTAGAAAGGTTCCTTCAGGGTGGAGAGAATGTGTTGTGTTTTTCTTGTGCCCTCTTCGTTGCACTGCCATCAGTGGCGTGATGCAAAAAGCTCGTTCCACGGGACGTTTATTTGATGTAACTGTCCTGTACTGTGGACCCAATTGAATGTTCGCGTCTCTTTTATGCTCAAGTTTATTTTCGCATCGCTGATATCGCTTCTACCTCCCATGCAATGTTAATCTCCTTTTGTTTGAGCAGAAGACTGGTTCCTTCAGGCTGGAGAAAATGTGTTGTTTTTCTTGTGCTCTCTTTGTTGCACCGCCATCAGTTGCGTGATGCAAAAAGCTCGCCCCACAGTACGTTTATCTGATGTAACTTTCCTGTACAGTGGGCCCGTTCCTGTCTCTTTTATGCTCAAGTTTATTTGCTTATCGCTGATATCGCTTCAACCTCTCATGCATATTTAATCTGCTTTTGTTTGAGCAGAAGACTGGTTCCTTCAGGGTGGAGAGAATGTGTTATTTTTCTTGTGCTCTCTCCGTTGCACCGCCATAAGTTGCGTGGTGCAAAAAGCTCGCCCCACAGTACGTTTATCTGATGTAACTGTCCTGTACAGTGGGCCCGATTGTGTGTTCGTGTCTCTTTTTTGTTCGAGTTTATTTGCTCATCGCTGATATCGCTTCAACCTCCCATGCAAATTTAATATGCTTTTGTTTGAGCAGAAGACTGGTTCCTTCAGGGTGGAGAGAATGTGTTGTGTTTTTCTTGTGCTCTCTTCGTTGCACCGCCATCAGTTGCGTGATGCAAAAAGCTTGCCCCACAGGACGTTTGTCTGGTGTAACTGTCCTGTACAGTGGGCCCGATTGTGTGTTCGTGTCTCTTTTATGCTCAAGTTTCTTTGCTCGTCGCTGATATCGCTTCAACCTCCCATGCAAATTTTAACTCCCTTTGTTCGAGCAGCGGACAGGTTCTTTCAGGGTGAAGAGAAGGTGTTGTTTTTCTTGTGCTCTCTTCGTTGCACCGCCATTAGTTGCGTGATGCTAAAACTCGCCCCACAGAAAATTTATCTGATGTAACTGTCCTGTACAGCGGGCCCGATTGTGTTTTCGTGTCTCTTTTTTGCTCAAGTTTATTTGCTCATCGCTGATTTCGCTTCAACCTCTCATGCATATTTAATCTTTAGTTTGAGCAGGAGAATGGTTCCTTCAAGGTGGAGAGAATGTGTTATGTTTTTCTTCTGCTCGCTTCATTGTACCGCCATCAGTTGCGTGATGCAAAGAGCTCGCCCCACAGGACGTTTATCTTATGTAACTGTCCTGTACAGTGGGCCCGTTCGCCCCTCTTTTATGCTAAAGTTTATTTGCTTATCGCTGATATCGCTTCAACCTCTCATGCATATTTAATTTCCTTTTGTTCGAGCAGTAGAAAGGTTCCTTCAGGGTGGAGAGAATGTGTTGTGTTTTTCTTGTGCCCTCTTCGTTGCACTGCAATCAGTGGCGTGATGCAAAAAGCTCGTTCCACGGGACGTTTATTTGATGTAACTGTCCTGTACTGTGGACCCAATTGTATGTTCACGTCTCTTTTATGCTCAAGTTTATTTTCGCATCGCTGATATCGCTTCAACCTCCCATGCAATGTTAATCTCCTTTTGTTTGAGCAGAAGACTGGTTCCTTCAGGCTGGAGAAAATGTGTTGTTTTTCTTGTGCTCTCTTTGTTGCACCGCCATCAGTTGCGTGATGCAAAAAGCTCGCCCCACAGTACGTTTATCTGAAGTAACTGTCCTGTACAGTGGGCCCGATTGTGTGTTCGTGTCGATTTTTTGTTCGAGTTTATTTGCTCATCGCTGATATCGCTTCAACCTCCCACGCAAATTTAATCTCCTTTTGTTTGAGCAGGAGACTGGTTCCTTCAGGGTGGAGAGAATGTATTGTGTTTTTCTTGAGCTCTCTTCGTTGCACCGCTATCAGTTGCGTGATGCAAAAAGCTCGCCCCACAGGACGTTTATCTGAAGTAACTGTTCTGTGCAGTGGGCCCGATTGTATGTCCGTGTCTCTTTTACGCTCGAGTTTATTTGCTCATCGCTGATATCGCGTCGACCTCCAATGCAAATTTAATCTCCTTTTGTTTGAGCAGAAGACTGGTTCCTTCAGGCTGGAGAAAATGTGTTGTTTTTCTTGTGCTCTCTTTGTTGCACCGCCATCAGTTGCGTGATGCAAAAAGCTCGCCCCACAGTACGTTTATCTGAAGTAACTGTCCTGTACAGTGGGCCTCATTGTGTGTTCGTGTCTCTTTTTTGTTCGAGTTTATTTGCTCATCGCTGATATCGCTTCAACCTCCCATGCAAATTTAATTTGCTTTTGTTTGAGCTGGATACTGGTTCCTTCAGTGTGGAGAGAATGTGTTGTGTTTTTCTTCTGCTCGCTTTATTGCACCACCATCAGTTGCGTGATGCAAAAAGCTCGCCCCACAGTACGTTTATCTGATGTAACTTTCCTGTACAGTGGGCCCGTTCCTGTCTCTTTTATGCTCCAGTTTACTTGCTTATCGCTGATATCGCTTCAACCTCTCATGCATATTTAATCTGCTTTAGTTTGAGCAGAAGACTGGTTCATTCAGGGTGGAGAGAATGTGTTGTTTTTCTTGTGCTCTCTCCGTTGCACCGCCATAAGTTGCGTGATGCAAAAAGCTCGCCCCACAGTACGTTTATCTGATGTAACTGTCCGGTACAGTGGGCCCGATTGTGTGTTCGTGTCTCTTTTTTGTTCGAGTTTATTTGCTCATCGCTGATATCGCTTCAACCTCCCATGCAAATTTAATCTCCTTTTGTTTGAGCAGGATACTGGTTCCTTCAGGGTGGAGAGAATGTGTTGTGTTTTTCTTCTGCTCACTTCACTGCACCGCCATCAGTTGCGTGATGCAAAAAGCTCGCCCCCACAGGACGTTTATCTGATGTAACTGTCTTTTACAGTGGGCCCGTTCGTGTCTCTTTTATGCTAAAGTTTATTTGCTCATCGCTGAATCGCTTCAACCTCCCATGCAAATTTTATCTCCTTTTGTTTGAGCAGAAGACTGGTTCCTTCAGGGTGGAGAGAATGTGTTATGTTTTTGTTGTGCTCGCTTCGTTGCACCGCCATCAGTTGCGTGATGCAAAAAGCTTGCCCCACAGGTCGTTTGTCTGGTGTAACTGTCCTGTACAGTGGGCCCGATTGTGTGTTCGTGTCTCTTTTTTGCTCAAGTTTATTTCCTCATCGCTCATTTCGCTTCAACCTCTCATGCATATTTAATCTCCTTTTGTTTGAGCAGGAGACTGGTTCCTTCAGGGTGGAGAGAATGTGTTGTGTTTTTCTTGTGCTCTCTTCGTGTCACCGCCATCAGGGGCGTGATGCAAAAAGCTCGCCCCACAGGACGTTTATTTGATGTAACTGTCCCGTAGAGTGGGCCTGATTGCATGTTCGTGTCTCTATTATGCTCAAGATTTTTTGCTCGTCGCTGATGTCGCTTCAACCTCCCATGCAAATTTTATCTCCTTTTGTTCGTGCAGCGGACATGTTCCTTCAGGGTGGAGAGAATGTGTTATGTTTTTGTTGTGCTCGCTTCATTGCATCGCCATCAGTTGCGTGATGCAAAAAGCTCGCCCCACAGGACGTTTATCTGATGTAACTGTCCTGTACAGTGGGCCCGATTGTGTGTTCGTGTCTCTTTTATGCTCAAGTTTATTTGCTCATCGCTGACATCGCTTCAACCTCCCATGCAAATTTTATCTGCTTTTGTTTGAGGAGGAGACTGGTTCCTTCAGGGTGGAGAGAATGTGTTGTGTTTTTCTTGTGCTCTCTTCATTGCACCGCCATCAGTGGCATGATGCAAAAAGCTCGCCCCACAGGATGTTTATTTGATGTAACTGTCCCGTACATTGGGCGCGATTGCATATTCGTATCTCTTTTATGCTCAAGTTTTTTTTGCTCGTCGCTGATATCGCTTCAACCTCCCATGCAAATTTTATCTCCTTTTGTTCGAGCAGCGGACAGGTTCCTTCAGGGTGGAGAGAAGGTGATGTGTTTTTCTTCTGCTCGCTTCATTGTACCGTCATCAGTTGCGTGATGCAAAGAGCTCGACCCACAGGACGTTTATCTTATGTAACTGTCCTGTACAGTGGTCCCGATTGTATGTTCGTGTCTCTTTTATGCTCAAGTTTAATTGCTCATCGCTGATATCGCTTCAACGTCCCATGCAGATTTAATCTCCTTTTGTTTGAGCAGGAGACTGGTTCCTTCAAGGGTGGCGAGAATGTGTTGTGTTTTTCTTGCGCTCTCTTCGTTGCACCGTCATCACTTGCGTGATGGAAAAACCTCGCCCCATAGGATGTTTATCTGATAAAACTGTCCTGTACAGTGGGCCCGATTGAATGGTCGCGTCTTTTTTATGCTCAAGTTTATTTGCGCATCGCTGATATCGCTTCAACCTCCCATGCAAATTTAATCTCCTTTTGTTTGAGCAGAAGACTGGTTCCTTCAGGCTGGAGAAAATGTGTTGTTTTTCTTGTGCTCTCTCCGTTGCACCTTCATCAGTTGCGTGATGCAAAAAGCTCGCCCCACAGTACGTTTATCTGATGTAACTGTCCTGTACAGTTGGCCCGATTGTGTGTTCGTGTCTCTTTTGTTCGAGTTTATTTGCTCATCGCTGATATCGCTTCGACCTCCCATGCAAATTTAATCTCCTTTTGTTTGAGCAGGAGGCTGGTTCCTTCAGGGTGGAGAGAATGTGTTGTTTTTTCTTGTGCTCTCTTCGTTGCACCGCCATCAGTTGCGTGATGCAAAAAGCTCGCCCCACAGGACGTTTATCTTATGTAACTGTCCTGTATAGTGGGCCCGTTCGTGTCTCTTTTATGCTAAAGTTTATTTGCTCATCGCTGATATCGCTTCATCCTCCCATGCAAATTTAATCTCCTTTTGTTTGAGCAGAAGACTGGTTCCTTCAGAGTGGAGAGAATGTGTTGTTTTTCTTGTGCTCTCTCTGTTGCACCGCCATCAGTGGCGTGATGCAAAAAATCTCGCCCCCACAGGACGCTTAACTGATGTAACTGTCCTGTACACTGGGCCCGATTGTATGTTCGTGTCTCTTTTATGCTCAAGTTTATTTGCTCATCGCTGATATCGCTTCAACCTCCCATGCAAATTTAATCTCCTTTTGTTCGAGCAGCGGACAGGTTCCTTCAGGGTGGAGAGAAGGTGATGTGTTTTTCTTCTGCTCGCTTCATTGTACCGTCATCAGTTGCGTGATGCAAAGAGCTCGACCCACAGGACGTTTATCTTATGTAACTGTCCTGTACAGTGGGCCCGATTGTATGTTCGTGTCTCTTTTATGCTCAAGTTTAATTGCTCATCGCTGATATCGCTTCAACCTCCCATGCAAATTTAATCTAATTTTGTTTGAGCCGGAGACTGGTTCCTTCAGGGTGGAGAGAATGTGTTGTGTTTTTCTTGTGCTCTCTTCGTTGCACCGCCATCAGTTGCGTGATGCAAAAAGCTTGCCCCACAGGACGTTTGTCTGGTGTAACTGTCCTGTACAGTGGGCCCGATTGTGTGTTCGTGTCTCTTATGCTCAAGATTTTTTGCTTGTCGCTAATATCGCTTCAACCTCACATGCAAATTTTATCTCCTTTTGTTTGAGCAGAAGACTGGTTCCTTTAGGGCGGAGAGAATGTGTTGTTTTTCTTGTGCTCTCTTCGTTGCACCGCCATCAGTTTCGTGATGCAAACAGCTCGCCCCACAGGACGTTTAACTGATGTAACTGTCCTGTACCCTGGGCCCGATTTTATGTTCGTGTCTATTTTATGCTCAAGTTCATTTGCTCATCGCTGATATCGCTTCATACTCCCATGAAAATTTATTCTCCTTTTGTTTGAGCAGAAGACTGGTTCCTTCAGGCTGGAGAAAATGTGTTGTTTTTCTTGTGCTCTCTCCGTTGCACCGCCATAAGTTGCGTGATGCAAAAAGCTCGCCCCACAGTACGTTTATCTGATGTAACTGTCCTGTACAGTGGGCCCGATTGTGTGTTCGTGTCTCTTTTTTGTTCGAGTTTATTTGCTCATCGCTGATATCGCTTCAACCTCCCATGCAAATTTAATATGCTTTTTTTTGAGCTGGATACTGGTTCCTTCAGTGTGGAGAGAATGTGTTTTGTTTTTCTTGAGCTCTCTTCGTTGAACCGCTATCAGTTGCGTGATGCAAAAAGTTCGCCCCACAGGACGTTTATCTGAAGTAACTGTTCTGTGCAGTGGGCCCGATTGTATGTCTGTGTCACTTTTATGCTCAAGTTTATTTGCTCATCGCTGATATCGCTTCGACCTCCAATGCAAATTTAATCTCCTTTTGTTTGAGCAGGAGACTGGTTCCTTCAGGGTGGAGAGAACGTGTTGTTTTTTCTTGTGCTCTCTTCGTTGCACCGCCATCAGTTGCGTGATGCAAAAAGCTCGCCCCACAGGACGTTTATCTGATGTAACTGTCCTGTACAGTGGGCCCGTTCGTGTCTCTTTTATGCTCAGGTTTATTTGCTTATCTCTGATATCGCTTCAACCTCTCATGCATATTTAATCTGCTTTTGTTTGAGCAGAAGACTGGTTAATTCAGGGTGGAAAGAATGTGTTGTGTTTTTCTTCTGCTCGCTTCATTGCACCACCATCAGTTGTGTGATGCAAACAGCTCGCCCCACAGGACGTTTATCTGTTGTAACTGTCATGTAAAGTGGGCCCGTTCGTGTCTCTTTTATGCTAAAATTTATTTGCTCATCGCTGATATCGCTTCAACCTCCCATGCAAATTTAATCTCCTTTTGTTTTAGTAGGAGACTGGTTCCTTCAGGGTGGAGAGAATGTGTTGTGTTTTTCTTCTGCTCACTTCATTGCACCGCCATCAGTTGTGTGATGCAAAAAGCTCGCCCCACAGGACGTTTATTTGATGTAACTGTCTTTTACAGTGGGCCGTTTGTGTCTCTTTTATGCTTAAGTTTGTTTGCTCATCGCTGATATCGCTTCAACCTCCCATGCAAATTTAATCTAATTTTTTTTGAGCAGGAGACTGGTTCCTTCAGGGTGGAGAGAATGTGTTGTGTTTTTCTTGTGCTCTCTTCGTTGCACCGCATCAGTTGCGTGATGCAAAAAGCTTGCCCCACAGGACGTTTGTCTGGTGTAACTGTCCTGTACAGTGGGCCCGATTGTGTGTTCGTGTCTGTTTTATGCTCAAGTTTATTTGCTCATCGCTGATATCGCTTCAACCTCCCATGCAAATTTAATCTCTTTTTGTTTGAGCAAGAGACTTGTTCCTTCAGGGTGGAGAGAATGTGTTGTGTTTTTCTTGTGCTCTCTTCGTTGCACCGCCATCAGTGGCGTGATGCAAATATCTCGCCCCACAGGACGTTTTTTTGATGTACCAGTCGCGTACAGTGGGCCCGATTACATGTTCGTGTCTCTTTTATGCTCAAGATTTTTTTCTCGTCGCTGATATCGCTTCAACCTCCAATGCAAATTTTATCTCCTTTTGTTCGAGCAGCGGACAGGTTCCTTCAGGGTGGAGAGAAGGTGTGTTTTTCTTGTGCTCTCTCCGTTGCACCGCCATAAGTTGCGTGATGCAAAAAGCTCGCCCCACAGTACGTTTATCTGATGTAACTGTCCTGTACAGTGGGCCCGACTGTGTGTTCGTGTCTCTTTTTTGTTCGAGTTTATTTTCTCATCGCTGATATCGCTTCAACCTCCCATGCAAATTTAATATGCTTTTTTTTGAGCTGGATACTGGTTCCTTCAGTGTGGAGAGAATGTGTTGTTTTTCTTGAGCTCTCTTCGTTGAGCCGCTATCAGTTGCGTGATGCAAAAAGTTCGCCCCAAAGGACGTTTATCTGAAGTAACTGTTCTGTGCAGTGGGCCCGATTGTATGTCTGTGTCACTTTTATGCTCAAGTTTATTTGCTCATCGCTGATATCGCTTCGACCTCCAATGCAAATTTAATCTCCTTTTGTTTGAGCAGGAGACTGGTTCCTTCAGGGTGGAGA
Organism: Amblyomma americanum; assembly: GCF_052857255.1. Lineage (NCBI taxonomy): Eukaryota > Metazoa > Arthropoda > Arachnida > Ixodida > Ixodidae > Amblyomma > Amblyomma americanum. The sequence continues at coordinate 750,555 of NC_135501.1, forward strand.
GAATGTGTTGTTTTTTCTTGTGCTCTCTTCGTTGCACCGCCATCAGTTGCGTGATGAAAAAAGCTCGCCCCACAGGACGTTTATCTGATGTAACTGTCCTGTACAGTGGGCCCGTTCGTGTCTCTTTTATGCTCAAGTTTACTTGCTTATCTCTGATATCGCTTCAACCTCTCATGCATATTTAATCTGCTTTTGTTTGAGCAGGAGACTGGTTCCTTCAGGGTGGAGAGAATGTGTTGTGTTTTTCTTCTGCTCGCTTCATTGCACCACCATCAGTTGCGTGATGCAAAAAGCTCGCCCCACAGTAAGTTTATCTGATGTAACTGTCCTGTACAGTGGGCCCGATTGCGTGTTCGTGTCTCTTTTTTGCTCAAGTTTATTTGCTCATCGCTGATTTCGCTTCAACCTCTCATGCATATTTAATCTCCTTTTGTTCGAGCAGCGAACAGGGTTCTTCAGGGTGGAGAGAATGTGTTATGTTTTTGTTGTGCTCGCTTCATTGCACCGCCATCAGTGGCGTGATGCAAAAAGCTCGCCCCACAGGGCGTTTATCTGATGTAACTGTCCAGTACAGTGGGCCCGATTGTGTGTTCGTGTCTCTTTTATGCTCAAGTTTATTTGCTCATCGCTGATATCGCTTCAACCTCCCATGCAAATTTAATCTGCTTTAGCTTGAGGAGGAGACTGGTTCCTTCAGGGTGGAGAGAATGTGTTGTGTTTTTCTTCTGCTCGCTTCATTGCACCACCATCAGTTGTGTGATGCAAACAGCTCGCCCCACAGGACGTTTATCTGTTGTAACTGTCATGTAAAGTGGGCCCGTTCGTGTCTCTTTTATGCTAAAATTTATTTGCTCATCGCTGATATCGCTTCAACCTCCCATGCAAATTTAATCTCCTTTTGTTTTAGTAGGAGACTGGTTCCTTCAGGGTGGAGAGAATGTGTTGTGTTTTTCTTCTGCTCACTTCATTGCACCGCCATCAGTTGTGTGATGCAAAAAGCTCGCCCCACAGGACGTTTATTTGATGTAACTGTCTTTTACAGTGGGCCGTTTGTGTCTCTTTTATGCTTAAGTTTGTTTGCTCATCGCTGATATCGCTTCAACCTCCCATGCAAATTTAATCTAATTTTTTTTGAGCAGGAGACTGGTTCCTTCAGGGTGGAGAGAATGTGTTGTGTTTTTCTTGTGCTCTCTTCGTTGCACCGCCATCAGTTGCGTGATGCAAAAAGCTTGCCCCACAGGACGTTTGTCTGGTGTAACTGTCCTGTACAGTGGGCCCGATTGTGTGTTCGTGTCTGTTTTATGCTCAAGTTTATTTGCTCATCGCTGATATCGCTTCAACCTCCCATGCAAATTTAATCTCTTTTTGTTTGAGCAAGAGACTTGTTCCTTCAGGGTGGAGAGAATGTGTTGTGTTTTTCTTGTGCTCTCTTCGTTGCACCGCCATCAGTGGCGTGATGCAAATATCTCGCCCCACAGGACGTTTTTTTGATGTACCAGTCGCGTACAGTGGGCCCGATTACATGTTCGTGTCTCTTTTATGCTCAAGATTTTTTTCTCGTCGCTGATATCGCTTCAACCTCCAATGCAAATTTTATCTCCTTTTGTTCGAGCAGCGGACAGGTTCCTTCAGGGTGGAGAGAAGGTGTGTTTTTCTTGTGCTCTCTCCGTTGCACCGCCATAAGTTGCGTGATGCAAAAAGCTCGCCCCACAGTACGTTTATCTGATGTAACAGTCCTGTACAGTGGGCCCGACTGTGTGTTCGTGTCTCTTTTTTGTTCGAGTTTATTTTCTCATCGCTGATATCGCTTCAACCTCCCATGCAAATTTAATATGCTTTTTTTTGAGCTGGATACTGGTTCCTTCAGTGTGGAGAGAATGTGTTGTGTTTTTCTTGAGCTCTCTTCGTTGAGCCGCTATCAGTTGCGTGATGCAAAAAGTTCGCCCCAAAGGACGTTTATCTGAAGTAACTGTTCTGTGCAGTGGGCCCGATTGTATGTCTGTGTCACTTTTATGCTCAAGTTTATTTGCTCATCGCTGATATCGCTTCGACCTCCAATGCAAATTTAATCTCCTTTTGTTTGAGCAGGAGACTGGTTCCTTCAGGGTGGAGAGAATGTGTTGTTTTTTCTTGTGCTCTCTTCGTTGCACCGCCATCAGTTGCGTGATGAAAAAAGCTCGCCCCACAGGACGTTTATCTGATGTAACTGTCCTGTACAGTGGGCCCGTTCGTGTCTCTTTTATGCTCAAGTTTACTTGCTTATCTCTGATATCGCTTCAACCTCTCATGCATATTTAATCTGCTTTTGTTTGAGCAGGAGACTGGTTCCTTCAGGGTGGAGAGAATGTGTTGTGTTTTTCTTCTGCTCGCTTCATTGCACCACCATCAGTTGCGTGATGCAAAAAGCTCGCCCCACAGTAAGTTTATCTGATGTAACTGTCCTGTACAGTGGGCCCGATTGCGTGTTCGTGTCTCTTTTTTGCTCAAGTTTATTTGCTCATCGCTGATTTCGCTTCAACCTCTCATGCACATTTAATCTCCTTTTGTTCGAGCAGCGAACAGGTTTCTTCAGGGTGGAGAGAATGTGTTATGTTTTTGTTGTGCTCGCTTCATTGCACCGCCATCAGTGGCGTGATGCAAAAAGCTCGCCCCACAGGGCGTTTATCTGATGTAACTGTCCAGTACAGTGGGCCCGATTGTGTGTTCGTGTCTCTTTTATGCTCAAGTTTATTTGCTCATCGCTGATATCGCTTCAACCTCCCATGCAAATTTAATCTGCTTTAGCTTGAGGAGGAGACTGGTTCCTTCAGGGTGGAGAGAATGTGTTGTGTTTTTCTTGTGCTCTCTTCGTTGCACCGCCATCAATGGCGTGATGCAAAAAGCTCGCCCCACAGGATGTTTATTTGATGTAACTGTCCCGTACATTGGGCGCGATTGCATGTTCGTATCTCTTTTATGCTCAAGTTTTTTTGCTCGTCGCTGATATCGCTTCAACCTCCCATGCAATTTTTATCTGCTTTTGTTCGAGCAGCGGACAGGTTCCTTCAGGGTGGAGAGAAGGATTTGTGTTTTTCTTGTGCTCTCTTCGTTTCACCGCCATCAGTTGCGTGATGCAAAAAACTCGCCCCACAGTAAGTTTATCTGATGCAACTGTCCTGTACAGTGGCCCGATTTTATGTTCGTGTTTCTTTTATGCTCAAGTTTATTTGCTCATCGCTGATTTCGCTTCAACGTCTCATGCATATTTATTCTACTTTTGTTTGAGCAGAAGACTGGTTCCTTCAGGGTGGAGAGAATGTGTTGTTTTTCTAGTGCTCTCTCCGTTGCACCGCCATCAGTTGCGTGATGCAAAAAGCTCGCCCCACAGTACGTTTATATTATGTAAATGTCCTGTACAGTGGACCCGATTGTGTGTTCGTGTCTCTTATTTGCTCGAGTTTATTTGCTCATCGCTGATGTCGCTTCAACCTCCCATGCTAATTTGTTATGCTTTTGTTTGAGCTGGAGACTGGTTCCTTCAGGGTGGAGAGAATGTGTTGTGTTTTTCTTGTGCTCTCTTCGTTGCACCGCCATCAGTTTCGTGATGCAAAAAGCTCGCCCCATAGGACGTTTATCTGATGTAACTGTTCTGTACAGTGGGCCCGTTTGTGTCTTTTTTATGCTAAAGTTTGTTTGCTGATTGCTGATATCGCTTCGACCTCCCATGCAAATTTAATCTAATTTTGCTTGAGCAGGAGACTGGTTCCTTCAGGGTGGAGAGAACGTGTTGCGTTTATTGTGCTCTCTCCGTTGCACCGCCATCAGTGGCGTGATGCAAAAAGCTCGCCCCACAGTACGTTTATATTATGTAAATGTCCTGTACAGTGGGCCCGATTGTAAGTTCGTGTCTCTTTTATGCTCAAGTATATTTGCTCATCGCTGATATCGCTTCAACCTCCCATGTAAATTTAATCTCCTTTTGTTTGAGCAGGAGACTGGTTCCTTCAGGGTGGAGAGAATGTGTTGTTTTTTCTTGTGCTCTCTTCGTTGCACCGCCATCAGTTGCGTGATGCAAAAAGCTCGCCCCACCGGACGTTTATCTGATGTAACTGTCCTGTACAGTGGGCCCGTTCGTGTCTCTTTTATGCTCAAGTTTATTTGCTTATCTCTGATATCGCTTCAACCTCTCATGCATATTTAATCTGCTTTTGTTTGAGCAGGAGACTGGTTCCTTCAGGGTGGAGAGAATGTGTTCTGTTTTTCTTCTGCTCGCTTCATTGCACCACCATCAGTTGCGTGATGCAAAAAGCTCGCCCCACAGGACGTTTATCTGATGTAACTGTCATGTAAAGTGGGCCCGTTCGTGTCTCTTTTATGCTAAAGTTTATTTGCTCATCGCTGATATCGCTTCAACCTCCAATGCAAATTTAATCTCCTTTTGTTTTAGTAGGAGACTGGTTCCTTCAGGGTGGAGAGAATGTGTTGTGTTTTTCTTCTGCTCACTTCATTGCACCGCCATCAGTTGTGTGATGCAAAAAGCTCGCCCCACAGGACGTTTATTTGATGTAACTGTCTTTTACAGTGGGCCGTTTGTGTCTCTTTTATGCTTAAGTTTGTTTGCTCATCGCTGATATCGCTTCAACCTCCCATGCAAATTTAATCTAATTTTTTTTGAGCAGGAGACTGGTTCCTTCAGGGTGGAGAGAATGTGTTGTGTTTTTCTTGTGCTCTCTTCGTTGCACCGCCAACAGTTGCGTGATGCAAAAAGCTTGCCCCACAGGACGTTTGTCTGGTGTAACTGTCCTGTACAGTGGGCCCGATTGTGTGTTCGTGTCTGTTTTATGCTCAAGTTTATTTGCTCATCGCTGATATCGCTTCAACCTCCCATGCAAATTTAATCTCTTTTTGTTTGAGCAAGAGACTTGTTCCTTCAGGGTGGAGAGAATGTGTTGTGTTTTTCTTGTGCTCTCTTCGTTGCACCGCCATCAGTGGCGTGATGCAAATATCTCGCCCCACAGGACGTTTTTTTGATGTACCAGTCGCGTACAGTGGGCCCGATTACATGTTCCAATCAACCAATCAATCAACTTTATTCAGCATTTTTTGTCCTGAAGAACAGAAAAAAATGCTAGGGTAGGAGCAAAAAGCCACAAACTCAATTACTTGACGAGGCTCCCACACCTAATTGACAAGGCCAACAGACTGTCACGTTAATACATATATATATACACACACACATACATATATATATATATATATATATATATATATATATATATATATATATATATATATATATATATATATATATATATATATACATGCAGGACTTAGAACCAGGAAAAAAAGTCTCTTTTATGCTCAAGATTTTTTTCTCGTCGCTGATATCGCTTCAACCTCCAATGCAAATTTTATCTCCTTTTGTTCGAGCAGCGGACAGGTTCCTTCAGGGTGGAGAGAAGGTGTGTTTTTCTTGTGCTCTCTCCGTTGCACCGCCATAAGTTGCGTGATGCAAAAAGCTCGCCCCACAGTACGTTTATCTGATGTAACTGTCCTGTACAGTGGGCCCGATTGTGTGTTCGTGTCTCTTTTTTTTCGAGTTTATTTGCTCCTCGCTGATATCGCTTCAACCTCCCATGCAAATTTAATATGCTTTTTTTTGAGCTGGATACTGGTTCCTTCAGTGTGGAGAGAATGTGTTGTGTTTTTCTTGAGCTCTCTTCGTTGAACCGCTATCAGTTGCGTGATGCAAAAAGGTCGCCCCACAGGACGTTTATCTGAAGTAACTGTTCTGTGCAGTGGGCCCGATTGTATGTCTGTGTCACTTTTATGCTCAAGTTTATTTGCTCATCGCTGATATCGCTTCGACCTCCAATGCAAATTTAATCTCCTTTTGTTTGAGCAGGAGACTGGTTCCTTCAGGGTGGAGAGAATGTGTTGTGTTTTTCTTGAGCTCTCTTCGTTGCACCGCCATCAGTTGCGTGATGGAAAAAGCTCGCCCCACAGGACGTTTATCTGATGTAACTGTCCTGTACAGTGGGCCCGTTCGTGTCTCTTTTATGCTCAAGTTTATTTGCTTATCTCTGATATCGCTTCAACCTCTCATGCATATTTAATCTGCTTTTGTTTGAGCAGGAGACTGGTTCCTTCAGGGTGGAGAGAATGTGTTGTGTTTTTCTTCTGCTCGCTTCATTGCACCACCATCAGTTGCGTGATGCAAAAAGCTCGCCCCACAGGACGTTTATCTGATGTAACTGTCATGTAAAGTGGGCCCGTTCGTGTCTCTTTTATGCTAAAGTTTATTTGCTCATCGCTGATATCGCTTCAACCTCCCATGCAAATTTAATCTCATTTTGTTTTAGTAGGAGACTGGTTCCTTCAGGGTGGAGAGAATGTGTTGTGTTTTTCTTCTGCTCACTTCATTGCACCGCCATCAGTTGTGTGATGCAAAAAGCTCGCCCCACAGGACGTTTATTTGATGTAACTGTCTTTTACAGTGGGCAGTTTGTGTCTCTTTTATGCTTAAGTTTGTTTGCTCATCGCTGATATCGCTTCAACCTCCCATGCAAATTTAATCTAATTTTTTTTGAGCAGGAGACTGGTTCCTTCAGGGTGGAGAGAATGTGTTGTGTTTTTATTGTGCTCTCTTCGTTGCACCGCCATCAGTTTCGTGATGCAAAAAGCTCGCCCCATAGGACGTTTATCTGATGTAACTGTTCTGTACAGTGGGCCCGTTTGTGTCTCTTTTATGCTAAAGTTTGTTTGCTGATTGCTGATATCGCTTCGACCTCCCATGCAAATTTAATCTAATTTTGCTTGAGCAGGAGACTGGTTCCTTCAGGGTGGAGAGAATGTGTTGTTTTTTCTTGTGCTCTCTCCGTTGCACCGCCATCAGTTGCGTGACGCAAAAAGCTCGCCCCACAGTACGTTTATATTATGTAAATGTCCTGTACACTGGGCCCGATTGTATGTTCGTGTCTCTTTTATGCTCAAGTATATTTGCTCATCGCTGATATCGCTTCAACCTCCCATGTAAATTTAATCTCCTTTTGTTTGAGCAGGATACAGGTTCCTTCAGGGTGGAGAGAATGTGTTGTGTTTTTCTTGTGCTCTCTCCGTTGCACCGCCATCAGTTGCGTGATGCAAGAAGCTCGCCCCACAGGACGTTTATCTGATGTAACTGTCCTGTACAGTGGGCCCGATTGTATGTTCGTGTCTCTTTTATGCTCAAGTTTAATTGCTCATCGCTGATATCGCTTCGACCTCCAATGCAAATTTAATCTCCTTTTGTTTGAGCAGGAGACTGGTTCCTTCAGGGTGGAGAGAATGTGTTGTTTTTTCTTGTGCTCTCTTCGTTGCACCGCCATCAGTTGCGTGATGCAAAAAGCTCGCCCCACAGGACGTTTATCTGATGTAACTGTCCTGTACAGTGGGCCCGTTCGTGTCTCTTTTATGCTCAAGTTTATTTGCTTATCTCTGATATCGCTTCAACCTCTCATGCATATTTAATCTGCTTTTGTTTGAGCAGGAGACTGGTTCCTTCAGGGTGGAGAGAATGTGTTGTGTTTTTCTTCTCCTCGCTTCATTGCACCACCATAAGTTGCGTGATGCAAAAAGCTCGCTCCACAGGACGTTTATCTGATGTAACTGTCATGTAAAGTGGGCCCGTTCGTGTCTCTTTTATGCTAAAGTTTATTTGCTCATCGCTGATATCGCTTCAACCTCCCATGCAAATTTAATCTCCTTTTGTTTTAGTAGGAGACTGGTTCCTTCAGGGTGGAGAGAATGTGTTGTGTTTTTCTTCTGCTCACTTCATTGCACCGCCATCAGTTGTGTGATGCAAAAAGCTCGCCCCACAGGACGTTTATTTGATGTAACTGTCTTTTACAGTGGGCCGTTTGTGTCTCTTTTATGCTTAGGTTTGTTTGCTCATCGCTGATATCGCTTCAACCTCCCATGCAAATTTAATCTAATTTTTTTTGAGCAGGAGACTGGATCCTTCAGGGTGGAGAGAATGTGTTGTGTTTTTCTTGTGCTCTCTTCGTTGCACCGCCATCAGTTGTGTGATGCAAAAAGCTTGCCCCACAGGACGTTTGTCTGGTGTAACTGTCCTGTACAGTGGGCCCGATTGTGTGTTCGTGTCTGTTTTATGCTCAAGTTTATTTGCTCATCGCTGATATCGCTTCAACCTCCCATGCAAATTTAATCTCTTTTTGTTTGAGCAAGAGACTTGTTCCATCAGGGTGGAGAGAGTGTGTTGTGTTTTTCTTGTGCTCTCTTCGTTGCACCGCCATCAGTGGCGTGATGCAAATATATCGCCCCACAGGACGTTTTTTTGATGTACCAGTCGCGTACAGTGGGCCCGATTACATGTTCGTGTCTCTTTTATGCTCAAGATTTTTTTCTCGTCGCTGATATCGCTTCAACCTCCAATGCAAATTTTATCTCCTTTTGTTCGAGCAGCGGACAGGTTCCTTCAGGGTGGAGAGAAGGTGTGTTTTTCTTGTGCTCTCTCCGTTGCACCGCCATAAGTTGCGTGATGCAAAAAGCTCGCCCCACAATACGTTTATCTGATGTAACTGTCCTGTACAGTGGGCCCGATTGTGTGTTCGTGTCTCTTTTTTGTTCGAGTTTATTTGCTCATCGCTGATATCGCTTCAACCTCCCATGTAAATTTAATCTCCTTTTGTTTGAGCAGGATACAGGTTCCTTCAGGGTGGAGAGAATGTGTTGTGTTTTTCTTGTGCTCTCTCCGTTGCACCGCCATCAGTTGCGTGATGCAAGAAGCTCGCCCCACAGGACGTTTATCTGATGTAACTGTCCTGTACAGTGGGCCCGATTGTATGTTCGTGTCTCTTTTATGCTCAAGTTTAATTGCTCATCGCTGATATCGCTTCAACCTCCCATGTAAATTTAATCTCCTTTTGTTTGAGCAGGAGACTGGTTCCTTCAGGGTGGAGAGAATGTGTTGTTTTTTCTTGTGCTCTCTTCGTTGCACCGCCATCAGTTGCGTGATGCAAAAAGCTCGCCCCACCGGACGTTTATCTGATGTAACTGTCCTGTACAGAGGGCCCGTTCGTGTCTCTTTTATGCTCAAGTTTATTTGCTTATCTCTGATATCGCTTCAACCTCTCATGCATATTTAATCTGCTTTTGTTTGAGCAGGAGACTGGTTCCTTCAGGGTGGAGAGAATGTGTTCTGTTTTTCTTCTGCTCGCTTCATTGCACCACCATCAGTTGCGTGATGCAAAAAGCTCGCCCCACAGGACGTTTATCTGATGTAACTGTCATGTAAAGTGGGCCCGTTCGTGTCTCTTTTATGCTAAAGTTTATTTGCTCATCGCTGATATCGCTTCAACCTTCAATGCAAATTTAATCTCCTTTTGTTTTAGTAGGAGACTGGTTCCTTCAGGGTGGAGAGAATGTGTTGTGTTTTTCTTCTGCTCACTTCATTGCACCGCCATCAGTTGTGTGATGCAAAAAGCTCGCCCCACAGGACGTTTATTTGATGTAACTGTCTTTTACAGTGGGCCGTTTGTGTCTCTTTTATGCTTAAGTTTGTTTGCTCATCGCTGATATCGCTTCAACCTCCCATGCAAATTTAATCTAATTTTTTTTGAGCAGGAGACTGGTTCCTTCAGGGTGGAGAGAATGTGTTGTGTTTTTCTTGTGCTCTCTTCGTTGCACCGCCAACAGTTGCGTGATGCAAAAAGCTTGCCCCACAGGACGTTTGTCTGGTGTAACTGTCCTGTACAGTGGGCCCGATTGTGTGTTCGTGTCTGTTTTATGCTCAAGTTTATTTGCTCATCGCTGATATCGCTTCAACCTCCCATGCAAATTTAATCTCTTTTTGTTTGAGCAAGAGACTTGTTCCTTCAGGGTGGAGAGAATGTGTTGTGTTTTTCTTGTGCTCTCTTCGTTGCACCGCCATCAGTGGCGTGATGCAAATATCTCGCCCCACAGGACGTTTTTTTGATGTACCAGTCGCGTACAGTGGGCCCGATTACATGTTCCAATCAACCAATCAATCAACTTTATTCAGCATTTTTTGTCCTGAAGAACAGAAAAAAATGCTAGGGTAGGAGCAAAAAGCCACAAACTCAATTACTTGACGAGGCTCCCACACCTAATTGACAAGGCCAACAGACTGTCACGTTAATACATATATATATACACACACACATACATATATATATATATATATATATATATATATATATATATATATATATATATATATATATATATATATATATATATATATATATATATATATATATATATATATATACATGCAGGACTTAGAACCAGGAAAAAAAGTCTCTTTTATGCTCAAGATTTTTTTCTCGTCGCTGATATCGCTTCAACCTCCAATGCAAATTTTATCTCCTTTTGTTCGAGCAGCGGACAGGTTCCTTCAGGGTGGAGAGAAGGTGTGTTTTTCTTGTGCTCTCTCCGTTGCACCGCCATAAGTTGCGTGATGCAAAAAGCTCGCCCCACAGTACGTTTATCTGATGTAACTGTCCTGTACAGTGGGCCCGATTGTGTGTTCGTGTCTCTTTTTTTTCGAGTTTATTTGCTCCTCGCTGATATCGCTTCAACCTCCCATGCAAATTTAATATGCTTTTTTTTGAGCTGGATACTGGTTCCTTCAGTGTGGAGAGAATGTGTTGTGTTTTTCTTGAGCTCTCTTCGTTGAACCGCTATCAGTTGCGTGATGCAAAAAGGTCGCCCCACAGGACGTTTATCTGAAGTAACTGTTCTGTGCAGTGGGCCCGATTGTATGTCTGTGTCACTTTTATGCTCAAGTTTATTTGCTCATCGCTGATATCGCTTCGACCTCCAATGCAAATTTAATCTCCTTTTGTTTGAGCAGGAGACTGGTTCCTTCAGGGTGGAGAGAATGTGTTGTGTTTTTCTTGAGCTCTCTTCGTTGCACCGCCATCAGTTGCGTGATGGAAAAAGCTCGCCCCACAGGACGTTTATCTGATGTAACTGTCCTGTACAGTGGGCCCGTTCGTGTCTCTTTTATGCTCAAGTTTATTTGCTTATCTCTGATATCGCTTCAACCTCTCATGCATATTTAATCTGCTTTTGTTTGAGCAGGAGACTGGTTCCTTCAGGGTGGAGAGAATGTGTTGTGTTTTTCTTCTGCTCGCTTCATTGCACCACCATCAGTTGCGTGATGCAAAAAGCTCGCCCCACAGGACGTTTATCTGATGTAACTGTCATGTAAAGTGGGCCCGTTCGTGTCTCTTTTATGCTAAAGTTTATTTGCTCATCGCTGATATCGCTTCAACCTCCCATGCAAATTTAATCTCATTTTGTTTTAGTAGGAGACTGGTTCCTTCAGGGTGGAGAGAATGTGTTGTGTTTTTCTTCTGCTCACTTCATTGCACCGCCATCAGTTGTGTGATGCAAAAAGCTCGCCCCACAGGACGTTTATTTGATGTAACTGTCTTTTACAGTGGGCAGTTTGTGTCTCTTTTATGCTTAAGTTTGTTTGCTCATCGCTGATATCGCTTCAACCTCCCATGCAAATTTAATCTAATTTTTTTTGAGCAGGAGACTGGTTCCTTCAGGGTGGAGAGAATGTGTTGTGTTTTTATTGTGCTCTCTTCGTTGCACCGCCATCAGTTTCGTGATGCAAAAAGCTCGCCCCATAGGACGTTTATCTGATGTAACTGTTCTGTACAGTGGGCCCGTTTGTGTCTCTTTTATGCTAAAGTTTGTTTGCTGATTGCTGATATCGCTTCGACCTCCCATGCAAATTTAATCTAATTTTGCTTGAGCAGGAGACTGGTTCCTTCAGGGTGGAGAGAATGTGTTGTTTTTTCTTGTGCTCTCTCCGTTGCACCGCCATCAGTTGCGTGACGCAAAAAGCTCGCCCCACAGTACGTTTATATTATGTAAATGTCCTGTACACTGGGCCCGATTGTATGTTCGTGTCTCTTTTATGCTCAAGTATATTTGCTCATCGCTGATATCGCTTCAACCTCCCATGTAAATTTAATCTCCTTTTGTTTGAGCAGGATACAGGTTCCTTCAGGGTGGAGAGAATGTGTTGTGTTTTTCTTGTGCTCTCTCCGTTGCACCGCCATCAGTTGCGTGATGCAAGAAGCTCGCCCCACAGGACGTTTATCTGATGTAACTGTCCTGTACAGTGGGCCCGATTGTATGTTCGTGTCTCTTTTATGCTCAAGTTTAATTGCTCATCGCTGATATCGCTTCGACCTCCAATGCAAATTTAATCTCCTTTTGTTTGAGCAGGAGACTGGTTCCTTCAGGGTGGAGAGAATGTGTTGTTTTTTCTTGTGCTCTCTTCGTTGCACCGCCATCAGTTGCGTGATGCAAAAAGCTCGCCCCACAGGACGTTTATCTGATGTAACTGTCCTGTACAGTGGGCCCGTTCGTGTCTCTTTTATGCTCAAGTTTATTTGCTTATCTCTGATATCGCTTCAACCTCTCATGCATATTTAATCTGCTTTTGTTTGAGCAGGAGACTGGTTCCTTCAGGGTGGAGAGAATGTGTTGTGTTTTTCTTCTCCTCGCTTCATTGCACCACCATAAGTTGCGTGATGCAAAAAGCTCGCTCCACAGGACGTTTATCTGATGTAACTGTCATGTAAAGTGGGCCCGTTCGTGTCTCTTTTATGCTAAAGTTTATTTGCTCATCGCTGATATCGCTTCAACCTCCCATGCAAATTTAATCTCCTTTTGTTTTAGTAGGAGACTGGTTCCTTCAGGGTGGAGAGAATGTGTTGTGTTTTTCTTCTGCTCACTTCATTGCACCGCCATCAGTTGTGTGATGCAAAAAGCTCGCCCCACAGGACGTTTATTTGATGTAACTGTCTTTTACAGTGGGCCGTTTGTGTCTCTTTTATGCTTAGGTTTGTTTGCTCATCGCTGATATCGCTTCAACCTCCCATGCAAATTTAATCTAATTTTTTTTGAGCAGGAGACTGGATCCTTCAGGGTGGAGAGAATGTGTTGTGTTTTTCTTGTGCTCTCTTCGTTGCACCGCCATCAGTTGTGTGATGCAAAAAGCTTGCCCCACAGGACGTTTGTCTGGTGTAACTGTCCTGTACAGTGGGCCCGATTGTGTGTTCGTGTCTGTTTTATGCTCAAGTTTATTTGCTCATCGCTGATATCGCTTCAACCTCCCATGCAAATTTAATCTCTTTTTGTTTGAGCAAGAGACTTGTTCCATCAGGGTGGAGAGAGTGTGTTGTGTTTTTCTTGTGCTCTCTTCGTTGCACCGCCATCAGTGGCGTGATGCAAATATATCGCCCCACAGGACGTTTTTTTGATGTACCAGTCGCGTACAGTGGGCCCGATTACATGTTCGTGTCTCTTTTATGCTCAAGATTTTTTTCTCGTCGCTGATATCGCTTCAACCTCCAATGCAAATTTTATCTCCTTTTGTTCGAGCAGCGGACAGGTTCCTTCAGGGTGGAGAGAAGGTGTGTTTTTCTTGTGCTCTCTCCGTTGCACCGCCATAAGTTGCGTGATGCAAAAAGCTCGCCCCACAATACGTTTATCTGATGTAACTGTCCTGTACAGTGGGCCCGATTGTGTGTTCGTGTCTCTTTTTTGTTCGAGTTTATTTGCTCATCGCTGATATCGCTTCAACCTCCCATGCAAATTTAATATGCTTTTTTTTGAGCTGGATACTGGTTCCTTCAGTGTGGAGAGAATGTGTTGTGTTTTTCTTGAGCTCTCTTCGTTGAACCGCTATCAGTTGCGTGATGCAAAAAGTTCGCCCCACAGGACGTTTATCTGAAGTAACTGTTCTGTGCAGTGGGCCCGATTGTATGTCTGTGTCACTTTTATGCTCAAGTTTATTTGCTCATCGCTGATATCGCTTCGACCTCCAATGCAAATTTAATCTCCTTTTGTTTGAGCAGGATACAGGTTCCTTCAGGGTGGAGAGAATGTGTTGTGTTTTTCTTGTGCTCTCTCCGTTGCACCGCCATCAGTTGCGTGATGCAAGAAGCTCGCCCCACAGGACGTTTATCTGATGTAACTGTCCTGTACAGTGGGCCCGATTGTATGTTCGTGTCTCTTTTATGCTCAAGTTTAATTGCTCATCGCTGATATCGCTTCGACCTCCAATGCAAATTTAATCTCCTTTTGTTTGAGCAGGAGACTGGTTCCTTCAGGGTGGAGAGAATGTGTTGTTTTTTCTTGTGCTCTCTTCGTTGCACCGCCATCAGTTGCGTGATGCAAAAAGCTCGCCCCACAGGACGTTTATCTGATGTAACTGTCCTGTACAGTGGGCCCGTTCGTGTCTCTTTTATGCTCAAGTTTATTTGCTTATCTCTGATATCGCTTCAACCTCTCATGCATATTTAATCTGCTTTTGTTTGAGCAGGAGACTGGTTCCTTCAGGGTGGAGAGAATGTGTTGTGTTTTTCTTCTCCTCGCTTCATTGCACCACCATAAGTTGCGTGATGCAAAAAGCTCGCTCCACAGGACGTTTATCTGATGTAACTGTCATGTAAAGTGGGCCCGTTCGTGTCTCTTTTATGCTAAAGTTTATTTGCTCATCGCTGATATCGCTTCAACCTCCCATGCAAATTTAATCTCCTTTTGTTTTAGTAGGAGACTGGTTCCTTCAGGGTGGAGAGAATGTGTTGTGTTTTTCTTCTGCTCACTTCATTGCACCGCCATCAGTTGTGTGATGCAAAAAGCTCGCCCCACAGGACGTTTATTTGATGTAACTGTCTTTTACAGTGGGCCGTTTGTGTCTCTTTTATGCTTAGGTTTGTTTGCTCATCGCTGATATCGCTTCAACCTCCCATGCAAATTTAATCTAATTTTTTTTGAGCAGGAGACTGGTTCCTTCAGGGTGGAGAGAATGTGTTGTGTTTTTCTTGTGCTCTCTTCGTTGCACCGCCATCAGTTGTGTGATGCAAAAAGCTTGCCCCACAGGACGTTTGTCTGGTGTAACTGTCCTGTACAGTGGGCCCGATTGTGTGTTCGTGTCTGTTTTATGCTCAAGTTTATTTGCTCATCGCTGATATCGCTTCAACCTCCCATGCAAATTTAATCTCTTTTTGTTTGAGCAAGAGACTTGTTCCATCAGGGTGGAGAGAGTGTGTTGTGTTTTTCTTGTGCTCTCTTCGTTGCACCGCCATCAGTGGCGTGATGCAAATATATCGCCCCACAGGACGTTTTTTTGATGTACCAGTCGCGTACAGTGGGCCCGATTACATGTTCGTGTCTCTTTTATGCTCAAGATTTTTTTCTCGTCGCTGATATCGCTTCAACCTCCAATGCAAATTTTATCTCCTTTTGTTCGAGCAGCGGACAGGTTCCTTCAGGGTGGAGAGAAGGTGCGTTTTTCTTGTGCTCTCTCCGTTGCACCGCCATAAGTTGCGTGATGCAAAAAGCTCGCCCCACAATACGTTTATCTGATGTAACTGTCCTGTACAGTGGGCCCGATTGTGTGTTCGTGTCTCTTTTTTGTTCGAGTTTATTTGCTCATCGCTGATATCGCTTCAACCTCCCATGCAAATTTAATATGCTTTTTTTTGAGCTGGATACTGGTTCCTTCAGTGTGGAGAGAATGTGTTGTGTTTTTCTTGAGCTCTCTTCGTTGAACCGCTATCAGTTGCGTGATGCAAAAAGTTCGCCCCACAGGACGTTTATCTGAAGTAACTGTTCTGTGCAGTGGGCCCGATTGTATGTCTGTGTCACTTTTATGCTCAAGTTTATTTGCTCATCGCTGATATCGCTTCGACCTCCAATGCAAATTTAATCTCCTTTTGTTTGAGCAGGAGACTGGTTCCTTCAGGGTGGAGAGAATGTGTTGTTTTTTCTTGTGCTCTCTTCGTTGCACCGCCATCAGTTGCGTGATGAAAAAAGCTCGCCCCACAGGACGTTTATCTGATGTAACTGTCATGTACAGTGGGCCCGTTCGTGTCTCTTTTATGCTCAAGTTTATTTGCTTATCTCTGATATCGCTTCAACCTCTCATGCATATTTAATCTGCTTTTGTTTGAGCAGGAGACTGGTTCCTTCAGGGTGGAGAGAATGTGTTGTGTTTTTCTTCTGCTCGCTTCATTGCACCACCATCAGTTGCGTGATGCAAAAAGCTCGCCCCACAGGACGTTTATCTGATGTAACTGTCATGTAAAGTGGGCCCGTTCGTGTCTCTTTTATGCTAAAGTTTATTTGCTCATCGCTGATATCGCTTCAACCTCCCATGCAAATTTAATCTCATTTTGTTTTAGTAGGAGACTGGTTCCTTCAGGGTGGAGAGAATGTGTTGTGTTTTTCTTCTGCTCACTTCATTGCACCGCCATCAGTTGTGTGATGCAAAAAGCTCGCCCCACAGGACGTTTATTTGATGTAACTGTCTTTTACAGTGGGCCGTTTGTGTCTCTTTTATGCTTAAGTTTGTTTGCTCATAGCTGATATCGCTTCAACCTCCCATGCAAATTTAATCTCTTTTTGTTTGAGCAAGAGACTTGTTCCTTCAGGGTGGAGAGAATGTGTTGTGTTTTTCTTGTGCTCTCTTCGTTGCACCGCCATCAGTGGCGTGATGCAAATATCTCGCCCCACAGGACGTTTTTTTGATGTACCAGTCGCGTACAGTGGGCCCGATTACATGTTTGTGTCTCTTTTATGCTCAAGATTTTTTCCTCGTCGCTGATATCGCTTCAACCTCCAATGCAAATTTTATCTCCTTTTGTTCGAGCAGCGGACAGGTTCCTTGAGGGTGGAGAGATGGTGTGTTTTTCTTGTGCTCTCTTCGTTGTACCGCCATCAGTTGCGTGATGCAAAAAGCTCGCCCCACAGTAAGTTTATCTGATGTAACTGTCCTGTACAGTGGGCCCGATTGCGTGTTCTTGTCCCTTTTTTGCTCAAGTTTATTTGCTCATCGCTGATTTCGCTTCAACCTCTCATGCATATTTAATCTCCTTTTGTTCGAGCAGCGAACAGGTTCCTTCAGGGTGGAGAGAATGTGTTATGTTCTTGTTGTGCTCGCTTCATTGCACCGCCATCAGTGGCGTGATGCAAAAAGCTCGCCCCACAGGGCGTTTATCTGATGTAACTGTCCAGTACAGTGGGCCCGATTGTGTGTTCGTGTCTCTTTTATGCTCAAGTTTATTTGCTCATCGCTGATATCGCTTCAACCTCCCATGCAAATTTATTCTGCTTTAGTTTGAGGAGGAGACTGGTTCCTTCAGGGTGGAGAGAATGTGTTGTGTTTTTCTTGTGCTCTCTTCGTTGCACCGCCATCAATGGCGTGATGCAAAAAGCTCGCCCCACAGGATGTTTATTTGATGTAACTGTCCCGTACATTGGGCGCGATTGCATGTTCGTATCTCTTTTATGCTCAAGTTTTTTTGCTCGTCGCTGATATCGCTTCAACCTCCCATGCAAATTTTATCTCCTTTTGTTCGAGCAGCGGACAGGTTCCTTCAGGGTGGAGAGAAGGATTTGTGTTTTTCTTGTGCTCTCTTCGTTTCACCGCCATCAGTTGCGTGATGCAAAACACTCGCCCCACAGTAAGTTTATCTGATGCAACTGTCCTGTACAGTGGCCCGATTTTATGTTCGTGTTTCTTTTATGCTCAAGTTTATTTGCTCATCGCTGATTTCGCTTCAACGTCTCATGCATATTTATTCTACTTTTGTTTGAGCAGAAGACTGGTTCCTTCAGGGTGGAGAGAATGTGTTGTTTTTCTAGTGCTCTCTCCGTTGCACCGCCATCAGTTGCGTGATGCAAAAAGCTCGCCCCAGAGTACGTTTATATTATGTAAATGTCCTGTACAGTGGACCCGATTGTGTGTTCGTGTCTCTTTTTTGCTCGAGTTTATTTGCTCATCGCTGATGTCGCTTCAACCTCCCATGCTAATTTGTTATGCTTTTGTTTGAGCTGGAGACTGGTTCCTTCAGGGTGGAGAGAATGTGTTGTGTTTTTCTTGTGCTCTCTTCGTAGCACCGCCATCAGTTTCGTGATGCAAAAAGCTCGCCCCATAGGACGTTTATCTGATGTAACTGTTCTGTACAGTGGGCCCGTTTGTGTCTCTTTTATGCTAAAGTTTGTTTGCTGATTGCTGATATCGCTTCGACCTCCCATGCAAATTTAATCTAATTTTGCTTGAGCAGGAGACTGGTTCCTTCAGGGTGGAGAGAACGTGTTGCGTTTATTGTGCTCTCTCCGTTGCACCGCCATCAGTTGCGTGATGCAAAAAGCTCGCCCCACAGTACGTTTATATTATGTAAATGTCCTGTACACTGGGCCCGATTGTATGTTCGTGTCTCTTTTATGCTCAAGTATATTTGCTCATCGCTGATATCGCTTCAACCTCCCATGTAAATTTAATCTCCTTTTGTTTGAGCAGGATACAGGTTCCTTCAGGGTGGAGAGAATGTGTTGTGTTTTTCTTGTGCTCTCTCCGTTGCACCGCCATCAGTTGCGTGATGCAAAAAGCTCGCCCCACAGAACGTTTATCTGATGTAACTGTCCTGTACAGTGGGCCCGATTGTATGTTCGTGTCTCTTTTATGCTCAAGTTTAATTGCTCATCGCTGATATCGCTTCCACGTCCCATGCAAATTTAATCTCCTTTTGTTTGAGCAGGAGACTGGCTCATTCAGGGTGGCGAGAATGTGTTGTGTTTTTCTTGCGCTCTCTTCGTTGCACCGTCATCACTTGCGTGATGGAAAAGCCTCGCCCCATAGGATGTTTATCTGATGTAACTGTCCTGTACAGTGGGCCCGATTGTATGTTCGTGTCTATTTTATGCTCAAGTTCATTTGCTCATCGCTGATATCGCTTCAACCTCCGATGCAAATTTATTCTCCTTTTGTTTGAGCAGAAGACTGGTTCCTTCAGGCTGGAGAAAATGTGTTGTCTTTCTTGTGCTCTCTCCGTTGCACCGCCATAAGTTGCGTGATGCAAAAAGCTCGCCCCACAATACGTTTATCTGATGTAACTGTCCTGTACAGTGGGCCCGATTGTGTGTTCGTGTCTCTTTTTTGTTCGAGTTTATTTGCTCATCGCTGATATCGCTTCAACCTCCCATGCAAATTTAATATGCTTTTTTTGAGCTGGATACTGGTTCCTTCAGTGTGGAGAGAATGTGTTGTGTTTTTCTTGAGCTCTCTTTGTTGAACCGCTATCAGTTGCGTGATGCAAAAAGTTCGCCCCACAGGACGTTTATCTGAAGTAACTGTTCTGTGCAGTGGGCCCGATTGTATGTCTGTGTCACTTTTATGCTCAAGTTTATTTGCTCATCGCTGATATCGCTTCAACCTCCGATGCAAATTTATTCTCCTTTTGTTTGAGCAGAAGACTGGTTCCTTCAGGGTGGAGAGAATGTGTTGTTTTTTCTTGTGCTCTCTTCGTTGCACCGCCATCAGTTGCGTGATGCAAAAAGCTCGCCCCACAGGACGTTTATCTGATGTAACTGTCCTGTACAGTATGCCCGTTCGTGTCTCTTTTATGCTCAAGTTTATTTGCTCATCGCTGAAATCGCTTCAACCTCCCATGCAAATTTAATATGCTTTTTTTTTTAGCTGGATACTGGTTCCTTCAGTGTGGAGAGAATGTGTTGTGTTTTTCTTGAGCTCTCTTCGTTGAACCGCTATCAGTTGCGTGATGCAAAAAGTTCGCCCCACAGGACGCTTATCTGAAGTAACTGTTCTGTGCAGTGGGCCCGATTGTATGTCTGTGTCACTTTTATGCTCAAGTTTATTTGCTCATCGCTGATATCGCTTCGACCTCCAATGCAAATTTAATCTCCTTTTGTTTGAGCAGGAGACTGGTTCCTTCAGGGTGGAGAGAATGTGTTGTTTTTTCTTGTGCTCTCTTCGTTGCACCGCCATCAGTTGCGTGATGCAAAAAGCTCGCCCCACAGGACGTTTATCTGATGTAACTGTCCTGTACAGTATGCCCGTTCGTGTCTCTTTTATGCTCAAGTTTATTTGCTTATCTCTGATATCGCTTCAACCTCTCATGCATATTTATTCTGCTTTTGTTTGAGCAGGAGACTGGTTCCTTCAGGGTGGAGAGAATGTGTTGTGTTTTTCTTCTGCTCGCTTCATTGCACCACCATCAGTTGCGTGATGCAAAAAGCTCGCCCCACAGGACGTATATCTGATGTAACTGTCATGTAAAGTGGGCCCGTTCGTGTCTCTTTTATGCTAAAGTTTATTTGCTCATCGCTGATATCGCTTCAACCTCCCATGCAAATTTAATCTCCTTTTGTTTGAGCTGGAGACTGGTTCCTTCAGGGTGGAGAGAATGTGTTGTGTTTTTCTTGCGCTCTCTTCGTTGCACCGCCATCAGGGGCGTGATGCAAAAAGCTCGCCCCACAGGACGTTCATTTGATGTAACCGTCCCGTACAGTGGGCCCGATTGCATGTTCGTGTCTCTATTATGCTCAAGATTTTTTGCTCTTCGCTGATATCGCTTCAACCTCCCATGCAAATTTTATCTCCTTTTGTTCGTGCAGCGGACAGGTTCCTTCAGGGTGGAGAGAATGTGTTATGTTTTTGTTGTGCTCGCTTCATTGCATCGCCTTCAGTTGCGTGATGCAAAAAGCTCACCCCACAGGACGTTTATCTGATGTAACTGTCCTGTACAGTGGGCCCGATTGTGTGTTCGTGTCTCTTTTATGCTCAAGTTTATTTGCTCATCACTGATATCGCTTCAACCTCCCATGCAAATTTTATCTGCTTTTGTTTGAGGAGGAGACTGGTTCCCTCAGGGTGGAGAGAATGTGTTGTGTTTTTCTTGTGCTCTCTTCATTGCACCGCCATCAGTGGCGTGATGCAAAAAGCTCGCCCCACAGGATGTTTATTTGATGTAACTGTCCCGTACATTGGGCGCGATTGCATATTCGTATCTCTTTTATGCTCAAGTTTTTTTGCTCATCGCTGATTTCGCTTCAACCTCTCATGCATATTTAATCTCCTTTTGTTTGAGCAGGAGAATGGTTCTTTCAGGGTGGAGAGAACGTGTTATGTTTTTCTTCTGCTCGCTTCATTGTACCGCCATCACTTGCGTGATGCAAAAAGCTCGCCCCACAGTACGTTTATCTGATGTAACTGTCCTGTACAGTGCGCCCGATTGTGTGTTCGTGTCTCTTTTGTTCGAGTTTTTTTGCTCATCGCTGATATCGCTTCAACCTCCCATGCAAATTTATTATGCTTTTGTTTGAGCTGGATTCTGGTTCCTTCAGTGTGGAGAGAATGTGTTGTGTTTTTCTTGTGCTCTCTTCGTTGCACCGCCATCAGTTGCGTGATGCAAAAAGCTTGCCCCACAGGACGTTTGTCTGGTGTAACTGTCCTGTACAGTGGGCCCGATTGTGTGTGCGTGTCTCTTTTATGCTCAAGTTTATTTGCTCATCGCTGATATCGCTTCAACCTCCCATGCAAATTTAATCTCCTTTTGTTTGAGCAGGAGACTGGTTCTTTCAGGGTGGAGAGAATGTGTTGTTTTTCTTGTGCTCTCTTCATTGCACCGCCATCAGTGGCGTGATGCAAAAAGCTCGCCCCACAGGATGTTTATTTGATGTAACTGTCCCGTACATTGGGCGCGATTGCATATTCGTATCTCTTTTATGCTCAAGATTTTTTGTTCGTCGCCGATATCGCTTCAACCTCCCATGCAAATTTTATCTCCTTTTGTTCGAGCAGCGGACAGGTTCCTTCAGGGTGGAGAGAAGGTGATGTGTTTTTCTTGAGCTCTCTTCGTTGCACCGCCATCAGTTGCGTGATGCTAAAACTCGCCCCACAGTAAAGTTATCTGTTGTAACTGTCCTGTACAGCGGGCCCGATTGTGTGTTCGTGTCTCTTTTTTGCTCAAGTTTATTTGCTCATCGCTGATTTCGCTTCAACCTCTCATGTATATTTAATCTCCTTTTGTTTGAGCAGGAGAATGGTTCCTTCAGGGTTTAGAGAATGTGTTATGTTTTTCTTCTGCTCGCTTCATTGTACCGCCATCAGTTGCGTGGTGCAAAGAGCTCGCCCCACAGGACGTTTATCTTATTTAACTGTCCTGTACAGTGGGCCCGATTGTATGTTCGTGTCTCTTTTATGCTCAAGTTTAATTGCTCATCGCTGATATCGCTTCAACGTCCCATGCAAATTTAATCTCCTTTTGTTTGAGCAGGAGACTGGTTCCTTCAGGGTGGCGAGATTGTGTTGTGTTTTTCTTGCGCTCTCTTCGTTGCACCGTCATCACTTGCGTGATGGAAAAACCTCGCCCCATAGGATGTTTTCTGATGTAACTGTCCTGTACAGTGGGCCCGATTGAATGTTCGCGTCTCTTTTATGCTCAAGTTTATTTGCGCATCGCTGATATCGCTTCAACCTCCCATGCAAATTTAATCTCCTTTTGTTTGAGCAGAAGACTGGTTCCTTCAGGCTGGAGAAAATGTGTTGTTTTTCTTGTGCTCTCTCCGTTGCACCGCCATCAGTTGCGTGATGCAAAAAGCTCGCCCCACAGTACGTTTATCTGATGTAACTGTCCTGTACAGTGGGCCCGATTGTGTGTTCGTGTCTCTTTTGTTCGAGTTTTTTTGCTCATCGCTGATATCGCTTCAACCTCCCATGCAAATTTATTATGCTTTTGTTTGAGCTGGATTCTGGTTCCTTCAGTGTGGAGAGAATGTGTTGTGTTTTTCTTGTGCTCTCTTCGTTGCACCGCCATCAGTTGCGTGATGCAAAAAGCTTGCCCCACAGGACGTTTGTCTGGTGTAACTGTCCTGTACAGTGGGCCCGATTGTGTGTTCGTGTCTCTTTTATGCTCAAGTTTATTTGCTCATCGCTGATATCGCTTCAACCTCCCATGCAAATTTAATCTCCTTTTGTTTGAGCAGGAGACTGGTTCCTTCAGGGTGGAGAGAATGTGTTGTGTTTTTCTTGTGCTCTCTTCGTTGCACCGCCATCAGTGGCGTGATGCAAAAATCTCGCCGCACAGGACGTTTATTTGATGTAACTGTCCCGTACAGTGGTCCCGATTGCATGTTCGTGTCTCTTATGCTCAAGATTTTTTGCTTGTCGCTAATATCGCTTCAACCTCCCATGCAAATTTTATCTCCTTTTGTTTGAGC
This sequence comes from Amblyomma americanum, assembly GCF_052857255.1. Classification (NCBI taxonomy): domain Eukaryota; kingdom Metazoa; phylum Arthropoda; class Arachnida; order Ixodida; family Ixodidae; genus Amblyomma; species Amblyomma americanum. The sequence goes on from NC_135501.1 coordinate 773,610, forward strand.
AGAAGACTGGTTCCTTCAGGGCGGAGAGAATGTTTTGTTTTTCTTGTGCTCTCTTCGTTGCACCGCCATCAGTTTCGTGATGCAAACAGCTCGCCCCACAGGACGTTTAACTGATGTAACTGTCCTGTACACTGGGCCCGATTGTATGTTCGTGCCTCTTTTATGCTCAAGTTTATTTGCTCATCGCTGATATCGCTTCATACTCCCAGGAAAATTGAATCTCCTTTTCTTTGAGCAGGATACTGGTTCCTTTAGGGTGGAGAGAATGTGTTGTGTTTTTCTTCTGCTCACTTCATTGCACCGCCATCAGTTGCGTGATGCAAAAAGCTCTCCCCGCAGGACGTTTATCTTATGTAACTGTCTTTTACAGTGGGCCGTTTGTGTCTCTTTTATGCTTGAGTTTGTTTGCTCATCGCTGATATCGCTTCAACCTCCCATGCAAATTTAATCTCCTTTTGTTTGAGCAGAAGACTGGTTCCTCCAGGCTGGAGAAAATGTGTTGTTTTTCTTGTGCTCTCTCCGTTGCACCGCCATCAGTTGCGTGATGCAAAAAGCTCGCCCCACAGTACGTTTATCTGATGTAACTGTCCTGTACAGTGGGCCCGATTGTGTGTTCGTGTCTCTTTTGTTCGAGTTTTTTTGCTCATCGCTGATATCGCTTCAACCTCCCATGCAAATTTATTATGCTTTTGTTTGAGCTGGATTCTGGTTCCTTCAGTGTGGAGAGAATGTGTTGTGTTTTTCTTGTGCTCTCTTCGTTGCACCGCCATCAGTTGCGTGATGCAAAAAGCTTGCCCCACAGGACGTTTGTCTGGTGTAACTGTCCTGTACAGTGGGCCCGATTGTGTGTTCGTGTCTCTTTTATGCTCAAGTTTATTTGCTCATCGCTGATATCGCTTCAACCTCCCATGCAAATTTATTATGCTTTTGTTTGAGCAGGAGACTGGTACTTTCAGGGTGGAGAGAATGTGTTGTGTTTTTCTTGTGCTCTCTTCATTGCACCGCCATCAGTGGCGTGATGCAAAAAGCTCGCCCCACAGGATGTTTATTTGATGACTCTGTCCCGTACATTGGGCGCGATTGCATATTCGTATCTCTTTTTATGCTCAAGTTTTTTTGTTCGTCGCTGATATCGCTTCAACCTCCCATGCAAATTTTATCTCCTTTTGTTCGAGCAGCGGACAGGTTCCTTCAGGGTGGAGAGAAGGTGATGTGTTTTTCTTGAGCTCTCTTCGTTGCACCGCCATCAGTTGCGTGATGCTAAAACTCGCCCCACAGTAAAGTTATCTGTTGTAACTGTCCTGTACAGCGGGCCCGATTGTGTGTTCGTGTCTCTTTTTTGCTCAAGTTTATTTGCTCATCGCTGATTTCGCTTCAACCTCTCATGTATATTTAATCTCCTTTTGTTTGAGCAGGAGAATGGTTCCTTCAGGGTTTAGAGAATGTGTTATGTTTTTCTTCTGCTCGCTTCATTGTACCGCCATCAGTTGCGTGGTGCAAAGAGCTCGCCCCACAGGACGTTTATCTTATTTAACTGTCCTGTACAGTGGGCCCGATTGTATGTTCGTGTCTCTTTTATGCTCAAGTTTAATTGCTCATCGCTGATATCGCTTCAACGTCCCATGCAAATTTAATCTCGTTTTGTTTGAGCAGGAGACTGGTTCCTTCAGGGTGGCGAGATTGTGTTGTGTTTTTCTTGCGCTCTCTTCGTTGCACCGTCATCACTTGCGTGATGGAAAAACCTCGCCCCATAGGATGTTTATCTGATGTAACTGTCCTGTACAGTGGGCCCGATTGAATGTTCGCGTCTCTTTTATGCTCAAGTTTATTTGCGCATCGCTGATATCGCTTCAACCTCCCATGCAAATTTAATCTCCTTTTGTTTGAGCAGAAGACTGGTTCCTTCAGGCTGGAGAAAATGTGTTGTTTTTCTTGTGCTCTCTCCGTTGCACCGCCATCAGTTGCGTGATGCAAAAAGCTCGCCCCACAGTACGTTTATCTGATGTAACTGTCCTGTACAGTGGGCCCGATTGTGTGTTCGTGTCTCTTTTGTTCGAGTTTTTTTGCTCATCGCTGATATCGCTTCAACCTCCCATGCAAATTTATTATGCTTTTGTTTGAGCTGGATTCTGGTTCCTTCAGTGTGGAGAGAATGTGTTGTGTTTTTCTTGTGCTCTCTTCGTTGCACCGCCATCAGTTGTGTGATGCAAAAAGCTTGCCCCACAGGACGTTTGTCTGGTGTAACTGTCCTGTACAGTGGGCCCGATTGTGTGTTCGTGTCTCTTTTATGCTCAAGTTTATTTGCTCATCGCTGATATCGCTTCAACCTCCCATGCAAATTTAATCTCCTTTTGTTTGAGCAGGAGACTGGTTCCTTCAGGGTGGAGAGAATGTGTTGTGTTTTTCTTGTGCTCTCTTCGTTGCACCGCCATCAGTGGCGTGATGCAAAAATCTCGCCGCACAGGACGTTTATTTGATGTAACTGTCCCGTACAGTGGTCCCGATTGCATGTTCGTGTCTCTTATGCTCAAGATTTTTTGCTTGTCGCTAATATCGCTTCAACCTCCCATGCAAATTTTATCTCCTTTTGTTTGAGCAGAAGACTGGTTCCTTCAGGGCGGAGAGAATGTTTTGTTTTTCTTGTGCTCTCTTCGTTGCACCGCCATCAGTTTCGTGATGCAAACAGCTCGCCCCACAGGACGTTTAACTGATGTAACTGTCCTGTACACTGGGCCTGATTGTATGTTCGTGCCTCTTTTATGCTCAAGTTTATTTGCTCATCGCTGATATCGCTTCATACTCCCAGGAAAATTGAATCTTCTTTTCTTTGAGCAGGATACTGGTTCTTTAGGGTGGAGAGAATGTGTTGTGTTTTTCTTCTGCTCACTTCATTGCACCGCCATCAGTTGCGTGATGCAAAAAGCTCTCCCCACAGGACGTTTATCTTATGTAACTGTCTTTTACAGTGGGCCGTTTGTGTCTCTTTTATGCTTGAGTTTGTTTGCTCATCGCTGATATCGCTTCAACCTCCCATGCAAATTTAATCTCCTTTTGTTTGAGCAGAAGACTGATTCCTTCAGGGTAGAGAAAATGTGTCGTTTATCTTGTGCTCTCTCGGTTGCACCGCCATCAGTTGCTTGATGCAAAAAGCTCGCTCCACAGTACGTTTATCTGATGTAACTGTCCTGTACAGTGGGCCCGATTTTGTGTTCGTGTCTCTTTTTTGTTCGAGTTTATTTGCTCATCGCTGATATCGCTTCAACCACCAATGCAAATTTAATCTCCTTTTGTTTAAGCAGGAGACTGGTTCCTTCAGGGTGGAGAGAATGTATTGTGTTTTACTTGAGCTCTCTTCGTTGCACCGCTATCAGATGCGTGATGCAGAAAGCTCGCCCCACAGGACGTTTATCTCAAATAACTGTTCTGTGCAGTGGGCCCGATTGTATGTCCGTGTATCTTTTATGCTCAAGTTTATTTGGTCATCGCTGATATCGCATCGACCTCCAATTCAAATTTAATCTCCTTTTGTTAGAGCAGGAGACTGGTTCCTTCAGGGTGGAAAGAATGTGTTGTGTTTTTCTTCTGCTCGCTTCATTGCACCACCATCAGTTGCGTGATGCAAAAAGCTCGCCCCACAGGACGTTTATCTGATGTAACTGTCATGTACAGTGGGCCCGTTTGTGTCTCTTTTATGCTAAAGTTTATTTGCTCATCGCTGATATCGCTTCAACCCCCATGCAAATTTAATCTCCTTTTGTTTGAGCAGAAGACTGGTTCCTTCAGGGCGGAGAGAATGTTTTGTTTTTCTTGTGCTCTCTTCGTTGCACCGCCATCAGTTTCGTGATGCAAACAGCTCGCCCCACAGGACGTTTAACTGATGTAACTGTCCTGTACACTGGGCCCGATTGTATGTTCGTGCCTCTTTTATGCTCAAGTTTATTTGCTCATCGCTGATATCGCTTCATACTCCCAGGAAAATTGAATCTCCTTTTCTTTGAGCAGGATACTGGTTCCTTTAGGGTGGAGAGAATGTGTTGTGTTTTTCTTCTGCTCACTTCATTGCACCGCCATCAGTTGCGTGATGCAAAAAGCTCTCCCCGCAGGACGTTTATCTTATGTAACTGTCTTTTACAGTGGGCCGTTTGTGTCTCTTTTATGCTTGAGTTTGTTTGCTCATCGCTGATATCGCTTCAACCTCCCATGCAAATTTAATCTCCTTTTGTTTGAGCAGAAGACTGGTTCCTCCAGGCTGGAGAAAATGTGTTGTTTTTCTTGTGCTCTCTCCGTTGCACCGCCATCAGTTGCGTGATGCAAAAAGCTCGCCCCACAGTACGTTTATCTGATGTAACTGTCCTGTACAGTGGGCCCGATTGTGTGTTCGTGTCTCTTTTGTTCGAGTTTTTTTGCTCATCGCTGATATCGCTTCAACCTCCCATGCAAATTTATTATGCTTTTGTTTGAGCTGGATTCTGGTTCCTTCAGTGTGGAGAGAATGTGTTGTGTTTTTCTTGTGCTCTCTTCGTTGCACCGCCATCAGTTGCGTGATGCAAAAAGCTTGCCCCACAGGACGTTTGTCTGGTGTAACTGTAATGTACAGTGGGCCCGATTGTGTGTTCGTGTCTCTTTTATGCTCAAGTTTATTTGCTCATCGCTGATATCGCTTCAAGCTCCCATGCAAATTTAATCTCCTTTTGTTTGAGCAGGAGACTGGTACTTTCAGGGTGGAGAGAATGTGTTGTGTTTTTCTTGTGCTCTCTTCATTGCACCGCCATCAGTGGCGTGATGCAAAAAGCTCGCCCCACAGGATGTTTATTTGATGACTCTGTCCCGTACATTGGGCGCGATTGCATATTCGTATCTCTTTTTATGCTCAAGTTTTTTTGTTCGTCGCTGATATCGCTTCAACCTCCCATGCAAATTTTATCTCCTTTTGTTCGAGCAGCGGACAGGTTCCTTCAGGGTGGAGAGAAGGTGATGTGTTTTTCTTGAGCTCTCTTCGTTGCACCGCCATCAGTTGCGTGATGCTAAAACTCGCCCCACAGTAAAGTTATCTGTTGTAACTGTCCTGTACAGCGGGCCCGATTGTGTGTTCGTGTCTCTTTTTTGCTCAAGTTTATTTGCTCATCGCTGATTTCGCTTCAACCTCTCATGTATATTTAATCTCCTTTTGTTTGAGCAGGAGAATGGTTCCTTCAGGGTTTAGAGAATGTGTTATGTTTTTCTTCTGCTCGCTTCATTGTACCGCCATCAGTTGCGTGGTGCAAAGAGCTCGCCCCACAGGACGTTTATCTTATTTAACTGTCCTGTACAGTGGGCCCGATTGTATGTTCGTGTCTCTTTTATGCTCAAGTTTAATTGCTCATCGCTGATATCGCTTCAACGTCCCATGCAAATTTAATCTCCTTTTGTTTGAGCAGGAGACTGGTTCCTTCAGGGTGGCGAGATTGTGTTGTGTTTTTCTTGCGCTCTCTTCGTTGCACCGTCATCACTTGCGTGATGGAAAAACCTCGCCCCATAGGATGTTTATCTGATGTAACTGTCCTGTACAGTGGGCCCGATTGAATGTTCGCGTCTCTTTTATGCTCAAGTTTATTTGCGCATCGCTGATATCGCTTCAACCTCCCATGCAAATTTAATCTCCTTTTGTTTGAGCAGAAGACTGGTTCCTTCAGGCTGGAGAAAATGTGTTGTTTTTCTTGTGCTCTCTCCGTTGCACCGCCATCAGTTGCGTGATGCAAAAAGCTCGCCCCACAGTACGTTTATCTGATGTAACTGTCCTGTACAGTGGGCCCGATTGTGTGTTCGTGTCTCTTTTGTTCGAGTTTTTTTGCTCATCGCTGATATCGCTTCAACCTCCCATGCAAATTTATTATGCTTTTGTTTGAGCTGGATTCTGGTTCCTTCAGTGTGGAGAGAATGTGTTGTGTTTTTCTTGTGCTCTCTTCGTTGCACCGCCATCAGTTGTGTGATGCAAAAAGCTTGCCCCACAGGACGTTTGTCTGGTGTAACTGTCCTGTACAGTGGGCCCGATTGTGTGTTCGTGTCTCTTTTATGCTCAAGTTTATTTGCTCATCGCTGATATCGCTTCAACCTCCCATGCAAATTTAATCTCCTTTTGTTTGAGCAGGAGACTGGTTCCTTCAGGGTGGAGAGAATGTGTTGTGTTTTTCTTGTGCTCTCTTCGTTGCACCGCCATCAGTGGCGTGATGCAAAAATCTCGCCGCACAGGACGTTTATTTGATGTAACTGTCCCGTACAGTGGTCCCGATTGCATGTTCGTGTCTCTTATGCTCAAGATTTTTTGCTTGTCGCTAATATCGCTTCAACCTCCCATGCAAATTTTATCTCCTTTTGTTTGAGCAGAAGACTGGTTCCTTCAGGGCGGAGAGAATGTTTTGTTTTTCTTGTGCTCTCTTCGTTGCACCGCCATCAGTTTCGTGATGCAAACAGCTCGCCCCACAGGACGTTTAACTGATGTAACTGTCCTGTACACTGGGCCCGATTGTATGTTCGTGCCTCTTTTATGCTCAAGTTTATTTGCTCATCGCTGATATCGCTTCATACTCCCAGGAAAATTGAATCTCCTTTTCTTTGAGCAGGATACTGGTTCTTTAGGGTGGAGAGAATGTGTTGTGTTTTTCTTCTGCTCACTTCATTGCACCGCCATCAGTTGCGTGATGCAAAAAGCTCTCCCCACAGGACGTTTATCTTATGTAACTGTCTTTTACAGTGGGCCGTTTGTGTCTCTTTTATGCTTGAGTTTGTTTGCTCATCGCTGATATCGCTTCAACCTCCCATGCAAATTTAATCTCCTTTTGTTTGAGCAGAAGACTGATTCCTTCAGGGTAGAGAAAATGTGTCGTTTATCTTGTGCTCTCTCGGTTGCACCGCCATCAGTTGCTTGATGCAAAAAGCTCGCTCCACAGTACGTTTATCTGATGTAACTGTCCTGTACAGTGGGCCCGATTTTGTGTTCGTGTCTCTTTTTTGTTCGAGTTTATTTGCTCATCGCTGATATCGCTTCAACCACCAATGCAAATTTAATCTCCTTTTGTTTAAGCAGGAGACTGGTTCCTTCAGGGTGGAGAGAATGTATTGTGTTTTACTTGAGCTCTCTTCGTTGCACCGCTATCAGATGCGTGATGCAGAAAGCTCGCCCCACAGGACGTTTATCTCAAATAACTGTTCTGTGCAGTGGGCCCGATTGTATGTCCGTGTATCTTTTATGCTCAAGTTTATTTGGTCATCGCTGATATCGCTTCGACCTCCAATTCAAATTTAATCTCCTTTTGTTAGAGCAGGAGACTGGTTCCTTCAGGGTGGAAAGAATGTGTTGTGTTTTTCTTCTGCTCGCTTCATTGCACCACCATCAGTTGCGTGATGCAAAAAGCTCGCCCCACAGGACGTTTATCTGATGTAACTGTCATGTACAGTGGGCCCGTTTGTGTCTCTTTTATGCTAAAGTTTATTTGCTCATCGCTGATATCGCTTCAACCCCCATGCAAATTTAATCTCCTTTTGTTTGAGCAGGAGACTGGTTCCTTCAGGGTGGAGAGAATGTGTTGTGTTTTTCTTCTGCTCGCTTCATTGCACCACCATCAGTTGCGTGATGCAAGAAGCTCGCCCCACAGGACGTTAATCTGATGTAACTGTCATGTACAGTGGGCCCGTTTGTGTCTCTTTTATGCTTAAGTTTGTTTGCTCATCGCTGATATCTTTTCAACCTCCCATGCAAATTTAATCTAATTTTGTTTGAGCAGGAGACTGGTCCCTTCAGGGTGGAGAGAATGTGTTGTGTTTTTCTTGTGCTCTCTTCTTTGCACCGCCATCAGTTGCGTGATGCAAAAAGCTTGCCCCACAGGACGTTTGTCTGGTGTAACTGTCCTGTACAGTGGGCCCGAATGTGTGTTCGTGTCTCTTTTATGCTTAAGTTTATTTGCTCATCGCTGATATCGCTTCAACCTCCCATGCAAATTTAATCTCTTTTTGTTTGAGCAAGGGAATAGTTCCTTCAGGGTGGAGAGAATGTGTTGTGTTTTTCTTGTGCTCTCTTCGTTGCACTGCCATCACTGGCGTGATGCAAAAATCTCGCCGCACAGGACGTTTATTTGATGTAACTGTCCCGTACAGTGGTCCCGATTGCATGTTCGTGTCTCTTATGCTCAAGATTTTTTGCTTGTCCCTTATATCGCTTCAACCTCCCATGCAAATTTTATCTCCTTTTGTTCGAGGAGCGGACAGGTTTCTTCAGGGTGAAGAGAAGGTGTTGTTTTTCTTGTGCTCTCTTCGTTGCACCGCCATCAGTTGCGTGATGCTAAAACTCGCCCCACAGTAAGGTTACCTGTTGTAACTGTCCTGTACAGCGGGCCCGATTGTGTGTTCGTGTCTCTTTTTTGCTCAAGTTTATTTGCTCATCGCTGATTTCGCTTCAACCTCTCATGCATATTTAATCTCCTTTTGTTTGAGCAGGATAATGGTTCCTTCAGGGTGGAGAGAATGTGTTATGTTTTTCTTCTGCTCGCTTCATTGTATTGCCATCAGTTGCGTGATGCAAAGACCTCGCCCCACAGGACGTTTATCTTATGTAACTGTCCTGTACAGTGGGCCCGATTGTATGTTCGTGTCTCTTTTATGCTCAAGTTTAATTGCTCATCGCTGATATCGCTTCAACGTCCCATGCAAATTTAATCTCCTTTTGTTTGAGCAGGAGACTGGTTCCTTCAGGGTGGCGAGAATGTGTTGTGTTTTTCTTGCGCTCTCTTCGTTGCACCGTCATCACTTGCGTGATGGAAAAACCTCGCCCCATAGGATGTTTATCTGATGTAACTGTCCTGTACAGTGGGCCCGATTGAATGTTCGCGTCTCTTTTATGCTCAAGTTTATTTGCGCATCGCTGATATCGCTTCAACCTCCCATGCAAATTTAATCTCCTTTTGTTTGAGCAGAAGACTGGTTCCTTCAGGCTGGAGAAAATGTGTTGTTTTTCTTGTGCTCTCTTCGTTGCACCGCCATCAGTTGCGTGATGCAAAAAGCTCGCCCCACAGTACGTTTATCTGATGTAACTGTCCTGTACAGTGGGCCCGATTGTGTGTTCGTGTCTCTTTTGTTCGAGTTTTTTTGCTCATCGCTGATATCGCTTCAACCTCCCATGCAAATTTATTATGCTTTTGTTTCAGCTGGATTCTGGTTCCTTCAGTGTGGAGAGAATGTGTTGTGTTTTTCTTGAGCTCTCTTCGTTGCACCGCTATCAGTTACGTGATGCAATAAGTTCGCCCCACAGGACGTTTATCTGAAGTAACTGTTCGGTGCAGTGGGCCCGATTGTATGTTCGTGTCTCTTTTATGCTCAAGTATATTTGCTCATCGCTGATATCGCTTCGACCTCCCATGCAAATTTAATCTCCTTTTGTTTGAGCAGGAGGCTGGTTCCTTCAGGGTGGAGAGAATGTGTTGTTTTTTCTTGTGCTCTCTTCGTTGCACCGCCATCAGTTGCGTGATGCAAAAAGCTGGCCCCACAGGACGTTTATCTTATGTAACTGTCCTGTACAGTTGGCCCGTTCGTGTCTCTTTTATGCTAAAGTTTATTTGCTCATCGCTGATATCGCTTCATCCTCCCATGCAAATTTAATCTCCTTTTGTTTGAGCAGAAGACTGGTTCCTTCAGAGTGGAGAGAATGTGTTGTTTTTCTTGTGCTCTCTCCGTTGCACCGCCATCAGTTGCGTGATGCAAAAAGCTCGCCCCCACAGGACATTTAACTGATGTAACTGTCCTGTACACTGGGCGCGATTGTATGTTCGTCTCTCGTTTATGCTCAAGTTTATTTGCTCATCGCTGATATCGCTTCAACCTCCCATGCAAATTTAATCTACTTTTGTTTGAGCAGGAGACTGGTTCCTTCAGGGTGGAGAGAATGTGTTGTGTTTTTCTTCTGCTCACTTCACTGCACTGCATCAGTTGCGTGATGCAAAAAGCTCGCCCCACAGGACGTTTATCTGATGTAACTGTCTTTTACAGTGGGCCGTTTGTGTCTCTTTTATGCTTAAGTTTGTTTGCTCATCGCTGATATCGCTTCAACCTCCCATGCAAATTTAATCTAATTTTGTTTGAGCAGGAGACTGGTTCCTTCAGGGTGGAGAGAATGTGTTGTGTTTTTCTTGTGCTCTCTTCGTTGCACCGCCATCTGTTGCGTGATGCAAAAAGCTTGCCCCACAGGACGTTTGTCTGGTGTAACTGTCCTGTACAGTGGGCCCGATTGTGTGTTCGTGTCTCTTTTATGCTCAAGTTTATTTGCTCATCGCTGATATCGCTTCAACCTCCCATGCAAATTTAATCTCCTTTTGTTTGAGCAGGAGACTGGTTCCTTCAGGGTGGAGAGAATGTGTTGTGTTTTTCTTGTGCTCTCTTCGTTGCACCGCCATCAGTGGCGTGATGCAAAAATCTCGCCGCACAGGATGTTTATTTGATGTAACTGTCCCGTACAGTGGTCCCGATTGCATGTTCGTGTCTCTTTTATGCTCAAGTTTATTTGCTCATCGCTGATATCGCTTCATACTCCCATGAAAATTGAATCTCCTTTTGTTTGAGCAGGATACTGGTTCCTTTATTGTGGAGAGAATGTGTTGTGTTTTTCTTCTGCTCACTTCATTGCACCGCCATCAGTTGCGTGATGCAAAAAGCTCTCCCCACAGGACGTTTATCTTATGTAACTGTCTTTTACAGTGGGCCGTTTGTGTCTCATTTATGCTTGAGTTTGTTTGCTCATCGCTGATATCGCTTCAACCTCCCATGCAAATTTAATCTCCTTTTGTTTGAGCAGAAGACTGGTTCCTTCAGGGTAGAGAAAATGTGTCGTTTATCTTGTGCTCTCTCGGTTGCACCGCCATCAGTTGCTTGATGCAAAAAGCTCGCTCCACAGTACGTTTATCTGATGTAACTGTCCTATACAGTGGGCCCGATTTTGTGTTCGTGTCTCTTTTTTGTTCGAGTTTATTTGCTCATCGCTGATATCGCTTCAACCTTTCATGCAAATTTAATCTCCTTTTGTTTGAGCAGAAGACTGGTTCCTTCAGGCTGGAGAAAATGTGTTGTTTTTCTTGTGCTCTCTTTGTTGCACCGCCATCAGTTGCGTGATGCAAAAAGCTCGCCCCACAGTACGTTTACCTGAAGTAACTGTCCTGTACAGTGGGCCCGATTGTCTGTTCGTGTCTCTTTTTTGTTCGGGTTTATTTGCTCATCGCTGATATCGCTTCAACCTCCCATGCAAATTTAATCTCCTTTTGTTTGAGCAGGAGACTGGTTCCTTCAGGGTGGAGAGAAGGATTTGTGTTTTCCTTGTGCTCTCTTCGTTGCACCGCCATCAGTTGCGTGATGCAAAAAACTCGCCCCACAGTAAGTTTATCTGATGCAACTGTCCCGTACAGTGGGCCCGTTTGCATGTTCGTGTCTATTTGATGCTCTTTTTTAGCTTTTCGCTGATATTGCTTCAACCTCCCATGGAAATTTTATCTCCTTTTGTTCGAGCAGCGGACAGGTTCCTTAAGAGTGGAGAGAATGTGTTGTGTTTTTTTGTGCTCTCTTCATTGCACCGCATTCAGTTTCTTGATGCAAAAAGCTCGCCCCACAGGACGTTTAACTGATGTAACTGTCATGTACAGTGGGCCCGTTCGTGTCTCTTTTATGCTAAAGTTTATTTGCTCATCGCTGATATCGCTTCAACCTCTCATGCATATTTAATCTGCTTTTGTTTGAGCAGGAGACTGGTTCCTTCAGGGTGGAGAGAATGTGTTTTGTTTTTCTTCTGCTCGCTTCATTGCACCACCATCAGTTTCGTGATGCAAAAAGCTCGCCCGACAGGACGTTTATCTGATGTAACTGTCATGTACAGTGGGCCCGTTCGTGTCTCTTTTATGCTAAAGTTTATTTGCTCATCGCTGATATCGCTTCAACCACCCATGCAAATTTTATCTCCTTTTGTTTGAGCAGAAGACTGGTTCCTTCAGGACGGAGAGAATGTGTTGTTTTTCTTGTGCTCTCTTCGTTGCACCGCCATCAGTTGCGTGATGCAAAAAGCTTGCCCCACAGGTCGTTTGTCTGGTGTAACTGTCCTGTACAGTGGGCCCGATTGTGTGTTCGTGTCTCTTTTTTGCTCAAGTTTATTTGCTCATCGCTGATTTCGCTTCAACCTCTCATGCATATTTAATCTCCTTTTGTGTGAGCAGGAGACTGGTTCCTTCAGGGTGGAGAGAATGTGTTGTCTTTTTCTTGTGCTCTCTTCGTTGCACCGCCATCAGTGGTGTGATCCAAAAAGCTCGCCCCACAGGACGTTTATTTGATGTAACTGTCCCGTACAGTGGGCCCGATTGCATGTTCGTGTCTCTATTATGCTCAAGATTTTTTGCTCGTCGCTGATATCGCTTCAACCTCCCTTGAAAATTTTATCTCCTTTTGTTCGTCCAGCATACAGGTTCCTTCAGGGTGGAGAGAATGTGTTATGTTTTTGTTGTGCTCGCTTCGTTGCATCGCCATCAGTTGCGTGATGCAAAAAGCTCGCCCCACAGGACGTTTGTCTGGTGTAACTGTCCTGTACAGTGGGCCCGATTTTGTGTTCGTGTCTCTTTTTTGCTCAAGTTTATTTGCTCATCGCTGATTTCGCTTCAACGTCTCATCCAAATTTTATCTGCTTTTGTTTGAGGAGGAGACTGGTTCCTTCAGGGTGGAGAGATTGTGTTGTGTTTTTCTTGTGCTCTCTTCATTGCACCGCCATCAGTGGCGTGATGCAAAAAGCTCGCCCCACAGGATGTTTATTTGATGTACCTGTCCCGTACATTGGGCGCGATTGCATATTCGTATCTCTTTTATGCTCAAGTTTTTTACTCGTCGCTGATATCGCTTCAACCTCCCATGCAAATTTTATCTCCTTTTGTTCGAGCAGCGGACAGGTTCCTTCAGGGTGGAGAGAAGGTGATGTGTTTTTCTTGTGCTCTCTTCGTTGCATTGCCATCAGTTGCGTGATGCTAAAACTCGCCCCACAGTAAGGTTATCTGATGTAACTGTCCTGTACAGCGGGCCCGATTGTGTGTTCGTGTCTCTTTTTTGCTCAAGTTTATTTGCTCATCGCTGATTTCGCTTCAACCTCTCATGCATATTTAATCTCCTTTTGTTTGAGCAGGAGAATGGTTCCTTCAGGGTGGAGAGAATGTGTTATGTTTTTCATCTGCTCGCTTCATTGTACCGCCATCAGTTGCGTGATGCAAAGAGCTCGCCCCACAGGACGTTTATCTTATGTAACTGTCCTGTACAGTGGGCCCGATTGTATGTTCGTGCCTCTTTTATGCTTAAGTTTAATTGCTCATCGCTGATATCGCTTCAACGTCCCATGCAAATTTAATCTCCTTTTGTTTGAGCAGGAGACTGGTTCCTTCAGGGTGGCGAGAATGTGTTGTGTTTTTCTTGCGCTCTCTTCGTTGCACCGTCATCACTTGCGTGATGGAAAAACCTCGCCCCATAGGATGTTTATCTGATGTAACTGTCTTGTACAGTGGGCCCGATTGTGTGTTCGTGTCTCTTTTATGCTCAAGTTTATTTGCGCATCGCTGATATCGCTTCAACCTCCCATGCAAATTTAATCTCTTTTTGTTTGAGCAGAAGACTGGTTCCTTCAGGCTGGAGAAAATGTGTTGTTTTTCTTGTGCTCTCTCCGTTGCACCGCCATCAGTTGCGTGATGCAAAAAGCTCGCCCCACAGGACGTTCATCTGATGTAACTGTCCTATACAGTGGGCCCGATTGTGTGTTCGTGTCTCTTTTATGCTCAAGTTTATTTGCGCATCGCTGATATCGCTTCAACCTCCCATGCAAATTTAATCTCTTTTTGTTTGAGCAGAAGACTGGTTCCTTCAGACTGGAGAAAATGTGTTGTTTTTCTTGTGCTCTCTCCGTTGCACCGCCATCAGTTGCGTGATGCAAAAAGCTCGCCCAACAGGACGTTTATCTGATGTAACTGTCATGTACAGTGGGCCCGTTCGTGTCTCTTTTATGCTAAAGTTTATTTGCTCATCGTTGATATCGCTTCAACCTCTCATGCATATTTAATCTGCTTTTGTTTGAGCAGGAGACTGGTTCCTTCAGGGTGGAGAGAATGTGTTGTGTTTTTCTTCTGCTCGCTTCATTGCACCACCATCAGTTTCATGATGCAAAAAGCTCGCCCCACTGGACGTTTATCTGATGTAACTGTCATGTACAGTGGGCCCGTTCGTGTCTCTTTCATGCTAAAGTTTATTTGCTCATCGCTGATATCGCTTCAACCTCCCATGCAAATTTTATCTCCTTTTGTTTGAGCAGAAGACTGGTTCCTTCAGGACGGAGAGAATGTGTTGTTTTTCTTGTGCTCTCTTCGTTGCACCGCCATCAGTTGCGTGATGCAAAAAGCTCGCCCCTCAGTACGTTTATCTGATGTAACTGTCCTGTACAGTGGGCCCGATTGTGTGTTCGTGTCTCTTTTGTTCGAGTTTATTTGCTCATCGCTGATTTCGCTTCAACGTCTCATGCATATTTAATCTCCTTTTGTTTGAGCAGGAGACTGGTTCCTGCAGGGTGGAGAGAATGTGTTATGTTTTTGTTTTGCTCGCTTCATTGCACCGCCATAAGTTGCGTGATGCAAAAAGCTCGCCCAACAGGACGTTTATTTTATGTAACTGTCCTGTACAGTGGGCCCGTTCGTGTCTCTTTTTTGCTAAAGTTTATTTGCTCATCGCTGATATCGCTTCAACCTCCCATGCAAAATTATTCTGCTTTTGTTTGAGCAGAAGACTGGTTCCTTCAGGATGGAGAGAATGTGTTGTTTTTCTAGTGCTCTCTCCGTTGCACCGCCATCAGTTGCGTGATGCAAAAAGCTCGCCCCACAGTACGTTTATATTATGTAAATGTCCTGTACAGTGGACCCGTTTGTGTGTTCGTGTCTCTTTTTTGCTCGAGTTTATTTGCTCATCGCTGATTTCGCTTCAACCTCTCATGCATATTTAATCTCCTTTTGTTTGAGCAGGAGAATGGTTCCTTCAATGTGGCGAGAATGTGTTGTGTTTTTCTTGCGCTCTCTTCGTTGCACCGTCATCACTTGCGTTATGGAAAAACCTCGCCCCATAGGATGTTTATCTGATGTAACTGTCTTGTACAGTGGGCCCGATTGTGTGTTCGTGTCTCTTTTATGCTCAAGTTTATTTGCGCATCGCTGATATCGCTTCAACCTCCCATGCAAATTTAATCTTCTTTTGTTTGAGCTGAAGACTGGTTCCTTCAGTGTGGAGAGAATGTGTTGTGTTTTTCTTGAGCTCTCTTCGTTGCACCGCTGTCAGTTGCGTGATGCAAAAAGTTCGCCCCACAGGACGTTTATCTGAAGTAACTGTTCTGTGCAGTGTGCCCGATTGTAGGTCCGTGTCTCTTTTATGCTAAAGTTTATTTGCTCATCGCTGATATCGCTTCGACATCCAATGCAAATTTAATCTCCTTTTGTTTGAGCAGGAGACTGGTTCCTTCAGGGTGGAGAGAATTTGTTGTTTTTTCTTGTGCTCTCTTCGTTGTACCGCCATCAGTTGCGTGATCAAAAAGCTCGCCCCACAGGACGT
Source organism: Amblyomma americanum (assembly GCF_052857255.1). Lineage (NCBI taxonomy): Eukaryota > Metazoa > Arthropoda > Arachnida > Ixodida > Ixodidae > Amblyomma > Amblyomma americanum. The sequence goes on from NC_135501.1 coordinate 789,228, forward strand.
TTATCTTATGTACCTGTCATGTACAGTGGGCCCGTTCGTGTCCCTTTTATGCTAAAGTTTATTTGCTCATCGCTGATATCGCTTCAACCTCTCATGCATATTTAATCTGCTTTTGTTTGAGCAGGAGACTGGTTCCTTCAGGGTGGAGAGAATGTGTTGTGTTTTTCTTCTGCTCGCTTCAGTGCACCACCATCAGTTTCGTGATGCAAAAAGCTCGCCCGACAGGACGTTTATCTTATGTAACTGTCATGTACAGTGGGCCCGTTCGTGTCTCTTTTATGCTAAAGTTTATTTGCTCATCGCTGATATCGCTTCAACCTCCCATGCAAATTTTATCTCCTTTTGTTTGAGCAGAAGACTGGTTCCTTCAGGACGGAGAGAATGTGTTGTTTTTCTTGTGCTCTCTTCGTTGCACCGCCATCAGTTGCGTGATGCAAAAAGCTTGCCCCACAGGTCGTTTGTCTGGTGTAACTGTCCTGTACAGTGGGCCCGATTGTGTGTTCGTGTCTCTTTTTTGCTCAAGTTTATTTGCTCATCGCTGATTTCGCTTCAACCTCTCATGCATATTTAATCTCCTTTTGTGTGAGCAGGAGACTGGTTCCTTCAGGGTGGAGAGAATGTGTTGTGTTTTTCTTGTGCTCTCTTCGTTGCACCGCCATCAGTGGTGTGATGCAAAAAGCTCGCCCCACAGGACGTTTATTTGATGTAACTGTCCCGTACAGTGGGCCCGATTGCATGTTCGTGTCTCTATTATGCTCAAGATTTTTTGCTCGTCGCTGATATCGCTTCAACCTCCCTTGAAAATTTTATCTCCTTTTGTTCGTGCAGCGGACAGGTTCCTTCAGGGTGGAGAGAATGTGTTATGTTTTTGTTGTGCTCGCTTCATTGCATCGCCATCAGTTGCGTGATGCAAAAAGCTCGCCCCACAGGACGTTTATCTGATGTAACTGTCCTGTACAGTGGGCCCGATTGTGTGTTCGTGTCTCTTTTATGCTCAAGTTTATTTGCTCATCGCTGATATCGCTTCAACCTCCCATGCAAATTTTATCTGCTTTTGTTTGAGGAGGAGACTGGTTCCTTCAGGGTGGAGAGATTGTGTTGTGTTTTTCTTGGGCTCTCTTCATTGCACCGCCATCAGTGGCGTGATGCAAAAAGCTCGCCCCACAGGATGTTCATTTGATGTAACTGTCCCGTACATTGGGCGCGATTGCATATTCGTATCTTTTTTATGCTCAAGTTTTTTGCTCGTCGCTGATATCGCTTCAACCTCCCATGCAAATTTTATCTCCTTTTGTTCGAGCAGCGGACAGGTTCCTTAAGGGTGGAGAGAAGGTGATGTGTTTTTCTTGGTCTCTCCGTTGCACCGCCATCAGTTGCGTGATTCTAAAACTCGCCCCTCAATAAGGTTATCTGATGTAACTGTCCTGTACAGCGGGCCCGATTGTGTGTTCGTGTCTCTTTTTTGCTCAAGTTTATTTGCTCATCGCTGATTTCGCTTCAACCTCTCATGCATATTTAATCTCCTTTTGTATGAGAAGAAGAATGGTTCCTTCAGGGTGGAGAGAATGTGTTATGTTTTTCATCTGCTCGCTTCATTGTACCGCCATCAGTTGCGTGATGCAAGGAGCTCGCCCCACAGGACGTTTATCTTACGTAACTGTCCTGTACAGTGGGCCCGATTGTGTGTTCGTGTCTCGTTTATGCTCAAGTTTATTTGCGCTTCGCTGATATCGCTTCAACCTCCCATGCAAATTTAATCTCTTTTTGTTTGAGAAGAAGACTGGTTCCTTCAGGCTGGAGAAAATGTGTTGTTTTTCTTGTGCTCTCTCCGTTGCACCGCTATCAGTTGCGTGATGCAAAAAGCTCGCCCCAAAGGACGTTTATCTGATGTAACTGTCCTATACAGTGGGCCCGATTGTGTGTTCGTGTCTCTTTTATGCTCAAGTTTATTTGCGCATCGCTGATATCGCTTCAACCTCCCATGCAAATTTAATCTCTTTTTGTTTGAGCAGCAGACTGGTTCCTTCAGGCTGGAGAAAATGTGTTGTTTTTCTTGTGGTCTCTCCGTTGCACCGCCATCAGTTGCGTGATGCAAAAAGCTCGCCCCTCAGTACGTTTATCTGATTTAACTGTCCTGTACAGTGGGCCCGATTGTGTGTTCGTGTCTCTTTTGTTCGAGTTTATTTGCTCATCGCTGATATCGCTTCAACCTCCCATGCAAATTTATTATGCTTTTGTTTGAGCTGGATTCTGGTTCCTTCAGTGTGGAGAGAATGTGTTGTTTTTTCTTGTGCTCTCTTCGTTGCACCGCCATCAGTTGCGTGATGCAAAAAGCTCGCCCCACAGGACGTTTATCTTATGTAACTGTCCTGTACAGTGGGCCCGTTCGTGTCTCTTTTAGGCTAAAGTTTATTTGCGCATCGCTGATATCGCTTCATACTCCCATGCAAATTTAATCTCCTTTTGTTTGAGCAGAAGACTGGTTCCTTCAGAGTGGAGAGAATGTGTTGTTTTTCTTGTGCTCTCTCCGTTGCACCGCCATCAGTTGCGTGATGCAAAAAGCTCGCCCCCACAGGACGTATAACTGATGTAACTGTCCTGTACACTGGGCCCGATTGTATGTTCGTGTCTCTTTTATGCTCAAGTTTATTTGCTCATCGCTGATATCGCTTCATCCTCCCATGCAAATTTAATCTCCTTTTGTTTGAGCAGAAGACTGGTTCCTTCAGGGTGGAGAGAATGTGTTGTTTTTTCTTGTGCTCTCTTTGTTGCACCGCCATCAGTTGCGTGATGCAAAAAGCTCGCCCCACAGTACGTTTATCTGAAGTAACTGTCCTGTACAGTGGGCCCGATTGTCTGTTCGTGTCTCTTTTTTGTTCGGGTTTATTTGCTCATCGCTGATATCGCTTCAACCTCCCATGCAAATTTAATCTCCTTTTGTTTGAGCAGGAGACTGGTTCCTTCAGGGTGGAGAGAAGGATTTGTGTTTTCCTTGTGCTCTCTTCGTTGCACCGCCATCAGTTGCGTGATGCAAAAAACTCGCCCCACAGTAAGTTTATCTGATGCAACTGTCCCGTACAGTGGGCCCGTTTGCATGTTCGTGTCTATTTGATGCTCTTTTTTAGCTTTTCGCTGATATTGCTTCAACCTCCCATGGAAATTTTATCTCCTTTTGTTCGAGCAGCGGACAGGTTCCTTAAGAGTGGAGAGAATGTGTTGTGTTTTTTTTGTGCTCTCTTCGTTGCACCGCATTCAGTTTCTTGATGCAAAAAGCTCGCCCCACAGGACGTTTAACTGATGTAACTGTCATGTACAGTGGGCCCGTTCGTGTCTCTTTTATGCTAAAGTTTATTTGCTCATCGCTGATATCGCTTCAACCTCTCATGCATATTTAATCTGCTTTTGTTTGAGCAGGAGACTGGTTCCTTCAGGGTGGAGAGAATGTGTTTTGTTTTTCTTCTGCTCGCTTCATTGCACCACCATCAGTTTAGTGATGCAAAAAGCTCGCCCGACAGGACGTTTATCTGATGTAACTGTCATGTACAGTGGGCCCGTTCGTGTCTCTTTTATGCTAAAGTTTATTTGCTCATCGCTGATATCGCTTCAACCACCCATGCAAATTTTATCTCCTTTTGTTTGAGCAGAAGACTGGTTCCTTCAGGACGGAGAGAATGTGTTGTTTTTCTTGTGCTCTCTTCGTTGCACCGCCATCAGTTGCGTGATGCAAAAAGCTTGCCCCACAGGTCGTTTGTCTGGTGTAACTGTCCTGTACAGTGGGCCCGATTGTGTGTTCGTGTCTCTATTATGCTCAAGATTTTTTGCTCGTCGCTGATATCGCTTCAACCTCCCTTGAAAATTTTATCTCCTTTTGTTCGTCCAGCATACAGGTTCCTTCAGGGTGGAGAGAATGTGTTATGTTTTTGTTGTGCTCGCTTCGTTGCATCGCCATCAGTTGCGTGATGCAAAAAGCTCGCCCCACAGGACGTTTGTCTGGTGTAACTGTCCTGTACAGTGGGCCCGATTTTGTGTTCGTGTCTCTTTTTTGCTCAAGTTTATTTGCTCATCGCTGATTTCGCTTCAACGTCTCATGCAAATTTTATCTGCTTTTGTTTGAGGAGGAGACTGGTTCCTTCAGGGTGGAGAGATTGTGTTGTGTTTTTCTTGTGCTCTCTTCATTGCACCGCCATCAGTGGCGTGATGCAAAAAGCTCGCCCCACAGGATGTTTATTTGATGTAACTGTCCCGTACATTGGGCGCGATTGCATATTCGTATCTCTTTTATGCTCAAGTTTTTTACTCGTCGCTGATATCGCTTCAACCTCCCATGCAAATTTTATCTCCTTTTGTTCGAGCAGCGGACAGGTTCCTTCAGGGTGGAGAGAAGGTGATGTGTTGTTCTTGTGCTCTCTTCGTTGCATTGCCATCAGTTGCGTGATGCTAAAACTCGCCCCACAGTGAGGTTATCTGATGTAACTGTCCTGTACAGCGGGCCCGATTGTGTGTTCGTGTGTCTTTTTTGCTCAAGTTTATTTGCTCATCGCTGATTTCGCTTCAACCTCTCATGCATATTTAATCTCCTTTTATTTGAGCAGGAGAATGGTTCCTTCAGGGTGGAGAGAATGTGTTATGTTTTTCATCTGCTCGCTTCATTGTACCGCCATCAGTTGCGTGATGCAAAGAGCTCGCCCCACAGGACGTTTATCTTATGTAACTGTCCTGTACAGTGGGCCCGATTGTATGTTCGTGCCTCTTTTATGCTTAAGTTTAATTGCTCATCGCTGATATCGTTTCAACGTCCCATGCAAATTTAATCTCCTTTTGTTTGAGCAGGAGACTGGTTCCTTCAGGGTGGCGAGAATGTGTTGTGTTTTTCTTGCGCTCTCTTCGTTGCACCGTCATCACTTGCGTGATGGAAAAACCTCGCCCCATAGGATGTTTATCTGATGTAACTGTCTTGTACAGTGGGCCCGATTGTGTGTTCGTGTCTCTTTTATGCTCAAGTTTATTTGCGCATCGCTGATATCGCTTCAACCTCCCATGCAAATTTAATCTCTTTTTGTTTGAGCAGAAGACTGGTTCCTTCAGGCTGGAGAAAATGTGTTGTTTTTCTTGTGCTCTCTCCGTTGCACCGCCATCAGTTGCGTGATGCAAAAAGCTCGCCCCACAGGACGTTCATCTGATGTAACTGTCCTATACAGTGGGCCCGATTGTGTGTTCGTGTCTCTTTTATGCTCAAGTTTATTTGCGCATCGCTGATATCGCTTCAACCTCCCATGCAAATTTAATCTCTTTTTGTTTGAGCAGAAGACTGGTTCCTTCAGACTGGAGAAAATGTGTTGTTTTTCTTGTGCTCTCTCCGTTGCACCGCCATCAGTTGCGTGATGCAAAAAGCTCGCCCAACAGGACGTTTATCTGATGTAACTGTCATGTACAGTGGGCCCGTTCGTGTCTCTTTTATGCTAAAGTTTATTTGCTCATCGTTGATATCGCTTCAACCTCTCATGCATATTTAATCTGCTTTTGTTTGAGCAGGAGACTGGTTCCTTCAGGGTGGAGAGAATGTGTTGTGTTTTTCTTCTGCTCGCTTCATTGCACCACCATCAGTTTCATGATGCAAAAAGCTCGCCCCACTGGACGTTTATCTGATGTAACTGTCATGTACAGTGGGCCCGTTCGTGTCTCTTTCATGCTAAAGTTTATTTGCTCATCGCTGATATCGCTTCAACCTCCCATGCAAATTTTATCTCCTTTTGTTTGAGCAGAAGACTGGTTCCTTCAGGACGGAGAGAATGTGTTGTTTTTCTTGTGCTCTCTTCGTTGCACCGTCATCAGTTGCGTGATGCAAAAAGCTCGCCCCTCAGTACGTTTATCTGATGTAACTGTCCTGTACAGTGGGCCCGATTGTGTGTTCGTGTCTCTTTTGTTCGAGTTTATTTGCTCATCGCTGATTTCGCTTCAACGTCTCATGCATATTTAATCTCCTTTTGTTTGAGCAGGAGACTGGTTCCTGCAGGGTGGAGAGAATGTGTTATGTTTTTGTTTTGCTCGCTTCATTGCACCGCCATAAGTTGCGTGATGCAAAAAGCTCGCCCAACAGGACGTTTATTTTATGTAACTGTCCTGTACAGTGGGCCCGTTCGTGTCTCTTTTTTGCTAAAGTTTATTTGCTCATCGCTGATATCGCTTCAACCTCCCATGCAAAATTATTCTGCTTTTGTTTGAGCAGAAGACTGGTTCCTTCAGGATGGAGAGAATGTGTTGTTTTTCTAGTGCTCTCTCCGTTGCACCGCCATCAGTTGCGTGATGCAAAAAGCTCGCCCCACAGTACGTTTATATTATGTAAATGTCCTGTACAGTGGACCCGTTTGTGTGTTCGTGTCTCTTTTTTGCTCGAGTTTATTTGCTCATCGCTGATTTCGCTTCAACCTCTCATGCATATTTAATCTCCTTTTGTTTGAGCAGGAGAATGGTTCCTTCAATGTGGCGAGAATGTGTTGTGTTTTTCTTGCGCTCTCTTCGTTGCACCGTCATCACTTGCGTTATGGAAAAACCTCGCCCCATAGGATGTTTATCTGATGTAACTGTCTTGTACAGTGGGCCCGATTGTGTGTTCGTGTCTCTTTTATGCTCAAGTTTATTTGCGCATCGCTGATATCGCTTCAACCTCCCATGCAAATTTAATCTTCTTTTGTTTGAGCTGAAGACTGGTTCCTTCAGTGTGGAGAGAATGTGTTGTGTTTTTCTTGAGCTCTCTTCGTTGCACCGCTGTCAGTTGCGTGATGCAAAAAGTTCGCCCCACAGGACGTTTATCTGAAGTAACTGTTCTGTGCAGTGTGCCCGATTGTAGGTCCGTGTCTCTTTTATGCTCAAGTTTATTTGCTCATCGCTGATATCGCTTCGACATCCAATGCAAATTTAATCTCCTTTTGTTTGAGCAGGAGACTGGTTCCTTCAGGGTGGAGAGAATTTGTTGTTTTTTCTTGTGCTCTCTTCGTTGTACCGCCATCAGTTGCGTGATCAAAAAGCTCGCCCCACAGGACGTTTATCTTATGTACCTGTCATGTACAGTGGGCCCGTTCGTGTCCCTTTTATGCTAAAGTTTATTTGCTCATCGCTGATATCGCTTCAACGTCTCATGCATATTTAATCTGCTTTTGTTTGAGCAGGAGACTGGTTCCTTCAGGGTGGAGAGAATGTGTTGTGTTTTTCTTCTGCTCGCTTCATTGCACCACCATCAGTTTCGTGATGCAAAAAGCTCGCCCGACAGGACGTTTATCTTATGTAACTGTCATGTACAGTGGGCCCGTTCGTGTCTCTTTTATGCTAAAGTTTATTTGCTCATCGCTGATATCGCTTCAACCTCCCATGCAAATTTTATCTCCTTTTGTTTGAGCAGAAGACTGGTTCCTTCAGGACGGAGAGAATGTGTTGTTTTTCTTGTGCTCTCTTCGTTGCACCGCCATCAGTTGCGTGATGCAAAAAGCTTGCCCCACAGGTCGTTTGTCTGGTGTAACTGTCCTGTACAGTGGGCCCGATTGTGTGTTCGTGTCTCTTTTTTGCTCAAGTTTATTTGCTCATCGCTGATTTCGCTTCAACCTCTCATGCATATTTAATCTCCTTTTGTGTGAGCAGGAGACTGGTTCCTTCAGGGTGGAGAGAATGTGTTGTGTTTTTCTTGTGCTCTCTTCGTTGCACCGCCATCAGTGGTGTGATGCAAAAAGCTCGCCCCACAGGACGTTTATTTGATGTAACTGTCCCGTACAGTGGGCCCGATTGCATGTTCGTGTCTCTATTATGCTCAAGATTTTTTGCTCGTCGCTGATATCGCTTCAACCTCCCTTGAAAATTTTATCTCCTTTTGTTCGTGCAGCGGACAGGTTCCTTCAGGGTGGAGAGAATGTGTTATGTTTTTGTTGTGCTCGCTTCATTGCATCGCCATCAGTTGCGTGATGCAAAAAGCTCGCCCCACAGGACGTTTATCTGATGTAACTGTCCTGTACAGTGGGCCCGATTGTGTGTTCGTGTCTCTTTTATGCTCAAGTTTATTTGCTCATCGCTGATATCGCTTCAACCTCCCATGCAAATTTTATCTGCTTTTGTTTGAGGAGGAGACTGGTTCCTTCAGGGTGGAGAGATTGTGTTGTGTTTTTCTTGGGCTCTCTTCATTGCACCGCCATCAGTGGCGTGATGCAAAAAGCTCGCCCCACAGGATGTTCATTTGATGTAACTGTCCCGTACATTGGGCGCGATTGCATATTCGTATCTTTTTTATGCTCAAGTTTTTTGCTCGTCGCTGATATCGCTTCAACCTCCCATGCAAATTTTATCTCCTTTTGTTCGAGCAGCGGACAGGTTCCTTAAGGGTGGAGAGAAGGTGATGTGTTTTTCTTGGTCTCTCCGTTGCACCGCCATCAGTTGCGTGATTCTAAAACTCGCCCCTCAATAAGGTTATCTGATGTAACTGTCCTGTACAGCGGGCCCGATTGTGTGTTCGTGTCTCTTTTTTGCTCAAGTTTATTTGCTCATCGCTGATTTCGCTTCAACCTCTCATGCATATTTAATCTCCTTTTGTATGAGAAGAAGAATGGTTCCTTCAGGGTGGAGAGAATGTGTTATGTTTTTCATCTGCTCGCTTCATTGTACCGCCATCAGTTGCGTGATGCAAAGAGCTCGCCCCACAGGACGTTTATCTTACGTAACTGTCCTGTACAGTGGGCCCGATTGTGTGTTCGTGTCTCTTTTATGCTCAAGTTTATTTGCGCATCGCTGATATCGCTTCAACCTCCCATGCAAATTTAATCTCTTTTTGTTTGAGAAGAAGACTGGTTCCTTCAGGCTGGAGAAAATGTGTTGTTTTTCTTGTGCTCTCTCCGTTGCACCGCTATCAGTTGCGTGATGCAAAAAGCTCGCCCCAAAGGACGTTTATCTGATGTAACTGTCCTATACAGTGGGCCCGATTGTGTGTTCGTGTCTCTTTTATGCTCAAGTTTATTTGCGCATCGCTGATATCGCTTCAACCTCCCATGCAAATTTAATCTCTTTTTGTTTGAGCAGCAGACTGGTTCCTTCAGGCTGGAGAAAATGTGTTGTTTTTCTTGTGGTCTCTCCGTTGCACCGCCATCAGTTGCGTGATGCAAAAAGCTCGCCCCTCAGTACGTTTATCTGATGTAACTGTCCTGTACAGTGGGCCCGATTGTGTGTTCGTGTCTCTTTTGTTCGAGTTTATTTGCTCATCGCTGATATCGCTTCAACCTCCCATGCAAATTTATTATGCTTTTGTTTGAGCTGGATTCTGGTTCCTTCAGTGTGGAGAGAATGTGTTGTTTTTTCTTGTGCTCTCTTCGTTGCACCGCCATCAGTTGCGTGATGCAAAAAGCTCGCCCCACAGGACGTTTATCTTATGTAACTGTCCTGTACAGTGGGCCCGTTCGTGTCTCTTTTAGGCTAAAGTTTATTTGCGCATCGCTGATATCGCTTCATCCTCCCATGCAAATTTAATCTCCTTTTGTTTGAGCAGAAGACTGGTTCCTTCAGAGTGGAGAGAATGTGTTGTTTTTCTTGTGCTCTCTCCGTTGCACCGCCATCAGTTGCGTGATGCAAAAAGCTCGCCCCCACAGGACGTATAACTGATGTAACTGTCCTGTACACTGGGCCCGATTGTATGTTCGTGTCTCTTTTATGCTCAAGTTTATTTGCTCATCGCTGATATCGCTTCAACCTCCCATGCAAATTTAATCTCTTTTTGTTTGAGCAGGAGACTGGTTCCTTCAGGGTGGAGAGAATGTGTTGTTTTTTCTTGTGCTCTCTTCGTTGTACCGCCATCAGTTGCGTGATGCAAAAATCTCGCCCCACAGGACGTTTCTTTGATGTACCAGTCGCGTACAGTGGGCCCGATTACATGTTCATGTCACTTTTATGCTCAAGATTTTTTGCTCGTCGCTGATATCGCTTCAACCTCCAATGCAAATTTTATCTCCTTTTGTTCGAGCAGCGGACAGGTTCCTTCAGGGTGGAGAGAAGGTGTTATGTTTTTGTTGTGCTCGCTTCATTGCACCGCCATCAGTTGCGTGATGCAAAAAGCTCGCCCCACAGGGCGTTTATCTGATGTAACTGTCCTGTACAGTGGGCCCGATTGTGTGTTCGTGTCTCTTTTATGCTCAAGTTTATTTGCTCATCGCTGATATCGCTTCAACCTCCCATGCAAATTTAATCTGCTTTTGTTTGAGGAGGAGACTGGTTCCTTCAGTGTGGAGAGAATGTGTTGTGTTTTTCTTGTGCTCTCTTCGTTGCAGCGCCATCAATGGCGTGATGCAAAAAGCTCGCCCCACAGGATGTTTATTTGATGTAACTGTCCCGTACATTGGGAGCGATTGCATGTTCGTATCTCTTTTATGCTCAAGTTTTTTGCTCGTCACTGATATCGCTTCAAGCTCCCATGAAAATTTTATCTCCATTTGTTCGAGCAGCGGACAGGTTCTCTCAGGGTGGAGAGAAGGATTTGTGTTTTTCTTGTGCTCTCTTCGTTGCACCGCCATCAGTTGCGTGATGCAAAACACTCGCCCCACAGTAAGTTTATCTGATGCAACTGTCCTGTACAGTGGCCCGATTTTATGTTCGTGTTTCTTTTATGCTCAACTTTATTTGCTCATCGCTGATTTCGCTTCAACGTCTCATGCATATTTAATCTCCTTTTGTTTGAGCAGGAGACTGGTTCCTGCAGGGTGGAGAGAATGTGTTATGTTTTTATTCTGCTCGCTTCACTGCACCGCCATCAGTTGCGTGATGCAAAAAGCTCGCCCAACAGGACGTTTATTTTATGTAACTGTCCTGTACAGTGGGCCCGTTCGTGTCTCTTTTTTGCTAAAGTTTATTTGCTCATCGCTGATATCGCTTCAACCTCTCATGCAAATTTATTCTGCTTTTGTTTGAGCAGAAGACTGGTTCCTTCAGGGTGGAGAGAATGTGTTGTTTTTCTAGTGCTCTCCGTTGCACCGCCATCAGTTGCGTGTTGCAAAAAGCTCGCCCCACAGTACGTTTATATTACGTAAATGTCCTGTACAGTGGACCCGATTGTGTGTTCGTGTCTCTTTTTTGCTCGAGTTTATTTGCTCATCGCTGATATCGCTTCAACCTCCCATGCTAATTTGTTATGCTTTTGTTTGAGCTGGAGACTGGTTCCTTCAGGGTGGAGAGAATGTGTTGGTTAATGCGGCGAGTTGGGCGTGTTGGTACATAGTTTTCTAGAAAAGCAGCGCTGAACAGACGAGGACAGAGACGAGGCGACAAGGACGGGCGCTGAACTGACAACAAATTTTATTGAAGGGATTCACATTTATAAACGTAGTGCAGCTACCGTTCGCGCATGCTCAGGAAAGTCAGCTCTTTTGGTGAAAGGGCGATAGAGGCTGTGCTGACGCAGCCCTCTCCCAGGCTATATATCTGATTTGATTCAGCTATTTCTCTAGTCATACGTACACAGCTCTTTCTGATTATGGAGGTGTCACCGAGTGCAGGAGTACAATCTAGGCAAGTGATACAGTGACTTGCGATGAAGCCTTCAAAATCTTTTCCCTCGCGTGCATTTTTCACGTTCAAGGCATGCTCTCTTAACCTCTCGTTCACGCATCTCCCAGTTTGGCCAACATACGTCTTTCCACAACTTAACGGAATTTTGTAAACTACACCTTCTGTGCAATCAACATAAGGCCGCCTAAGTTTTTTGCCACAGCCACGCTTCTGGGTCGCCTCCGGATTAGTGATCCTGCAAAGCTTGGACAGCTTGTGAGGGGCAGAGAAGACCACTTTCACGTCGTAACGCTGGGCTACCTTTTTCAGATTGTGCGAAAGTGAGTGTATGTAAGGTATAACAGCTACCTTCTGCCTGCGCTGTGCGCGGCTATCGCACGTATGCACCTTGCTGCGCATGTGTTTTAGGCAGCTTTCAGCGACTGAAACCAGGAGGTGGTGCGGGTACACAGCGCTAAGCAGTCTATCTGCTTGGCGACAGCAGACACCATCATCTTTAAAGTGGAACCGGATGTCTAGAAATCTAATTTGGCCATTTACTGGAAGTTCGTGGGTGAGGTCAAGAGGATTCATCACAATACGGAATGAACCCAGTACATTCTTACTGATACGTTGAATCGCCTGCGCGTCACAGTCTAAGACAACTAAAAAATCGTCCACGTAACGAAAAACCTTGATAACATTGCTGTCCATGAGAGAAGCGAGCAGTTGACGATCGAAATGAGCCAGCAGAAGGTCACTGAGAACCGGGGCTATGCAGGACCCGATACATATACCCTGCTTTTGTAGGTGGGGCATCCCTTCAAACTGGATATAGGTTGATTGGAGATAAAACTTTAAAAGTTCTAAAAAACCCCCAACTGTGACCCCCGCAGTATTTTGAAAAGCAATGGAGCCATATTTGTCAATGGAAAGCTCAACGCACTCAAGGATGAGCTTGTGAGGTAAAGAATAAAAGAGATCTTTAATGTCAATGGAGAAAGCCTGGTAGCATTTGTCAGTGTTAGTGCTAAAAAATTCTAAAACCTGGTTGGAATTGTTAACAATAAACGGGTCGTCCACGGGTAAAAGATTAAGATGGAGCTGTAAATAACGAGCAACAGAGTGCTGCCATGTACCAGTTTCAGAGACTATGGTTCTCAGTGGCACATCTACCTTATGGGTTTTAGCGCTAAAAAAGACATCTAAAAAATCTTTCTTGCTCTTATCGATCGCCTTGACAAGATCAGATAGATTCAACCGCTCGCAAAGGTTCTTCGCTCTGGACTTGACTTTGCCTAGAGACACCTTTGCATGACCAGAAAACACAGCAGAAATAGCTTCCCTAGATTTGGATATGAACACTGAGCTAGGCAAAACAGCGAATCCGCCTTCTTTGTCAGCTAGGAGAAGACGAAGCGAGTGGTCACGTAGGAAACTAATTACACGTCTCACGGGTAGACAGTGCTCGGTACTCTTCCAACGATTAAGGATGTCAACACCTTCTGAGACAAAGCGGGTGCTCGCTTCGGTCGAGGTGAGGCGCGACACCTGACGTACTAAAGACAGTTGTTCTAGCCTTGATTCCTTGGGCGGTACCGCAAACTTAGGGCCGAGAGAAAGGACACGACTGACGTAATCTGGCAAAGTTACATCACCTATGACATGCACCTTGCATTGTGGTCCTTGCGGCTCATGAGCAGGCCTGGCCCTCAGTCTTCTCAGCACTTGTTGCCAGAGGAACTCCGTTGTTTGGTCGGCGAGGCTGTGGAACGCCCGCAGCTCACGGTGGTTCGAGGAATCTTGTCCCATGCTGCAGACCTGGGCACTCAGGAGGTCGCGGTACAGGCGTGCTTGGCGTCTCCATTCCGATCGGAGGATCTTAACAACGCGTATTCCATGACCGAAAAAAGGCGGAAGTCCACCGAACAAGGCGCTGACATCTTCGGGTAGTCGCTTGGCTCGAAGGCAGAAGGAAAGTTCCCGAGCTCGGCACACTGAGACGGCAATGCGTGAAACAGTAGAACACGGATCGGACAGAACACACGAGGAAAAAGAGCCCTTTGTACTAGAAATGAACTTGGTTAATGCGGCGAGTTGGGCGTGTTGGTACATAGTCTGCCCCTCACAAGCTCTTCTCTGCCCCTCACAAGCTGTCCAAGCTTTGCAGGATCACTAATCCGGAGGCGACCCAGAAGCGTGGCTGTGGCAAAAAACATAGGCGGCCTTATGTTGATTGCACAGAAGGTGTAGTTTACAAAGTTCCGTTAAGTTGTGGAAAGACGTATGTTGGCCAAACTGGGAGATGCGTGAACGAGAGGTTAAGAGAGCATGCCTTGAACGTGAAAAATGCACGCGAGGGAAAAGATTTTGAAGGCTTCCTCACAAGTCACTGTATCACTTGCCTAGATTGTACTCCTGCACTCGGTGACACCTCCATAATCAGAAAGAGCAGTGTACGTATGACTAGAGAAATAGCTGAATCAAATCAGATATATAGCCTGGGAGAGGGCTGCGTCAGCACAGCCTCTATCGCCCTTTCACCAAAAGAGCCGACTTTCCTGAGCATGCGCGAACGGTAGCTGCACTACGTTTATAAATGTGAATCCCTTCAATAAAATTTGTTGTCAGTTCAGCGCCCGTCCTTGTCGCCTCGTCTCTGTTCTCGTCTGTTCAGCGCTGCTTTTCTAGAAAAGAATGTGTTGTGTTTTTCTTGTGCTCTCTTCGTTGCACCGCCATCAGTTTCGTGATGCAAAAAGCTCGCCCCACAGGACGTTTATCTGATGTAACTGTTCTGTACAGTGGACCCGTTTGTGTCTCTTTTATGCTAAAGTTTGTTTGCTGATTGCTGATATCGCTTCGACCTCCCATGCAAATTTAATCTAATTTTGCTTGAGCAGGAGCCTGGTTCCTTCAGGGTGGAGAGAACGTGTTGCGTTTATTGGGCTCTCTCCGTTGCACCGCCATCAGTTGCGTGATGCAAAAAGCTCGCCCCACAGTACGTTTATATTATGTAAATGTCCTGTACACTGGGCCCGATTGTATGTTCGTGTGTCTTTTATGCTCAAGTATATTTGCTCATCGCTGATATCGCTTCAACCTCCCATGCAAATTTAATCTCCTTTTGTTTGAGCAGGATACAGGTTCCTTCAGGGTGGAGAGAATGTGTTGTGTTTTTCTTGTGCTCTCTTTGTTGTACCGCCATCAGTTGCGTGATGCAAAAAGCTCACCCCACAGGACGTTTATCTGATGTAACTGTCCTGTACAGTGGGTCCGATTGTATGTTCGTGTCTATTTTATGCTCAAGTTTAATTGCTCATCGCTGATATCGCTTCAACGTCCCATGCAAATTTAATCTCCTTTTGTTTAAACAGGAGACTGGTTCCTTCAGGGTGGCGAGAATGTGTTGTGTTTTTCTTGCGCTCTCTTCGTTGCACCGTCATCACTTGCGTGATGGAAAAACCTCCCCCCATAGGATGTTTATCTGATGTAACTGTCCTGTACAGTGGGCCCGATTGTATGTTCGTGTCTATTTTATGCTCAAGTTCATTTGCTCATCGCTGATATCGCTTCAACCTCCGATGCAAATTTATTCTCCTTTTGTTTGATCAGAAGACTGGTTCCTTCAGGCTGGAGAAAATGTGTTGTTTTTCTTGTGCTCTCTCCGTTGCACCGCCATAAGTTTCGTGATGCAAAAAGCTCGCCCCACAGTACGTTTATCTGATGTAACTGTCCTGTGCAGTGGGCCCGATTGTGTGTTCGTGTCTCTTTTTTGTTCGAGTTTATTTGCTCATCGCTGATATCACTTCAACCTCCCATGCAAAGTTAATATGCTTTTTTTTGAGCTGGATACTGGTTCCTTCAGTGTGGAGAGAATGTGTTGTGTTTTTCTTGAGCTCTCTTCGTTGAACCGCTATCAGTTGCGTGATGCAAAAAGTTCGCCCCACAGGACGTTTATCTGAAGTAACTGTTCTCTGCAGTGGACCCGATTGTATGTGTGTGTCACTTTTATGCTCAAGTTTATTTGCTCATCGCTGATATCGCTTCGACCTCCAATGCAAATTTAATCTCCTTTTGTTTGAGCAGGAGACTGGTTCCTTCAGGGTTGAGAGAATGTGTTGTTTTTTCTTGTGCTCTCTTCGTTGCACCGCCATCAGTTGCGTGATGCAAAAAGCTCGCCCCACAGGATGTTTATCTGATGTAACTGTCCTGTACAGTGGGCCCGTTCGTGTCTCTTTTATGCTCAAGTTTATTTGCTTATCGCTGATATCGCTTCAACCTCACATGCATATTTAATCTGCTTTTGTTTGAGCAGGAAACTGGTTCCTTCAGGGTGGAGAGAATGTGTTGTGTTTTTCTTCTGCTCGCTTCATTGCACCACCATCAAATGCGTGATGCAAAAAGCTCGCCCCACAGGACGTTTATCTGATGTAACTGTCATGTAAAGTGGGCCCGTTCGTGTCTCTTTTATGCTAAAGTTTATTTGCTCATCGCTGATATCGCTTCAACCTCCCATGCAAATTTAATCTCCTTTTGTTTGAGCAGGAGACTGGTTCCTTCAGGGTGGAGAGAATGTGTTGTGATTTTCTTCTGCTCTCTTCGTTGCACCGCCATCAGTGGCGTGATGCAAAAAGCTCGCGCCACAGGACGTTTATTTGATGTAACTGTCCCGTACAGTGGGCCCGATTGCATGTTCGTGTCTCTATTATTCTCAAGATTTTTTGCTCGTCGCTGATATCGCTTCAACATCCCATGCAAATTTTATCTCCTTTTGTTCGTGCAGCGGACAGGTTCCTTCAGGGTGGAGAGAATGTGTTATGTTTTTGTTGTGCTCGCTTCATTGCATCGCCATCAGTTGCGTGATGCAAAAAGCTCGCCCCACAGGACGTTTGTCTGGTGTAACTGTCCTGTACAGTGGGCCCGATTTTGTGTTCGTGTCAATTTTTTGCTAAAGTTTATTTGCTCATCGCTGATTTCGCTTCAACCTCTCATGCATATTTATTCTCCTTTTGTTTGAGCAGGAGACTCGTTCCTTCAGGGTGGAGAGAATGTGTTGTGTTTTTCTTGCGCTCTCTTCGTTGCACCGCCATCAGGGGCGTGATGCTAAAAGCTCGCCCCACAGGACGTTTATTTGATGTAACTGTCCCGTACAGTGGGCCCGATTGCATGTTCGTGTCTCTATTATGCTCAAGATTTTTTGCTCGTCGCTGATATCGCTTCAACCTCCCATGCAAATTTTATCTCTTTTTGTTCGTGCAACGGACAGGTTCCATCAGGGTGGAGAGAATGTGTTATGTTTTTGTTGTGCTCGCTTCATTGCATCGCCTTCAGTTGCATGATGCAAAAAGCTCGCCCCACAGGACGTTTATCTGATGTAACTAATCTGTGCAGTGAGCCCGATTGCATGTTCGTGTCTCTTTTATGCTCAAGTATATTTGCTCATCGCTGATATCGCTTCGACCTCCCATGCAAATTTAATCTCCTTTTGTTTGAGCAGGAGGCCGGTTCCTTCAAGGTGGAGAGAATGTGTTGTTTTTTCTTGTGCTCTCTTCGTTGCACCGCCATCAGTTGCGTGATGCAAAAAGCTCGCCCCACAGGACGTTTATTTGATGTAACTGTCTTTTACAGTGGGCCGTTTGTGTCTCTTTTATGCATAAGTTTGTTTGCTCATCGCTGATATCGCTTCAACCTCCCATGCAAATTTAATCTAATTTTGTTTGAGCCGGAGACTGGTTCCTTCAGGGTGGAGAGAATGTGTTGTGTTTTTCTTGTGCTCTCTTCGTTGCACCGCCATCAGTTGCGTGATGCAAAAAGCTTGCCCCACAGGACGTTTATCTGATGTAACTGTCCTGTACAGTGGGCCCGTTCGTGTCTCTTTTATGCTCAAGTTTATTTGCTCATCGCTGATATCGCTTCAACCTCCCATGCAAATTTATTCTCCTTTTATTTGAGTAGGAGACTGGTTCCTTCAGGCTGGAGAGAATGTGTTGTGTTTTTCTTCTGCTCACTTCATTGCACCGCCATCAGTTGTGTGATGCAAAAAGCTCGCCCCACAGGACGTTTATTTGATGTAACTGTCCTTTACAGTGCGCCGTTTGTGTCTCTTTTATGCATAAGTTTGTTTGCTCATCGCTGATATCGCTTCAACCTCCCATGCAAATTTAATCTCCTTTTGTTTGAGCAGAAGACTGGTTCCTTCAGGCTGGAGAAAATGTGTTGTTTTTCTTGTGCTCTCTCCGTTGCACCGCCATAAGTTGGGTGATGCAAAAAGCTCGCCCCACAGTACGTTTATCTGATGTAACTGTCCTGTACAGTGGGCCCGATTGTGTGTTCGTGTCTCTTTTTTGTTCGAGTTTATTTGCTCATCGCTGATATCGCTTCAACCTCCCAAGCAAATTCAATATGCTTTTGTTTGAGCTGGATACTGGTTCCTTCAGTGTGGAGAGATTGTGTTGTGTTTTTCTTGAGCTCTCTTCGTTGCACCGCTATCAGTTGCGTGATGCAAAAAGTTCGCCCCACAGGACGTTTACCTGAAGTAACTGTTCTGTGCAGTGGGCCTGATTGTATGTCCGTGTCTCTTTTATGCTCAAGTTTATTTGCTCATCGCTGATATCGCTTCAACCTCTCATGCATATTTAATCTGCTTTTGTTTGAGCAGGAGACTGGTTCCTTCAGGGTGGAGAGAATGTTTGTGTTTTTCTTCTGCTCGCCTCATTGCACCGCCATCAGTTTCGTGATGCAAAAAGCTCGCCCAACAGGACGTTTATCTGATGTAGCTGTCATGTACAGTGGGCCCGTTCGTGTCTCTTTTATGCTAAAGTTTATTTGCTCATCGCTGATATCGCTTCAACCTCCCATGCAAATTTTATCTCCTTTTGTTCGTGCAGCGGACAGATTCCTTCAGGGTGGAGAGAATGTGTTATGTTTTTGTTGTGCTCGTTTCATTGCATCGCCATCAGTTGCGTGATGC
Source organism: Amblyomma americanum (assembly GCF_052857255.1). NCBI lineage: Eukaryota > Metazoa > Arthropoda > Arachnida > Ixodida > Ixodidae > Amblyomma > Amblyomma americanum. Next base: position 807,703 of record NC_135501.1, read on the forward strand.
AAAAAGCTCGCCCCACAGGACGTTTGTCTGGTGTAACTGTCCTGTACAGTGGGCCCGATTTTGTGTTCGTTTCTCTTTTTTGCTCAAGTTTATTTGCTCATCGCTGATTTCGCTTCAACGTCTCATGCATATTTAATCTCCTTTTGTTTGAGCAGGAGACTCGGTCCTTCAGGGTGGAGAGAATGTGTTGTGTTTTTCTTGCGCTCTCTTCGTTGCACCGCCATCTGTGGCGTGATGCAAAAAGCTCGCCCCACAGGACGTTTATTTGATGTAACTGTCCCGTACAGTGGGCCCGATTGCATGTTCGTGTCTCTATTATGCTCAAGATTTTTTGCTCGTCGCTGATATCGCTTCAACCTCCCATGCAAATTTTATCTCCTTTTGTTCGTGCAGCGGACAGGTTCCTTCAGGGTGGAGAGAATGTGTTATGTTTTTGTTGTGCTCGCTTCACTGCATCGCCGTCAGTTGCGTGATGCAAAAAGCTCGCCTCACAGGACGTTTATCTGATGTAACTGTCCTGTACAGTGGGCCCGATTGTGTGTTCGTGTCTCTTTTATGCTCAAGTGTATTTGCTCATCGCTGATATCGCTTCAACCTCCCATGCAAATTTTATCTGCTTTTGTTTGAGGAGGAGACTGGTTCCTTCAGGGTGGAAAGATTGTGTTGTGTTTTTCTTGTGCTCTCTTCATTGCACCGCCATCAGTGGCATGATGCAAAAAGCTCGCCCCACAGGATGTTTATTTGATGTAACTGTCCCGTACATTGGGCGCGATTGCATATTCGTATCTCTTTTATGCTCAAGTTTTTTGCTCGTCGCTGATATCGCTTCAACCTCCCATGCAAATTTTATCTCCTTTTGTTCGAGCAGCGGACAGGTTCCTTCAGGGTGGAGAGAAGGTGATGTGTTTTTCTTGTGCTCTCTTCGTTGCAACGCCATCAGTTGCGTGATGCTAAAACTCGCCCCACAGTAAGGTTATCTGATGTAACTGTCCTGTACAGCGGGCCCGATTGTGTGTTCGTGTCTCTTTTTTGCTCAAGTTTATTTGCTCATCGCTGATTTCGCTTCAACCTCTCTTGCATATTTAATCTCCTTTTGTTTGAGCAGGAGAATGGTTCCTTCAGGGTGGAGAGAATGTGTTATGTTTTTCTTCTGCTCGCTTCATTGTACCGCCATCAGTTGCGTGATGCAAAGAGCTCGCCCCACAGGACGTTTATCTTACGTAACTGTCCTGTACAGTGGGCGCGATTGTATGTTCGTGTCTCTTTTATGCTCAAGTTTATTTGCGCATCGCTGATATCGCTTCAACCTCCCATGCAAATTTGATCTCTTTTTGTTTGAGCAGAAGACTGGTTCCTTCAGGCTGGATAAAATGTGTTGTTTTTCTTGTGCTCTCTCCGTTGCGCCGCCATCAGATGCGTGATGCAAAAAGCTCGCCCCACAGGACGTTTATCTGATGTAACTGTCCTGTACAGTGGGCCCGATTGTGTGTTCGTGTCTCTTTTATGCTCAAGTTTATTTGCGCATCGCTGATATCGCTTCGACCTCTCATGCAAATTTATTATGCTTTTGTTTGAGCTGGATTCTGGTTCCTTCAGTGAGGAGAGGATGTGTTGTGTTTTTCTTGAGCTCTCTTCGTTGCACCGCTATCAGTTGCGTGATGCAAAAAGTTCGCCCCACAGGACGTTTATCTGAAGTAACTGTTCTGTGCAGTGGACCCGATTGTATGTTCGTGTCTCTTTTATGCTCAAGTATATTTGCTCATCGCTGATATCGCTTCGAACTCCCATGCAAATTTAATCTCCTTTTGTTTGAGCAGGAGGCTGGTTCCTTCAGGGTGGAGAGAATGTGTTGTTTTTTCTTGTGCTCTCTTCGTTGCACCGCCATCAGTTGCGTGATGCAAAAAGCTCGCCCCTCAGGACGTTTATCTTATGTAACTGTCCTGTACAGTGGGCCCGTTCGTGTCTCTTTTATGCTAAAGTTTATTTGCTCATCTCTGATATCGCTTCATCCTCCCATGCAAATTTAATCTCCTTTTGTTTGAGCAGAAGACTGGTTCCTTCAGAGTGGAGAGAATGTGTTGTTTTTCTTGTGCTCTCTCCGTTGCACCGCCATCAGTTGCGAGGTGCAAAAAGCTCGCCCCCACAGGACGTTTAACTGATGTAACTGTCCTGTACACTGGGCCCGATTGTATGCTCGTGTCTCTTTTATGCTCAAGTTTATTTGCTCTTCGCTGATATCGCTTCAACCTCCCATGCAAATTTAATCTCCTTTTGTTTGAGTAGGAGACTGGTTCCTTCAGGGTGGAGAGAATGTGTTGTGTTTTTCTTCTGCTCACTTCATTGCACCGCCATCAGTTGTGTGATGCAAAAAGCTCGCCCCACAGGACGTTTATTTGATGTAACTGTCTTTTACAGTGGGCCGTTTGTGTCTCTTTTATGCTTAAGTTTGTTTGCTCATCGCTGATATCGCTTCAACCTCCCATGCAAATTTAATCTAATTTTGTTTGAGCAGGAGACTGGTTCCTTCAGGGTGGAGAGAATGTGCTGTGTTTTTCTTGTGCTCTCTTCGTTGCACCGCCATCAGTTGCGTGATGCAAAAAGCTTCCCCCACAGGACGTTTGTCTGGTGTAACTGTCCTGTACAGTGGGCCCGATTGTGTGTTCGTGTCTGTTTTATGCTCAAGTTTATTTGCCATCGCTGATATCGCTTCAACCTCCCATGCAAATTTAATCTCTTTTTGTTTGAGCAAGACACTTGTTCCTTCAGGGTGGAGAGAATGTGTTGTGTTTTTCTTGTGCTCTCTCCGTTGCACCGCCATCAGTGGCGTGATGCAAAAATCTCGCCCCACAGGACGTTTCTTTGATGTACCAGTCGCGTACAGTGGGCCCGAGTACATGTTCGTGTCTCTTTTATGCTCAAGATTTTTTGCTCGTCGCTGATATCGCTTCAACCTCCAATGCAAATTTTATCTCCTTTTGTTCGAGCAGCGGACAGGTTCCTTCAGTGTGGAGAGAAGGTGTGTTTTTATTGTGCTCTCTTCGTTGTACCGCCATCAGTTGCGTGATGCAAAAAGCTCGCCCCACAGTAAGTTTATCTGATGTAACTGTCCTGTACAGTGGGCCCGATTGCGTGTTCGTGTCTCTTTTTTGCTCAAGTTTATTTGCTCATCGCTGATTTCGCTTCAACCTCTCATGCATATTTATTCTCCTTTTCTATGAGAAGAAGAATGGTTCCTTCAGGGTGGAGAGAATGTGTTATGTTTTTCATCTGCTCGCTTCATTGTACCGCCATCAGTTGCGTGATGCAAGGAGCTCGCCCCACAGGACGTTTATCTTACGTAACTGTCCTGTACAGTGGGCCCGATTGTATGTTCGTGTCTCTTTTATGCTTAAGTTTAATTGCTCATCGCTGATATCGCTTCAACGTCCCATGCAAATTTAATCTCCTTTTGTTTGAGCAGGAGACTGGTTCCTTCAGGGTGGCGAGAATGTGTTGTGTTTTTCTTGCGCTCTCTTCGTTGCACCGTCATCACTTGCGTGATGGAAAAACCTCGCCCCATAGGATGTTTATCTGATGTAACTGTCTTGTACAGTGGGCCCGATTGTGTGTTCGTGTCTCTTTTATGCTCAAGTTTATTTGCGCATCGCTGATATCGCTTCAACCTCCCATGCAAATTTAATCTCTTTTTGTTTGAGAAGAAGGCTGGTTCCTTCAGGCTGGAGAAAATGTGTTGTTTTTCTTGTGCTCTCTCCGTTGCACCGCCATCAGTTGCGTGATGCAAAAAGCTCGCCCCAAAGGACGTTTATCTGATGTAACTGTCCTATACAGTGGGCCCGATTGTGTGTTCGTGTCTCTTTTATGCTCAAGTTTATTTGCGCATCGCTGATATCGCTTCAACCTCCCATGCAAATTTAATCTCTTTTTGTTTGAGCAGCAGACTGGTTCCTTCAGGCTGGAGAAAATGTGTTGTTTTTCTTGTGGTCTCTCCGTTGCACCCCCAACAGTTGCGTGATGCAAAAAGCTCGCCCCTCAGTACGTTTATCTGATGTAACTGTCCTGTACAGTGGGCCCGATTGTGTGTTCGTGTCTCTTTTGTTCGAGTTTATTTGCTCATCGCTGATATCGCTTCAACCTCCCATGCAAATTTAATCTCCTTTTGTTTGAGTAGGAGACTGGTTCCTTCAGGGTGGAGAGAATGTGTTGTGTTTTTCTTCTGCTCACTTCATTGCACCGCCATCAGTTGTGTGATGCAAAAAGCTCGCCCCACAGGACGTTTATTTGATGTAACTGTCTTTTACAGTGGGCCGTTTGTGTCTCTTTTATGCTTAAGTTTGTTTGCTCATCGCTGATATCGCTTCAACCTCCCATGCAAATTTAATCTAATTTTGTTTGAGCAGGAGACTGGTTCCTTCAGGGTGGAGAGAATGTGCTGTGTTTTTCTTGTGCTCTCTTCGTTGCACCGCTATCAGTTGCGTGATGCAAAAAGCTTGCCCCCACAGGACGTTTGTCTGGTGTAACTGTCCTGTACAGTGGGCCCGATTGTGTGTTCGTGTCTGTTTTATGCTCAAGTTTATTTGCCATCGCTGATATCGCTTCAACCTCCCATGCAAATTTAATCTTTTTGTTTGAGCAAGAGACTTGTTCCTTCAGGGTGGAGAGAATGTGTTGTGTTTTTCTTGTGCTCTCTCCGTTGCACCGCCATCAGTGGCGTGATGCAAAAATCTCGCCCCACAGGACGTTTCTTTGATGTACCAGTCGCGTACAGTGGGCCCGATTACATGTTCTTGTCTCTTTTATGCTCAAGATTTTTTGCTTGTCGCTGATATCGCTTCAACCTCCAATGCAAATTTTATCTCCTTTTGTTCGAGCAGCGGACAGGTTCCTTCAGTGTGGAGAGAAGGTGTGTTTTTCTTGTGCTCTCTTCGTTGTACCGCCATCAGTTGCGTGATGCAAAAAGCTCGCCCCACAGTAAGTTTATCTGATGTAACTGTCCTGTACAGTGGGCCCGATTGCGTGTTCGTGTCTCTTTTTTGCTCAAGTTTATTTGCTCATCGCTGATTTCGCTTCAACCTCTCATGCATATTTAATCTCCTTTTGTATGAGAAGAAGAATGGTTCCTTCAGGGTGGAGAGAATGTGTTATGTTTTTCATCTGCTCGCTTCATTGTACCGCCATCAGTTGCGTGATGTAAGGAGCTCGCCCCACAGGACGTTTATCTTACGTAACTGTCCTGTACAGTGGGCCCGATTGTATGTTCGTGTCTCTTTTATGCTTAAGTTTAATTGCTCATCGCTGATATCGCTTCAACGTCCCATGCAAATTTAATCTCCTTTTGTTTGAGCAGGAGACTGGTTCCTTCAGGGTGGCGAGAATGTGTTGTGTTTTTCTTGCGCTCTCTTCTTTGCACCGTCATCACTTGCGTGATGGAAAAACTTCGCCCCATAGGATGTTTATCTGATGTAACTGTCTTGTACAGTGGGCCCGATTGTGTGTTCGTGTCTCTTTTATGCTCAAGTTTATTTGCGCATCGCTGATATCGCTTCAACCTCCCATGCAAATTTAATCTCTTTTTGTTTGAGAAGAAGACTGGTTCCTTCAGGCTGGAGAAAATGTGTTGTTTTTCTTGTGCTCTCTCCGTTGCACCGCCATCAGTTGCGTGATGCAAAAAGCTCGCCCCAAAGGACGTTTATCTGATGTAACTGTCCTATACAGTGGGCCCGATTGTGTGTTCGTGTCTCTTTTATGCTCAAGTTTATTGGCGCATCGCTGATATCGCTTCAACCTCCCATGCAAATTTAATCTCTTTTTGTTTGAGCAGCAGACTGGTTCCTTCAGGCTGGAGAAAATGTGTTGTTTTTCTTGTGGTCTCTCCGTTGCACCCCCATCAGTTGCGTGATGCAAAAAGCTCGCCCCTCAGTACGTTTATCTGATGTAACTGTCCTGTACAGTGGGCCCGATTGTGTGTTCGTGTCTCTTTTGTTCGAGTTTATTTGCTCATCGCTGATATCGCTTCAACCTCCCATGCAAATTTATTATGCTTTTGTTTGAGCTGGATTCTGGTTCCTTCAGTGTGGAGAGAATGTGTTGTTTTTTCTTGTGCTCTCTTCGTTGCACCGCCATCAGTTGCGTGATGCAAAAAGCTCGCCCCACAGGACGTTTATCTTGTGTAACTGTCCTGTACAGTGGGCCCGTTCGTGTCTCTTTTAGGCTAAAGTTTATTTGCTCATCGCTGATATCGCTTCATCCTCCCATGCAAATTTAATCTCCTTTTGTTTGAGCAGAAGACTGGTTCCTTCAGAGTGGAGAGAGTCTTGTTTTTCTTGTGCTCTCTCCGTTGCACCGCCATCAGTTGCGTGATGCAAAAAGCTCGCCCCCACAGGACGTATAACTGATGTAACTGTCCTGTACACTGGGCCCGATTGTATGTTCGTGTCTCTTTTATGCTCAAGTTTATTTGCTCATCGCAGATATCGCTTCAACCTCCCATGCAAATTTAATCTCTTTTTGTTTGAGCAGGAGACTGGTTCCTTCAGGGTGGAGAGAATGTGTTGTTTTTTCTTGTGCTCTCTTCGTTGTACCGCCATCAGTTGCGTGATGCAAAAATCTCGCCCCACAGGACGTTTCTTTGATGTACCAGTCGCGTACAGTGGGCCCGATTACATGTTCATGTCACTTTTATGCTCAAGATTTTTTGCTCGTCGCTGATATCGCTTCAACCTCCAATGCAAATTTTATCTCCTTTTGTTCGAGCAGCGGACAGGTTCCTTCAGGGTGGAGAGAAGCTGTGTTTTTCTTGTGCTCTCTTCGTTGTACCGCCATCAGTTGTGTGATGCAAAAAGCTCGCCCCACAGTAAGTTTATCTGATGTAACTGTCCTGTACAGTGGGCCCGATTGCGTGTTCGTGTCTCTTTTTTGCTCAAGTTTATTTGCTCATCGCTGATTTCGCTTCAACCTCTCATGCATATTTAATCTCCTTTTGTTCGAGCAGCGAACAGGTTCCTTCAGGGTGGAGAGAATGTGTTATGTTTTTGTTGTGCTCGCTTCATTGCACCGCCATCAGTTGCGTGATGCAAAAAGCTCGCCCCACAGGGCGTTTATCTGATGTAACTGTCCTGTACAGTGGGCCCGATTGTGTGTTCGTGTCTCTTTTATGCTCAAGTTTATTTGCTCATCGCTGATATCGCTTCAACCTCCCATGCAAATTTAATCTGCTTTTGTTTGAGGAGGAGACTGGTTCCTTCAGGGTGGAGAGAATGTGTTGTGTTTTTCTTGTGCTCTCTTCGTTGCAGCGCCATCAATGGCGTGATGCAAAAAGCTCGCCCCACAGGACGTTTATTTGATGTAACTGTCCCGTACATTGGGAGCGATTGCATGTTCGTATCTCTTTTATGCTCAAGTTTTTTTGCTCGTCACTGATATCGCTTCAAGCTCCCATGCAAATTTTATCTCCTTTTGTTCGAGCAGCGGACAGGTTCCCTCAGGGTGGAGAGAAGGATTTGTGTTTTTCTTGTGCTCTCTTCGTTGCACCGCCATCAGTTGCGTGATGCAAAACACTCGCCCCACAGTAAGTTTATCTGATGCAACTGTCCTGTACAGTGGCCCGATTTTATGTTCGTGTTTCTTTTATGCTCAACTTTATTTGCTCATCGCTGATTTCGCTTCAACGTCTCATGCATATTTAATCTCCTTTTGTTTGAGCAGGAGACTGGTTCCTGCAGGGTGGAGAGAATGTGTTATGTTTTTATTCTGCTCGCTTCACTGCACCGCCATCAGTTGCGTGATGCAAAAAGCTCGCCCAACAGGACGTTTATTTTATGTAACTGTCCTGTACAGTGGGCCCGTTCGTGTCTCATTTTGCTAAAGTTTATTTGCTCATCGCTGATATCGCTTCAACCTCCCATGCAAATTTATTCTGCTTTTGTTTGAGCAGAAGACTGGTTCCTTCAGGGTGGAGAGAATGTGTTGTTTTTCTAGTGCTCTCCGTTGCACCGCCATCAGTTGCGTGTTGCAAAAAGCTCGCCCCACAGTACGTTTATATTATGTAAATGTCCTGTACAGTGGACCCGATTGTGTGTTCGTGTCTCTTTTTTGCTCGAGTTTATTTGCTCATCGCTGATATCGCTTCAACCTCCCATGCTAATTTGTTATGCTTTTGTTTGAGCTGGAGACTGGTTCCTTCAGGGTGGAGAGAATGTGTTGGTTAATGCGGCGAGTTGGGCGTGTTGGTACATAGTTTTCTAGAAAAGCAGCGCTGAACAGACGAGGACAGAGACGAGGCGACAAGGACGGGCGCTGAACTGACAACAAATTTTATTGAAGGGATTCACATTTATAAACGTAGTGCAGCTACCGTTCGCGCATGCTCAGGAAAGTCAGCTCTTTTGGTGAAAGGGCGATAGAGGCTGTGCTGACGCAGCCCTCTCCCAGGCTATATATCTGATTTGATTCAGCTATTTCTCTAGTCATACGTACACAGCTCTTTCTGATTATGGAGGTGTCACCGAGTGCAGGAGTACAATCTAGGCAAGTGATACAGTGACTTGCGAGGAAGCCTTCAAAATCTTTTCCCTCGCGTGCATTTTTCACGTTCAAGGCATGCTCTCTTAACCTCTCGTTCACGCATCTCCCAGTTTGGCCAACATACTTCTTTCCACAACTTAACGGAATTTTGTAAACTACACCTTCTGTGCAATCAACATAAGGCCGCCTATGTTTTTTGCCACAGCCACGCTTCTGGGTCGCCTCCGGATTAGTGATCCTGCAAAGCTTGGACAGCTTGTGAGGGGCAGAGAAGACCACTTTCACGTCGTAACGCTGGGCTACCTTTTTCAGATTGTGCGAAAGTGAGTGTATGTAAGGTATAACAGCTACCTTCTGCCTGCGCTGTGCGCGGCTATCGCACGTATGCACCTTGCTGCGCATGTGTTTTAGGCAGCTTTCAGCGACTGAAACCAGGGGGTGGTGCGGGTACCTAGCGCTAAGCAGTCTATCTGCTTGGCGATTGAATGCTTGCGACATCAGATGCGGGCAGGATTTGCCGAGAGCGTTCTTGAGGCAAGACATGGCAATAGCTCGTTTAACGAGCTTGGAGTGGGCGGAGTTGAACGCCAGAAGTGGTTTGTTGGCGCGCGGTTCATAGCACCAGCAGACACCATCATCTTTAAAGTGGAACCGGATGTCTAGAAATCTAATTTGGCCATTTACTGGAAGTTCGTGGGTGAGGTCAAGAGGATTCATCACAATACGGAATGAACCCAGTACATTCTTACTGATACGTTGAATCGCCTGCGCGTCACAGTCTAAGACAACTAAAAAATCGTCCACGTAACGAAAAACCTTGATAACATTGCTGTCCATGGGAGAAGCGAGCAGTTGACGATCGAAATGAGCCAGCAGAAGGTCACTGAGAACCGGGGCTATGCAGGACCCGATACATATACCCTGCTTTTGTAGGTGGGGCATCCCTTCAAGCTGGATATAGGTTGATTGGAGATAAAACTTTAAAAGTTCTAAAAAACCCCCAACTGTGACCCCCGCAGTATTTTGAAAAGCAATGGAGCCATATTTGTCAATGGAAAGCTCAACGCACTCAAGGATGAGCTTGTGAGGTAAAGAATAAAAGAGATCTTTAATGTCAATGGAGAAAGCCTGGTAGCATTTGTCAGTGTTAGTGCTAAAAAATTCTAAAACCTGGTTGGAATTGTTAACAATAAACGGGTCGTCCACGGGTAAAAACTTAAGATGGAGCTGTAAATAACGAGCAACAGAGTGCTGCCATGTACCAGTTTCAGAGACTATGGTTCTCAGTGGCACATCTACCTTATGGGTTTTAGCGCTAAAAAAGACATCTAAAAAATCTTTCTTGCTCTTATCGATCGCCTTGACAAGATCAGATAGATTCAACCGCTCGCAAAGGTTCTTCGCTCTGGACTTGACTTTGCCTAGAGACACCTTTGCATGACCAGAAAACACAGCAGAAATAGCTTCCCTAGATTTGGATATGAACACTGAGCTAGGCAAAACAGCGAATCCGCCTTCTTTGTCAGCTAGGAGAAGACGAAGCGAGTGGTCACGTAGGAAACTAATTACACGTCTCACGGGTAGACAGTGCTCGGTACTCTTCCAACGATTAAGGATGTCAACACCTTCTGAGACAAAGCGGGTGCTCGCTTCGGTCGAGGTGAGGCGCGACACCTGACGTACTAAAGACAGTTGTTCTAGCCTTGATTCCTTGGGCGGTACCGCAAACTTAGGGCCGAGAGAAAGGACACGACTGACGTAATCTGGCAAAGTTACATCACCTATGACATGCACCTTGCATTGTGGTCCTTGCGGCTCATGAGCAGGCCTGGCCCTCAGTCTTCTCAGCACTTGTTGCCAGAGGAACTCCGTTGTTTGGTCGGCGAGGCTGTGGAACGCCCGCAGCTCACGGTGGTTCGAGGAATCTTGTCCCATGCTGCAGACCTGGGCACTCAGGAGGTCGCGGTACAGGCGTGCTTGGCGTCTCCATTCCGATCGGAGGATCTTAACAACGCGTATTCCATGACCGAAAGAAGGCGGAAGTCCACCGAACAAGGCGCTGACATCTTCGGGTAGTCGCTTGGCTCGAAGGCAGAAGGAAAGTTCCCGAGCTCGGCACACTGAGACGGCAATGCGGGAAACAGTAGAACACGGATCGGACAGAACACACGAGGAAAAAGAGCCCTTTGTACTAGAAATGAACTTGGTTAATGCGGCGAGTTGGGCGTGTTGGTACATAGTCTGCCCCTCACAAGCTCTTCTCTGCCCCTCACAAGCTGTCCAAGCTTTGCAGGATCACTAATCCGGAGGCGACCCAGAAGCGTGGCTGTGGCAAAAAACATAGGCGGCCTTATGTTGATTGCACAGAAGGTGTAGTTTACAAAGTTCCGTTAAGTTGTGGAAAGACGTATGTTGGCCAAACTGGGAGATGCGTGAACGAGAGGTTAAGAGAGCATGCCTTGAACGTGAAAAATGCACGCGAGGGAAAAGATTTTGAAGGCTTCGTCACAAGTCACTGTATCACTTGCCTAGATTGTACTCCTGCACTCGGTGACACCTCCATAATCAGAAAGAGCAGTGTACGTATGACTAGAGAAATAGCTGAATCAAGTCAGATATATAGCCTGGGAGAGGGCTGCGTCAGCACAGCCTCTATCGCCCTTTCACCAAAAGAGCTGACTTTCCTGAGCATGCGCGAACGGTAGCTGCACTACGTTTATAAATGTGAATCCCTTCAATAAAATTTGTTGTCAGTTCAGCGCCCGTCCTTGTCGCCTCGTCTCTGTCCTCGTCTGTTCAGCGCTGCTTTTCTAGAAAAGAATGTGTTGTGTTTTTCTTGTGCTCTCTTCGTTGCACCGCCATCAGTTTCGTGATGCAAAAAGCTCGCCCCACAGGACGTTTATCTGATGTAACTGTTCTGTATAGTGGACCCGTTTGTGTCTCTTTTATGCTAAAGTTTGTTTGCTGATTGCTGATATCGCTTCGACCTCCCATGCAAATTTAATCTAATTTTGCTTGAGCAGGAGCCTGGTTCCTTCAGGGTGGAGAGAACGTGTTGCGTTTATTGTGCTCTCTCCGTTGCACCGCCATCAGTTGCGTGATGCAAAAAGCTCGCCCCACAGTACGTTTATATTATGTAAATGTCCTGTACACTGGGCCCGATTGTATGTTCGTGTCTCTTTTATGCTCAAGTATATTTGCTCATCGCTGATATCGCTTCAACCTCCCATGCAAATTTAATCTCCTTTTGTTTGAGCAGGATACAGGTTCCTTCAGGGTGGAGAGAATGTGTTGTGTTTTTCTTGTGCTCTCTTTGTTGTACCGCCATCAGTTGCGTGATGCAAAAAGCTCGCCCCACAGGACGTTTATCTGATGTAACTGTCCTGTACAGTGGGTCCGATTGTATGTTCCTGTCTATTTTATGCTCAAGTTTAATTGCTCATCGCTGATATCGCTTCAACGTCCCATGCAAATTTAATCTCCTTTTGTTTGAGCAGAAGACTGGTTCCTTCAGGCTGGAGAAAATGTGTTGTTTTTCTTGTGCTCTCTCCGTTGCACCGCCATAAGTTGCGTGATGCAAAAAGCCCCACAGGACGTTTATTTGATGTAACTGCCCTTTACAGTGCGCCGTTTGTGTCTCTTTTATGCATAAGTTTGTTTGCTCATCGCTGATATCGCTTCAACCTCCCATGCAAATTTAATCTAATTTTGTTTGAGCCGGAGACTGGTTCCTTCAGGGTGGAGAGAATGTGTTGTGTTTTTCTTGTGCTCTCTTCGTTGCACCGCCATCAGTTGCGTGATGCAAAAAGCTTGCCCCACAGGACGTTTGTCTGGTGTAACTGTCCTGTACAGTGGGCCCGATTGTGTGTTCGTGTCTGTTTTATGCTCAAGTTTATTTGCTCATCGCTGATATCGCTTCAACCTCCCATGCAAATTTAATCTCCTTTTGTTTGAGCAGAAGACTGGTTCCTTCAGGCTGGAGAAAATGTGTTGTTTTTCTTGTGCTCTCTCCGTTGCACCGCCATAAGTTGCGTGATGCAAAAAGCTCGCCCCACAGTACGTTTATCTGATGTAACTGTCCTGTAAAGTGGGCCCGATTGTGTGTTCGTGTCTCTTTTTTGTTCGAGTTTATTTGCTCATCGCTGATATCGCTTCAACTTCCCAGGCAAATTTAATATGCTTTTGTTTGAGCTGGATACTGGTTCCTTCAGTGTGGAGAGATTGTGTTGTGTTTTTCTTGAGCTCTCTTTGTTGTACCGCCATCAGTTGCGTGATGCAAAAAGCTCGCCCCACAGGACGTTTATCTTATGTAACTGTCCTGTACAGTGGGTCCGATTGTATGTTCCTGTCTATTTTATGCTCAAGTTTAATTGCTCATCGCTGATATCGCTTCAACGTCCCATGCAAATTTAATCTCCTTTTGTTTGAGCAGGAGACTGGTTCCTTCAGGGTGGAGAGAATGTGTTGTGTTTTTCTTGTGCTCTCTTCGTTGCACCGCCATCAGTTGCGTGATGCAAAAAGCTTGCCCCACAGGACGTTTGTCTGGTGTAACTGTCCTGTACAGTGGGCCCGATTGTGTGTTCGTGTCTGTTTTATGCTCAAGTTCATTTGCTCATCGCTGATATCGCTTCAACCTCCGATGCAAATTTATTCTACTTTTGTTTGATCAGAAGACTGGTTCCTTCAGGCTGGAGAAAATGTGTTGTTTTTCTTGTGCTCTCTCCGTTGCACCGCCATAAGTTGCGTGATGCAAAAAGCTCGCCCCACAGTACGTTTATCTGATGTAACTGTCCTGTGCAGTGGGCCCGATTGTGTGTTCGTGTCTCTTTTTTGTTCGAGTTTATTTGCTCATCGCTGATATCGCTTCAACCTCCCATGCAAATTTAATATGCTTTTTTTTGAGCTGGATACTGGTTCCTTCAGTGTGGAGAGAATGTGTTGTGTTTTTCTTGAGCTCTCTTCGTTGAACCGCTATCAGTTGCGTGATGCAAAAAGTTCGCCCCACAGGACGTTTATCTGAAGTAAGTGTTCTCTGCAGTGGACCCGATTGTATGTCTGTGTCACTTTTATGCTCAAGTTTATTTGCTCATCGCTGATATCGCTTCGACCTCCAATGCAAATTTAATCTCCTTTTGTTTGAGCAGGAGACTGGTTCCTTCAGGGTTGAGAGAATGTGTTGTTTTTTCTTGTGCTCTCTTCGTTGCACCGCCATCAGTTGCGTGATGCAAAAAGCTCGCCCCACAGGACGTTTATCTGATGTAACTGTCCTGTACAGTGGGCCCGTTCGTGTCTCTTTTATGCTCAAGTTTATTTGCTTATCGCTGATATCGCTTCAACCTCACATGCATATTTAATCTGCTTTTGTTTGAGCAGGAAACTGGTTCCTTCAGGGTGGAGAGAATGTGTTGTGTTTTTCTTCTGCTCGCTTCATTGCACCACCATCAAGCGTGATGCAAAAAGCTCGCCCCACAGGACGTTTATCTGATGTAACTGTCATGTAAAGTGGGCCCGTTCGTGTCTCTTTTATGCTAAAGTTTATTTGCTCATCGCTGATATCGCTTCAACCTCCCATGCAAATTTAATCTCCTTTTGTTTGAGCGGGAGACTGGTTCCTTCAGGGTGGAGAGAATGTGTTGTGTTTTTCTTCTGCTCTCTTCGTTGCACCGCCATCAGTGGCGTGATGCAAAAAGCTCGCGCCACAGGACGTTTATTTGATGTAACTGTCCCGTACAGTGGGCCCGATTGCATGTTCGTGTCTCTATTATTCTCAAGATTTTTTGCTCGTCGCTGATATCGCTTCAACCTCCCATGCAAATTTTATCTCCTTTTGTTCGTGCAGCGGACAGGTTCCTTCAGGGTGGAGAGAATGTGTTATGTTTTTGTTGTGCTCGCTTCATTGCATCGCCATCAGTTGCGTGATGCAAAAAGCTCGCCCCACAGGACGTTTGTCTGGTGTAACTGTCCTGTACAGTGGGCCCGATTTTGTGTTCGTGTCAATTTTTTGCTAAAGTTTATTTGCTCATCGCTGATTTCGCTTCAACCCCTCATGCATATTTAATCTCCTTTTGTTTGAGCAGGAGACTCGTTCCTTCAGGGTGGAGAGAATGTGTTGTGTTTTTCTTGCGCTCTCTTCGTTGCACCGCCATCAGGGGCGTGATGCTAAAAGCTCGCCCCACAGGACGTTTATTTGATGTAACTGTCCCATACAGTGGGCCCGATTGCATGTTCGTGTCTCTATTATGCTCAAGATTTTTTGCTCGTCGCTGATATCGCTTCAACCTCCCATGCAAATTTTATCTCTTTTTGTTCGTGCAGCGGACAGGTTCCTTCAGGGTGGAGAGAATGTGTTATGTTTTTGTTGTGCTCGCTTCATTGCATCGCCTTCAGTTGCGTGATGCAAAAAGCTCGCCCCACAGGACGTTTATCTGATGTAACTGTTCTGTGCAGTGAGCCCGATTGCATGTTCGTGTCTCTTTTATGCACAAGTATATTTGCTCATCGCTGATATCGCTTCGACCTCCCATGCAAATTTAATCTCCTTTTGTTTGAGCAGGAGGCCGGTTCCTTCAAGGTGGAGAGAATGTGTTGTTTTTTCTTGTGCTCTCTTCGTTGCACCGCCATCAGTTGCGTGATGCAAAAAGCTCGCCCCACAGGACGTTTATTTGATGTAACTGTCTTTTACAGTGGGCCGTTTGTGTCTCTTTTATGCATAAGTTTGTTTGCTCATCACTGATATCGCTTCAACCTCCCATGCAAATTTAATCTAATTTTGTTTGAGCCGGAGACTGGTTCCTTCAGGGTGGAGAGAATGTGTTGTGTTTTTCTTGTGCTCTCTTCGTTGCACCGCCATCAGTTGCGTGATGCAAAAAGCTTGCCCCACAGGACGTTTATCTGATGTAACTGTCCTGTACAGTGGGCCCGTTCGTGTCTCTTTTATGCTCAAGTTTATTTGCTCATCGCTGATATCGCTTCAACCTCCCATGCAAATTTAATCTCCTTTTATTTGAGTAGGAGACTGGTTCCTTCAGGCTGGAGAGAATGTGTTGTGTTTTTCTTCTGCTCACTTCATTGTACCGCCATCAGTTGTGTGATGCAAAAAGCTCGCCCCACAGGACGTTTATTTGATGTAACTGTCCTTTACAGTGCGCCGTTTGTGTCTCTTTTATGCATAAGTTTGTTTGCTCATCGCTGATATCGCTTCAACCTCCCATGCAAATTTAATCTAATTTTGTTTGAGCCGGAGACTGGTTCCTTCAGGGTGGAGAGAATGTGTTGTGTTTTTCTTGTGCTCTCTTCGTTGCACCGCCATCAGTTGCGTGATGCAAAAAGCTTGCCCCACAGGACGTTTGTCTGGTGTAACTGTCCTGTACAGTGGGCCCGATTGTGTGTTCGTGTCTGTTTTATGCTCAAGTTTATTTGCTCATCGCTGATATCGCTTCAACCTCCCATGCAAATTTAATCTCCTTTTGTTTGAGCAGAAGACTGGTTCCTTCAGGCTGGAGAAAATGTGTTGTTTTTCTTGTGCTCTCTCCGTTGCACCGCCATAAGTTGCGTGATGCAAAAAGCTCGCCCCACAGTACGTTTATCTGATGTAACTGTCCTGTACAGTGGGCCCGATTGTGTGTTCGTGTCTCTTTTTTGTTCGAGTTTATTTGCTCATCGCTGATATCGCTTCAACCTCTCATGCATATTTATTCTGCTTTTGTTTGAGCAGGAGACTGGTTCCTTCAGGGTGGAGAGAATGTGTTGTGTTTTTCTTCTGCTCGCCTCATTGCACCGCCATCAGTTTCGTGATGCAAAAAGCTCGCCCAACAGGACGTTTATCTGATGTAACTGTCATGTACAGTGGGCCCGTTCGTGTCTCTTTTATGCTAAAGTTTATTTGCTCATCGCTGATATCGCTTCAACCTCCCATGCAAATTTTATCTCCTTTTGTTTGAGCAGAAGACTGGTTACTTCAGGACGGAGAGAATGTGTTGTTTTTCTTGTGCTCTCTTCGTTGCACCGCCATCAGTTGCGTGATGCAAAGAGCTTGCCCCGCAGGTCGTTTGTCTGGTGTATCTGTCCTGTACAGTGGGCCCGATTGTGTGTTCGTGTCTCTTTTTTGCTCAAGTTTATTTGCTCATCGCTGATTTCGCTTCAACCTCTCATGCATATTTATTCTCGTTTTGTTTGAGCAGGAGACTGGTTCCTTCAGGGTGGAGAAAATGTGTTGTGTTTTTCTTGTGCTCTCTTCGTTGCACCGCCATCAGTGGTGTGATGCAAAAAGCTCGCCCCACAGGACGTTTATTTGATGTAACTGTCCCGTACAGTGGGCCCGATTGCATGTTCGTGTCTCTATTATGCTCAAGATTTTTTGCTCGTCGCTGATATCGCTTCAACCTCCCATGAAAATTTTATCTCCTTTTGTTCGTGCAGCGGACAGATTCCTTCAGGGTGGAGAGAATGTGTTATGTTTTTGTTGTGATCGTTTCATTGCATCGCTATCAGTTGCGTGATGCAAAAAGCTCGCCCCACAGGACGTTTGTCTGGTGTAACTGTCCTGTACAGTGGGCCCGATTTTGTGTTCGTGTCTCTTTTTTGCTCAAGTTTATTTGCTCATCGCTGATTTCGCTTCAACGTCTCATGCATATTGCCACGCTGCTGACTTTCTGCCGGCGCCACCTGGAGGTCGAACTGTGTTCCCGAGCGCGTGGCCGAACGTCTTCTTTGTCCAGAACGAGCGCGGCGGTGTTGGCAAACCTCGCCCGAGTGAACAGTTTGGTTCTCTGTATTTTCGCCGGTGACATTTTTGGTGGAGCCGTGCTGGGTATCATCCCATGTACGCTGACCGGGACGATAGCCCTGATGCTTCTCCCCGACGAGCAGACGCCACACCTGTCCACAAAGCTAGCCGTCGCCTGCGAGGCCTGCAACCCGAATTTGAGCCACTCACGATTCCTGCTCGGGCCATGACTTCCGCCACTGGCAGCCAGACAGGTCAGTCCTTCGGCAGTGTCCCGCCGTTCGTCTTTCTTGCACCTCGGTCGCCACCATCCTTCCACGGCGATCGGTTCGAGGATGTAGAAGATTGGTTGGCCGGTTTTGACCGTGTGGCCGCGTTCAACCAATGGGACGACGAGCGAAAGCTGCTGAACGTGTACTTCGCACTGCAAGACTCGGCGAAAACGTGGTTCGAGAACCACGAGGCGTCCTTCTCTAACTGGGCAGCTTTTCGCCGCGAGGTGCTCGCCACGTTCAGTTCGAGCGAGCGAAAGGAGAATGCCGAGCTTGCCCTTCGCTCCAGGTCACAGCAGTCCAACGAGAGCGTGGCCATGTTTATTGAGGACATGACCCGCCTCTTCAATCGGGCCGACCCAGCCATGCCCGAAGCTACAAAAGTGAGGCACCTTATGCGTGGGGTAAAGGAGCAGCTGTTCGCTGGCCTCATGCGCGACCCTCCGAGAACTGTCGCCGCCTTTGCCAAGGAAGCGACGACCATAGAACGTTCCTTGCAGGAACGGAGTGCCCAATACGGCCGTCAGGCAAATGTAGCGGCCGCTCAGTACTGCACGTCCTTGCCAGGCCCCGGGGATGAGGCGCTGCGAGCGCTTGTGCGGAGCATTGTCCGCGAAGAACTGCGACACCTCCACTTGAGTGCTCCGTCAGAAAGCGTACCTTCGACAGGCGATGTTCTCCGTGACGAAATCCGGCGAGCGGTGCAGCCACCCCCAGCACCCCTTTCGGAGCCGCACGTAATGTCCTACAGCGATGCCCTGCGCCGACCTGCCCCGGCGCCGCAAGCGTTTCGCCCCGTTGCCGAACCACCACCACCCCATCGTTACGTGCGTCCCATCGAGCAGCAGCAGGACCCGTGCCCTCCATTCCGCAAAGCGTACGTGTGGCGAACGTCCAACGATCGTCCGCTCTGCTACCACTGCGGGGAGCCCGGCCATGTTCTGCGGAATTGCCCGTACCGGCGGATGGGTCTGAGAGGATTCCCACCGGATGCGCCTCGACCGCGCTATGGTGAAAGACCGCGGGACATAGCGGAGTACCTGAACTCTCAAGTGCCGCCCCCGACCTCACAGCGGCGACAGTCGCGATCGCCATCCCCGAGGCGCTTTGCTACGCCCAGTCGGCCCTCAACCTCCGGTCAGTTCGGAGGCACGTCCCCTCGGCGGGAAAACTGAAGACGGCGTCCTCCGGGGGTAGGGCCGCCGCCGCTGCACGAAGTCAACAGCCTCCACCCGACGATTGGACGCGACGGCCCGAGCGTCAACGACCCGATCCGACGACCCCACCGACGTGCTGCGAACGATTAGTTTCCGCTGAAATTTTAGTAACCGTCGACAGTTATGAACTGACCGCACTCGTCGATACCGGCGCTGATTTTTCTGTGATGAGCAGGGAGCTAGCCATGACACTCCGTAAGGTTCTGACGCCTTGGTGTGGACCCGTGATCCGCACTGCCGGTGGCCATGTCGTGACACCAATCGGCGTCTGCACTTGCCGCATCCAAATCCGTGGTCTTACTTTCACCGGCTCCTTTGCCGTGTTAGCTGACTGTTCAAAGGACCTCATACTGGGCATGGATTTCCTTCACGAGTATGGTGCGATCATAAACCTTCAGGAACTCATGGTATCTTTTTCCGCCCAGCGAGCCGTTAACACAACCACCGAGCCCTGTAAAGTAATGTTGCGCATATGTGACGACCACATAACAATCCCTCCGCGAGCCAGCAAGTTCGTCACAGTCGAGTGTACTGACAGCACCGGCGCTCTTGGCATTGCTGAAGCGAACATGTCCCTGCTACTCGCTCGGCAAGTTTGTGTCGCCCGAGGCCTAGTAGACCTTGCCAATGGTCGTACCGAAATCTTAGTCACGAACTTTACTCGTGAACCGCAACATTTGACGAAGTCAGAAGTCGTCGCTTATTTTGACGAGCTTGGAGAGTGTACGAGGCAGTGCTCTTTATCCACCACGTCAGACCTCGCCGACGCGACGGCTACAGCCATTCCGACTGACGTGAACCCGCACCTCTCGGCCAGTCAGAAAAACTGCGTGCAAAGCCTAATCTATTCCTTCCGCGACTGTTTTGCGGAAACTTCCAAGGTCCGACAGACGCCGCTTACCAAGCATCGAATTGTCGTTGCTGACGACCAAAGACCAATTTGCCAGCGTCCTTATCGCGTGTCTTCCAAAGAACGCGATGCCATCCGCCGCCAAGTTACACAGATGCTCCAGGACGACGTCATCCAACCTTCCACGAGCCCCTGGGCATCGCCTGTTGTTCTCGTCACGAAGAAAGATGGCACCCTCAGGTTCTGCGTCGATTACAGGCGCCTGAATACCGTCACGGAAAAAGATGTGTACCCTCTGCCCCGAATTGATGATTCCCTAGACCGCCTGCGCCATGCCACCTTCTTTTCATCCCTCGACCTCCGCAGTGGGTATTGGCAAATAGAGGTCGACGAACGTGACCGAGAGAAGACCGCCTTTATTACGCCAGACGGTTTATACGAGTTTAAGGTACTCCCTTTTGGCTTGTGCTCGGCCCCTGCCACGTTCCAACGAATGATGGACACCGTGCTGTCCGGTCTGAAGTGGCAGACATGCCTCGTATATCTTGACGATGTCGTGATCTTCTCTGACACGTTTGATGAGCACCTGAAACGCTTGCGTGCTGTTTTCGAGGCCATACGTTCCGCTGGTCTCTCTCAAGCCAGAGAAATGTCACTTCGCATTTCAAGAGCTGAAGTTTCTTGGTCACATTGTCAGCGCACGAGGTGTTAGTCCAGATCCCGAAAAGACGGCCGCCGTAGCTGCCTTCCCTAAGCCAACAGACAAACGGAGCCTGCGTCGTTTCTTGGGCCTCTGCGCGTACTATCGCCGGTTTGTTCCCAATTTCTCCCGGCTAGCAGAGCCTTTGACCCGCCTGACGAAGGATTCTGAATCCTTCATCTGGGGCCAAGACCAGGACAGCGCCTTCACAGAACTCAAGTCCCGTCTGCAGTGTACGCCTGTGCTTGGCCACTTCGACGAAGAGGCCGACACTGAACTGCACACTGATGCTAGTAACGTTGGCCTCGGCGCGGTCCTTGTTCAGCGGCAGGATGGTCTAGAACGCGTGATTGCTTACGCCAGTCGCACTTTGTCCCGTTCAGAAGTCAATTATTCCACAACGGAAAAGGAATGTCTAGCTGTGCTGTGGGCCGTTACGAAATTTCGTCCGTACTTGTGTGGCCGCCCGTTTCGGGTCGTGAGCGACCACCATTCACTCTGTTGGTTGGCGAACCTGAAGGATCCCTCGGGGCGGCTTGCTCGATGGAGTCTTCGGTTACAAGAATTTGATGTCACCATCGTGCACAAGTCTGGCCAGAAACACAGCGATGCTGACTGTCTATCTCGCGCCCCAATCCTGTGCCCCACTGACGAGTCCGACGACGATTCCGCTTTTCTTGGTGCTCTCACCACGTCCACCCTTGCCCAACAACAAAGGGCCGATTCTGACCTGCTGCCCCTCATAGAATACCTTGAAGGAATCGCCCCATCTCCACCTCGGCTCTTCAAGCGCGGACTGTCATCGTTCTGCTTGCGCGATGGGGTACTCTACAAAAAGAACTACGGCCCAACGGACACTGTCTATCTGCTTGCAGTGCCAGCTGCGCTTCGCGACGAAGTTCTGCGCGCGTGCCACGACGACCTTTCTTCGGGCCATCTCGGGTTTTCCCGCACGTTGGCGCGCATACGCACCAAGTACTACTGGCCCAAGCTTGCTGCGGTTGTCCGCCGTTACGTCCGAACCTGCCGAGAATGTCAGCGCCGGAAGACGCCACCGACTAAACCAGCCGGGCTCCTGCAGCCTATCGATCCCCCGCGCCTCCCATTTCAACAGGTCGGCATGGACTTACTCGGTCCGTTTCCGGAGTCTTCCATGGGTAACCGGTTCATTGCTGTTGCCACTGACTATCTCAGCCGCTACTGTGAGACCAAGGCTCTTCCCCGTGGTACCGCCGCCGAAGTCGCAAGTTTTTTCATTCATAACATTGTGCTTCGTCACGGAGCTCCAACGGTCGTATTAACTGACAGGGGAACCCCGTTTACGTCGGCACTTACGAACGAGGTACTTCGACTCAGTGGCACCAGTCATCGAAAGACAACGGCTTACCATCCGCAAACCAACGGACTGACTGAGCGGCTTAACAAGACAATTGCCGATATGCTCTCTATGTATGTCGACGATGACCACGCGAACTGGGACCGGATACTTCCTTACATAACGTTCGCGTACAACACTGCGCTTCACGAAACGACGCGCTTCACTCCTTTCCATTTGGTGCACGGTCGCGAAGCCTTGACCATGCTGGACGCCATGCTTCTTCCGGATCCTACTCCCTCTTCTGTCGTGGATGCCGACCAATTTGTCCGTGACGCCGAAGTTGCTCGCCAAGTTGCTCGACAGCGAATCCGGTGCCAACAACAACGCGACGCCGAGCGTTACAACCTCCGCCGCAGGGAGGTGATTTACACACCCGGTGACCAAGTCTGGGTGTGGAGCCCAATCCGTTTGCGAGGGCGCTCCGAGAAGCTTCTTCGCCGTTACTTTGGTCCGTACCAGGTGTTACGCCGCCTCAGCGCGGTGACCTACGAGGTGCTCCCTCAAGGAACTGCCCGGTCCTCTCGACACCCGACGTCCGAGGTCGTCCACGTGGCGCGAATGAAGCCGTTTTATTCCCGTTAGCCCCGGACCGAACCCCGCCATTACCTTTCGCCTTATTTTTTTTTCTTCCCCTCGCGTGCGGCATCGAGTCGATGCCTCTTAAATGGGAGGGGCAATGCCACGCTGCTGACTTTCTGCCGGCGCCACCTGGAGGTCGAACTGTGTTCCCGAGCGCGTGGCCGAACGTCTTCTTTGTCCAGAACGAGCGCGGCGGTGTTGGCAAACCTCGCCCGAGTGAACAGTTTGGTTCTCTGTATTTTCGCCGGTGACAATATTTAATCTCCTTTTGTTTGAGCAGGAGACTCGGTCCTTCAGGGTGGAGAGAATGTGTTGTGTTTTTCTTGCGCTCTCTTCGTTGCACCGCCATCTGTGGCGTGATGCAAAAAGCTCGCCCCACAGGACGTTTATCTGATGTAACTGTTCTGTGCAGTGAGCCCGATTGCATATTCGTGTCTCTTTTATGCTCAAGTATATTTGCTCATCGCTGATATCGCTTCGACCTCCCATGCAAATTTAATCTCCTTTTGTTTGAGCAGGAGGCCGGTTCCTTCAAGGTGGAGAGAATGTGTTGTTTTTTCTTGTGCTCTCTTCGTTGCACCGCCATCAGTTGCGTGATTCAAAAAGCTCGCCCCACAGGACGTTTATTTGATGTAACTGTCTTTTACAGTGGGCCGTTTGTGTCTCTTTTATGCATAAGTTTGTTTGCTCATCACTGATATCGCTTCAACCTCCCATGCAAATTTAATCTAATTTTGTTTGAGCCGGAGACTGGTTCCATCAGGGTGGAGAGAATGTGTTGTGTTTTTCTTGTGCTCTCTTCGTTGCACCGCCATCAGTTGCGTGATGCAAAAAGCTTGCCCCACAGGACGTTTATCTGATGTAACTGTCCTGTACAGTGGGCCCGTTCGTGTCTCTTTTATGCTCAAGTTTATTTGCTCATCGCTGATATCGCTTCAACCTCCCATGCAAATTTAATCTCCTTTTATTTGAGTAGGAGACTGGTTCCTTCAGGCTGGAGAGAATGTGTTGTGTTTTTCTTCTGCTCACTTCATTGTACCGCCATCAGTTGTGTGATGCAAAAAGCTCGCCCCACAGGACGTTTATTTGATGTAACTGTCCTTTACAGTGCGCCGTTTGTGTCTCTTTTATGCATAAGTTTGTTTGCTCATCGCTGATATCGCTTCAACCTCCCATGCAAATTTAATCTAATTTTGTTTGAGCCGGAGACTGGTTCCTTCAGGGTGGAGAGAATGTGTTGTGTTTTTCTTGTGCTCTCTTCGTTGCACCGCCATCAGTTGCGTGATGCAAAAAGCTTGCCCCAGAGGACGTTTGTCTGGTGTAACTGTCCTGTACAGTGGGCCCGATTGTGTGTTCGTGTCTGTTTTATGCTCAAGTTTATTTGCTCATCGCTGATATCGCTTCAACTTCCCAGGCAAATTTAATATGCTTTTGTTTGAGCTGGATACTGGTTCCTTCAGTGTGGAGAGATTGTGTTGTGTTTTTCTTGAGCTCTCTTCGTTGCACCGCTATCAGTTGCGTGATGCAAAAAGTTCGCCCCACAGGACGTTTACCTGAAGTAACTGTTCTGTGCAGTGGGCCCGATTGTATGTCCGTGTCTCTTTTATGCTCAAGTTTATTTGCTGATCGCTGATATCGCTTCAACGTCTCATGCATATTTAATCTCCTTTTGTTTGAGCAGGAGACTCGGTCCTTCAGGGTGGAGAGAATGTGTTGTGTTTTTCTTGCGCTCTCTTCGTTGCACCGCCATCTGTGGCGTGATGCAAAAAGCTCGCCCCACAGGACGTTTATTTGATGTAACTGTCCCGTACAGTGGGCCCGATTGCATGTTCGTGTCTCTATTATGCTCAAGATTTTTTGCTCGTCGCTGATATCGCTTCAACCTCCCATGCAAATTTTATCTCCTTTTGTTCGTGCAGCGGACAGGTTCCTTCAGGGTGGAGAGAATGTGTTATGTTTTTGTTGTGCTCGCTTCACTGCATCGCCATCAGTTGCGTGATGCAAAAAGCTCGCCCCACAGGACGTTTATCTGATGTAACTGTCCTGTACAGTGGGCCCGATTGTGTGTTCGTGTCTCTTTTATGCTCAAGTGTATTTGCTCATCGCTGATATCGCTTCAACCTCCCATGCAAATTTTATCTGCTTTTGTTTGAGGAGGAGACTGGTTCCTTCAGGGTGGAGAGATTGTGTTATGTTTTTCTTCTGCTCGCTTCATTGTACCGCCATCAGTTGCGTGATGCAAAGAGCTCGCCCCACAGGACGTTTATCTTACGTAACTGTCCTGTACAGTGGGCGCGATTGTATGTTCGTGTCTCTTTTATGCTCAAGTTTATTTGCGCATCGCTGATATCGCTTCAACCTCCCATGCAAATTTAATCTCTTTTTGTTTGAGCAGAAGACTGGTTCCTTCAGGCTGGAGAAAATGTGTTGTTTTTCTTGTGCTCTCTCCGTTGCGCCGCCATCAGATGCGTGATGCAAAAAGCTCGCCCCACAGGACGTTTATCTTATGTAACTGTTCTGTACAGTGGGCCCGTTCGTGTCTCTTTTATGCTAAAGTTTATTTGCTCATCTCTGATATCGCTTCATCCTCCCATGCAAATTTAATCTCCTTTTGTTTGAGCAGAAGACTGGTTCCTTCAGAGTGGAGAGAATGTGTTGTTTTTCTTGTGCTCTCTCCGTTGCACCGCCATCAGTTGCGAGGTGCAAAAAGCTCGCCCCCACAGGACGTTTCTTTGATGTACCAGTCGCGTACAGTGGCCCGATTACATGTTCGTGTCTCTTTTATGCTCAAGATTTTTTGCTCGTCGCTGATATCGCTTCAACCTCCAATGCAAATTTTATCTCCTTTTGTTCGAGCAGCGGACAGGTTCCTTCAGTGTGGAGAGAAGGTGTGTTTTTCTTGTGCTCTCTTCGTTGTACCGCCATCAGTTGCGTGATGCAAAAAGCTCGCCCCACAGTACGTTTATATTATGTAAATGTCCTGTACACTGGGCCCGATTGTATGTTCGTGTCTCTTTTATGCTCAAGTTTGTTTGGTCATCGCTGATTTCGCTTCAACGTCTCATGCATATTTAATCTCCTTTTGTTTGAGCAGGATACAGGTTCCTTCAGGGTGGAGAGAATGTGTTGTGTTTTTCTTGTGCTCTCTTTGTTGCACCGCCATCAGTTGCGTGATGCAAAAAGCTCGCCCCACAGGACGTTTATCTGATGTAACTGTCCTGTACAGTGGGCCCGATTGTATGTTCGTGTCTCTTTTATGCTCAAGTTTAATTGCTCATCGCTGATATCGCTTCAACGTCCCATGCAAATTTAATCTCCTTTTGTTTGAGCAGGAGACTGGTTCCTTCAGGGTGGCGAGAATGTGTTGTGTTTTTCTTGTGCTCTCTCCGTTGCACCGCCATAAGTTGCGTGATGCAAAAAGCTCGCCCCACAGTACGTTTATCTGATGTAACTGTCCTGTACAGTGGGCCCGATTGTGTGTTCGTGTCTCTTTTTTGTTCGAGTTTATTTGCTCATCGCTGATATCGCTTCAACCTCCCATGCAAATTTAATATGCTTTTTTTTTAGCTGGATACTGGTTCCTTCAGTGTGGAGAGAATGTGTTGTTTTTCTTGAGCTCTCTTCGTTGAACCGCTATCAGTTGCGTGATGCAAAAAGTTCGCCAAACAGGACGTTTATCTGAAGTAACTGTTCTGTGCAGTGGGCCCGATTGTATGTCTGTGTCACTTTTGTGCTCAAGTTTATTTGCTCATCGCTGATATCGCTTCGACCTCCAATGCAAATTTAATCTCTTTTTGTTTGAGCAGGAGACTGGTTCCTTCAGGGTGGAGAGAATGTGTTGTTTTTTCTTGTGCTCTCTTCGTTGCACCGCCATCAGTTGCGTGATGCAAAAAGCTCGCCCCACAGGACGTTTATCTGATGTAACTGTCCTGTACAGTGGGCCCGTTCGTGTCTCTTTTATGCTCAAGTTTATTTGCTTATCGCTGATATCGCTTCAACCTCTCATGCATATTTAATCTGCTTTTGTTTTAGCAGGAGACTGGTTCCTTCAGGGTGGAGAGAATGTGTTGTGTTTTTCTTCTGCTCGCTTCATTGCACCACCATCAGTTGCGTGATGCAAAAAGCTCGCCCCACAGGACGTTTATCTGATGTAACTGTCATGTAAAGTGGGCCCGTTCGTGTCTCTTTTATGCTAAAGTTTATTTGCTCATCGCTGATATCGCTTCAACCTCCCATGCAAATTTAATCTCCTTTTTTTTGAGCAGGAGACTGGTTCCTTCAGAGTTAAGAGAATGTGTTGTGTTTTTCTTCTGCTCTCTTCGTTGCACCGCCATCAGTGGCGTGATGCAAAAAGCTCGCGCCACAGGACGTTTCTTTGATGTAACTGTC
This sequence comes from Amblyomma americanum, assembly GCF_052857255.1. Taxonomy (NCBI): domain Eukaryota; kingdom Metazoa; phylum Arthropoda; class Arachnida; order Ixodida; family Ixodidae; genus Amblyomma; species Amblyomma americanum. The sequence continues at coordinate 834,333 of NC_135501.1, forward strand.
CCGTACGGTGGGCCCGATTGCATGTTCGTGTCTCTATTATGCTCAAGATTTTTTGCTCGTCGCTGATATCGCTTCAACCTCCCATGAAAATTTTATCTCCTTTTGTTCGTGCAGCGGACAGGTTCCTTCAGGGTGGAGAGAATGTGTTATGTTTTTGTTGTGCTCGCTTCATTGCATCGCCATCAGTTGCGTGATGCAAAAAGCTCGCCCCACAGGACGCTTGTCTGGTGTAACTGTCCTGTACAGTGGGCCCGATTTTGTGTTCGTGTCTCTTTTTTGCTCAAGTTTATTCGCTCATCGCTGATTTCGCTTCAGCATCTCATGCATATTTATTCTCCTTTTGTTTGAGCAGGAGACTCGTTGCTTCAGGGTGGAGAGAATGTGTTGTGTTTTTCTTGCGCTCTCTTCGTTGCACCGCCATCAGTGGCGTGATGCAAAATGCTCGCCCCACACGATGTTTATTTGATGTAACTGTCCCGTACAGTGGGCCCGATTGCATGTTCGTGTCTCTATTATGCTCAAGATTTTTTGCTCGTCGCTGATATCGCTTCAACCTCCCATGCAAATTTTATCTCCTTTTGTTCGTGCAGCGGACAGGTTCCTTCAGGGTGGAGAGAATGTGTTATGTTTTTGTTGTCCTCGCTTCATTGCATCGCCATCAGTTGCGTGATGCAAAAAGCTCGCCCCACAGGACGTTTGTCTGGTGTAACTGTCCTGTACAGTGGGCCCGATTTTGTGTTCGTGTCTCTTTTTTGCTCAAGTTTATTCGCTCATCGCTGATTTCGCTTCAGCATCTCATGCATATTTAATCTCCTTTTGTTTGAGCAGGAGACTCGTTCCTTCAGGGTGGAGAGAATGTGTTGTCTTTTTCTTGCGCTCTCTTCGTTGCACCGCCATCAGTGGCGTGATGCAAAAAGCTCGCCCCACAGTATGTTCATGTGATGTAACTGTCCTGTACAGTGGGCCCGATTGTGTGTTCGTGTCTCTTTTATGCTCAAGTTTTTTTGCTCGTCGCTGATATCGCTTCAACCTCCCATGCAAATTTAATCTCTTTTTGTTTGAGCAGAAGACTGGTTCCTTCAGGCTGGAGAGAATGTGTTGTGTTTTTCTTCTGCTCTCTTCGTTGCACCGCCATCAGTGGCGTGATGCAAAAAGCTCGCCCCACAGTAAGGTTATCTGATGTAACTGTCCTGTACAGCGGGCCCGATTGTGTGTTCGTGTATCTTTTTTGCTCAAGTTTATTTGCTCATCGCTGATATCGCTTCAACCTCCAATGCAAATTTTATCTCCTTTTGTTCGAGCAGCGGACAGGTTCCTTCAGTGTGGAGAGAAGGTGTGTTTTTCTTGTGCTCTCTTCGTTGTACTGCCATCAGTTGCGTGATGCAAAAAGCTCGCCCCACAGTAAGTTTATCTGATGTAACTGTCCTGTACAGTGGGCCCGATTGCGTGTTCGTGTCTCTTTTTTGCTCAAGTTTATTTGCTCATCGCTGATTTCGCTTCAACCTCTCATACATATTTAATCTCCTTTTGTTCGAGCAGCGAACAGGTTCCTTCAGGTTGGAGAGAATGTGTTATGTTTTTGTTGTGCTCGCTTGATTGCACTGCCATCAGTTGCGTGATGCAAAAAGCTCGCCCCACAGGGCGTTTATCTGATGTAACTGTCCTGTACAGTGGGCCCGATTGTGTGTTCGTGTCTCTTTTATGCTCAAGTTTATTTGCTCATCGCTGATATCGCTTCAACCTCCCATGCAAATTTAATCTGCTTCTGTTTGAGGAGGAGACTGGTTCCTTCAGGGTGGAGAGAATATGTTGTGTTTTTCTTGTGCTCTCTTCGTTGCACCGCCATCAATGGCGTGATGCAAAAAGCTCGCCCCACAGGATGTTTATTTGATGTAACTGTCCCGTGCATTGGGCGCGATTGCATGTTCGTATCTCTTTTATGCTCAAGTTTTTTTGCTCGTCGCTGATATCGCTTCAACCTCATATGCAAATTTTATCTCCTTTTGTTCGAGCAGCGGACAGGTTCCTTCAGGGTGGAGAGAAGGATTTGTATTTTTCTTGTGCTCTCTTTGTTGCACCGCCATCAGTTGCGTGATGCAAAACACACGCCCCACAGTAAGTTTATCTGATGCAACTGTCCTGTACAGTGGCCCGATTTTATGTTCGTGTCTCTTTTATGCTCAAGTTTGTTTGGTCATCGCTGATTTCGCTTCAACGCCTTATGCATATTTAATCTCCTTTTGTTTGAGCAGGAGACTGGTTCCTGCAGGGTGGAGAGAATGTGTTGTTTTTCTAGTGCTCTCTTCGTTGCACCGCCATCAGTTGCGTGATGCAAAAAGCTCGCCCAACAGGACGTTTATTTTATGTAACTGTCCTGTACAGTGGGCCCGTTCGTGTCTCTTTTTTGCTAAAGTTTATTTGCTCATCGCTGATATCGCTTAAACCTCCCATGCAAATTTATTCTGCTTTTGTTTGAGCAGAAGACTGGTTCCTTCAGGGTGGAGAGAATGTGTTGTTTTTCTAGTGCTCTCTTCGTTGCACCGCCATCAGTTGCGTGATGCAAAAAGCTCGCCCCACAGTACGTTTATATTATGTAAATGTCCTGTACAGTGGACCCGATTGTGTGTTCGTGTCCCTTTTTTGCTCGAGTTTATTTGCTCATCGCTGATATCGCTTCAACCTCCCATGCTAATTTGTTATGCTTTTGTTTGAGCTGGAGACTGGTTCCTTCAGGGTGGAGAGAATGTGTTGTGTTTTTCTTGTGCTCTCTTCGTTGCACCGCCATCAGTTTCGTGATGCAAAAAGCTCGCCCCACAGGACGTTTATCTGATGTAACTGTTCTGTACAGTGGGCCTGTTTGTGTCTCTTTTATGCTAAAGTTTGTTTGCTCATTGCTGATATCGCTTCAACCTCCCATGAAAATTTAATCTAATTTTGCTTGAGCAGGAGACTGGTTCCTTCAGGGTGGCGAGAACGTGTTGCGTTTATTGTGCTCTCTCGGTTGCACCGCCATCAGTTGCGTGATGCAAAAAGCTCGCCCCACAGTACGTTTATATAATGTAAATGTCCTGTACACTGGGCCCGATTGTATGTTCGTGTCTCTTTTATGCTCAAGTATATTTGCTCATCGCTGATATCGCTTCAACCTCCCATGCAAATTTAATCTCCTTTTGTTTGAGCAGGATACTGGTTCCTTCAGGGTGGCGAGAATGTGTTGTGTTTTTCTTGTGCTCTCTCCGTTGCACCGCCATAAGTTGCGTGATGCAAAAAGCTCGCCCCACAGTACGTTTATCTGATGTAACTGTCCTGTACAGTGGGCCCGATTGTGTGTTCGTGTCTCTTTTTTGTTCGAGTTTATTTGCTCATCGCTGATATCGCTTCAACCTCCCATGCAAATTTAATATGCTTTTTTTTAGCTGGATACTGGTTCCTTCAGTGTGGAGAGAATGTGTTGTTTTTCTTGAGCTCTCTTCGTTGAACCGCTATCAGTTGCGTGATGCAAAAAGTTCGCCCCACAGGACGTTTATCTGAAGTAACTGTTCTGTGCAGTGGGCCCGATTGTATGTCTGTGTCACTTTTATGCTCAAGTTTATTTGCTCATCGCTGATATCGCTTCGACCTCCAATGCAAATATAATCTCTTTTTGTTTGAGCAGGAGACTGGTTCCTTCAGGGTGGAGAGAATGTGTTGTTTTTTCTTGTGCTCTCTTCGTTGCACCGCCATCAGTTGCGTGATGCAAAAAGCTCGCCCCACAGGACGTTTATCTGATGTAACTGTCCTGTACAGTGGGCCCGTTCGTGTCTCTTTTATGCTCAAGTTTATTTGCTTATCGCTGATATCGCTTCAACCTCTCATGCATATTTAATCTGCTTTTGTTTGAGCAGGAGACTGGTTCCTTCAGGGTGGAGAGAATGTGTTGTGTTTTTCTTCTGCTCGCTTCATTGCACCACCATCAGTTGCGTGATGCAAAAAGCTCGCCCCACAGGACGTTTATCTGATGTAACTGTCATGTAAAGTGGGCCCGTTCGTGTCTCTTTTATGCTAAAGTTTATTTGCTCATCGCTGATATCGCTTCAACCTCCCATGCAAATTTAATCTCCTTTTGTTTGAGCAGGAGACTGGTTCCTTCAGGGTGGAGAGAATGTGTTGTGTTTTTCTTCTGCTCTCTTCGTTGCACCGCCATCAGTGGCGTGATGCAAAAAGCTCGCGCCACAGGACGTTTCTTTGATGTAACTGTCCCGTACGGTGGGCCCGATTGCATGTTCGTGTCTCTATTATGCTCAAGATTTTTTGCTCGTCGCTGATATCGCTTCAACCTCCCATGCAAATTTTATCTCCTTTTGTTCGTGCAGCGGACAGGTTCCTTCAGGGTGGAGAGAATGTGTTATGTTTTTGTTGTGCTCGCTTCATTGCATCGCCATCAGTTGCGTGATGCAAAAAGCTCGCCCCACAGGACGTTTGTCTGGTGTAACTGTCCTGTACAGTGGGCCCGATTTTGTGTTCGTGTCTCTTTTTTGCTCAAGTTTATTCGCTCATCGCTGATTTCGCTTCAGCATCTCATGCATATTTAATCTCCTTTTGTTTGAGCAGGAGACTCGTTCCTTCAGGGTGGAGAGAATGTGTTGTGTTTTTCTTGCGCTCTCTTCGTTGCACCGCCATCAGTGGCGTGATGCAAAAAGCTCGCCCCACAGGATGTTTATTTGATGTAACTGTCCCGTACAGTGGGCCCGATTGCATGTTCGTGTCTCTATTATGCTCAAGATTTTTTGCTCGTCGCTGATATCGCTTCAACCTCCCATGCAAATTTTATCTCCTTTTGTTCGTGCAGCGGACAGGTTCCTTCAGGGTGGAGAGAATGTGTTATGTTTTTGTTGTGCTCGCTTCATTGCATCGCCATCAGTTGCGTGATGCAAAAAGCTCGCCCCACAGGACGTTTGTCTGGTGTAACTGTCCTGTACAGTGGGCCCGATTTTGTGTTCGTGTCTCTTTTTTGCTCAAGTTTATTCGCTCATCGCTGATTTCGCTTCAGCATCTCATGCATATTTAATCTCCTTTTGTTTGAGCAGAAGACTGGTTCCTTCAGGCTGGAGAAAATGTGTTGTTTTTCTTGTGCTCTCTCCGTTGCACCGCCATCAGTTGCGTTATGCAAAAAGCTCGCCCCACAGTACGTTCATCTGATGTAACTGTCCTGTACAGTGGGCCCGATTGTGTGTTCGTGTCTCTTTTTTGCTCAAGTTTATTTGCTCATCGCTGATTTCGCTTCAACCTCTCATGCATATTTATTCTCCTTTTGTTTGAGCAGGAGACTGGTTTCTTCAGGGTGGAGAGAATGTGTTGTGTTTTTCTTGTGCTCTCTTCGTTGCACCGCCATCAGTGGCGTGATGCAAAAAGCTCGCCCCACAGGACGTTTATTTGATGTAACTGTCCCGTACAGTGGGCCCGATTGCATGTTCGGGTCTCTATTATGCTCATGATTTTTTGCTCGTCGCTGATTTCGCTTCAACTTCTCATGCATATTTAATCTCCTTTTGTTTGAGCAGGAGACTGGTTCCTTCAGGGTGGAGAGAATGTGTTGTGTTTTTCTTGTGCTCTCTTCATTGGACCGCCATCAGTGGCGTGATGCAAAAAGCTCGCCCCACAGGATGTTTATTTGATGTAACTGTCCCGTACATTGGGCGCGATTGCATGTTCGTATCTCTTTTATGCTCGTTTTTTTGCTCGTCGCTGATATCGCTTCAACCTCCCATGCAAATTTTATCTCCTTTTGTTCGAGCAGCGGACAGGTTCCTTCAGGGTGGAGAGAAGGTGATGTGTTTTTCTTGTGCTCTCTTCGTTGCACCGCCATCAGTTGCATGATGCTAAAAATCGCCCCACAGTAAGGTTATCTGATGTAACTGTCCTGTACAGCGGGCCCGATTGTGTGTTCGTGTCTCTTTTTTGCTCAAGTTTATTTGCTCATCGCTGATTTCGCTTCAACCTCTCATGCATATTTAATCTCCTTTTGTTTGAGCAGGAGAATGGTTCCTTCAGGGTGGAGAGAATGTGTTATGTTTTTCTTCTGCGCGCTTCATTGTACCGCCATCAGTTGCGTGATGCAAAGCGCTCGCCCCACAGGACGTTTATCTTATGTAACTGTCCTGTACAGTGGGCCCGTTCGTGTCTCTTTTATGCTAAAGTTTATTTGCTCATCGCTGATATCGCTTCATCCTCCCATGCAAATTTAATCTCCTTTTGTTTGAGCAGAAGACTGGTGCCTTCAGAGTGGAGAGAATATGTTGTTTTTCTTGTGCTATCTCCGTTGCACCGCCATCAGTTGCGTGATGCAAAAAGCTCGCCCCACAGTACGTTTATATTATGTAAATGTCCTGTACAGTGGACCCGATTGTGTGTTCGTGTCTCTTTTTTGCTCGAGTTTATTTGCTCATCGCTGATATCGCTTCAACCTCCCATGCTAATTTGTTATGCTTTTGTTTGAGCTGGAGACTGGTTCCTTCAGGGTGGAGAGAATGTGTTGTGTTTTTATTGTGCTCTCTTCGTTGCACCGCCATCAGTTTCGTGATGCAAAAAGCTCGCCCCACAGGACGTTTATCTGATGTAACTGTTCTGTACAGTGGGCCCGTTTGTGTCTCTTTTATGCTAAAGTTTGTTTGCTCATTGCTGATATCGCTTCGACCTCCCATGCAAATTTAATCTAATTTTGCTTGAGCAGGAGACTGGTTCCTTCAGCGTGGAGAGAACGTGTTGCGTTTATTGTGCTCTCTCCGTTGCACCGCCATCAGTTGCGTGATGCAAGAAGCTCGCCCCACAGTACGTTTATATTATGTAAATGTCCTGTACACTGGGCCCGATTGTATGTTCGTGTCTCTTTTATGCTCAAGTATATTTGCTCATCGCTGATATCGCTTCAACCTCTCATGCAAATTTCATCTCCTTTTGTTTGAGCAGGATACAGGTTCCTTCAGGGTGGAGAGAATGTGTTGTGTTTTTCTTGTGCTCTCTTTGTTGCACCGCCATCAGTTGCGTGATGCAAAAAGCTCGCCCCACAGGACGTTTATCTAAAGTAACTGTCCTGTACAGTGGGCCCGATTGTATGTTCGTGTCTCTTTTATGCTCAAGTTTAATTGCTCATCGCTGATATCGCTTCAACGACCCATGCAAATTTAATCTTTTGTTTGAGCAGGAGACTGGTTCCTTCAGGGTGGCGAGAATGTGTTGTGTTTTTCTTGCGTTCTCTTCGTTGCACCGTCATCACTTGCGTGATGGAAAAACCTGGCCCCATAGGATGATTATCTGATGTAACTGTCCTGTACAGTGGGCCCGATTGTATGTTCGTGTCTATTTTATGCTCAAGTTCATTTGCTCATCGCTGATATCGCTTCAACCTCCGATGCAAATTTATTCTCCTTTTGTTTGAGCAGAAGACTGGTTCCTTCAGGCTGGAGAAAATGTGTTGTTTTTCTTGTGCTCTCTCCGTTGCACCGCCATAAGTTGCGTGATGCAAAAAGCTCGCCCCACAGTACGTTTATCTGATGTAACTGTCCTGTACAGTGGGCCCGATTGTGTGTTCGTGTCTCTTTTTTGTTCGAGTTTATTTGCTCATCGCTGATATCGCTTCAACCTCCCATGCAAATTTAATATGCTTTTTTTTGAGCTGGATACTGGTTCCTTCAGTGTGGAGAGAATGTGTTGTGTTTTTCTTGAGCTCTCTTCGTTGCACCGCTATCAGTTCCGTGATGCAAAAAGTTCGCCCCACAGGACGTTTATCTGAAGTAACTGTTCTGTGCGGTGGGCCCGATTGTATGTCTGTGTCTCTTTTATGCTCAAGTTTATTTGCTCATCGCTGATATCGCTTCGACCTCCAATGCAAATTTAATCTCCTTTTGTTTGAGCAGGAGACTGGTTCCTTCAGGGTGGAGAGAATGTGTTGTTTTTTCTTGTGCTCTCTTTATTGCATCGCCATCAGTTGCGTGATGCAAAAAGCTCGCCCCACAGGACGTTTATCTGATGTAACTGTCATGTACAGTGGGCCCGTTCGTGTCTCTTTTATGCTCAAGTTTATTTGCTCATCGCTGATATCGCTTCAACCTCCCATGCAAATTTATCTCCTTTTGTTTGAGCAGGAGACTGGTTCCTTCAGGGTGGAGAGAATGTGTTGTGTTTTTCTTCTGCTCGCTTCATTGCACCACCATCAGTTGCGTGATGCAAAAAGCTCGCCCCACAGGACGTTTATCTTATGTAACTGTCATGTACAGTGGGCCCGTTCGTGTCTCTTTTATGCTAAAGTTTATTTGCTCATCGCTGATATCGGTTCAACCTCCCATGCAAATTTAATCTCCTTTTGTTTGAGCAGAAGTCTGGTTCCTTCAGGGTGGAGAGAATGTGTTGTGTTTTTCTTCTGCTCACTTCATTGCACCGCCATCAGTGGCGTGATGCAAAAAGCTCGCCCCACGGGACGTTTATCTGATGTAACTGTCTTTTACAGTGGGCCGTTTGTGTCTCTTTTATGCTTAAGTTTGTTTGCTCATCGCTGATTTCGCTTCAACCTCTCTTGCATATTTAATCTCCTTTTGTTTGAGCAGGAGACTGGTTCCTTCAGGGTGGAGAGAATGTGTTGTTTTTCTTGTGCTCTCTCCGTTGCACCACCATCTGTTGCGTGATGCAAAAAGCTCGCCCCACAGTACGTTTATATTATGTAAATGTCCTGTACAGTGGACCCGATTGTGTGTTCGTGTCTCTTTTTTGCTCGAGTTTATTTGCTCATCGCTGATATCGCTTCAACCTCCCATTCTAATTTGTTATGCTTTTGTTTGAGCTGGAGACTGGTTCCTTCAGGGTGGAGAGAATGTGTTGTGTTTTTCTTGTGCTCTCTTCGTTGCACCGCCATCAGTTTCGTGATGCAAAAAGCTCGCCCCACAGGACGTTTATCTGATGTAACTGTTCTGTACAGTGGGCCCGTTTGTGTCTCTTTTATGCTAAAGTTTGTTTGCTCATTGCTGATATCGCTTCGACCTCCCATGCAAATTTAATCTAATTTTGCTTGAGCAGGAGACTGGTTCCTTCAGCGTGGAGAGAACGTGTTGCGTTTATTGTGCTCTCTCCGTTGCACCGCCATCAGTTGCGTGATGCAAGAAGCTCGCCCCACAGTACGTTTATATTATGTAAATGTCCTGTACACTGGGCCCGATTGTATGTTCGTGTCTCTTTTATGCTCAAGTATATTTGCTCATCGCTGATATCGCTTCAACCTCTCATGCAAATTTAATCTCCTTTTGTTTGAGCAGGATACAGGTTCCTTCAGGGTGGAGAGAATGTGTTGTGTTTTTCTTGTGCTCTCTTTGTTGCACCGCCATCAGTTGCGTGATGCAAAAAGCTCGCCCCACAGGACGTTTATCTAAAGTAACTGTCCTGTACAGTGGGCCCGATTGTATGTTCGTGTCTCTTTTATGCTCAAGTTTAATTGCTCGTCGCTGATATCGCTTCAACGACCCATGCAAATTTAATCTCCTTTTGTTTGAGCAGGAGACTGGTTCCTTCAGGGTGGCGAGAATGTGTTGTGTTTTTCTTGCGTTCTCTTCGTTGCACCGTCATCACTTGCGTGATGGAAAAACCTCGCCCCATAGGATAATTATCTGAAGTAACTGTCCTGTACAGTGGGCCCGATTGTATGTTCGTGTCTATTTTATGCTCAAGTTCATTTGCTCATCGCTGATATCGCTTCAACCTCCGATGCAAATTTATTCTCCTTTTGTTTGAGCAGAAGACTGGTTCCTTCAGGCTGGAGAAAATGTGTTGTGTTTTTCTTCTGCTCGCTTCATTGCACCACCATCAGTTGCGTGATGCAAAAAGCTCGCCCCACAGGACGTTTATCTTATGTAACTGTCATGTACAGTGGGCCCGTTCGTGTCTCTTTTATGCTAAAGTTTATTTGCTCATCGCTGATATCGGTTCAACCTCCCATGCAAATTTAATCTCCTTTTGTTTGAGCAGGAGTCTGGTTCCTTCAGGGTGGAGAGAATGTGTTGTGTTTTTCTTCTGCTCACTTCATTGCACCGCCATCAGTTGCGTGATGCAAAAAGCTCGCCCCACGGGACGTTTATCTGATGTAACTGTCTTTTACAGTGGGCCGTTTGTGTCTCTTTTATGCTTAAGTTTGTTTGCTCATCGCTGATTTCGCTTCAACCTCTCTTGCATATTTAATCTCCTTTTGTTTGAGCAGGAGACTGGTTCCTTCAGGGTGGAGAGAATGTGTTGTTTTTCTTGTGCTCTCTCCGTTGCACCACCATCTGTTGCGTGATGCAAAAAGCTCGCCCCACAGTACGTTTATATTATGTAAATGTCCTGTACAGTGGACCCGATTGTGTGTTCGTGTCTCTTTTTTGCTCGAGTTTATTTGCTCATCGCTGATATCGCTTCAACCTCCCATTCTAATTTGTTATGCTTTTGTTTGAGCTGGAGACTGGTTCCTTCAGGGTGGAGAGAATGTGTTGTGTTTTTCTTGTGCTCTCTTCGTTGCACCGCCATCAGTTTCGTGATGCAAAAAGCTCGCCCCACAGGACGTTTATCTGATGTAACTGTTCTGTACAGTGGGCCCGTTTGTGTCTCTTTTATGCTAAAGTTTGTTTGCTCATTGCTGATATCGCTTCGACCTCCCATGCAAATTTAATCTAATTTTGCTTGAGCAGGAGACTGGTTCCTTCAGCGTGGAGAGAACGTGTTGCGTTTATTGTGCTCTCTCCGTTGCACCGCCATCAGTTGCGTGATGCAAGAAGCTCGCCCCACAGTACGTTTATATTATGTAAATGTCCTGTACACTGGGCCCGATTGTATGTTCGTGTCTCTTTTATGCTCAAGTATATTTGCTCATCGCTGATATCGCTTCAACCTCTCATGCAAATTTAATCTCCTTTTGTTTGAGCAGGATACAGGTTCCTTCAGGGTGGAGAGAATGTGTTGTGTTTTTCTTGTGCTCTCTTTGTTGCACCGCCATCAGTTGCGTGATGCAAAAAGCTCGCCCCACAGGACGTTTATCTAAAGTAACTGTCCTGTACAGTGGGCCCGATTGTATGTTCGTGTCTCTTTTATGCTCAAGTTTAATTGCTCGTCGCTGATATCGCTTCAACGACCCATGCAAATTTAATCTCCTTTTGTTTGAGCAGGAGACTGGTTCCTTCAGGGTGGCGAGAATGTGTTGTGTTTTTCTTGCGTTCTCTTCGTTGCACCGTCATCACTTGCGTGATGGAAAAACCTCGCCCCATAGGATAATTATCTGAAGTAACTGTCCTGTACAGTGGGCCCGATTGTATGTTCGTGTCTATTTTATGCTCAAGTTCATTTGCTCATCGCTGATATCGCTTCAACCTCCGATGCAAATTTATTCTCCTTTTGTTTGAGCAGAAGACTGGTTCCTTCAGGCTGGAGAAAATGTGTTGTTTTTCTTGTGCTCTCTCCCTTGCACCGCCATAAGTTGCGTGATGCAAAAAGCTCGCCCCACAGTACGTTTATCTGATGTAACTGTCCTGTACAGTGGGCCCGATTGTGTGTTCGTGTCTCTTTTTGTTCGAGTTGATTTGCTCATCGCTGATATCGCTTCAACCTCCCATGCAAATTTAATATGCGTTTTTTTGAGCTGGATACTGGTTCCTTCAGTGTGGAGAGAATGTGTTGTGTTTTTCTTGAGCTCTCTTCGTTGCACCGCTATCAGTTCCGTGATGCAAAAAGTTCGCCCCACAGGACGTTTATCTGAAGTAACTGTTCTGTGCGGTGGGCCCGATTGTATGTCTGTGTCTCTTTTATGCTCAAGTTTATTTGCTCATCGCTGATATCGCTTCGACCTCCAATGCAAATTTAATCTCCTTTTGTTTGAGCAGGAGACTGGTTCCTTCAGGGTGGAGAGAATGTGTTGTTTTTTCTTGTGCTCTCTTTGTTGCATCGCCATCAGTTGCGTGATGCAAAAAGCTCGCCCCACAGGACGTTTATCTGATGTAACTGTCCTGTACAGTGGGCCCGTTCGTGTCTCTTTTATGCTCGTTTATTTTCTCATCGCTGATATCGCTTCAACCTCCCATGCAAATTTAATCTCCTTTTGTTTGAGCAGGAGACTGGTTCCTTCAGGGTGGAGAGAATGTGTTGTGTTTTTCTTCTGCTCACTTCATTGCACCGCCATCAGTTGCGTGATGCAAAAAGCTCGCCCCACGGGACGTTTATCTTATGTAACTGTCTTTTACAGTGGGCCGTTTGTGTCTCTTTTATTCTTAAGTTTGTTTGCTCATCACTGATTTCGCTTCAACCTCTCTTGCATATTTAATCTCCTTTTGTTTGAGCAGGAGACTGGTTCCTTCAGGGTGGAGAGAATGTGTTGTTTTTCTTGTGCTCTCTCCGTTGCACCGCCATCTGTTGCGTGATGCAAAAAGCTCGCCCCACAGTACGTTTATATTATGTAAATGTCCTGTACAGTGGACCCGATTGTGTGTTCGTGTCTCTTTTTTGCTCGAGTTTATTTGCTCATCGCTGATATCGCTTCAACCTCCCATGCTAATTTGTTATGCTTTTGTTTGAGCTGGAGACTGGTTCCTTCAGGGTGGAGAGAATGTGTTGTGTTTTTCTTGTGCTCTCTTCATTGCACCGTCATCACTTGCGTGATGGAAAAACCTCGCCCCATAGGATGATTATCTGATGTAACTGTCCTGTACAGTGGGCCCGATTGTATGTTCGTGTCTATTTTATGCTCAAGTTCATTTGCTCATCGCTGATATCGCTTCAACCTCTCATGCAAATTTAATCTCCTTTTGTTTGAGCAGGATACAGGTTCCTTCAGGGTGGAGAGAATGTGTTGTGTTTTTCTTGTGCTCTCTTTGTTGCACCGCCATCAGTTGCGTGATGCAAAAAGCTCGCCCCACAGGACGTTTATCTAAAGTAACTGTCCTGTACAGTGGGCCCGATTGTATGTTCGTGTCTCTTTTATGCTCAAGTTTAATTGCTCATCGCTGATATCGCTTTAACGACCCATGCAAATTAAATCTCCTTTTGTTTGAGCAGGAGACTGGTTCCTTCAGGGTGGCGAGAATGTGTTGTGTTTTTCTTGCGTTCTCTTCGTTGCACCGTCATCACTTGCGTGATGCAAAAAGTTCGCCCCACAGGACGTTTATCTGAAGTAACTGTTCTGTGCGGTGGGCCCGATTGTATGTCTGTGTCTCTTTTATGTTCAAGTTTATTTGCTCATCGCTGATATCGCTTCGACCTCCAATGCAAATTTAATCTCCTTTTGTTTGAGCAGGAGACTGGTTCCTTCAGGGTGGAGAGAATGTGTTGTTTTTTCTTGTGCTCTCTTTGTTGCATCGCCATCAGTTGCGTAATGCAAAAAGCTCGCCCCACAGGACGTTTATCTGATGTAACTGTCCTGTACAGTGGGCCCGTTCGTGTCTATTTATGCTCAAGTTTATTTGCTCATCGCTGACATCGCTTCAACCTCCCATGCAAATTTAATCTCCTTTTGTTTGAGCAGGAGACTGGTTCCTTCAGGGTGGAGAGAATGTGTTGTGTTTTTCTTCTGCTCGCTTCATTGCACCACCATCAGTTGCGTGATGCAAAAAGCTCGCCCCACAGGACGTTTATCTGATGTAACTGTCATGTACAGTGGGCCCGTTCGTGTCTCTTTTATGCTAAAGTTTATTTGCTCATCGCTGATATCGGTTCAACCTCCCATGCAAATTTAATCTCCTTTTGTTTGAGCAGGAGTCTGGTTCCTTCAGGGTGGAGAGAATGTGTTGTGTTTTTCTTCTGCTCACTTCATTGCACCGCCATCAGTTGCGTGATGCAAAAAGCTCGCCCCACGGGACGTTTATCTGATGTAACTGTCTTTTACAGTGGGCCGTTTGTGTCTCTTTTATTCTTAAGTTTGTTTGCTCATCGCTGATTTCGCTTCAACCTCTCTTGCATATTTATTCTCCTTTTGTTTGAGCAGGAGACTGGTTCCTTCAGGGTGGAGAGAATGTGTTGTTTTTCTTGTGCTCTCTCCGTTGCACCGCCATCTGTTGCGTGATGCAAAAAGCTCGCCCCACAGTACGTTTATATTATGTAAATGTCCTGTACAGTGGACCCGATTGTGTGTTCGTGTCTCTTTTTTGCTCGAGTTTATTTGCTCATCGCTAATATCGCTTCAACCTCACATGCTAATTTGTTATGCTTTTGTTTGAGCTGGAGACTGGTTCCTTCAGGGCGGAGAGAATGTGTTGTGTTTTTCTTGTGCTCTCTTCGTTGCACCGCCATCAGTTTCGTGATGCAAAAAGCTCGCCCCACAGGACGTTTATCTGATGTAGCTGTTCTGTACAGTGGGCCCGTTTGTGTCTCTTTTATGCTAAAGTTTGTTTGCTCATTGCTGATATCGCTTCGACCTCCCATGCAAATTTAATCTAATTTTGCTTGAGCAGGAGACTGGTTCCTTCAGCGTGGAGAGAACGTGTTGCGTTTATTGTGCTCTCTCCGTTGCACCGCCATCAGTTGCGTGATGCAAGAAGCTCGCCCCACAGTACGTTTATATTATGTAAATGTCCTGTACACGGGGCCCGATTGTATGTTCGTGTCTCTTTTATGCTCAAGTATATTTGCTCATCGCTGATATCGCTTCACCCTCTCATGCAAATTTAATCTCCTTTTGTTTGAGCAGGATACAGGTTCCTTCAGGGTGGAGAGAATGTGTTGTGTTTTTCTTGTGCTCTCTTTGTTGCACCGCCATCAGTTGCGTGATGCAAAATTCTCGCCCCACAGGACGTTTATCTAAAGTACCAATACACTGTGTAGCGAAGCAAAAGACGAGGACACAAGAGACGAGAGACGAACACCACGAGCGCTAACTTCCAACCTTGGAAGTGACTGTAAAGTAACTGTAAAGTAAAGTAACTGTAAAGTAAAGTAACTGTCCTGTACAGTGGGCCCGATTGTATGTTCGTGTCTCTTTTATGCTCAAGTTTAATTGCTCATCGCTGATATCGCTTCAACGACCCATGCAAATTTAATCTCCTTTTGTTTGAGCAGGAGACTGGTTCCTTCAGGGTGGCGAGAATGAGTTGTGTTTTTCTTGCGTTCTCTTTGTTGCACCGTCATCACTTGCGTGATGGAAAAACCTCGCCCCATAGGATGATTATCTGATGTAACTGTCCTGTACAGTGGGCCCGATTGTATGTTCGTGTCTATTTTATGCTCAAGTTCATTTGCTCATCGCTGATATCGCTTCAACCTCCGATGCAAATTTATTCTCCTTTTGTTTGAGCAGAAGACTGGTTCCTTCAGGCTGGAGAAAATGTGTTGTTTTTCTTGTGCTCTCTCCGTTGCACCGCCATAAGTTGCGTGATGCAAAAAGCTCGCCCCACAGTACGTTTATCTGATGTAACTGTCCTGTACAGTGGGCCCGATTGTGTGTTCGTGTCTCTTTTTTGTTCGAGTTTATTTGCTCATCGCTGATATCGCTTCAACCTCCCATGCAAACTTAATATGCTTTTTTTTGAGCTGGATACTGGTTCCTTCAGTGTGGAGAGAATGTGTTGTGTTTTTCTTCTGCTCGCTTCATTGCACCACCATCAGTTGCGTGATGCGAAAAGCTCGCCCCACAGGACGTTTATCTGATGTAACTGTCATGTACAGTGGGCCCGTTCGTGTCTCTTTTATGCTAAAGTTTATTTGCTCATCGCTGATATCGCTTCAACCTCCCATGCAAATTTAATCTCCTTTTGTTTGAGCAGGAGACTGGTTCCTTCAGGGTGGAGAGAATGTGTTGTGTTTTTCTTCTGCTCACTTCATTGCACCGCCATCGGTTGCATGATGCAAAAAGCTCGCCCCACGGGACGTTTATCTGATGTTACTGTCTTTTACAGTGGGCCGTTTGTGTCTCTTTTATGCTTAAGTTTGTTTGCTCATCGCTGATATCGCTTCAACCTCCCATGCAAATTTAATCTAATTTTGTTTGAGCAGGAGACTGGTTCCTTCAGGGTGGAGAGAATGTGTTGTGTTTTTCTTGTGCTCTATTCGTTGCACCGCCATCAGTGGCGTGATGCAAAAAGCTCGCCCCACAGGACGTTTATTTGATGTAACTGTCCTGTACAGTGGGCCCGATTGCATGTTCGTGTCTCTATTATGCTCAAGATTTTTTGCTCGTCGCTGATTTCGCTTCAACCTCTCATGCATATTTATCTCCTTTTGTTTGAGCAGGAGACTGGTTCCTTCAGGGTGGAGAGAATGTGTTGTGTTTTTATTGTGCTCTCTTCGTTGCACCGCCATCAGTGGCGTGATGCAAAAAGCTCGCCCCACAGGACGTTTATTTGATGTACCTGTGCCGTACAGTGGGCCCGATTGCATGTTCGTGTCTCTATTATGCTCAAGATTTTTTGCTCGTCGCTGATATCGCTTCAACCTCCCATGCAAATTTTATCTCCTTTTGTTCGTGCAGCGGACAGGTTCGTTCAGGGTGGAGAGAGTGTGTTATGTTTTTGTTGTGCTCGCTTCATTGCATCGCCATCAGTTGCGTGATGCAAAAAGCTCGCCCCACAGGATGTTTATTTGATGTAACTGTCCCGTACATTGGGCGCGATTGCATGTTCGTATCTCTTTTATGCTCGTTTTTTTGCTCGTCGCTGATATCGCTTCAACCTCCCATGCAAATTTTATCTCCTTTTGTTCGAGCAGCGGACAGGTTCCTTCAGGGTGGAGAGAAGGTGATGTGTTTTTCTTGTGCTCTCTTCGTTGCACCGCCATCAGTTGCGTGATGCTAAAACTCGCCCCACAGTAAGGTTATCTGATGTAACTGTCCTGTACAGCGGGCCCGATTGTGTGTTCGTGTCTCGTTTTTGCTCAAGTTTATTTGCTCATCGCTGATTTCGCTTCAACCTCTCATGCATATTTAATCTCCTTTTGTTTGAGCAGGAGAATGGTTCCTTCAGGGTGGAGGGAATGTGTTATGTTTTTCTTCTGCTCGCTTCATTGTACCGCCATCAGTTGCGTGATGCAAAGCGCTCGCCCCACAGGACGTTTATCTTATGTAACTGTCCTGTACAGTGGGCCCGTTCGTGTCTCTTTTGCGCTAAAGTTTATTTGCTCATCGCTGATATCGCTTCATCCTCCCATGCAAATTTATTCTCCTTTTGTTTGAGCAGAAGACTGGTTCCTTCAGAGTGGAGAGAATGTGTTGTTTTTCTTGTGCTATCTCTGTTGCACCGCCATCAGTTGCGTGATGCAAAAAGCTCCCCCCACAGGACGTTTAACTGATGTAACTGTCCTGTACACTGGGCCCGATTGTATGTTCGTGTCTCTTTTATGCTCATGTATATTTGCTCACCGCTGATATCGCTTCAACCTCCCATGCAAATTTAATCTAATTTTGTTTGAGCAGGAGACTGGTTCCTTCAGGGTGGAGAGAATGTGTTGTGTTTTTCTTCTGCTCGCTTCATTGCACCACCATCAGTTGCGTGATGCAAAAAGCTCGCCCCACAGGACGTTTATCTGATGTAACTGTCATGTACAGTGGGCCCGTTCGTGTCTCTTTTATGCTCATGTATATTTGCTCATCGCTGATATCGCTTCAACCTCCCATGCAAATTTATTCTGCTTTTGTTTGAGCAGAAGACTGGTTCCTTCAGGGTGGAGAGAATGTGTTGTTTTTCTTGTGCTCTCTTCGTTGCACCGCCATCAGTTTCGTGATGCAAAAAGCTCGCCCCACAGGACGTTTATCTGATGTAACTGTTCTGTACAGTGGGCCCGTTTGTGTCTCTTTTATGCTAAAGTTTGTTTGCTCATTGCTGATATCGCTTCGACCTCCCATGCAAATTTAATCTAATTTTGCTTGAGCAGGAGACTGGTTCCTTCAGCGTGGAGAGAACGTGTTGCGTTTATTGTGCTCTCTCCGTTGCACCGCCATCAGTTGCGTGATGCAAGAAGCTCGCCCCACAGTACGTTTATATTATGTAAATGTCCTGTACACTGGGCCCGATTGTATGTTCGTGTCTCTTTTATGCTCAAGTATATTTGCTCATCGCTGATATCGCTTCAACCTCTCATGCAAATTTAATCTCCTTTTGTTTGAGCAGGATACAGGTTCCTTCAGGGTGGAGAGAATGTGTTGTGTTTTTCTTGTGCTCTCTTTGTTGCACCGCCATCAGTTGCGTGATGCAAAAAGCTCGCCCCACAGGACGTTTATCTAAAGTAACTGTCCTGTACAGTGGGCCCGATTGTATGTTCGTGTCTCTTTTATGCTCAAGTTTAAATGCTCGTCGCTGATATCGCTTCAACGACCCATGCAAATTTAATCTCCTTTTGTTTGAGCAGGAGACTGGTTCCTTCAGGGTGGCGAGAATGTGTTGTGTTTTTCTTGCGTTCTCTTCGTTGCACCGTCATCACTTGCGTGATGGAAAAACCTCGCCCCATAGGATGATTATCTGAAGTAACTGTCCTGTACAGTGGGCCCGATTGTATGTTCGTGTCTATTTTATGCTCAAGTTCATTTGCTCATCGCTGATATCGCTTCAACCTCCGATGCAAATTTATTCTCCTTTTGTTTGAGCAGAAGACTGGTTCCTTCAGGCTGGAGAAAATGTGTTGTTTTTCTTGTGCTCTCTCCCTTGCACCGCCATAAGTTGCGTGATGCAAAAAGCTCGCCCCACAGTACGTTTATCTGATGTAACTGTCCTGTACAGTGGGCCCGATTGTGTGTTCGTGTCTCTTTTTGTTCGAGTTTATTTGCTCATCGCTGATATCGCTTCAACCTCCCATGCAAATTTAATATGCGTTTTTTTGAGCTGTATACTGGTTCCTTCAGTGTGGAGAGAATGTGTTGTGTTTTTCTTGAGCTCTCTTCGTTGCACCGCTATCAGTTCCGTGATGCAAAAAGTTCGCCCCACAGGACGTTTATCTGAAGTAACTGTTCTGTGTGGTGGGCCCGATTGTATGTCTGTGTCTCTTTTATGCTCAAGTTTATTTGCTCATCGCTGATATCGCTTCGACCTCCAATGCAAATTTATTCTCCTTTTGTTTGAGCAGGAGACTGGTTCCTTCAGGGTGGAGAGAATGTGTTGTTTTTTCTTGTGCTCTCTTTGTTGCATCGCCATCAGTTGCGTGATGCAAAAAGCTCGCCCCACAGGACGTTTATCTGATGTAACTGTCCTGTACAGTGGGCCCGTTCGTGTCTCTTTTATGCTCAAGTTTATTTTCTCATCGCTGATATCGCTTCAACCTCCCATGCAAATTTAATCTCCTTTTGTTTGAGCAGGAGACTGGTTCCTTCAGGGTGGAGAGAATGTGTTGTGTTTTTCTTCTGCTCACTTCATTGCACCGCCATCAGTTGCGTGATGCAAAAAGCTCGCCCCACGGGACGTTTATCTTATGTAACTGTCTTTTACAGTGGGCCGTTTGTGTCTCTTTTATTCTTAAGTTTGTTTGCTCATCACTGATTTCGCTTCAACCTCTCTTGCATATTTAATCTCCTTTTGTTTGAGCAGGAGACTGGTTCCTTCAGGGTGGAGAGAATGTGTTGTTTTTCTTGTGCTCTCTCCGTTGCACCGCCATCTGTTGCGTGATGCAAAAAGCTCGCCCCACAGTACGTTTATATTATGTAAATGTCCTGTACAGTGGACCCGATTGTGTGTTCGTGTCTTTTTTTTGCTCGAGTTTATTTGCTCATCGCTGATATCGCTTCAACCTCCCATGCTAATTTGTTATGCTTTTGTTTGAGCTGGAGACTGGTTCCTTCAGGGTGGAGAGAATGTGTTGTGTTTTTCTTGTGCTCTCTTCGTTGCACCGCCATCAGTTTCGTGATGCAAAAAGCTAATTTTGCTTGAGCAGGAGACTGGTTCCTTCAGCGTGGAGAGAACGTGTTGCGTTTATTGTGCTCTCTTCGTTGCACCGCCATCAGTTGCATGATGCAAGAAGCTCGCCCCACAGTACGTTTGTATTATGTAAATGTCCTGTACACTGGGCCCGATTGTATGTTCGTGTCTCTTTTATGCTCAAGTTTAATTGCTCATCGCTGATATCGCTTCAACGACCCATGCAAATTTAATCTCCTTTTGTTTGAGCAGGAGACTGGTTCCTTCAGGGTGGCGAGAATGTGTTGTGTTTTTCTTGCGTTCTCTTCGTTGCACCGTCATCACTTGCGTGATGGAAAAACCTCGCCCCATAGGATGATTATCTGATGTAACTGTCCTGTACAGTGGGCCCGATTGTATGTTCGTGTCTATTTTATGCTCAAGTTCATTTGCTCATCGCTGATATCGCTTCAACCTCCGATGAATATTTATTCTCCTTTTGTTTGAGCAGA
Source organism: Amblyomma americanum (assembly GCF_052857255.1). Lineage (NCBI taxonomy): Eukaryota > Metazoa > Arthropoda > Arachnida > Ixodida > Ixodidae > Amblyomma > Amblyomma americanum. Next base: position 854,629 of record NC_135501.1, read on the forward strand.
AGACTGGTTCCTTCAGGCTGGAGAAAATGTGTTGTTTTTCTTGTGCTCTCTCCGTTGCACCGCCATAAGTTGCGTGATGCAAAAAGCTCGCCCCACAGTACGTTTATCTGATGTAACTGTCCTGTACAGTGGGCCCGATTGTGTGTTCGTGTCTCTTTTTTGTTCGAGTTTATTTGCTCATCGCTGATATCGCTTCAACCTCCCATGCAAACTTAATATGCTTTTTTTGAGCTGGATACTGGTTCCTTCAGTGTGGAGAGAATGTGTTGTGTTTTTCTTGAGCTCTCTTCGTTGCACCGCTATCAGTTCCGTGATGCAAAAAGTTTGCCCCACAGGACGTTTATCTGAAGTAATTGTTCTGTGCGGTGGGCCCGATTGTATGTCTGTGTCTCTTTTATGCTCAAGTTTATTTGCTCATCGCTGATATCGCTTCGACCTCCAATGCAAATTTAATCTCCTTTTGTTTGAGCAGGAGACTGGTTCCTTCAGGGTGGAGAGAATGTGTTGTTTTTTCTTGTGCTCTCTTTGTTGCATCGCCATCAGTTGCGTGATGCAAAAAGCTCGCCCCACAGGACGTTTATCTGATGTAACTGTCCTGTACAGTGGGCCCGTTCGTGTCTCTTTTATGCTCAAGTTTATTTGCTCATCGCTGATATCGCTTCAATCTCCCATGCAAATTTAATCTCCTTTTGTTTGAGCAGGAGACTGGTTCCTTCAGGGTGGAGAGAATGTGTTGTGTTTTTCTTCTGCTCGCTTCATTGCACCACCATCAGTTGCGTGATGCAAAAAGCTCGCCCCACAGGACGTTTATCTGATGTAACTGTCATGTACAGTGGGCCCGTTCGTGTCTCTTTTATGCTAAAGTTTATTTGCTCATCGCTGATATCGGTTCAACCTCCCATGCAAATTTAATCTCTTTTTGTTTGAGCAGGAGACTGGTTCCTTCAGGGTGGAGAGAATGTGTTGTTTTTTCTTCTGCTCACTTCATTGCACCGCCATCAGTTGCGTGATGCAAAAAGCTCGCCCCACGGGACGTTTATCTGATGTAACTGTCTTTTACAGTGGGCCGTTTGTGTCTCTTTTATTCTTAAGTTTGTTTGCTCATCGCTGATTTCGCTTCAACCTCTCTTGCATATTTATTCTCTTTTTGTTTGAGCAGGAGACTGGTTCCTTCAGGGTGGAGAGAATGTGTTGTTTTTCTTGTGCTCTCTCCGTTGCACCGCCATCTGTTGCGTGATGCAAAAAGCTCGCCCCACAGTACGTTTATATTATGTAAATGTCCTGTACAGTGGACCCGATTGTGTGTTCGTGTCTCTTTTTTGCTCGAGTTTATTTGCTCATCGCTAATATCGCTTCAACCCCCCATGCTAATTTGTTATGCTTTTGTTTGAGCTGGAGACTGGTTCCTTCAGGGCGGAGAGAATGTGTTGTGTTTTTCTTGTGCTCTCTTCGTTGCACCGCCATCAGTTTCGTGATGCAAAAAGCTCGCCCCACAGGACGTTTATCTGATGTAGCTGTTCTGTACAGTGGGCCCGTTTGTGTCTCTTTTATGCTAAAGTTTGTTTGCTCATTGCTGATATCGCTTCGACCTCCCATGCAAATTTAATCTAATTTTGCTTGAGCAGGAGACTGGTTCCTTCAGCGTGGAGAGAACGTGTTGCGTTTATTGTGCTCTCTCCGTTGCACCGCCATCAGTTGCGTGATGCAAGAAGCTCGCCCCACAGTACGTTTATATTATGTAAATGTCCTGTACACTGGGCCCGATTGTATGTTCGTGTCTCTTTTATGCTCAAGTATATTTGCTCATCGCTGATATCGCTTCAACCTCTCATGCAAATTTAATCTCCTTTTGTTTGAGCAGGAGACTGGTTCCTTCAGGGTGGCGAGAATGAGTTGTGTTTTTCTTGCGTTCTCTTTGTTGCACCGTCATCACTTGCGTGATGGAAAAACCTCGCCCCATAGGATGATTATCTGATGTAACTGTCCTGTACAGTGGGCCCGATTGTATGTTCGTGTCTATTTTATGCTCAAGTTCATTTGCTCATCGCTGATATCGCTTCAACCTCCGATGCAAATTTATTCTCCTTTTGTTTGAGCAGAAGACTGGTTCCTTCAGGCTGGAGAAAATGTGTTGTTTTTCTTGTGCTCTCTCCGTTGCACCGCCATAAGTTGCGTGATGCAAAAAGCTCGCCCCACAGTACGTTTATCTGATGTAACTGTCCTGTACAGTGGGCCCGATTGTGTGTTCGTGTCTCTTTTTTGTTCGAGTTTATTTGCTCATCGCTGATATCGCTTCAACCTCCCATGCAAACTTAATATGCTTTTTTTTGAGCTGGATACTGGTTCCTTCAGGGTGGAGAGAATGTGTTGTGTTTTTCTTCTGCTCGCTTCATTGCACCACCATCAGTTGCATGATGCAAAAAGCTCGCCCCACGGGACGTTTATCTGATGTTACTGTGTTTTACAGTGGGCCGTTTGTGTCTCTTTTATGCTTAAGTTTGTTTGCTCATCGCTGATATCGCTTCAACCTCCCATGCAAATTTAATCTAATTTTGTTTGAGCAGGAGACTGGTTCCTTCAGGGTGGAGAGAATGTGTTGTGTTTTTCTTGTGCTCTATTCGTTGCACCGCCATCAGTGGCGTGATGCAAAAAGCTCGCCCCACAGGACGTTTATTTGATGTAACTGTCCTGTACAGTGGGCCCGATTGCATGTTCGTGTCTCTATTATGCTCAAGATTTTTTGCTCGTCGCTGCTTTTGCTTCAACCTCTCATGCATATTTAATCTCCTTTTGTTTGAGCAGGAGACTGGTTCCTTCAGGGTGGAGAGAATGTGTTGTGTTTTTATTGTGCTCTCTTCGTTGCACCGCCATCAGTGGCGTGATGCAAAAAGCTCGCCCCACAGGACGTTTATTTGATGTACCTGTGCCGTACAGTGGGCCCGATTGCATGTTCGTGTCTCTATTATGCTCAAGATTTTTTGCTCGTCGCTGATATCGCTTCAACCTCCCATGCAAATTTTATCTCCTTTTGTTCGTGCAGCGGACAGGTTCGTTCAGGGTGGAGAGAGTGTGTTATGTTTTTGTTGTGCTCGCTTCATTGCATCGCCATCAGTTGCGTGATGCAAAAAGCTCGCCCCACAGGACGTTTATCTGATGTAACTGTCCTGTACAGTGGGCCCGATTGTGTGTTCGTGTCTCTTTTATGCTCAAGTTTATTTGCTCATCGCTGATATCGCTTCAACCTCCCATGCAAATTTTATCTGCTTTTGTTTGAGGAGGAGACTGGTTCCTTCAGGGTGGAGAGAATGTGTTGTGTTTTTCTTGTGCTCTCTTCATTGCACCGCCATCAGTGGCGTGATGCAAAAAGCTCGCCCCACAGGATGTTTATTTGATGTAACTGTCCCGTACATTGGGCGCGATTGCATGTTCGTATCTCTTTTATGCTCGTTTTTTTGCTCGTCGCTGATATCGCTTCAACCTCCCATGCAAATTTTATCTCCTTTTGTTCGAGCAGCGGACAGGTTCCTTCAGGGTGGAGAGAAGGTGATGTGTTTTTCTTGTGCTCTCTTCGTTGCACCGCCATCAGTTGCGTGATGCTAAAACTCGCCCCACAGTAAGGTTATCTGATGTAACTGTCCTGTACAGCGGGCCCGATTGTGTGTTCGTGTCTCGTTTTTGCTCAAGTTTATTTGCTCATCGCTGATTTCGCTTCAACCTCTCATGCATATTTATTCTCCTTTTGTTTGAGCAGGAGAATGGTTCCTTCAGGGTGGAGGGAATGTGTTATGTTTTTCTTCTGCTCGCTTCATTGTACCGCCATCAGTTGCGTGATGCAAAGCGCTCGCCCCACAGGACGTTTATCTTATGTAACTGTCCTGTACAGTGGGCCCGTTCGTGTCTCTTTTATGCTAAAGTTTATTTGCTCATCGCTGATATCGCTTCATCCTCCCATGCAAATTTATTCTCCTTTTGTTTGAGCAGAAGACTGGTTCCTTCAGAGTGGAGAGAATGTGTTGTTTTTATTGTGCTATCTCTGTTGCACCGCCATCAGTTGCGTGATGCAAAAAGCTCCCCCCACAGGACGTTTAACTGATGTAACTGTCCTGTACACTGGGCCCGATTGTATGTTCGTGTCTCTTTTATGCTCATGTATATTTGCTCACCGCTGATATCGCTTCAACCTCCCATGCAAATTTAATCTAATTTTGTTTGAGCAGGAGACTGGTTCCTTCAGGGTGGAGAGAATGTGTTGTTTTTCTTGTGCTCTCTCCCTTGCACCGCCATAAGTTGCGTGATGCAAAAAGCTCGCCCCACAGTACGTTTATCTGATGTAACTGTCCTGTACAGTGGGCCCGATTGTGTGTTCGTGTCTCTTTTTGTTCGAGTTTATTTGCTCATCGCTGATATCGCTTCAACCTCCCATGCAAATTTAATATGCGTTTTTTTGAGCTGTATACTGGTTCCTTCAGTGTGGAGAGAATGTGTTGTGTTTTTCTTGAGCTCTCTTCGTTGCACCGCTATCAGTTCCGTGATGCAAAAAGTTCGCCCCACAGGACGTTTATCTGAAGTAACTGTTCTGTGCGGTGGGCCCGATTGTATGTCTGTGTCTCTTTTATGCTCAAGTTTATTTGCTCATCGCTGATATCGCTTCGACCTCCAATACAAATTCAATCTCCTTTTGTTTGAGCAGGAGACTGGTTCCTTCAGGGTGGAGAGAATGTGTTGTTTTTTCTTGTGCTCTCTTTGTTGCATCGCCATCAGTTGCGTGATGCAAAAAGCTCGCCCCACAGGACGTTTATCTGATGTAACTGTCCTGTACAGTGGGCCCGTTCGTGTCTCTTTTATGCTCAAGTTTATTTTCTCATCGCTGATATCGCTTCAACCTCCCATGCAAATTTAATCTCCTTTTGTTTGAGCAGGAGACTGGTTCCTTCAGGGTGGAGAGAATGTGTTGTGTTTTTCTTCTGCTCACTTCATTGCACCGCCATCAGTTGCGTGATGCAAAAAGCTCGCCCCACGGGACGTTTATCTTATGTAACTGTCTTTTACAGTGGGCCGTTTGTGTCTCTTTTATTCTTAAGTTTGTTTGCTCATCACTGATTTCGCTTCAACCTCTCTTGCATATTTAATCTCCTTTTGTTTGAGCAGGAGACTGGTTCCTTCAGGGTGGAGAGAATGTGTTGTTTTTCTTGTGCTCTCTATGTTGCACCGCCATCTGTTGCGTGATGCAAAAAGCTCGCCCCACAGTACGTTTATATTATGTAAATGTCCTGTACAGTGGACCCGATTGTGTGTTCGTGTCTTTTTTTTGCTCGAGTTTATTTGCTCATCGCTGATATCGCTTCAACCTCCCATGCTAATTTGTTATGCTTTTGTTTGAGCTGGAGACTGGTTCCTTCAGGGTGGAGAGAATGTGTTGTGTTTTTCTTGTGCTCTCTTCGTTGCACCGCCATCAGTTTCGTGATGCAAAAAGCTAAATTTGCTTGAGCAGGAGACTGGTTCCTTCAGCGTGGAGAGAACGTGTTGCGTTTATTGTGCTCTCTTCGTTGCACCGCCATCAGTTGCATGATGCAAGAAGCTCGCCCCACAGTACGTTTGTATTATGTAAATGTCCTGTACACTGGGCCCGATTGTATGTTCGTGTCTCTTTTATGCTCAAGTTTAATTGCTCATCGCTGATATCGCTTCAACGACCCATGCAAATTTAATCTCCTTTTGTTTGAGCAGGAGACTGGTTCCTTCAGGGTGGCGAGAATGTGTTGTGTTTTTCTTGCGTTCTCTTCGTTGCACCGTCATCACTTGCGTGATGGAAAAACCTCGCCCCATAGGATGATTATCTGATGTAACTGTCCTGTACAGTGGGCCCGATTGTATGTTCGTGTCTATTTTATGCTCAAGTTCATTTGCTCATCGCTGATATCGCTTCAACCTCCGATGCAAATTTATTCTCCTTTTGTTTGAGCAGAAGACTGGTTCCTTCAGGCTGGAGAAAATGTGTTGTTTTTCTTGTGCTCTCTCCGTTGCACCGCCATAAGTTGCGTGATGCAAAAAGCTCGCCCCACAGTACGTTTATCTGATGTAACTGTCCTGTACAGTGGGCCCGATTGTGTGTTCGTGTCTCTTTTTTGTTCGAGTTTATTTGCTCATCGCTGATATCGCTTCAACCTCCCATGCAAACTTAATATGCTTTTTTTGAGCTGGATACTGGTTCCTTCAGTGTGGAGAGAATGTGTTGTGTTTTTCTTGAGCTCTCTTCGTTGCACCGCTATCAGTTCCGTGATGCAAAAAGTTTGCCCCACAGGACGTTTATCTGAAGTAATTGTTCTGTGCGGTGGGCCCGATTGTATGTCTGTGTCTCTTTTATGCTCAAGTTTATTTGCTCATCGCTGATATCGCTTCGACCTCCAATGCAAATTTAATCTCCTTTTGTTTGAGCAGGAGACTGGTTCCTTCAGGGTGGAGAGAATGTGTTGTTTTTTCTTGTGCTCTCTTTGTTGCATCGCCATCAGTTGCGTGATGCAAAAAGCTCGCCCCACAGGACGTTTATCTGATGTAACTGTCCTGTACAGTGGGCCCGTTCGTGTCTCTTTTATGCTCAAGTTTATTTGCTCATCGCTGATATCGCTTCAATCTCCCATGCAAATTTAATCTCCTTTTGTTTGAGCAGGAGACTGGTTCCTTCAGGGTGGAGAGAATGTGTTGTGTTTTTCTTCTGCTCGCTTCATTGCACCACCATCAGTTGCGTGATGCAAAAAGCTCGCCCCACAGGACGTTTATCTGATGTAACTGTCATGTACAGTGGGCCCGTTCGTGTCTCTTTTATGCTAAAGTTTATTTGCTCATCGCTGATATCGGTTCAACCTCCCATGCAAATTTAATCTCCTTTTGTTTGAGCAGGAGTCTGGTTCCTTCAGGGTGGAGAGAATGTGTTGTGTTTTTCTTCTGCTCACTTCATTGCACCGCCATCAGTTGCGTGATGCAAAAAGCTCGCCCCACGGGATGTTTATCTGATGTAACTGTCTTTTACAGTGGGCCGTTTGTGTCTCTTTTATTCTTAAGTTTGTTTGCTCATCGCTGATTTCGCTTCAACCTCTCTTGCATATTTATTCTCCTTTTGTTTGAGCAGGAGACTGGTTCCTTCAGGGTGGAGAGAATGTGTTGTTTTTCTTGTGCTCTCTCCGTTGCACCGCCATCTGTTGCGTGATGCAAAAAGCTCGCCCCACAGTACGTTTATATTATGTAAATGTCCTGTACAGTGGACCCGATTGTGTGTTCGTGTCTCTTTTTTGCTCGAGTTTATTTGCTCATCGCTAATATCGCTTCAACCTCCCATGCTAATTTGTTATGCTTTTGTTTGAGCTGGAGACTGGTTCCTTCAGGGCGGAGAGAATGTGTTGTGTTTTTCTTGTGCTCTCTTTGTTGCACCGCCATCAGTTGCGTGATGCAAAATTCTCGCCCCACAGGACGTTTATCTAAAGTACCAATACACTGTGTAGCGCAGCAAAAGACGAGGACACAAGAGACGAGAGACGAACACCACGAGCGCTAACTTCCAACCTTGGAAGTGACTGTAAAGTAACTGTAAAGTAAAGTAACTGTAAAGTAAAGTAACTGTCCTGTACAGTGGGCCCGATTGTATGTTCGTGTCTCTTTTATGCTCAAGTTTAATTGCTCATCGCTGATATCGCTTCAACGACCCATGCAAATTTAATCTCCTTTTGTTTGAGCAGGAGACTGGTTCCTTCAGGGTGGCGAGAATGAGTTGTGTTTTTCTTGCGTTCTCTTTGTTGCACCGTCATCACTTGCGTGATGGAAAAACCTCGCCCCATAGGATGATTATCTGATGTAACTGTCCTGTACAGTGGGCCCGATTGTATGTTCGTGTCTATTTTATGCTCAAGTTCATTTGCTCATCGCTGATATCGCTTCAACCTCCAATGCAAATTTATTCTCCTTTTGTTTGAGCAGAAGACTGGTTCCTTCAGGCTGGAGAAAATGTGTTGTTTTTCTTGTGCTCTCTCCGTTGCACCGCCATAAGTTGCGTGATGCAAAAAGCTCGCCCCACAGTACGTTTATCTGATGTAACTGTCCTGTACAGTGGGCCCGATTGTGTGTTCGTGTCTCTTTTTTGTTCGAGTTTATTTGCTCATCGCTGATATCGCTTCAACCTCCCATGCAAACTTAATATGCTTTTTTTTGAGCTGGATACTGGTTCCTTCAGGGTGGAGAGAATGTGTTGTGTTTTTCTTCTGCTCGCTTCATTGCACCACCATCAGTTGCATGATGCAAAAAGCTCGCCCCACGGGACGTTTATCTGATGTTACTGTCTTTTACAGTGGGCCGTTTGTGTCTCTTTTATGCTTAAGTTTGTTTGCTCATCGCTGATATCGCTTCAACCTCCCATGCAAATTTAATCTAATTTTGTTTGAGCAGGAGACTGGTTCCTTCAGGGTGGAGAGAATGTGTTGTGTTTTTCTTGTGCTCTATTCGTTGCACCGCCATCAGTGGCGTGATGCAAAAAGCTCGCCCCACAGGACGTTTATTTGATGTAACTGTCCTGTACAGTGGGCCCGATTGCATGTTCGTGTCTCTATTATGCTCAAGATTTTTTGCTCGTCGCTGATTTCGCTTCAACCTCTCATGCATATTTAATCTCCTTTTGTTTGAGCAGGAGACTGGTTCCTTCAGGGTGGAGAGAATGTGTTGTGTTTTTATTGTGCTCTCTTCGTTGCACCGCCATCAGTGGCGTGATGCAAAAAGCTCGCCCCACAGGACGTTTATTTGATGTACCTGTGCCGTACAGTGGGCCCGATTGCATGTTCGTGTCTCTATTATGCTCAAGATTTTTTGCTCGTCGCTGATATCGCTTCAACCTCCCATGCAAATTTTATCTCCTTTTGTTCGTGCAGCGGACAGGTTCGTTCAGGGTGGAGAGAGTGTGTTATGTTTTTGTTGTGCTCGCTTCATTGCATCGCCATCAGTTGCGTGATGCAAAAAGCTCGCCCCACAGGACGTTTATCCGATGTAACTGTCCTGTACAGTGGGCCCGATTGTGTGTTCGTGTCTCTTTTATGCTCAAGTTTATTTGCTCATCGCTGATATCGCTTCAACCTCCCATGCAAATTTTATCTGCTTTTGTTTGAGGAGGAGACTGGTTCCTTCAGGGTGGAGAGAATGTGTTGTGTTTTTCTTGTGCTCTCTTCATTGCACCGCCATCAGTGGCGTGATGCAAAAAGCTCGCCCCACAGGATGTTTATTTGATGTAACTGTCCCGTACATTGGGCGCGATTGCATGTTCGTATCTCTTTTATGCTCGTTTTTTTGCTCGTCGCTGATATCGCTTCAACCTCCCATGCAAATTTTATCTCCTTTTGTTCGAGCAGCGGACAGGTTCCTTCAGGGTGGAGAGAAGGTGATGTGTTTTTCTTGTGCTCTCTTCGTTGCACCGCCATCAGTTGCGTGATGCTAAAACTCGCCCCACAGTAAGGTTATCTGATGTAACTGTCCTGTACAGCGGGCCCGATTGTGTGTTCGTGTCTCGTTTTTGCTCAAGTTTATTTGCTCATCGCTGATTTCGCTTCAACCTCTCATGCATATTTAATCTCCTTTTGTTTGAGCAGGAGAATGGTTCCTTCAGGGTGGAGGGAATGTGTTATGTTTTTCTTCTGCTCGCTTCATTGTACCGCCATCAGTTGCGTGATGCAAAGCGCTCGCCCCACAGGACGTTTATCTTATGTAACTGTCCTGTACAGTGGGCCCGTTCGTGTCTCTTTTATGCTAAAGTTTATTTGCTCATCGCTGATATCGCTTCATCCTCCCATGCAAATTTATTCTCCTTTTGTTTGAGCAGAAGACTGGTTCCTTCAGAGTGGAGAGAATGTGTTGTTTTTATTGTGCTATCTCTGTTGCACCGCCATCAGTTGCGTGATGCAAAAAGCTCCCCCCACAGGACGTTTAACTGATGTAACTGTCCTGTACACTGGGCCCGATTGTATGTTCGTGTCTCTTTTATGCTCATGTATATTTGCTCACCGCTGATATCGCTTCAACCTCCCATGCAAATTTAATCTAATTTTGTTTGAGCAGGAGACTGGTTCCTTCAGGGTGGAGAGAATGTGTTGTGTTTTTCTTCTGCTCGCTTCATTGCACCACCATCAGTTGCGTGATGCAAAAAGCTCGCCCCACAGGACGTTTATCTGATGTAACTGTCATGTACAGTGGGCCCGTTCGTGTCTCTTTTATGCTCATGTATATTTGCTCATCGCTGATATCGCTTCAACCTCCCATGCAAATTTATTCTGCTTTTGTTTGAGCAGAAGACTGGTTCCTTCAGGGTGGAGAGAATGTGTTGTTTTTCTTGTGCTCTCTCCGTTGCACCGCCATCTGTTGCGTGATGCAAAAAGCTCGCCCCACAGTACGTTTGTATTATGTAAATGTCCTGTACAGTGGACCCGATTGTGTGTTCGTGTCTCTTTTTTGCTCGAGTTTATTTGCTCATCGCTGATATCGCTTCAACCTCCCATGCTAATTTGTTATGCTTTTGTTTGAGCTGGAGACTGGTTCCTTCAGGGTGGAGAGAATGTGTTGTGTTTTTCTTGTGCTCTCTTCGTTGCACCGCCATCAGTTTCGTGATGCAAAAAGCTCGCCCCACAGGACGTTTATCTGATGTAACTGTTCTGTACAGTGGGCCCGTTTGTGTATCTTTTATGCTAAAGTTTGTTTGCTCATTGCTGATATCGCTTCGACCTCCCATGCAAATTTAATCTAATTTTGCTTGAGCAGGAGACTGGTTCCTTCAGCGTGGAGAGAACGTGTTGCGTTTATTGTGCTCTCTCCGTTGCACCGCCATCAGTTGCGTGATGCAAGAAGCTCGCCCTACAGTACGTTTATATTATGTAAATGTCCTGTACACTGGGCCCGATTGTATGTTCGTGTCTCTTTTATGCTCAAGTATATTTGCTCATCGCTGATATCGCTTCAACCTCTCATGCAAATTTAATCTCCTTTTGTTTGAGCAGGATACAGGTTCCTTCAGGGTGGAGAGAATGTGTTGTGTTTTTCTTGTGCTCTCTTTGTTGCACCGCCATCAGTTGCGTGATGCAAAAAGCTCGCCCCACAGGACGTTTATCTAAAGTAACTGTCCTGTACAGTGGGCCCGATTGTATGTTCGTGTCTCTTTTATGCTCAAGTTTAATTGCTCGTCGCTGATATCGCTTCAACGACCCATGCAAATTTAATCTCCTTTTGTTTGAGCAGGAGACTGGTTCCTTCAGGGTGGCGAGAATGTGTTGTGTTTTTCTTGCGTTCTCTTCGTTGCACCGTCATCACTTGCGTGATGGAAAAACCTCGCCCCATAGGATGATTATCTGAAGTAACTGTCCTGTACAGTGGGCCCGATTGTATGTTCGTGTCTATTTTATGCTCAAGTTCATTTGCTCATCGCTGATATCGCTTCAACCTCCGATGCAAATTTATTCTCCTTTTGTTTGAGCAGAAGACTGGTTCCTTCAGGCTGGAGAAAATGTGTTGTTTTTCTTGTGCTCTCTCCCTTGCACCGCCATAAGTTGCGTGATGCAAAAAGCTCGCCCCACAGTACGTTTATCTGATGTAACTGTCCTGTACAGTGGGCCCGATTGTGTGTTCGTGTCTCTTTTTGTTCGAGTTTATTTGCTCATCGCTGATATCGCTTCAACCTCCCATGCAAGTTTAATATGCGTTTTTTTGAGCTGGATACTGGTTCCTTCAGTGTGGAGAGAATGTGTTGTGTTTTTCTTGAGCTCTCTTCGTTGCACCGCTATCAGTTCCGTGATGCAAAAAGTTCGCCCCACAGGACGTTTATCTGAAGTAACTGTTCTGTGCGGTGGGCCCGATTGTATGTCTGTGTCTCTTTTATGCTCAAGTTTATTTGCTCATCGCTGATATCGCTTCGACCTCCAATGCAAATTTAATCTCCTTTTGTTTGAGCAGGAGACTGGTTCCTTCAGGGTGGAGAGAATGTGTTGTTTTTTCTTGTGCTCTCTTTGTTGCATCGCCATCAGTTGCGTGATGCAAAAAGCTCGCCCCACAGGACGTTTATCTGATGTAACTGTCCTGTACAGTGGGCCCGTTCGTGTCTCTTTTATGCTCAAGTTTATTTTCTCATCGCTGATATCGCTTCAACCTCCCATGCAAATTTAATCTCCTTTTGTTTGAGCAGGAGACTGGTTCCTTCAGGGTGGAGAGAATGTGTTGTGTTTTTCTTCTGCTCACTTCATTGCACCGCCATCAGTTGCGTGATGCAAAAAGCTCGCCCCACGGGACGTTTATCTTATGTAACTGTCTTTTACAGTGGGCCGTTTGTGTCTCTTTTATTCTTAAGTTTGTTTGCTCATCACTGATTTCGCTTCAACCTCTCTTGCATATTTAATCTCCTTTTGTTTGAGCAGGAGACTGGTTCCTTCAGGGTGGAGAGAATGTGTTGTTTTTCTTGTGCTCTCTCCGTTGCACCGCCATCTGTTGCGTGATGCAAAAAGCTCGCCCCACAGTACGTTTATATTATGTAAATGTCCTGTACAGTGGACCCGATTGTGTGTTCGTGTCTTTTTTTTTGCTCGAGTTTATTTGCTCATCGCTGATATCGCTTCAACCTCCCATGCTAATTTGTTATGCTTTTGTTTGAGCTGGAGACTGGTTCCTTCAGGGTGGAGAGAATGTGTTGTGTTTTTCTTGTGCTCTCTTCGTTGCACCGCCATCAGTTTCGTGATGCAAAAAGCTAATTTTGCTTGAGCAGGAGACTGGTTCCTTCAGCGTGGAGAGAACGTGTTGCGTTTATTTTGCTCTCTTCGTTGCACCGCCATCAGTTGCATGATGCAAGATGCTCGCCCCACAGTACGTTTGTATTATGTAAATGTCCTGTACACTGCTCCCGATTGTATGTTCGTGTCTCTTTTATGCTCAAGTTTAATTGCTCATCGCTGATATCGCTTCAACGACCCATGCAAATTTAATCTCCTTTTGTTTGAGCAGGAGACTGGTTCCTTCAGGGTGGCGAGAATGTGTTGTGTTTTTCTTGCGTTCTCTTCGTTGCACCGTCATCACTTGCGTGATGGAAAAACCTCGCCCCATAGGATGATTATCTGATGTAACTGTCCTGTACAGTGGGCCCGATTGTATGTTCGTGTCTATTTTATGCTCAAGTTCATTTGCTCATCGCTGATATCGCTTCAACCTCCGATGCAAATTTATTCTCCTTTTGTTTGAGCAGAAGACTGGTTCCTTCAGGCTGGAGAAAATGTGTTGTTTTTCTTGTGCTCTCTCCGTTGCACCGCCATAAGTTGCGTGATGCAAAAAGCTCGCCCCACAGTACGTTTATCTGATGTAACTGTCCTGTACAGTGGGCCCGATTGTGTGTTCGTGTCTCTTTTTTGTTCGAGTTTATTTGCTCATCGCTGATATCGCTTCAACCTCCCATGCAAACTTAATATGCTTTTTTTGAGCTGGATACTGGTTCCTTCAGTGTGGAGAGAATGTGTTGTGTTTTTCTTGAGCTCTCTTCGTTGCACCGCTATCAGTTCCGTGATGCAAAAAGTTTGCCCCACAGGACGTTTATCTGAAGTAACTGTTCTGTGCGGTGGGCCCGATTGTATGTCTGTGTCTCTTTTATGCTCAAGTTTATTTGCTCATCGCTGATATCGCTTTGACCTCCAATGCAAATTTATACTCCTTTTGTTTGAGCAGGAGACTGGTTCCTTCAGGGTGGAGAGAATGTGTTGTTTTTTCTTGTGCTCTCTTTGTTGCATCGCCATCAGTTGCGTGATGCAAAAAGCTCGCCCCACAGGACGTTTATCTGATGTAACTGTCCTGTACAGTGGGCCCGTTCGTGTCTCTTTTATGCTCAAGTTTATTTGCTCATCGCTGATATCGCTTCAATCTCCCATGCAAATTTAATCTCCTTTTGTTTGAGCAGGAGACTGGTTCCTTCAGGGTGGAGAGAATGTGTTGTGTTTTTCTTCTGCTCGCTTCATTGCACCACCATCAGTTGCGTGATGCAAAAAGCTCGCCCCACAGGACGTTTATCTGATGTAACTGTCATGTACAGTGGGCCCGTTCGTGTCTCTTTTATGCTAAAGTTTATTTGCTCATCGCTGATATCGGTTCAACCTCCCATGCAAATTTAATCTCCTTTTGTTTGAGCAGGAGTCTGGTTCCTTCAGGGTGGAGAGAATGTGTTGTGTTTTTCTTCTGCTCACTTCATTGCACCGCCATCAGTTGCGTGATGCAAAAAGCTCGCCCCACGGGACGTTTATCTGATGTAACTGTCTTTTACAGTGGGCCGTTTGTGTCTCTTTTATGCTTAAGTTTGTTTGCTCATCGCTGATTTCGCTTCAACCTCTCTTGCATATTTAATCTCCTTTTGTTTGAGCAGGAGACTGGTTCCTTCAGGGTGGCGAGAATGTGTTGTTTTTCTTGTGCTCTCTCCGTTGCACCGCCATCTGTTGCGTGATGCAAAAAGCTCGCCCCACAGTACGTTTATATTATGTAAATGTCCTGTACAGTGGACCCGATTGTGTGTTCGTGTCTCTTTTTTGCTCGAGTTTATTTGCTCATCGCTGATATCGCTTCAACCTCCCATGCTAATTTGTTATGCTTTTGTTTGAGCTGGAGACTGGTTCCTTCAGGGTGGAGAGAATGTGTTGTGTTTTTCTTGTGCTCTCTTCGTTGCACCGCCATCAGTTTCGTGATGCAAAAAGCTCGCCCCACAGGACGTTTATCTGATGTAACTGTTCTGTACAGTGGGCCCGTTTGTGTCTCTTTTATGCTAAAGTTTGTTTGCTCATTGCTGATATCCCTTCGACCTCCCATGCAAATTTAATCTAATTTTGCTTGAGCAGGAGACTGGTTCCTTCAGCGTGGAGAGAACGTGTTGCGTTTATTGTGCTCTCTCCGTTGCACCGCCATCAGTTGCGTGATGCAAGAAGCTCGCCCCACAGTACGTTTATATTATGTAAATGTCCTGTACACTGGGCCCGATTGTATGTTCGTGTCTCTTTTATGCTCAAGTATATTTGCTCATCGCTGATATCGCTTCAACCTCTCATGCAAATTTAATCTCCTTTTGTTTGAGCAGGATACAGGTTCCTTCAGGGTGGAGAGAATGTGTTGTGTTTTTCTTGTGCTCTCTTTGTTGCACCGCCATCAGTTGCGTGATGCAAAAAGCTCGCCCCACAGGACGTTTATCTAAAGTAACTGTCCTGTACAGTGGGCCCGATTGTATGTTCGTGTCTCTTTTATGCTCAAGTTTAATTGCTCATCGCTGATATCGCTTTAACGACCCATGCAAATTTAATCTCCTTTTGTTGGAGCAGGAGACTGGTTCCTTCAGGGTGGCGAGAATGTGTTGTGTTTTTCTTGCGTTCTCTTCGTTGCACCGTCATCACTTGCGTGATGCAAAAAGTTCGCCCCACAGGACGTTTATCTGAAGTAACTGTTCTGTGCGGTGGGCCCGATTGTATGTCTGTGTCTCTTTTATGTTCAAGTTTATTTGCTCATCGCTGATATCGCTTCGACCTCCAATGCAAATTTAATCTCCTTTTGTTTGAGCAGGAGACTTGTTCCTTCAGGGTGGAGAGAATGTGTTGTTTTTTCTTGTGCTCTCTTTGTTGCATCGCCATCAGTTGCGTAATGCAAAAAGCACGCCCCACAGGACGTTTATCTGATGTAACTGTCCTGTACAGTGGGCCCGTTCGTGTCTCTTTTATGCTCAAGTTTATTTGCTCATCGCTGACATCGCTTCAACCTCCCATGCAAATTTAATCTCCTTTTGTTTGAGCAGGAGACTGGTTCCTTCAGGGTGGAGAGAATGTGTTGTGTTTTTCTTCTGCTCGCTTCATTGCACCACCATCAGTTGCGTGATGCAAAAAGCTCGCCCCACAGGACGTTTATCTGATGTAACTGTCATGTACAGTGGGCCCGTTCGTGTCTCTTTTATGCTAAAGTTTATTTGCTCATCGCTGATATCGGTTCAACCTCCCATGCAAATTTAATCTCCTTTTGTTTGAGCAGGAGTCTGGTTCCTTCAGGGTGGAGAGAATGTGTTGTGTTTTTCTTCTGCTCACTTCATTGCACCGCCATCAGTTGCGTGATGCAAAAAGCTCGCCCCACGGGACGTTTATCTGATGTAACTGTCTTTTACAGTGGGCCGTTTGTGTCTCTTTTATTCTTAAGTTTGTTTGCTCATCGCTGATTTCGCTTCAACTTCTCTTGCATATTTATTCTCCTTTTGTTTGAGCAGGAGACTGGTTCCTTCAGGGTGGAGAGAATGTGTTGTTTTTCTTGTGCTCTCTCCGTTGCACCGCCATCTGTTGCGTGATGCAAAAAGCTCGCCCCACAGTACGTTTATATTATTTAAATGTCCTGTACAGTGGACCCGATTGTGTGTTCGTGTCTCTTTTTTGCTCGAGTTTATTTGCTCATCGCTGATATCGCTTCAACCTCCCATGCTAATTTGTTATGCTTTTGTTTGAGCTGGAGACTGGTTCCTTCAGGGCGGAGAGAATGTGTTGTGTTTTTCTTGTGCTCTCTTCGTTGCACCGCCATCAGTTTCGTGATGCAAAAAGCTCGCCCCACAGGACGTTTATTCGATGTAGCTGTTCTGTACAGTGGGCCCGTTTGTGTCTCTTTTATGCTAAAGTTTGTTTGCTCATTGCTGATATCGCTTCGACCTCCCATGCAAATTTAATCTAATTTTGCTTGAGCAGGAGACTGGTTCCTTCAGCGTGGAGAGAACGTGTTGCGTTTATTGTGCTCTCTCCGTTGCACCGCCATCAGTTGCGTGATGCAAGAAGCTCGCCCCACAGTACGTTTATATTATGTAAATGTCCTGTACACTGGGCCCGATTGTAAGTTCGTGTCTCTTTTATGCTCAAGTATATTTGCTCATCGCTGATATCGCTTCAACCTCTCATGCAAATTTAATCTCCTTTTGTTTGAGCAGGATACAGGTTCCTTCAGGGTGGAGAGAATGTGTTGTGTTTTTCTTGTGCTCTCTTTGTTGCACCGCCATCAGTTGCGTGATGCAAAATTCTCGCCCCACAGGACGTTTATCTAAAGTACCAATACACTGTGTAGCGCAGCAAAAGACGAGGACACAAGAGACGAGAGACGAACACCACGAGCGCTAACTTCCAACCTTGGAAGTGACTGTAAAGTAACTGTAAAGTAAAGTAACTGTAAAATAAAGTAACTGTCCTGTACAGTGGGCCCGATTGTATGTTCGTGTCTCTTTTATGCTCAAGTTTAATTGCTCATCGCCGATATCGCTTCAACGACCCATGCAAATTTAATCTCCTTTTGTTTGAGCAGGAGACTGGTTCCTTCAGGCTGGAGAAAATGTGTTGTTTTTCTTGTGCTCTCTCCGTTGCACCGCCATAAGTTGCGTGATGCAAAAAGCTCGCCCCACAGTACGTTTATCTGATGTAACTGTCCTGTACAGTGGGCCCGATTGTGTGTTCGTGTCTCTTTTTTGTTCGAGTTTATTTGCTCATCGCTGATATCGCTTCAACCTCCCATGCAAACTTAATATGCTTTTTTTTGAGCTGGATACTGGTTCCTTCAGTGTGGAGAGAATGTGTTGTGTTTTTCTTCTGCTCGCTTCATTGCACCACCATCAGTTGCGTGATGCAAAAACTCGCCCCACAGGACGTTTATCTGATGTAACTGTCATGTACAGTGGGCCCGTTCGTGTCTCTTTTATGCTAAAGTTTATTTGCTCATCGCTGATATCGCTTCAACCTCCCATGCAAATTTAATCTCCTTTTGTTTGAGCAGGAGACTGGTTCCTTCAGGGTGGAGAGAATGTGTTGTGTTTTTCTTCTGCTCACTTCATTGCACCGCCATCGGTTGCATGATGCAAAAAGCTCGCCCCACGGGACGTTTATCTGATGTAACTGTCTTTTACAGTGGGCCGTTTGTGTCTCTTTTATGCTTAAGTTTGTTTGCTCATCGCTGATATCGCTTCAACCTCCCATGCAAATTTAATCTAATTTTGTTTGAGCAGGAGACTGGTTCCTTCAGGGTGGAGAGAATGTGTTGTGTTTTTCTTGTGCTCTATTCGTTGCACCGCCATCAGTGGCGTGATGCAAAAAGCTCGCCCCACAGGACGTTTATTTGATGTAACTGTCCTGTACAGTGGGCCCGATTGCATGTTCGTGTCTCTATTATGCTCAAGATTTTTTGCTCGTCGCTGATTTCGCTTCAACCTCTCATGCATATTTAATCTCCTTTTGTTTGAGCAGGAGACTGGTTCCTTCAGGGTGGAGAGAATGTGTTGTGTTTTTATTGTGCTCTCTTCGTTGCACCGCCATCAGTGGCGTGATGCAAAACGCTCGCCCCACGGGACGTTTATTTGATGTAACTGTCCTGTACAGTGGGCCCGATTGCATGTTCGTGTCTCTATTATGCTCAAGATTTTTTGCTCGTCGCTGATTTCGCTTCAACCTCTCATGCATATTTAATCTCCTTTTGTTTGAGCAGGAGACTGGTTCCTTCAGGGTGGAGAGAATGTGTTGTGTTTTTATTGTGCTCTCTTCGTTGCACCGCCATCAGTGGCGTGATGCAAAACGCTCGCCCCACAGGACGTTTATTTGATGTACCTGTGCCGTACAGTGGGCCCGATTGCATGTTCGTGTCTCTATTATGCTCAAGATTTTTTGCTCGTCGCTGATATCGCTTCAACCTCCCATGCAAATTTTATCTCCTTTTGTTCGTGCAGCGGACAGGTTCGTTCAGGGTGGAGAGAGTGTGTTATGTTTTTGTTGTGCTCGCTTCATTGCATCGCCATCAGTTGCGTGATGCAAAAAGCTCGCCCCACAGGACGTTTATCTGATGTAACTGTCCTGTACAGTGGGCCCGATTGTGTGTTCGTGTCTCTTTTATGCTCAAGTTTATTTGCTCATCGCTGATATCGCTTCAACCTCCCATGCAAATTTTATCTGCTTTTGTTTGAGGAGGAGACTGGTTCCTTCAGGGTGGAGAGAATGTGTTGTGTTTTTCTTGTGCTCTCTTCATTGCACCGCCATCAGTGGCGTGATGCAAAAAGCTCGCCCCACAGGATGTTTATTTGATGTAACTGTCCCGTACATTGGGCGCGATTGCATGTTCGTATCTCTTTTATGCTCGTTTTTTTGCTCGTCGCTGATATCGCTTCAACCTCCCATGCAAATTTTATCTCCTTTTGTTCGAGCAGCGGACAGGTTCCTTCAGGGTGGAGAGAAGGTGATGTGTTTTTCTTGTGCTCTCTTCGTTGCACCGCCATCAGTTGCGTGATGCTAAAACTCGCCCCACAGTAAGGTTATCTGATGTAACTGTCCTGTACAGCGGGCCCGATTGTGTGTTCGTGTCTCGTTTTTGCTCAAGTTTATTTGCTCATCGCTGATTTCGCTTCAACCTCTCATGCATATTTAATCTCCTTTTGTTTGAGCAGGAGAATGGTTCCTTCAGGGTGGAGGGAATGTGTTATGTTTTTCTTCTGCTCGCTTCATTGTACCGCCATCAGTTGCGTGATGCAAAGCGCTCGCCCCACAGGACGTTTATCTTATGTAACTGTCCTGTACAGTGGGCCCGTTCGTGTCTCTTTTATGCTAAAGTTTATTTGCTCATCGCTGATATCGCTTCATCCTCCCATGCAAATTTATTCTCCTTTTGTTTGAGCAGAAGACTGGTTCCTTCAGAGTGGAGAGAATGTGTTGTTTTTCTTGTGCTATCTCTGTTGCACCGCCATCAGTTGCGTGATGCAAAAAGCTCCCCCCACAGGACGTTTAACTGATGTAACTGTCCTGTACACTGGGCCCGATTGTATGTTCGTGTCTCTTTTATGCTCATGTATATTTGCTCACCGCTGATATCGCTTCAACCTCCCATGCAAATTTAATCTAATTTTGTTTGAGCAGGAGACTGGTTCCTTCAGGGTGGAGAGAATGTGTTGTGTTTTTCTTCTGCTCGCTTCATTGCACCACCATCAGTTGCGTGATGCAAAAAGCTCGCCCCACAGGACGTTTATCTGATGTAACTGTCATGTACAGTGGGCCCGTTCGTGTCTCTTTTATGCTCATGTATATTTGCTCATCGCTGATATCGCTTCAACCTCCCATGCAAATTTATTCTGCTTTTGTTTGAGCAGAAGACTGGTTCCTTCAGGGTGGAGAGAATGTGTTGTTTTTCTTGTGCTCTCTCCGTTGCACCGCCATCTGTTGCGTGATGCAAAATCTCGCCCCACAGTACGTTTGTATTATGTAAATGTCCTGTACAGTGGACCCGATTGTGTGTTCGTGTCTCTTTTTTGCTCGAGTTTATTTGCTCATCGCTGATATCGCTTCAACCTCCCATGCTAATTTGTTATGCTTTTGTTTGAGCTGGAGACTGGTTCATCCAGGGTGGAGAGAATGTGTTGCGTTTATTGTGCTCTCTCCGTTGCACCGCCATCAGTTGCGTGATGCAAGAAGCTCGCCCCACAGTACGTTTATATTATGTAAATGTCCTGTACACTGGGCCCGATTGTATGTTCGTGTCTCTTTTATGCTCAAGTATATTTGCTCATCGCTGATATCGCTTCAACCTCCCATGCAAATTTAATCTCCTTTTGTTTGAGCAGGATACAGGTTCCTTCAGGGTGGAGAGAATGTGTTGTGTTTTTCTTGTGCTCTCTTTGTTGCACCGCCATCAGTTGCGTGATGCAAAAAGCTCGCCCCACAGGACGTTTATCTAGAGTAACAGTCCTGTACAGTGGGCCCGATTGTATGTTCGTGTCTCTTTTATGCTCAAGTTTAATTGCTCATCGCTGATATCGCTTCAACGACCCATAAAAATTTAATCTCCTTTTGTTTGAGCAGGAGACTGGTTCCTTCAGGGTGGCGAGAATGTGTTGTGTTTTTCTTGCGTTCTCTTCGCTGCGCCGTCATCACTTGCGTGATGGAAAAACCTCGCCCCATAGGATGATTATCTGATGTAACTGCCCTGTACAGTGGGCGCGATTGTATGTTCGTGTCTATTTTATGCTCAAGTTCATTTGCTCATCGCTGATATCGCTTCAACCTCCGATGCAAATTTATTCTCCTTTTGTTTGAGCAGAAGACTGGTTCCTTCAGGCTGGAGAAAATGTGTTGTTTTTCTTGTGCTCTCTCCGTTGCACCGCCATAAGTTGCGTGATGGAAAACCCTCGCCCCATAGGATGATTATCTGATGTAACTGTCCTGTACAGTGGGCCCGATTGTATGTTCGTGTCTATTTTATGCTCAAGTTCATTTGCTCATCGCTGATATCGCTTCAACCTCCGATGCAAATTTATTCTCCTTTTGTTTGAGCAGGAGACTGGTTCCTTCAGGGTGGAGAGAATGTGTTGTTTTTCTTGTGCTCTCTCCGTTGCACCGCCATCTGTTGCGTGATGCAAAAAGCTCGCCCCACAGTACGTTTATATTATGTAAATGTCCTGTACAGTGGACCCGATTGTGTGTTCGTGTCTCTTTTTTGCTCGAGTTTATTTGCTCATCGCTGATATCGCTTCAACCTCCCATGCTAATTTGTTATGCTTTTGTTTGAGCTGGAGACTGGTTCCTTCAGGGTGGAGAGAATGTGTTGTGTTTTTCTTGTGCTCTCTTCGTGGCACCGCCATCAGTTTCGTGATGCAAAAAGCTAATTTTGCTTGAGCAGGAGACTGGTTCCTTCAGCGTGGAGAGAACGTGTTGCGTTTATTGTGCTCTCTCCGTTGCACCGCCATCAGTTGCATGATGCAAGAAGCTCGCCCCACAGTACGTTTGTATTATGTAAATCTCCTGCACACTGGGCCCGATTGTATGTTCGTGTCTCTTTTATGCTCAAGTATATTTGCTCATCGCTGATATCGCTTCAACCTCTCATGCAAATTTAATCTCCTTTTGTTTGAGCAGGATACAGGTTCCTTCAGGGTGGAGAGAATGTGTTGTGTTTTTCTTGTGCTCTCTTTGTTGCACCGCCATCAGTTGCGTAATGCAAAATGCTCGCCCAACAGGACGTTTATCTAAAGTAACTGTCCTGTACAGTGGGCCCGATTGTATGTTCGTGTCTCTTTTATGCTCAAGTTTAATTGCTCATCGCTGATATCGCTTCAACGACCCATGCAAATTTAATCTCCTTTTGTTTGAGCAGGAGACTGGTTCCTTCAGGGTGGCGAGAATGTGTTGTGTTTTTCTTGCGTTCTCTTCGTTGCACCGTCATCACTTGCGTGATGGAAAAACCTCGCCCCATAGGATGATTATCTGATGTAACTGTCCTGTACAGTGGGCCCGATTGTATGTTCGTGTCTATTTTATGCTCAAGTTCATTTGCTCATCGCTGATATCGCTTCAACCTCCGGTGCAAATTTATTCTCCTTTTGTTTGAGCAGAAGACTGGATCCTTCAGGCTGGAGAAAATGTGTTGTTTTTCTTGTGCTCTCTCCGTTGCACCGCCATAAGTTGCGTGATGCAAAAAGCTCGCCCCACAGTACGTTTATCTGATGTAACTGTCCTGTACAGTGGGCCCGATTGTGTGTTCGTGTCTCTTTTTTGTTCGAGTTTATTTGCTCATCGCTGATATCGCTTCAACCTCCCATGCAAACTTAATATGCTTTTTTTGAGCTGGATACTGGTTCCTTCAGTGTGGAGAGAATGTGTTGTGTTTTTCTTGAGCTCTCTTCGTTGCACCGCTATCAGTTCCGTGATGCAAAAAGTTCGCCCCACAGGACGTTTATCTGAAGTAACTGTTCTGTGCGGTGGGCCCGATTGTATATCTGTGTCTCTTTTATGCTCAAGTTTATTTGCTCATCGCTGATATCGCTTCGACCTCCAATGCAAATTTAATCTTCTTTTGTTTGAGCAGGAGACTGGTTCCTTCAGGGTGGAGAGAATGTGTTGTTTTTTCTTGTGCTCTCTTTGTTGCATCGCCATCAGTTGCGTGATGCAAAAAGCTCGCCCCACAGGACGTTTATCTGATGTAACTGTCCTGTACAGTGGGCCCGTTCGTGTCTCTTTTATGCTCAAGTTTATTTGCTCATCGCTGATATCGCTTCAACCTCCCACGCAAATTTAATCTCCTTTTGTTTGAGCAGGAGACTGGTTCCTTCAGGGTGGAGAGAATGTGTTGTGTTTTTCTTCTGCTCGCTTCATTGCACCACCATCAGTTGCGTGATGCAAAAAGCTCGCCCCACAGGACGTTTATCTGATGTAACTGTCATGTACAGTGGGCCCGTTCGTGTCTCTTTTATGCTAAAGTTTATTTGCTCATCGCTGATATCGGTTCAACCTCCCATGCAAATTTAATCTCCTTTTATTTGAGCAGGAGTCTGGTTCCTTCAGGGTGGAGAGAATGTGTTGTGTTTTTCTTCTGCTCACTTCATTGCACCGCCATCAGTTGCGTGATGCAAAAAGCTCGCCCCACGGGACGTTTATCTGATGTAACTGTCTTTTACAGTGGGCCGTTTGTGTCTCTTTTATGCTTAAGTTTGTTTGCTCATCGCTGATTTCGCTTCAACCTCTCTTGCATATTTAATCTCCTTTTGTTTGAGCAGGAGACTGGTTCCTTCAGGGTGGAGAGAATGTGTTGTTTTTCTTGTGCTCTCTCCGTTGCACCGCCATCTGTTGCGTGATGCAAAAAGCTCGCCCCGCAGGACGTTTGTCTGGTGTAACTGTCCTGTAAAGTGGGCCCGATTTTGTGTTCGTGTCTCTATTATGCTCAAGATTTTTTGCTCGTCGCTGATATCGCTTTAACCTCCCATGCAAATTTTATCTCCTTTTGTTCGTGCAGCGGACAGGTTCGTTCAGGGTGGAGAGAGTGTGTTATGTTTTTGTTGTGCTCGCTT
This sequence comes from Amblyomma americanum, assembly GCF_052857255.1. Taxonomy (NCBI): domain Eukaryota; kingdom Metazoa; phylum Arthropoda; class Arachnida; order Ixodida; family Ixodidae; genus Amblyomma; species Amblyomma americanum. The sequence goes on from NC_135501.1 coordinate 878,474, forward strand.
CATTGCATCGCCATCAGTTGCGTGATGCAAAAAGCTCGCCCCACAGGACGTTTATCTGATGTAACTGTCCTGTACAGTGGGCCCGATTGTGTGTTCGTGTCTCTTTTATGCTCAAGTTTATTTGCTCATCGCTGATATCGCTTCAACCTCCCATGCAAATTTTATCTGCTTTTGTTTGAGGAGGAGACTGGTTCCTTCAGGGTGGAGAGAATGTGTTGTGTTTTTCTTGTGCTCTCTTCATTGCACCGCCATCAGTGGCGTGATGCAAAAAGCTCGCCCCACAGGATGTTTATTTGATGTAACTGTCCCGTACATTGGGCGCGATTGCATGTTCGTATCTCTTTTATGCTCGTTTTTTTGCTCGTCGCTGATATCGCTTCAACCTCCCATGCAAATTTTATCTCCTTTTGTTCGAGCAGCGGACAGGTTCCTTCAGGGTGGAGAGAAGGTGATGTGTTTTTCTTGTTCTCTCTTCGTTGCACCGCCATCAGTTGCGTGATGCTAAAACTCGCCCCACAGTAAGGTTATCTGATGTAACTGTCCGGTACAGCGGGCCCGATTGTGTGTTCGTGTCTCTTTTTTGCACAAGTTTATTTGCTCATCGCTGATTTCGCTTCAACCTCTCATGCATATTTAATCTCCTTTTGTTTGAGCAGGAGAATGGTTCCTTCAGGGTGGAGGGAATGTGTTATGTTTTTCTTCTGCTCGCTTCATTGTACCGCCATCAGTTGCGTGATGCAAAGCGCTCGCCCCACAGGACGTTTATCTTATGTAACTGTTCTGTACAGTGGGCCCGTTTGTGTCTCTTTTATGCTAAAGTTTGTTTGCTCATTGCTGATATCGCTTCGACCTCCCATGCAAATTTAATCTAATTTTGCTTGAGCAAAAGACTGGTTCCTTCAGCGTGGAGAGAACGTGTTGCGTTTATTGTGCTCTCTCCGTTGCACCGCCATCAGTTGCGTGATGCAAGAAGCTCGCCCCACAGTACGTTTATATTATGTAAATGTCCTGTACACTGGGCCCGATTGTATGTTCGTGTCTCTTTTATGCTCAAGTATATTTGCTCATCCCTGATATCGCTTCAACCTCCCATGCAAATTTAATCTCCTTTTGTTTGAGCAGGATACAGGTTCCTTCAGGGTGGAGAGAATGTGTTGTGTTTTTCTTGTGCTCTCTTTGTTGCACCGCCATCAGTTGCGTGATGCAAAAAGCTCGCCCCACAGGACGTTTATCTAGAGTAACAGTCCTGTACAGTGGGCCCGATTGTATGTTCGTGTCTCTTTTATGCTCAAGTTTAATTGCTCATCGCTGATATCGCTTCAACGACCCATAAAAATTTAATCTCCTTTTGTTTGAGCAGGAGACTGGTTCCTTCAGGGTGGCGAGAATGTGTTGTGTTTTTCTTGCGTTCTCTTCGTTGCACCGTCATCACTTGCGTGATGGAAAAACCTTGCCCCATAGGATGATTATCTGATGTAACTGTCCTGTACAGTGGGCCCGATTGTATGTTCGTGTCTATTTTATGCTCAAGTTCATTTGCTCATCGCTGATATCGCTTCAACCTCCGATGCAAATTTATTCTCCTTTTGTTTGAGCAGAAGACTGGTTCCTTCAGGGTTGAGAGAATGTGTTGTTTTTTTCTTGTGCTCTCTTCATTGCACCGCCATCAGTGGCGTGATGCAAAAAGCTCGCCCCACAGGATGTTTATTTGATGTAACTGTCCCGTACATTGGGCGCGATTGCATGTTCGTATCTCTTTTATGCTCGTTTTTTTGCTCGTCGCTGATATCGCTTCAACCTCCCATGCAAATTTTATCTCCTTTTGTTCGAGCAGCGGACAGGTTCCTTCAGGGTGGAGAGAAGGTGATGTGTTTTTCTTGTTCTCTCTTCGTTGCACCGCCATCAGTTGCGTGATGCTAAAACTCGCCCCACAGTAAGGTTATCTGATGTAACTGTCCTGTACAGCGGGCCCGATTGTGTGTTCGTGTCTCTTTTTTGCTCAAGTTTATTTGCTCAACGCTGATTTCGCTTCAACCTCTCATGCATATTTAATCTCCTTTTGTTTGAGCAGGAGAATGGTTCCTTCAGGGTGGAGGGAATGTGTTATGTTTTTCTTCTGCTCGCTTCATTGTACCGCCATCAGTTGCGTGATGCAAAGCGCTCGCCCCACAGGACGTTTATCTTATGTAACTGTCCTGTACAGTGGGCCCGTTCGTGTCTCTTTTATGCTAAAGTTTATTTGCTCATCGCTGATATCGCTTCATCCTCCCATGCAAATTTATTCTCCTTTTGTTTGAGCAGAAGACTGGTTCCTTCAGAGTGGAGAGAATGTGTTGTTTTTCTTGTGCTATCTCTGTTGCACCGCCATCAGTTGCGTGATGCAAAAAGCTCCCCCCACAGGACGTTTAACTGATGTAACTGTCCTGTACACTGGGCCCGATTGTATGTTCGTGTCTCTTTTATGCTCATGTATATTTGCTCACCGCTGATATCGCTTCAACCTCCCATGCAAATTTAATCTAATTTTGTTTGAGCAGGAGACTGGTTCCTTCAGGGTGGAGAGAATGTGTTGTGTTTTTCTTCTGCTCGCTTCATTGCACCACCATCAGTTGCGTGATGCAAAAAGCTCGCCCCACAGGACGTTTATCTGATGTAACTGTCATGTACAGTGGGCCCGTTCGTGTCTCTTTTATGCTCATGAATATTTGCTCATCGCTGATATCGCTTCAACCTCCCATGCAAATTTATTCTGCTTTTGTTTGAGCAGAAGACTGGTTCCTTCAGGGTGGAGAGAATGTGTTGTTTTTCTTGTGCTCTCTCCGTTGCACCGGCATCTGTTGCGTGATGCAAAAAGCTCGCCCCACAGTACGTTTATATTATGTAAATGTCCTGTACAGTGGACCCGATTGTGTGTTCGTGTCTCTTTTTTGCTGGAGTTTATTTGCTCATCGCTGATATCGCTTCAACCTCCCATGCTAATTTGTTATGCTTTTGTTTGAGCTGGAGACTGGTTCCTTCAGGGTGGAGAGAATGTGTTGTGTTTTTCTTGTGCTCTCTTCGTTGCACCGCCATCAGTTTCGTGATGCAAAAAGCTCGCCCCACAGGACGTTTATCTGATGTAACTGTTCTGTACAGTGGGCCCGTTTGTGTCTCTTTTATGCTAAAGTTTGTTTGCTCATTGCTGATATCGCTTCGACCTCCCATGCAAATTTAATCTAATTTTGCTTGAGCAGGAGACTGGTTCCTTCAGCGTGGAGAGAACGTGTTGCGTTTATTGTGCTCTCTCCGTTGCACCGCCATCAGTTGCGTGATGCAAGAAGCTCGCCCCACAGTACGTTTATATTATGTAAATGTCCTGTACACTGGGCCCGATTGTATGTTCGTGTCTCTTTTATGCTCAAGTATATTTGCTCATCGCTGATATCGCTTCAACCTCCCATGCAAATTTAATCTCCTTTTGTTTGAGCAGGATACAGGTTCCTTCAGGGTGGAGAGAATGTGTTGTGTTTTTCTTGTGCTCTCTTTGTTGCACCGCCATCAGTTGCGTGATGCAAAAAGCTCGCCCCACAGGACGTTTATCTAGAGTAACAGTCCTGTACAGTGGGCCCGATTGTATGTTCGTGTCTCTTTTATGCTCAAGTTTAATTGCTCATCGCTGATATCGCTTCAACGACCCATAAAAATTTAATCTCCTTTTGTTTGAGCAGGAGACTGGTTCCTTCAGGGTGGCGAGAATGTGTTGTGTTTTTCTTGCGTTCTCTTCGTTGCACCGTCATCACTTGCGTGATGGAAAAACCTTGCCCCATAGGATGATTATCTGATGTAACTGTCCTGTACAGTGGGCCCGATTGTATGTTCGTGTCTATTTTATGCTCAAGTTCATTTGCTCATCGCTGATATCGCTTCAACCTCCGATGCAAATTTATTCTCCTTTTGTTTGAGCAGAAGACTGGTTCCTTCAGGGTTGAGAGAATGTGTTGTTTTTTTCTTGTGCTCTCTTCATTGCACCGCCATCAGTGGCGTGATGCAAAAAGCTCGCCCCACAGGATGTTTATTTGATGTAACTGTCCCGTACATTGGGCGCGATTGCATGTTCGTATCTCTTTTATGCTCGTTTTTTTGCTCGTCGCTGATATCGCTTCAACCTCCCATGCAAATTTTATCTCCTTTTGTTCGAGCAGCGGACAGGTTCCTTCAGGGTGGAGAGAAGGTGATGTGTTTTTCTTGTTCTCTCTTCGTTGCACCGCCATCAGTTGCGTGATGCTAAAACTCGCCCCACAGTAAGGTTATCTGATGTAACTGTCCTGTACAGCGGGCCCGATTGTGTGTTCGTGTCTCTTTTTTGCTCAAGTTTATTTGCTCAACGCTGATTTCGCTTCAACCTCTCATGCATATTTAATCTCCTTTTGTTTGAGCAGGAGAATGGTTCCTTCAGGGTGGAGGGAATGTGTTATGTTTTTCTTCTGCTCGCTTCATTGTACCGCCATCAGTTGCGTGATGCAAAGCGCTCGCCCCACAGGACGTTTATCTTATGTAACTGTCCTGTACAGTGGGCCCGTTCGTGTCTCTTTTATGCTAAAGTTTATTTGCTCATCGCTGATATCGCTTCATCCTCCCATGCAAATTTATTCTCCTTTTGTTTGAGCAGAAGACTGGTTCCTTCAGAGTGGAGAGAATGTGTTGTTTTTCTTGTGCTATCTCTGTTGCACCGCCATCAGTTGCGTGATGCAAAAAGCTCCCCCCACAGGACGTTTAACTGATGTAACTGTCCTGTACACTGGGCCCGATTGTATGTTCGTGTCTCTTTTATGCTCATGTATATTTGCTCACCGCTGATATCGCTTCAACCTCCCATGCAAATTTAATCTAATTTTGTTTGAGCAGGAGACTGGTTCCTTCAGGGTGGAGAGAATGTGTTGTGTTTTTCTTCTGCTCGCTTCATTGCACCACCATCAGTTGCGTGATGCAAAAAGCTCGCCCCACAGGACGTTTATCTGATGTAACTGTCATGTACAGTGGGCCCGTTCGTGTCTCTTTTATGCTCATGAATATTTGCTCATCGCTGATATCGCTTCAACCTCCCATGCAAATTTATTCTGCTTTTGTTTGAGCAGAAGACTGGTTCCTTCAGGGTGGAGAGAATGTGTTGTTTTTCTTGTGCTCTCTCCGTTGCACCGGCATCTGTTGCGTGATGCAAAAAGCTCGCCCCACAGTACGTTTATATTATGTAAATGTCCTGTACAGTGGACCCGATTGTGTGTTCGTGTCTCTTTTTTGCTGGAGTTTATTTGCTCATCGCTGATATCGCTTCAACCTCCCATACTAATTTGTTATGCTTTTGTTTGAGCTGGAGACTGGTTCCTTCAGGGTGGAGAGAATGTGTTGTGTTTTTCTTGTGCTCTCTTCGTTGCACCGCCATCAGTTTCGTGATGCAAAAAGCTCGCCCCACAGGACGTTTATCTGATGTAACTGTTCTGTACAGTGGGCCCGTTTGTGTCTCTTTTATGCTAAAGTTTGTTTGCTCATTGCTGATATCGCTTCGACCTCCCATGCAAATTTAATCTAATTTTGCTTGAGCAGGAGACTGGTTCCTTCAGCGTGGAGAGAACGTGTTGCGTTTATTGTGCTCTCTCCGTTGCACCGCCATCAGTTGCGTGATGCAAGAAGCTCGCCCCACAGTACGTTTATATTATGTAAATGTCCTGTACACTGGGCCCGATTGTATGTTCGTGTCTCTTTTATGCTCAAGTATATTTGCTCATCGCTGATATCGCTTCAACCTCCCATGCAAATTTAATCTCCTTTTGTTTGAGCAGGATACAGGTTCCTTCAGGGTGGAGAGAATGTGTTGTGTTTTTCTTGTGCTCTCTTTGTTGCACCGCCATCAGTTGCGTGATGCAAAAAGCTCGCCCCACAGGACGTTTATCTAGAGTAACAGTCCTGTACAGTGGGCCCGATTGTATGTTCGTGTCTCTTTTATGCTCAAGTTTAATTGCTCATCGCTGATATCGCTTCAACGACCCATAAAAATTTAATCTCCTTTTGTTTGAGCAGGAGACTGGTTCCTTCAGGGTGGCGAGAATGTGTTGTGTTTTTCTTGCGTTCTCTCCGTTGCACCGCCATAAGTTGCGTGATGCAAAAAGCTCGCCCCACAGTACGTTTATCTGATGTAACTGACCTGTACAGTGGGCCCGATTTTGTGTTCGTGTCTCTTTTTTGTTCGAGTTTATTTGCTCATCGCTGATATCGCTTCAACCTCCCACGCAAATTTAATATGCTTTTTTTTTAGCTGGATACTGGTTCCTTCAGTGTGGAGAGAATGTGTTGTGTTTTTCTTGAGCTCTCTTCGTTGCACCGCTATCAGTTCCGTGATGCAAAAAGTTCGCCCCACAGGACGTTTATCTGAAGTAACTGTTCTGTGCGGTGGGCCCGATTGTATGTATGTGTCTCTTTTATGCTCAAGTTTATTTGCTCATCGCTGATATCGCTTCGACCTCCAATGCAAATTTAATCTCCTTTTGTTTGAGCAGGAGACTGGTTCCTTCAGGGTGGAGAGAATGTGTTGTTTTTTCTTGTGCTCTCTTTGTTGCATCGCCATCAGTTGTTAGTAGCGCTTGTCCTTGTCTTCCTTCTCTGTTCTTGTTCCTAGTCGCAGCGCTGGTGAAATTGTGAATATGTACCAACTAGCTCAAACTACCATTTTGCTACAGCTCTCTTCATTGCACCGCCATCAGTGGCGTGATGCAAAAAGCTCGCCCCACAGGATGTTTATTTGATGTAACTGTCCCGTACATTGGGCGCGAGTGCATGTTCGTATCTCTTTTATGCTCGTTTTTTTGCTCGTCGCTGATATCGCTTCAACCTCCCATGCAAATTTTATCTCCTTTTGTTCGAGCAGCGGACAGGTTCCTTCAGGGTGGAGAGAAGGTGATGTGTTTTTCTTGTTCTCTCTTCGTTGCACCGCCATCAGTTGCGTGATGCTAAAACTCGCCCCACAGTAAGGTTATCTGATGTAACTGTCCTGTACAGCGGGCCCGATTGTGTGTTCGTGTCTCTTTTTTGCTCAAGTTTATTTGCTCAACGCTGATTTCGCTTCAACCTCTCATGCATATTTAATCTCCTTTTGTTTGAGCAGGAGAATGGTTCCTTCAGGGTGGAGGGAATGTGTTATGTTTTTCTTCTGCTCGCTTCATTGTACCGCCATCAGTTGCGTGATGCAAAGCGCTCGCCCCACAGGACGTTTATCTTATGTAACTGTCCTGTACAGTGGGCCCGTTCGTGTCTCTTTTATGCTAAAGTTTATTTGCTCATCGCTGATATCGCTTCATCCTCCCATGCAAATTTATTCTCCTTTTGTTTGAGCAGAAGACTGGTTCCTTCAGAGTGGAGAGAATGTGTTGTTTTTCTTGTGCTATCTCTGTTGCACCGCCATCAGTTGCGTGATGCAAAAAGCTCCCCCCACAGGACGTTTAACTGATGTAACTGTCCTGTACACTGGGCCCGATTGTATGTTCGTGTCTCTTTTATGCTCATGTATATTTGCTCACCGCTGATATCGCTTCAACCTCCCATGCAAATTTAATCTAATTTTGTTTGAGCAGGAGACTGGTTCCTTCAGGGTGGAGAGAATGTGTTGTGTTTTTCTTCTGCTCGCTTCATTGCACCACCATCAGTTGCGTGATGCAAAAAGCTCGCCCCACAGGACGTTTATCTGATGTAACTGTCATGTACAGTGGGCCCGTTCGTGTCTCTTTTATGCTCATGAATATTTGCTCATCGCTGATATCGCTTCAACCTCCCATGCAAATTTATTCTGCTTTTGTTTGAGCAGAAGACTGGTTCCTTCAGGGTGGAGAGAATGTGTTGTTTTTCTTGTGCTCTCTCCGTTGCACCGGCATCTGTTGCGTGATGCAAAAAGCTCGCCCCACAGTACGTTTATATTATGTAAATGTCCTGTACAGTGGACCCGATTGTGTGTTCGTGTCTCTTTTTTGCTGGAGTTTATTTGCTCATCGCTGATATCGCTTCAACCTCCCATACTAATTTGTTATGCTTTTGTTTGAGCTGGAGACTGGTTCCTTCAGGGTGGAGAGAATGTGTTGTGTTTTTCTTGTGCTCTCTTCGTTGCACCGCCATCAGTTTCGTGATGCAAAAAGCTCGCCCCACAGGACGTTTATCTGATGTAACTGTTCTGTACAGTGGGCCCGTTTGTGTCTCTTTTATGCTAAAGTTTGTTTGCTCATTGCTGATATCGCTTCGACCTCCCATGCAAATTTAATCTAATTTTGCTTGAGCAGGAGACTGGTTCCTTCAGCGTGGAGAGAACGTGTTGCGTTTATTGTGCTCTCTCCGTTGCACCGCCATCAGTTGCGTGATGCAAGAAGCTCGCCCCACAGTACGTTTATATTATGTAAATGTCCTGTACACTGGGCCCGATTGTATGTTCGTGTCTCTTTTATGCTCAAGTATATTTGCTCATCGCTGATATCGCTTCAACCTCCCATGCAAATTTAATCTCCTTTTGTTTGAGCAGGATACAGGTTCCTTCAGGGTGGAGAGAATGTGTTGTGTTTTTCTTGTGCTCTCTTTGTTGCACCGCCATCAGTTGCGTGATGCAAAAAGCTCGCCCCACAGGACGTTTATCTAGAGTAACAGTCCTGTACAGTGGGCCCGATTGTATGTTCGTGTCTCTTTTATGCTCAAGTTTAATTGCTCATCGCTGATATCGCTTCAACGACCCATAAAAATTTAATCTCCTTTTGTTTGAGCAGGAGACTGGTTCCTTCAGGGTGGCGAGAATGTGTTGTGTTTTTCTTGCGTTCTCTCCGTTGCACCGCCATAAGTTGCGTGATGCAAAAAGCTCGCCCCACAGTACGTTTATCTGATGTAACTGACCTGTACAGTGGGCCCGATTTTGTGTTCGTGTCTCTTTTTTGTTCGAGTTTATTTGCTCATCGCTGATATCGCTTCAACCTCCCACGCAAATTTAATATGCTTTTTTTTTAGCTGGATACTGGTTCCTTCAGTGTGGAGAGAATGTGTTGTGTTTTTCTTGAGCTCTCTTCGTTGCACCGCTATCAGTTCCGTGATGCAAAAAGTTCGCCCCACAGGACGTTTATCTGAAGTAACTGTTCTGTGCGGTGGGCCCGATTGTATGTATGTGTCTCTTTTATGCTCAAGTTTATTTGCTCATCGCTGATATCGCTTCGACCTCCAATGCAAATTTAATCTCCTTTTGTTTGAGCAGGAGACTGGTTCCTTCAGGGTGGAGAGAATGTGTTGTTTTTTCTTGTGCTCTCTTTGTTGCATCGCCATCAGTTGTTAGTAGCGCTTGTCCTTGTCTTCCTTCTCTGTTCTTGTTCCTAGTCGCAGCGCTGGTGAAATTGTGAATATGTACCAACTAGCTCAAACTACCATTTTGCTACAGCTCTCTTCATTGCACCGCCATCAGTGGCGTGATGCAAAAAGCTCGCCCCACAGGATGTTTATTTGATGTAACTGTCCCGTACATTGGGCGCGAGTGCATGTTCGTATCTCTTTTATGCTCGTTTTTTTGCTCGTCGCTGATATCGCTTCAACCTCCCATGCAAATTTTATCTCCTTTTGTTCGAGCAGCGGACAGGTTCCTTCAGGGTGGAGAGAAGGTGATGTGTTTTTCTTGTGCTCTCTTCGTTGCACCGCCATCAGTTGCGTGATGCTAAAACTCGCCCCATAGGATGATTATCTGATGTAACTGTCCTGTACAGTGGGCCCGATTGTATGTTCGTGTCTATTTTATGCTCAAGTTCATTTGCTCATCGCTGATATCGCTTCAACCTCCGATGCAAATTTATTCTCCTTTTGTTTGAGCAGAAGACTGGTTCCTTCAGGCTGGAGAAAATGTGTTGCTTTTCTTGTGCTCTCTCCGTTGCACCGCCATAAGTTGCGTGATGCAAAAAGCTCGCCCCACAGTACGTTTATCTGATGTAACTGTCCTGTACAGTGGGCCCGATTGTGTGTTCGTGTCTCTTTTTTGTTCGAGTTTATTTGCTCATCGCTGATATCGCTTCAACCTCCCATGCAAACTTAATATGCTTTTTTTTGAGCTGGATACTGGTTCCTTCAGTGTGGAGAGAATGTGTTGTGTTTTTCTTCTGCTCACTTCATTGCACCGCCATCGGTTGCATGATGCAAAAAGCTCGCCCCGCGGGACGTTTATCTGATGTAACTGTCTTTTACAGTGGGCCGTTTGTGTCTCTTTTATGCTTAGGTTTGTTTGCTCATCGCTGATATCGCTTCAACCTCCCATGCAAATTTAATCTAATTTTGTTTGAGCAGGAGACTGGTTCCTTCAGGGTGGAGAGAATGTGTTGTGTTTTTATTGTGCTCTCTTCGTTGCACCGCCATCAGTGGCGTGATGCAAAAAGCTCGCCCCACAGGACGTTTATTTGATGTACCTGTGCCGTACAGTGGGCCCGATTGCATGTTCGTGTCTCTATTATGCTCAAGATTTTTTGCTCGTCGCTGATATCGCTTCAACCTCCCATGCAAATTTTATCTCCTTTTGTTCGTGCAGCGGACAGGTTCGTTCAGGGTGGAGAGAGTGTGTTATGTTTTTGTTGTGCTCGCTTCATTGCATCGCCATCAGTTGCGTGATGCAAAAAGCTCGCCCCACAGGACGTTTATCTGATGTAACTGTCCTGTACAGTGGGCCCGATTGTGTGTTCGTGTCTCTTTTATGCTCAAGTTTATTTGCTCATCGCTGATATCGCTTCAACCTCCCATGCAAATTTTATCTGCTTTTGTTTGAGGAGGAGACTGGTTCCTTCAGGGTGGAGAGAATGTGTTGTGTTTTTCTTGTGCTCTCTTCATTGCACCGCCATCAGTGGCGTGATGCAAAAAGCTCGCCCCACAGGATGTTTATTTGATGTAACTGTCCCGTACATTGGGCGCGATTGCATGTTCGTATCTCTTTTATGCTCGTTTTTTTGCTCGTCGCTGATATCGCTTCAACCTCCCATGCAAATTTTATCTCCTTTTGTTCGAGCAGCGGACAGGTTCCTTCAGGGTGGAGAGAAGGTGATGTGTTTTTCTTGTTCTCTCTTCGTTGCACCGCCATCAGTTGCGTGATGCTAAAACTCGCCCCACAGTAAGGTTATCTGATGTAACTGTCCTGTACAGCGGGCCCGATTGTGTGTTCGTGTCTCTTTTTTGCTCAAGTTTATTTGCTCATCGCTGATTTCGCTTCAACCTCTCATGCATATTTATTCTCCTTTTGTTTGAGCAGGAGAATGGTTCCTTCAGGGGGGAGGGAATGTGTTATGTTTTTCTTCTGCTCGCTTCATTGTACCGCCATCAGTTGCGTGATGCAAAGCGCTCGCCCCACAGGACGTTTATCTTATGTAACTGTCCTGTACAGTGGGCCCGTTCGTGTCTCTTTTATGCTAAAGTTTATTTGCTCATCGTTGATATCGCTTCATCCTCCCATGCAAATTTATTCTCCTTTTGTTTGAGCAGAAGACTGGTTCCTTCAGAGTGGAGAGAATGTGTTGTTTTTCTTGTGCTATCTCTGTTGCACCGCCATCAGTTGCGTGATGCAAAAAGCTCCCCCCACAGGACGTTTAACTGATGTAACTGTCCTGTACACTGGGCCCGATTGTATGTTCGTGTCTCTTTTATGCTCATGTACATTTGCTCACCGCTGATATCGCTTCAACCTCCCATGCAAATTTGATCTAATTTTGTTTGAGCAGGAGACTGGTTCCTTCAGGGTGGAGAGAATGTGTTGTGTTTTTCTTCTGCTCGCTTCATTGCACCACCATCAGTTGCGTGATGCAAAAAGCTCGCCCCACAGGACGTTTATCTGATGTAACTGTCATGTACAGTGGGCCCGTTCGTGTCTCTTTTATGCTCATGTATATTTGCTCATCGCTGATATCGCTTCAACCTCCCATGCAAATTTATTCTGCTTTTGTTTGAGCAGAAGACTGGTTCCTTCAGGGTGGAGAGAATGTGTTGTTTTTCTGTGCTCTCTCCGTTGCACCGCCATCTGTTGCGTGATGCAAAAAGCTCGCCCCACAGTACGTTTATATTATGTAAATGTCCTGTACAGTGGAACCGATTGTGTGTTCGTGTCTCTTTTTGCTCGAGTTTATTTGCTCATCGCTGATATCGCTTCAACCTCCCATGCTAATTTGTTATGCTTTTGTTTGAGCTGGAGACTGGTTCCTTCAGGGTGGAGAGAATGTGTTGTGTTTTTCTTGTGCTCTCTTCGTTGCACCGCCATCAGTTTCGTGATGCAAAAAGCTCGCCCCACAGGACGTTTATCTGATGTAACTGTTCTGTACAGTGGGCCCGTTTGTGTCTCTTTTATGCTAAAGTTTGTTTGCTCATTGCTGATATCGCTTCGACCTCCCATGCAAATTTAATCTAATTTTGCTTGAGCAGGAGACTGGTTCCTTCAGCGTGGAGAGAACGTGTTGCGTTTATTGTGCTCTCTCCGTTGCACCGCCATCAGTTGCGTGATGCAAGAAGCTCGCCCCACAGTACGTTTATATTATGTAAATGTCCTGTACACTGGGCCCGATTGTATGTTCGTGTCTCTTTTATGCTCAAGTATATTTGCTCATCGCTGATATCGCTTCAACCTCCCATGCAAATTTAATCTCCTTTTGTTTGAGCAGGATACAGGTTCCTTCAGGGTGGAGAGAATGTGTTGTGTTTTTCTTGTGCTCTCTTTGTTGCACCGCCATCAGTTGCGTGATGCAAAAAGCTCGCCCCACAGGACGTTTATCTAGAGTAACAGTCCTGTACAGTGGGCCCGATTGTATGTTCGTGTCTCTTTTATGCTCAAGTTTAATTGCTCATCGCTGATATCGCTTCAACGACCCATAAAAATTTAATCTCCTTTTGTTTGAGCAGGAGACTGGTTCCTTCAGGGTGGCGAGAATGTGTTATGTTTTTCTTGCGTTCTCTTCGTTGCACCGCCATCAGTGGCGTGATGCAAAAAGCTCGCCCCACAGGATGTTTATTTGATGTAACTGTCCCGTACATTGGGCGCGATTGCATGTTCGTATCTCTTTTATGCTCGTTTTTTTGCTCGTCGCTGATATCGCTTCAACCTCCCATGCAAATTTTATCTGCTTTTGTTTGAGGAGGAGACTGGTTCCTTCAGGGTGGAGAGAATGTGTTGTGTTTTTCTTGTGCTCTCTTCATTGCACCGCCATCAGTGGCGTGATGCAAAAAGCTCGCCCCACAGGATGTTTATTTGATGTAACTGTCCCGTACATTGGGCGCGATTGCATGTTCGTATCTCTTTTATGCTCGTTTTTTTGCTCGTCGCTGATATCGCTTCAACCTCCCATGCAAATTTTATCTCCTTTTGTTCGAGCAGCGGACAGGTTCCTTCAGGGTGGAGAGAAGGTGATGTGTTTTTCTTGTTCTCTCTTCGTTGCACCGCCATCAGTTGCGTGATGCTAAAACTCGCCCCACAGTAAGGTTATCTGATGTAACTGTCCTGTACAGCGGGCCTGATTGTGTGTTCGTGTCTCTTTTTTGCTCAAGTTTATTTGCTCATCGCTGATTTCGCTTCAACCTCTTATGCATATTTAATCTCCTTTTGTTTGAGCAGGAGAATGGTTCCTTCAGGGTGGAGGGAATGTGTTATGTTTTTCTTCTGCTCGCTTCATTGTACCGCCATCAGTTGCGTGATGCAAAGCGCTCGCCCCACAGGACGTTTATCTTATGTAACTGTCCTGTACAGTGGGCCCGTTCGTGTCTCTTTTATGCTAAAGTTTATTTGCTCATCGCTGATATCGCTTCATCCTCCCATGCAAATTTATTCTCCTTTTGTTTGAGCAGAAGACTGGTTCCTTCAGAGTGGAGAGAATGTGTTGTTTTTCTTGTGCTATCTCTGTTGCACCGCCATCAGTTGCGTGATGCAAAAAGCTCCCCCCACAGGACGTTTACCTGATGTAACTGTCCTGTACACTGGGCCCGATTGTATGTTCGTGTCTCTTTTATGCTCATGTATATTTGCTCAACGCTGATATCGCTTCAACCTCCCATGCAAATTTAATCTAATTTTGTTTGAGCAGGAGACTGGTTCCTTCAGGGTGGAGAGAATGTGTTGTGTTTTTCTTCTGCTCGCTTCATTGCACCACCATCAGTTGCGTGATGCAAAAAGCTCGCCCCACAGGACGTTTATCTGATGTAACTGTCATGTACAGTGGGCCCGTTCGTGTCTCTTTTATGCTCATGTATATTTGCTCATCGCTGATATCGCTTCAACCTCCCATGCAAATTTATTCTGCTTTTGTTTGAGCAGAAGACTGGTTCCTTCAGGGTGGAGAGAATGTGTTGTTTTTCTTGTGCTCTCTCCGTTGCACCGCCATCTGTTGCGTGATGCAAAAAGCTCGCCCCACAGTACGTTTATATTATGTAAATGTCCTGTACAGTGGACCCGATTGTGTGTTCGTGTCTCTTTTTTGCTCGAGTTTATTTGCTCATCGCTGATATCGCTTCAACCTCCCATGCTAATTTGTTATGCTTTTGTTTGAGCTGGAGACTGGTTCCTTCAGGGTGGAGAGAATGTGTTGTGTTTTTCTTGTGCTCTCTTCGTTGCACCGCCATCAGTTTCGTGATGCAAAAAGCTCGCCCCACAGGACGTTTATCTGATGTAACTGTTCTGTACAGTGGGCCCGTTTGTGTCTCTTTTATGCTAAAGTTTGTTTGCTCATTGCTGATATCGCTTCGACCTCCCATGCAAATTTAATATAATTTTGCTTGAGCAGGAGACTGGTTCCTTCAGCGTGGAGAGAACGTGTTGCGTTTATTGTGCTCTCTCCGTTGCACCGCCATCAGTTGCGTGATGCAAGAAGCTCGCCCCACAGTACGTTTATATTATGTAAATGTCCTGTACACTGGGCCCGATTGTATGTTCGTGTCTCTTTTATGCTCAAGTATATTTGCTCATCGCTGATATCGCTTCAACCTCCCATGCAAATTTAATCTCCTTTTGTTTGAGCAGGATACAGGTTCCTTCAGGGTGGAGAGAATGTGTTGTGTTTTTCTTGTGCTCTCTTTGTTGCACCGCCATCAGTTGCGTGATGCAAAAAGCTCGCCCCACAGGACGTTTATCTAGAGTAACAGTCCTGTACAGTGGGCCCGATTGTATGTTCGTGTCTCTTTTATGCTCAAGTTTAATTGCTGATCGCTGATATCGCTTCAACGACCCATAAAAATTTAATCTCCTTTTGTTTGAGCAGGAGACTGGTTCCTTCAGGGTGGCGAGAATGTGTTGTGTTTTTCTTGCGTTCTCTTCGTTGCACCGTCATCACTTGCGTGATGGAAAAACCTTGCCCCATAGGATGATTATCTGATGTAACTGTCCTGTACAGTGGGCCCGATTGTATGTTCGTGTCTATTTTATGCTCAAGTTCATTTGCTCATCGCTGATATCGCTTCAACCTCCGATGCAAATTTATTCTCCTTTTGTTTGAGCAGAAGACTGGTTCCTTCAGGGTTGAGAGAATGTGTTGTTTTTTTCTTGTGCTCTCTTCATTGCACCGCCATCAGTGGCGTGATGCAAAAAGCTCGCCCCACAGGATGTTTATTTGATGTAACTGTCCCGTACATTGGGCGCGATTGCATGTTCGTATCTCTTTTATGCTCGTTTTTTTGCTCGTCGCTGATATCGCTTCAACCTCCCATGCAAATTTTATCTCCTTTTGTTCGAGCAGCGGACAGGTTCCTTCAGGGTGGAGAGAAGGTGATGTGTTTTTCTTGTTCTCTCTTCGTTGCACCGCCATCAGTTGCGTGATGCTAAAACTCGCCCCACAGTAAGGTTATCTGATGTAACTGTCCTGTACAGCGGGCCCGATTGTGTGTTCGTGTCTCTTTTTTGCTCAAGTTTATTTGCTCAACGCTGATTTCGCTTCAACCTCTCATGCATATTTAATCTCCTTTTGTTTGAGCAGGAGAATGGTTCCTTCAGGGTGGAGGGAATGTGTTATGTTTTTCTTCTGCTCGCTTCATTGTACCGCCATCAGTTGCGTGATGCAAAGCGCTCGCCCCACAGGACGTTTATCTTATGTAACTGTCCTGTACAGTGGGCCCGTTCGTGTCTCTTTTATGCTAAAGTTTATTTGCTCATCGCTGATATCGCTTCATCCTCCCATGCAAATTTATTCTCCTTTTGTTTGAGCAGAAGACTGGTTCCTTCAGAGTGGAGAGAATGTGTTGTTTTTCTTGTGCTATCTCTGTTGCACCGCCATCAGTTGCGTGATGCAAAAAGCTCCCCCCACAGGACGTTTAACTGATGTAACTGTCCTGTACACTGGGCCCGATTGTATGTTCGTGTCTCTTTTATGCTCATGTATATTTGCTCACCGCTGATATCGCTTCAACCTCCCATGCAAATTTAATCTAATTTTGTTTGAGCAGGAGACTGGTTCCTTCAGGGTGGAGAGAATGTGTTGTGTTTTTCTTCTGCTCGCTTCATTGCACCACCATCAGTTGCGTGATGCAAAAAGCTCGCCCCACAGGACGTTTATCTGATGTAACTGTCATGTACAGTGGGCCCGTTCGTGTCTCTTTTATGCTCATGAATATTTGCTCATCGCTGATATCGCTTCAACCTCCCATGCAAATTTATTCTGCTTTTGTTTGAGCAGAAGACTGGTTCCTTCAGGGTGGAGAGAATGTGTTGTTTTTCTTGTGCTCTCTCCGTTGCACCGGCATCTGTTGCGTGATGCAAAAAGCTCGCCCCACAGTACGTTTATATTATGTAAATGTCCTGTACAGTGGACCCGATTGTGTGTTCGTGTCTCTTTTTTGCTCGAGTTTATTTGCTCATCGCTGATATCGCTTCAACCTCCCATGCTAATTTATGCTTTTGTTTGAGCTGGAGACTGGTTCCTTCAGGGTGGAGAGAATGTGTTGTGTTTTTCTTGTGCTCTCTTCGTTGCACCGCCATCAGTTTCGTGATGCAAAAAGCTCGCCCCACAGGACGTTTATCTGATGTAACTGTTCTGTACAGTGGGCCCGTTTGTGTCTCTTTTATGCTAAAGTTTGTTTGCTCATTGCTGATATCGCTTCGACCTCCCATGCAAATTTAATCTAATTTTGCTTGAGCAGGAGGCTGGTTCCTTCAGCGTGGAGAGAACGTGTTGCGTTTATTGTGCTCTCTCCGTTGCACCGCCATCAGTTGCGTGATGCAAGAAGCTCGCCCCACAGTACGTTTATATTATGTAAATGTTCTGTACACTGGGCCCGATTGTATGTTCGTGTCTCTTTTATGCTCAAGTATATTTGCTCATCGCTGATATCGCTTCAACCTCCCATGCAAATTTAATCTCCTTTTGTTTGAGCAGGATACAGGTTCCTTCAGGGTGGAGAGAATGTGTTGTGTTTTTCTTGTGCTCTCTTTGTTGCACCGCCATCAGTTGCGTGATGCAAAAAGCTCGCCCCACAGGACGTTTATCTAGAGTAACAGTCCTGTACAGTGGGCCCGATTGTATGTTCGTGTCTCTTTTATGCTCAAGTTTAATTGCTCATCGCTGATATCGCTTCAACGACCCATATAAATTTAATCTCCTTTTGTTTGAGCAGGAGACTGGTTCCTTCAGGGTGGCGAGAATGTGTTGTGTTTTTCTTGCGTTCTCTTCGTTGCACCGTCATCACTTGCGTGATGGAAAAACCTCGCCCCATAGGATGATTATCTGATGTAACTGTCCTGTACAGTGGGCCCGATTGTATGTTCGTGTCTATTTTATGCTCAAGTTCATTTGCTCATCGCTGATATCGCTTCAACCTCCGATGCAAATTTATTCTCCTTTTGTTTGAGCAGAAGACTGGTTCCTTCAGGCTGGAGAAAATGTGTTGTTTTTCTTGTGCTCTCTCCGTTGCACCGCCATAAGTTGCGTGATGCAAAAAGCTCGCCCCACAGTACATTTATCTGATGTAACTGACCTGTACAGTGGGCCCGATTTTGTGTTCGTGTCTCTTTTTTG
Source organism: Amblyomma americanum (assembly GCF_052857255.1). Taxonomy (NCBI): domain Eukaryota; kingdom Metazoa; phylum Arthropoda; class Arachnida; order Ixodida; family Ixodidae; genus Amblyomma; species Amblyomma americanum. Next base: position 896,464 of record NC_135501.1, read on the forward strand.
TTCGAGTTTATTTGCTCATCGCTGATATCGCTTCAACCTCCCACGCAAATTTAATATGCTTTTTTTTTAGCTGGATACTGGTTCCTTGAGTGTGGAGAGAATGTGTTGTGTTTTTCTTGAGCTCTCTTCGTTGCACCGCTATCAGTTCCGTGATGCAAAAAGTTCGCCCCACAGGACGTTTATCTGAAGTAACTGTTCTGTGCGGTGGGCCCGATTGTATGTGTGTGTCTCTTTTATGCTCAAGTTTATTTGCTCATCGCTGATATCGCTTCGACCTCCAATGCAAATTTAATCTCCATTTGTTTGAGCAGGAGACTGGTTCCTTCAGGGTGGAGAGAATGTGTTGTTTTTTCTTGTGCTCTCTTTGTTGCATCGCCATCAGTTGTTAGTAGCGCTTGTCCTTGTCTTCCTTCTCTGTTCTTGTTCCTAGTCGCAGCGCTGGTGAAATTGTGAATATGTACCAACTAGCTCAAACTACCATTTTGCTACAGCTCTCTTCATTGCACCGCCATCAGTGGCGTGATGCAAAAAGCTCGCCCCACAGGATGTTTATTTGATGTAACTGTCCCGTACATTGGGCGCGATTGCATGTTCGTATCTCTTTTATGCTCGTTTTTTTGCTCGTCGCTGATATCGCTTCAACCTCCCATGCAAATTTTATCTCCTTTTGTTCGAGCAGCGGACAGGTTCCTTCAGGGTGGAGAGAAGGTGATGTGTTTTTCTTGTGCTCTCTTCGTTGCACCGCCATCAGTTGCGTGATGCTAAAACTCGCCCCACAGTAAGGTTATCTGATGTAACTGTCCTGTACAGCGGGCCCGATTGTGTGTTCGTGTCTCTTTTTTGCTCAAGTTTATTTGCTCATCGCTGATTTCGCTTCAACCTCTCATGCATATTTAATCTCCTTTTGTTTGAGCAGGAGAATGGTTCCTTCAGGGTGGAGGGAATGTGTTATGTTTTTCTTCTGCTCGCTTCATTGTACCGCCATCAGTTGCGTGATGCAAAGCGCTCGCACCACAGGACGTTTATCTTATGTAACTGTCCTGTACAGTGGGCCCGTTCGTGTCTCTTTTATGCTAAAGTTTATTTGCTCTTCGCTGATATCGCTTCATCCTCCCATGCAAATTTATTCTCCTTTTGTTTGAGCTGGATACTGGTTCCTTCAGTGTGGAGAGAATGTGTTGTGTTTTTCTTGAGCTCTCTTCGTTGCACCGCTATCAGTTCCGTGATGCAAAAATTTCGCCCCACAGGACGTTTATCTGAAGTAACTGTTCTGTGCGGTGGGCCCGATTATATGTCTGTGTCTCTTTTATGCTCAAGTTTATTTGCTCATCGCTGATATCGCTTCGACCTCCAATGCAAATTTAATCTCCTTTTGTTTGAGCAGGAGACTGGTTCCTTCAGGGTGGAGAGAATGTGTTGTTTTTTCTTGTGCTCTCTTTGTTGCATCGCCATCAGTTGCGTGATGCAAAAACCTCGCCCGACAGGACGTTTATCTGATGTAACTGTCCTGTACAGTGGGCCCGTTCGTGTCTCTTTTTTGCTCAAGTTTATTTGCTCATCGCTGATATCGCTTCAACCTCCCATGTAAATTTAATCTCCTTTTGTTTGAGCAGGAGACTGGTTCCTTCAGGGTGGAGAGAATGTGTTGTGTTTTTCTTCTGCTCGCTTCATTGCACCACCATCAGTTGCGTGATGCAAAAAGCTCGCCCCACAGGACGTTTATCTGATGTAACTGTCGTGTACAGTGGGCCCGTTCGTGTCTCTTTTATGCTAAAGTTTATTTGCTCATCGCTGATATCGGTTCAACCTCCCATGCAAATTTAATCTCCTTTTGTTCGAGCAGGAGTCTGGTTACTTCAGGGTGGAGAGAATGTGTTGTGTTTTTCTTCTGCTCACTTCATTGCACCGCCATCAGTTGCGTGATGCAAAAAGCTCGCCCCACGGGACGTTTATCTGATGTAACTGTCTTTTACAGTGGGCCGTTTGTGTCTCTTCTATGCTTAAGTTTGTTTGCTCATCGCTGATTTTGCTTCAACCTCTCATGCATATTTATTCTGCTTTTGTTTGAGCAGGAGACTGGTTCCTTCAGGGTGGAGAGAATGTGTTGTGTTTTTCTTGTGCTCTCTTCGTTGCACCGCCATCAGTGGCGTGATGCAAAAAGCTCGCGCCACAGGACGTTTATTTGATGTAACTGTCCCGTACAGTGGGCCCGATTGCATGTTCGTGTCTCTATTATGCTCAAAATGTTTTGCTCGTCGCTGATATCGCTTCAACCACCCATGCAAATTTTATCTCCTCTTGTTCGTGCAGCGGACAGGTTCCTTCATGGTGGAGAGAATGTGTTATGCTTTTGTTGTGCTCGCTTCATTGCATCGCCATCAGTTGCGTGATGCAAAAAGCTCGCCCCACAGGACGTTTGTCTGGTGTAACTATCCTGTACAGTGGGCCCGATTTTGTGTTCGTGTCTCTTTTTTGCTCAAGTTTATTTGCTCATCGCTGATTTCGCTTCAACCTCTCATGCATATTTAATCTCCTTTTGTTTGAGCAGGAGACTGGTTCATTCAGGGTGGAGAGAATGTGTTGTGTTTATCTTGCGCTCTCTTCGTTGCACCGCCATCAGTGGCGTGATGGAAAAAGCTCGCCCCACAGGACGTTTATTTGATGTAACTGCCCCGTACAGTGGGCCCGATTGCATGTTCGTGTCTCTATTATGCTCAAAATGTTTTGCTCGTCGCTGATATCGCTTCAACCTCGAATGCAAATTTTATCTCCTTTTGTTCGTGCAGCGCACAGGTTCCTTCAGGGTAGAGAGAATGTGTTATGTTTTTGTTGTGCTCGCTTCATTGCATCGCCATCAGTTGCGTGATGCAAAAAGCTCGCCCCACAGGACGTTTATCTGATGTAACTGTCCTGTACAGTGGGCCCGATTGTATGTTCGTGTCTCTTTTATGCTCAAGTTTATTTGCTCATCGCTGATATCGCTTCAACCTCCCATGTAAATTTTATCTGCTTTTGTTTGAGGAGGAGACTGGTTCCTTCAGGGTGGAGAGAATGTGTTGTGTTTTTCTTGTGCTCTCTTTATTGCACCGCCATTAGTGGCGTGATGCGAAAAGCTCGCCCCACAGGATGTTTATTTGATGTAACTGTCCCGTACATTGGGCGCGATTGCATGTTCGTATCTCTTTTATGCTCAAGATTTTTTGCTCGTCGCTGATATCGCTTCAACCTCCCATGCAAATTTTCTCTCCTTTTGTTCGAGCAGCGGACAGGTTCCTTCAGGGTGGAGAGAAGGTGATGTGTTTTACTTGTGCTCTCTTCGTTGCACCGCCATCAGTTGCGTGATGCTAAAACTCGCCCCACAGTAAGGTTATCTGATGTATCTGTCCTGTACAGCGGGCCCGATTGTGTGTTCGTGTCTCTTTCTTGCTCAAGTTTATTTGTTCATCGCTGATTTCGCTTCAACCCCTCATGCATATTTAATCTCCTTTTGTTTGAGCAGGAGAATGGTTCCTTCAGGGTGGCGAGAATGTGTTGTGTTTTTCTTGCGCTCTCTTCGTTGCACCGTCATCACTTGCGTGAAGGAAAAACCTCGCCCCATAGGATGTTTATCTGATGTAACTGTCCTGTACAGTGGGCCCAATTGTATGTTCGCGTCTCTTTTATGCTCAAGTTTATTTGCGCATCGCTGATATCGCTTCAACCTCTCATGCATATTTAATCTCCTTTTGTTTGAGCAGGAGAATGGTTCCTTAAGGGTGGCGAGAATGTGTTGTGTTTTTCTTGCGCTCTCTTCGTTGCACCGTCATCACTTGCGTGAAGGAAAAACCTCGCCCCATAGGATGTTTATCTGATGTAACTGTCCTGTACAGTGGGCCCAATTGTATGTTCGCGTCTCTTTTATGCTCAAGTTTATTTGCGCATCGCTGATATCGCTTCAACCTCCCATGCAAATTTAATCTCCTTTTGTTTGAGCAGAAGACTGGTTCCTTCAGGCTGGAGAAAATGTGTTGTTTTTCTTGTGCTCTCTCCGTTGCACCGCCATGAGTTGCGTGATGCAAAAAGCTCACCCCACAGTAGGTTCATCTGATGTAACTGTCGTGTACAGTGGGCCCGATTGTGTGTTCGTGTCTCTTTTTTGCTCAAGTTTATTTGCTCATCGCTGATTTCGCTTCAACCTCTCATGCATATTTAATCTCTTTTTGTTTGAGCAGGAGAATGGTTCCTTCAGGGTGGAGAGAATGTGTTATGTTTTTCTTCTGCTCGCTTCATTGTACCACCATCAGTTGCGTGATGCAAAGCGCTCGCCCCACATGACGTTTATCTTATGTAACTGTCCTGTACAGTGGGCCCGTTCGTGTCTCTTTTATGCTAAAGTTTATTTGCTCATCGCTGATATCGCTTCATCCTCCCATGCAAATTTAATCTCCTTTTGTTTGAGCCGAAGACTGGTTCCTTCAGAGTGGAGAGAATGTGTTGTTTTTCTTGTGCTCTCTCCGTTGCACCGCCATCAGTTGCGTGATGCAAAAAGCTCGCCCCACAGGACGTTTATCTGATGTAACTGTCGTGTACAGTGGGCCCGTTCGTGTCTCTTTTATGCTAAAGTTTATTTGCTCATCGCTGATATCGGTTCAACCTCCCATGCAAATTTAATCTCCTTTTGTTCGAGCAGGAGTCTGGTTACTTCAGGGTGGAGAGAATGTGTTGTGTTTTTCTTCTGCTCACTTCATTGCACCGCCATCAGTTGCGTGATGCAAAAAGCTCGCCCCACGGGACGTTTATCTGATGTAACTGTCTTTTACAGTGGGCCGTTTGTGTCTCTTCTATGCTTAAGTTTGTTTGCTCATCGCTGATTTTGCTTCAACCTCTCATGCATATTTATTCTGCTTTTGTTTGAGCAGGAGACTGGTTCCTTCAGGGTGGAGAGAATGTGTTGTGTTTTTCTTGTGCTCTCTTCGTTGCACCGCCATCAGTGGCGTGATGCAAAAAGCTCGCGCCACAGGACGTTTATTTGATGTAACTGTCCCGTACAGTGGGCCCGATTGCATGTTCGTGTCTCTATTATGCTCAAAATGTTTTGCTCGTCGCTGATATCGCTTCAACCACCCATGCAAATTTTATCTCCTCTTGTTCGTGCAGCGGACAGGTTCCTTCATGGTGGAGAGAATGTGTTATGCTTTTGTTGTGCTCGCTTCATTGCATCGCCATCAGTTGCGTGATGCAAAAAGCTCGCCCCACAGGACGTTTGTCTGGTGTAACTATCCTGTACAGTGGGCCCGATTTTGTGTTCGTGTCTCTTTTTTGCTCAAGTTTATTTGCTCATCGCTGATTTCGCTTCAACCTCTCATGCATATTTAATCTCCTTTTGTTTGAGCAGGAGACTGGTTCATTCAGGGTGGAGAGAATGTGTTGTGTTTATCTTGCGCTCTCTTCGTTGCACCGCCATCAGTGGCGTGATGGAAAAAGCTCGCCCCACAGGACGTTTATTTGATGTAACTGCCCCGTACAGTGGGCCCGATTGCATGTTCGTGTCTCTATTATGCTCAAAATGTTTTGCTCGTCGCTGATATCGCTTCAACCTCGAATGCAAATTTTATCTCCTTTTGTTCGTGCAGCGCACAGGTTCCTTCAGGGTAGAGAGAATGTGTTATGTTTTTGTTGTGCTCGCTTCATTGCATCGCCATCAGTTGCGTGATGCAAAAAGCTCGCCCCACAGGACGTTTATCTGATGTAACTGTCCTGTACAGTGGGCCCGATTGTATGTTCGTGTCTCTTTTATGCTCAAGTTTATTTGCTCATCGCTGATATCGCTTCAACCTCCCATGTAAATTTTATCTGCTTTTGTTTGAGGAGGAGACTGGTTCCTTCAGGGTGGAGAGAATGTGTTGTGTTTTTCTTGTGCTCTCTTTATTGCACCGCCATTAGTGGCGTGATGCGAAAAGCTCGCCCCACAGGATGTTTATTTGATGTAACTGTCCCGTACATTGGGCGCGATTGCATGTTCGTATCTCTTTTATGCTCAAGATTTTTTGCTCGTCGCTGATATCGCTTCAACCTCCCATGCAAATTTTCTCTCCTTTTGTTCGAGCAGCGGACAGGTTCCTTCAGGGTGGAGAGAAGGTGATGTGTTTTACTTGTGCTCTCTTCGTTGCACCGCCATCAGTTGCGTGATGCTAAAACTCGCCCCACAGTAAGGTTATCTGATGTATCTGTCCTGTACAGCGGGCCCGATTGTGTGTTCGTGTCTCTTTCTTGCTCAAGTTTATTTGTTCATCGCTGATTTCGCTTCAACCCCTCATGCATATTTAATCTCCTTTTGTTTGAGCAGGAGAATGGTTCCTTCAGGGTGGCGAGAATGTGTTGTGTTTTTCTTGCGCTCTCTTCGTTGCACCGTCATCACTTGCGTGAAGGAAAAACCTCGCCCCATAGGATGTTTATCTGATGTAACTGTCCTGTACAGTGGGCCCAATTGTATGTTCGCGTCTCTTTTATGCTCAAGTTTATTTGCGCATCGCTGATATCGCTTCAACCTCTCATGCATATTTAATCTCCTTTTGTTTGAGCAGGAGAATGGTTCCTTAAGGGTGGCGAGAATGTGTTGTGTTTTTCTTGCGCTCTCTTCGTTGCACCGTCATCACTTGCGTGAAGGAAAAACCTCGCCCCATAGGATGTTTATCTGATGTAACTGTCCTGTACAGTGGGCCCAATTGTATGTTCGCGTCTCTTTTATGCTCAAGTTTATTTGCGCATCGCTGATATCGCTTCAACCTCCCATGCAAATTTAATCTCCTTTTGTTTGAGCAGAAGACTGGTTCCTTCAGGCTGGAGAAAATGTGTTGTTTTTCTTGTGCTCTCTCCGTTGCACCGCCATGAGTTGCGTGATGCAAAAAGCTCACCCCACAGTAGGTTCATCTGATGTAACTGTCGTGTACAGTGGGCCCGATTGTGTGTTCGTGTCTCTTTTTTGCTCAAGTTTATTTGCTCATCGCTGATTTCGCTTCAACCTCTCATGCATATTTAATCTCTTTTTGTTTGAGCAGGAGAATGGTTCCTTCAGGGTGGAGAGAATGTGTTATGTTTTTCTTCTGCTCGCTTCATTGTACCACCATCAGTTGCGTGATGCAAAGCGCTCGCCCCACATGACGTTTATCTTATGTAACTGTCCTGTACAGTGGGCCCGTTCGTGTCTCTTTTATGCTAAAGTTTATTTGCTCATCGCTGATATCGCTTCATCCTCCCATGCAAATTTAATCTCCTTTTGTTTGAGCCGAAGACTGGTTCCTTCAGAGTGGAGAGAATGTGTTGTTTTTCTTGTGCTCTCTCCGTTGCACCGCCATCAGTTGCGTGATGCAAAAAGCTCGCCCCACAGGACGTTTAACCTATGTAACTGTCCTGTACACTGGGCCCGATTGTATGTTCGTCTTGGTGAAAAAAGAGCGCACAAGCAGACACAGACAGAAAGAAGGGGACAAGCGCTGAACTAGCAACTGAGGTTTTATTGAGAAGCATGGCGAAATATATACAGCACAGCATTCAGCATTCAAAAAACATATAAACAGCACATAAAAGGCGGATAAGAAGCCAGCATCCAAAATCATCGCTTAACGTTGCATATCCAAGAATTTCATCTCTTTTGTTGAAAGAAGGATAGACGGAGTGACGGCCTTTTCTATTGACATCAAGGATTTGTTTTATTCACTACCGCATGATAGATTAATGTCGTGTGTAGAAACGTGCATTGATAAGGCAGAAGACTGGTTTGAGCAGAAGACTGGTTCCTTCAGGGTGGAGAGAATGTGTCGTGTTTTCCTTGTGCTCTCTTCGTTGCACCGCCATCAGTTTCGTGATGCAAAAAGCTCGCCCCACAGGACGTTTATCTGATGTAACTGTTCTGTACAGTGGGCCCGTTTGTGTCTCTTTTATGCTAAAGTTTGTTTGCTCATTGCTGATATCGCTTCGACCTCCCATGCAAATTTAATCTAATTTTGCTTGAGCAGGAGACTGGTTCCTTCAGCGTGGAGAGAACGTGTTGCGTTTATTGTGCTCTCTCCGTTGCACCGCCATCAGTTGCGTGATGCAAGAAGCTCGCCCCACAGTACGTTTATATTATGTAAATGTCCTGTACACTGGGCCCGATTGTATGTTCGTGTCTCTTTTATGCTCAAGTATATTTGCTCATCGCTGATATCGCTTCAACCTCTCATGCAAATTTAATCTCCTTTTCTTTGAGCAGGAGACTGGTTCCTTCAGGGTGGAGAGAATGTGTTGTGTTTTTCTTGTGCTCTCTTCGTTGCACCACCTTCAGTGGCGTGATGCAAAAAGCTCGCGCCACAGGACGTTTATTTGATGTAACTGTCCCGTACAGTGGGCCCGATTGCATGTTCGTGTCTCTATTATGCTCAAGATTTTTTGCTCGTCGCTGATATCGCTTCAACCACCCATGCAAATTTTATCTTCTCTTGTTCGTGCAGCGGACAGGTTCCGTCATGGTGGAGAGATTGTGTTATGCTTTTGTTGTGCTCGCTTCATTGCACCGCCATCAGTGGCGTGATGCAAAAAGTTCGCCCCACAGGACGTTTATTTGATGCAACTGTCCCGTACAGTGGGCCCGATTGCATGTTCGTGTCTCTTTTATGCTCAAGATTTTTTGCTCGTCGCTGATATCGCTTCAACCTCCCATGCAAATTTTATCTCCTTTTGTTCGAACAGCGGACAGGTTCCTTCAGGATGGAGAGAAGGATTTGTGTTTTTCTTGTGCTCTCTTCGTTGCACCGCCATCAGTTGCGTGATGCAAAAAGCTCGCCCCACAGTAAGTTTATCTGATGCAACTGTCCTGTTCAGCGGGCCCGATTGTGTGTTCGTGTCTCTTTTTTGCTCAAGTTTATTTGCTCATCGCTGATTTCGCTACAACCTCTGATGCATATTTAATCTCCTTTTGTTTGAGCAGGAGACTGGTTCCTTCAGGGTGAAGAGAATGTGTTATGTTTTTGTTCTGCTCTCTTCGTAGCACCGCCATCAGTTGCGTCATGCAAAAAGCTCGCCCCACAGTACGTTTATCTGATGTAACTGTCCTGTACACTGGGCCCGATTGTATGTTCGTGTCTCTTTTATGCTCAAGTATATTTGCTCAACGCTGATATCGCTTCAACCTCCCATGCAAATTTAATCTGCTTTTGTTTGAGCAGGAGACTGGTTCCTTCATTGTGGAGAGAATGTGTTGTGTTTTTCTTCTGCTCGCTTCATTGCACCACCATCAGTGTCGTGATGCAAAAAGCTCGCCCCACAGGACGTTTATCTGATGTAACTGTCATGTACAGTGGGCCCATTCGTGTCTCTTTTATGCTAAAGTTTATTTGCTCATCGCTGATATCGCTTCAACCGCCCATGCAAATTTAATCTCCTTTTGTTTGAGCAGGAGACTGGTTCCTTCAGGGTGGAGAGAATGTGTTGTGTTTTTCTTCTGCTCACTTCATTGCACCGCCATCGGTTGCATGATGCAAAAAGCTCGCCCCACGGGACGTTTATCTGATGTAACTGTCTTTTACAGTGGGCCGTTTGTGTCTCTTTTATGCTTAAGTTTGTTTGCTCATCGCTGATATCGCTTCAACCTCCCATGCAAATTTAATCTAATTTTGTTTGAGCAGGAGACTGGTTCCTTCAGGGTGGAGAGAATGTGTTGTGTTTTTCTTGTGCTCTATTCGTTGCACCGCCATCAGTGGCGTGATGCAAAAAGCTCGCCCCACAGGACGTTTATTTGATGTAACTGTCCCGTACAGTGGGCCCGATTGCATGTTCGTGTCTCTATTATGCTCAAGATTTTTTGCTCGTCGCTGATTTCGCTTCAACCTCTCATGCATATTTAATCTCCTTTTGTTTGAGCAGGAGACTGGTTCCTTCAGGGTGGGGAGAATGTGTTGTGTTTTTCTTGTGCTCTCTTCGTTGCACCGCCATCAGTGGCGTGATGCAAAAAGCTCGCCCCACAGGACGTTTATTTGATGTAACTGTCCCGTACAGTGGGCCCGATTGCATGTTCGTGTCTCTATTATGCTCAAGATTTTTTGCTCGTCGCTGATATCGCTTCAACCTCCCATGCAAAATTTATCTCCTTTTGTTCGTGCAGCGGACAGGTTCCTTCAGGGTGGAGAGAATGTGTTATGTTTTTGTTGTGCTCGCTTCATTGCATCGCCATCAGTTGCGTGGTGCAAAAAGCTCGCCCCGCAGGACGTTTGTCTGGTGTAACTGTCCTGTAAAGTGGGCCCGATTTTGTGTTCGTGTCTCTTTTTTGCTCAAGTTTATTTGCTCATCGCTGATTTCGCTTCAACCTCCCATGCATATTTATTCTCCTTTTGTTTGAGCAGGAGACTGATTCCTTCAAGTTGGAGAGAATGTGTTGTGTTTTTCTTGTGCTCTCTTCGTTGCACCGCCATCAGTGGCGTGATGCAAAAAGCTCGCCCCACAGGACGTTTATTTGATGTAACTGTGCCGTACAGTGGGCCCGATTGCATGTTCGTGTCTCTATTATGCTCAAGATTTTTTGCTCGTCGCTGATATCGCTTCAACCTCCCATGCAAATTTTATCTCCTTTTGTTCGTGCAGCGGACAGGTTCCTTCAGGGTGGAGCGAATGTGTTATGTTTTTGTTGTGCTCGCTTCATTGCATCGCCATCAGTTGCGTGATGCAAAAAGCTCGCCCCACAGGACGTTTTCTGATGTAACTGTCCTGTACAGTGGGCCCGATTGTGTGTTCGTGTCTCTTTTATGCTCAAGTTTATTTGCTCATCGCTGATATCGCTTCAACCTCCCATGCAAATTTTATCTGCTTCTGTTTGAGGAGGAGACTGGTTCCTTCAGGGTGGAGAGAATGTGTTGTGTTTTTCTTCTGCTCTCTTCATTGCACCGCCATCAGTGGCGTGATGCAAAAAGCTCGCTCCACAGGATGTTTATTTGATGTAACTGTCCCGTACATTGGGCGCGATTGCATGTTCGTATCTCTTTTATGCTCAAGTTTTTTTTGCTCGTCGCTGATATCGCTTCAACCTCCCATGCAAATTTTATCTCCTTTTGTTCGAGCAGCGGACAGGTTCCTTCAGGGTGGAGAGAAGGTGATGTGTTTTTCTTGTGCTCTCTTCGTTGCACCACCATCAGTTGCGTGATGATAAACTCGCCCCACAGTAAGGCTATCTGATGTAACTGTCCTGTACAGGGGCCCGAATGTGTGTTCGTGTCTCTTCTTTGCTCATGTTTATTTGCTCATCGCTGATATCGCTTCAACCTCCCATGCAAATTTAATATGCTTTTGTTTGAGCTGGATACTGGTTCCTTCAGTGTGGAGATAATGTGTTGTGTTTTTCTTGAGCTCTCTTCGTTGCACCGCTATCAGTAGCGTGATGCAAAAAGTTCGCCCCACAGGACGTTTATCTGAAGTAACTGTTCTGTGCAGTGGGCACGATTGTATGTTCGTGTCTCTTTTATGCTCAAGTATATTTGCTCATCGCTGATATCGCTTCGACCTCCCATGCAAATTTAATCTCCTTTTGTTTGAGCAGGAGACTGGTTCCTTCAGGGTGGAGAGAATGTGTTGTTTTTTCTTGTGCTCTCTTCGTTGCACCGCCATCAGTTGCGTGATGCAAAAAGCTCGCCCCACAGAACGTTTATCTGATGTAACTGTCCAGTACAGTGGGCCCGTTCGTGTCTCTTTTATGCTCAAGTTTATTTGCTTATCGCTGATACCGCTTTAACCTCCCATGCAAATTTAATCTCCTTTTGTTTGAGCAGGAGACTGGTTCCTTCAGGGTGGAGAGAATGTGTTGTGTTTTTCTTCTGCTCACTTCATTGCACCGCCATCGGTTGCATGATGCAAAAAGCTCGCCCCACGGGATGTTTATCTGATGTAACTGTCTTTTACAGTGGGCCGTTTGTGTCTCTTTTATGCTTAAGTTTGTTTGCTCATCGCTGATATCGCTTCAACCTCCCATGCAAATTTAATCTAATTTTGTTTGAGCAGGAGACTGGTTCCTTCAGGGTGGAGATAATGTGTTGTGTTTTTCTTGTGCTCTATTCGTTGCACCGCCATCAGTGGCGTGATGCAAAAAGCTCGCCCCACAGGACGTTTATTTGATGTAACTGTCCCGTACAGTGGGCCCGATTGCATGTTCGTGTCTCTATTATGCTCAAGATTTTTTGCTCGTCGCTGATTTCGCTTCAACCTCTCATGCATATTTAATCTCCTTTTGTTTGAGCAGGAGACTGGTTCCTTCAGGGTGGGGAGAATGTGTTGTGTTTTTCTTGTGCTCTCTTCGTTGCACCGCCATCAGTGGCGTGATGCAAAAAGCTCGCCCCACAGGACGTTTATTTGATGTAACTGTCCCGTACAGTGGGCCCGATTGCATGTTCGTGTCTCTATTATGCTCAAGATTTTTTGCTCGTCGCTGATATCGCTTCAACCTCCCATGCAAAATTTATCTCCTTTTGTTCGTGCAGCGGACAGGTTCCTTCAGGGTGGAGAGAATGTGTTATGTTTTTGTTGTGCTCGCTTCATTGCATCGCCATCAGTTGCGTGATGCAAAAAGCTCGCCCCGCAGGACGTTTGTCTGGTGTAACTGTCCTGTAAAGTGGGCCCGATTTTGTGTTCGTGTCTCTTTTTTGCTCAAGTTTATTTGCTCATCGCTGATTTCGCTTCAACCTCTCATGCATATTTAATCTCCTTTTGTTTGAGCAGGAGACTGGTTCCTTCAGGGTGGAGAGAATGTGTTGTGTTTTTCTTGTGCTCTCTTCGTTGCACCGCCATCAGTGGCGTGATGCAAAAAGATCGCCCCACAGGACGTTTATTTGATGTAACTGTGCCGTACAGTGGGCCCGATTGCATGTTCGTGTCTCTATTATGCTCAAGATTTTTTGCTCGTCGCTGATATCGCTTCAACCTCCCATGCAAATTTTATCTCCTTTTGTTCGTGCAGCGGACAGGTTCCTTCAGGGTGGAGCGAATGTGTTATGTTTTTGTTGTGCTCGCTTCATTGCATCGCCATCAGTTGCGTGATGCAAAAAGCTCGCCCCACAGGACGTTTATCTGATGTAACTGTCCTGTACAGTGGGCCCGATTGTGTGTTCGTGTCTCTTTTATGCTCAAGTTTATTTGCTCATCGCTGATATCGCTTCAACCTCCCATGCAAATTTTATCTGCTTTTGTTTGAGGAGGAGACTGGTTCCTTCAGGGTGGAGAGAATGTGTTGTGTTTTTCTTCTGCTCTCTTCATTGCACCGCCATCAGTGGCGTGATGCAAAAAGCTCGCCCCACAGGATGTTTATTTGATGTAACTGTCCCGTACATTGGGCGCGATTGCATGTTCGTATCTCTTTTATGCTCAAGTTTTTTTTGCTCGTCGCTGATATCGCTTCAACCTCCCATGCAAATTTTATCTCCTTTTCTTCGAGCAGCGGACAGGTTCCTTCAGGGTGGAGAGAAGGTGATGTGTTTTTCTTGTGCTCTCTTCGTTGCACCACCATCAGTTGCGTGATGATAAACTCGCCCCACAGTAAGGCTATCTGATGTAACTGTCCTGCACAGGGGCCCGATTGTGTATTCGTGTCTCTTCTTTGCTCATGTTTATTTGCTCATCGCTGATATCGCTTCAACCTCCCATGCAAATTTAATATGCTTTTGTTTGAGCTGGATACTGGTTCCTTCAGTGTGGAGATAATGTGTTGTGTTTTTCTTGAGCTCTCTTCGTTGCACCGCTATCAGTTGCGTGATGCAAAAAGTTCGCCCCACAGGACGTTTATCTGAAGTAACTGTTCTGTGCAGTGGGCACGATTGTATGTTCGTGTCTCTTTTATGCTCAAGTATATTTGCTCATCGCTGATATCGCTTCGACCTCCCATGCAAATTTAATCTCCTTTTGTTTGAGCAGGAGACTGGTTCCTTCAGGGTGGAGAGAATTTGTTGTTTTTTCTTGTGCTCTCTTCGTTGCACCGCCATCAGTTGCGTGATGCAAAAAGCTCGCCCCACAGAACGTTTATCTGATGTAACTGTCCAGTACAGTGGGCCCGTTCGTGTCTCTTTTATGCTCAAGTTTATTTGCTTATCGCTGATATCGCTTCAACCTCTCATGCATATTTAATCTGCTTTTGTTTGAGCAGGAGACTGGTTCCTTCAGGGTGGAGAGAATGTGTTGTGTTTTTCTTCTGCTCGCTTCATTGCACCACCATCAGTTGCGTGATGCAAAAAGCTCGCCCCACAGGACGTTTATCTGATGTAACTGTCATGTACAGTGGGCCCGTTCGTGTCTCTTTTATGCTAAAGTTTATTTGCTCATCGCTGATATCGCTTCAACCTCCCATGCAAATTTAATCTCCTTTTGTTTGAGCAGGAGACTGGTTCCTTCAGGGTGGAGAGAATGTGTTGTGTTTTTCTTCTGCTCACTTCATTGCACCGCCATCAGTAGCGTGATGCAAAAAGCTCGCCCCACGGGACGTTTATCTTATGTAACTGTCTTTTACAGTGGGCCGTTTTTGTCTCTTTTATGCTTAAGTTTGTTTGCTCATCGCTGATATCGCTTCAACCTCCAATGCAAATTTAATTTAATTTTGTTTGAGCAAAAGACTGGTTCGTTCAGGGTGGAGAGAATGTGTTGTGTTTTTCTTGTGCTCTCTTCGTTGCACCGCCAACAGTGGCGTGATGCAAAAAGCTCGCCCCACAGGACGTTTATTTGATGTAACTGTCCCGTACAGTGGGCCCGATTGCATGTTCGTGTCTCTATTATGCTCAAGATTTTTTGCTCGTCGCTGATTTCGCTTCAACCTCTCATGCATATTTAATCTCCTTTTGCTTGAGCAGGAGACTGGTTCCTTCAGGGTGGAGAGAATGTGTTGTGTTTTTCTTGTGCTCTCTTTGTTGCACCGCCATCAGTGGCGTGATGCAAAAAGCTCGCCCCACAGGACGTTTATTTGATGTAACTGTCCCGTACAGAGGGCCCGATTGCATGTTCGTGTCTCTATTATGCTCAAGATTTTTTGCTCGTCGCTGATATCGCTTCAACCTCCCATGCAAAATTTATCTCCTTTTGTTCGTGCAGCGGACAGTTTCCTTCAGGGTGGAGAGAATGTGTTATGTTTTTGTTGTGCTCGCTTCACTGCATCGCCATCAGTTGCGTGATGCAAAAAGCTCGCCCCGCAGGATGTTTTTCTGGTGTAACTGTCCTGTACAGTGGGCCCAATTTTGTGTTCGTGTCTCTTTTTTGCTCAAGTTTATTTGCTCATCGCTGATTTCGCTTCAACCTGTCATGCATATTTAATCTCCTTTTGTTTGAGCAGGAGACTGGTTCCTTCAGGGTGGAGAGATGTGTTGTGTTTTTCTTGTGCTCTCTTCGTTGCACCGCCATCAGTGGCGTGATGCAAAAAGCTCGCCCCACAGGACGTTTATTTGATGTAACTGTCCCGTACAGAGGGCCCGATTGCATGTTCGTGTCTCTATTATGCTCAAGATTTTTTGCTCGTCGCTGATATCGCTTCAACCTCCCATGCAAATTTATTCTCCTTTTGTTCGTGCAGCTGACAGGTTCCTTCAGGGTGGAGAGAATGTGTTATGTTTTTGTTGTGCTCGCTTCATTGAATCGCCATCAGTTGCGTGATGCAAAAAGCTCGCCCCACAGGACGTTTATCTGATGAAACTGTCCTGTACAGTGGGCCCGATTGTGTGTTCGTGTCTCTTTTATGCTCAAGTTTATTTGCTCATCGCTGATATCGCTTCAACCTCCCATGCAAATTTAATCTGCTTTTGTTTGAGGAGGAGATTGGTTCCTTCAGGGTGGAGAGAATGTGTGGTGTTTTTCTTGTGCTCTCTTCTTTGCACCGCCATCAGTGGCGTGATGCAAAAAGCTCGCCCCACAGGATGTTTATTTGATGTAACTGTCCCGTACATTGGGCGCGATTGCATGTTCGTATCTCTTTTATGCTCAAGTATTTTTGCTCGTTGCTGATATCACTTCTACCTCCCATGCAAATTTTATCTCCTTTTGTTCGAGCAGCGGACAGGTTCCTTCAGGGTGGAGAGAAGGTGATGTTTTTATTGTGCTCTCTTCTTTGAACCGCCATCATTTGCGTGATGCTAAAACTCGCCCCACAGTAAGGTTATCTGATGTAACTGTCCTGTACAGCGGGCCCGATTGTGTGTTCGTGTCTCTTTTTTGCTCAAGTTTATTTGCTCATCGCTGATTTCGCTTCAACCTCTCATGCATATTTAATGTCCTTTTGTTTGAGCAGGAGAATGGTTCCTTCAGGGTGGAGAGAATGTGTTATGTTTTCCTTCTGCTCGCTTCATTGTACCGCCATCAGTTGCGTGATGCAAAGCGCTCGCCCCACAGGACGTTTATCTTATGTAACTGTCCTGTACAGTGGGCCCGTTCGTGTCTCCTTTATGCTAAAGTTTATTTGCTCATCGCTGATATCGCTTCATCCTCCCATGCAAATTTAATCTCCTTTGTTTGAGCAGAAGACTGGTTCCTTCAGGCTGGAGAAAATGTGTTGTTTTTCTTGTGCTCTCTCCATTGCACCGCCATCAGTTGCGTGATGCAAAAAGCTCGCCCCACAGTACGTTCATCTGATGTAACTGTCCTGTACAGTGGGCCCGATTGTGTGTTCGTGTCTCTTTTTTCCTCAAGTTTATTTGCTCATCGCTGATTTCGCTTCAACCTCTCATGCATATTTTATTTCCTTTTGTTTGAGCAGGAGAGTGGTTCCTTCAGGGTGGAGAGAATGTGTTGTGTTTTTCTTGTGCTCTCTTCGTTGCACCGCCATCAGTGGCGTGATGCAAAAAGCTCGCCCCACAGGACGTTTATTTGATGTAACTGTCCCGTACAGTGCGCCCGATTGCATGTTCGTGTCTCTATTATGCTCAAGATTTTTTGCTCGTCGCTGATTTCGCTTCAACCTCTCATGCATATTTAATCTCCTTTTGTTTGAGCAGGAGACTGGTTCCTTCAGGGTGGAGAGAATGTGTTGTATTTTTCTTGTGCTCTCTTCGTTGCACCGCCATCAGTGGCGTGATGCAAAAAGCTCGCCCCACAGGACGTTTATTTGATGTAACTGTCCCGTACAGTGGGCCCGATTGCATGTTCGTGTCTATTATGCCCAAGATTTTTTGCTCGTCGCTGATATCGCTTAAACCTCCCATGCAAATTTAATCTCCTTTTGTTTGAGCAGAAGACTGGTTCCTTCAGGCTGGAGAAAATGTGTTGTTTTTCTTGTGCTCTCTCCATTGCACCGCCATCAGTTGCGTGATGCAAAAAGCTCGCCCCACAGTACGTTCATGTGATGTAACTGTCCTGTACAGTGGGCCCGATTGTGTGTTCGTGTCTCTTTTTTCCTCAAGTTTATTTGCTCATCGCTGATTTCGCTTCAACCTCTCATGCATATTTAATCTCCTTTTGTTTGAGCAGGAGAGTGGTTCCTTCAGGGTGGAGAGAATGTGTTGTGTTTTTCTTGTGCTCTCTTCGTTGCACCGCCATCAGTGGCGTGATGCAAAAAGCTCGCCCCGCAGGACGTTTGTCTGGTGTAACTGTCCTGTACAGTGGGCCCGATTTTGTGTTCGTGTCTCTTTTTTGCTCAAGTTTATTTGCTCATCGCTGATTTCGCTTCAACCTCTCATGCATATTTAGTCTTCTTTTGTTTGAGCAGGAGACTGGTTCCTTCAGGGTGGAGAGAATGTGTTGTGTTTTTCTTGTGCTCTCTTCGTTGCACCGCCATCAGTGGCGTGATGCAAAAAGCTCGCCCCACAGGACGTTTATTTGATGTAACTGTCCCGTACTGTGGGCCCGATTGCATGTTCGTGTCTCTATTATGCTAAAGATTTTTTGCTTGTCGCTGATATCGCTTCAACCTCCCATGCAAATTTTATCTCCTTTTGTTCGTGCAGCTGACAGGTTCCTTCAGGGTGGAGAGAATGTGTTATGTTTTTGTTGTGCTCGCTTCATTGCATCGCCATCAGTTGCGTGATGCAAAAAGCTCGCCTAACAGGACGTTTATCTGATGTAACTGTCCTGTACAGTGGGCCCGATTGTGTGTTCGTGTCTCTTTTATGCTCAAGTTTATTTGCTCATCGCTGATATCGCTTCAACCTCCCATGCAAATTTAATCTGCTTTTGTTTGAGGAGGAGACTGGTTCCTTCAGGGTGGAGAGAATGTGATGTGTTTTTCTTGTGCTCTCTTCGTTGCACCGCCATCAGTTGCGTGATGCTAAAACTCGCCCCACAGTAAGGTTATCTGATGTAACTGTCCTCTACAGCGGGCCCGATTGTGTGTTCGTGTCTCTTTTTTGCTCAAGTTTATTTGCTCATCGCTGATTTCGCTTCAACCTCTCATGCATATTTAATCTCCTTTTGTTTGAGCAGGAGAATGGTTCCTTCAGGGTGGAGAGAATGTGTTGTTTTTCTTGTGCTCTCTCCGTTGCACCGCCATCAGTTGCGTGATGCAAAAAGCTCGCCCCCACAGGACGTTTAACTGATGTAACTGTCCTGTACACTGGGCCCGATTGTATGTTCGTGTCTCTTTTATGCTCAAGTATATTTGCTCACCGCTGATATCGCTTCAACCTCCCATGCAAATTTAATCTAATTTTGTTTGAGCAGGAGACTGGTTCCTTCAGGGTGGAGAGAATGTGTTGTGTATTTCTTGTGCTCTCTTCGTTGCACCGCCATCAGTGGCGTGATGCAAAAAGTTCGCCCCACAGGACGTTTATTTTATGTAACTGTCCCGTACAGTGGGCCCGATTGCATGTTCGTGTCTCTTTTATGCTCAAGATTTTTTGCTCGTCGCTGATATCGCTTCAACCTCCCATGCAAATTTTATCTCCTTTTTTTCGAGCAGAGGACAGGTTCCTTCAGGATGGAGAGAAGGATTTGTGTTTTTCTTGTGCTCTTTTCGTTGCACCGCCATCAGTTGCGTGATGCAAAATGCTCGCCCCACAGTAAGTTTATCTGATGCAACTGTCCTGTACAGCGGGCCCGATTGTGTGTTCGTGTCTCTTTTTTGCTCAAGTTTATTTGCTCATCGCTGATTTCGCTTCAACCTCTCATGCATATTTAATCTCCTTTTGTTTGAGCAGGAGACTGGTTCCTTCAGGGTGGAGAGAATGCGTTTTGTTTTTGTTCTGCTCTCTTCGTAGCACCGCCATCAGTTGCGTCATGCAAAAAGCTCGCCCCACAGTACGTTTATCTGATGTAACTGTCCTGTACACTGGGCCCGATTGTATGTTCGTGTCTCTTTTATGCTAAAGTTTATTTGCTCATCGCTGATATCGCTTCAACCTCCCATGCAAATTTAATCTCCTTTTGTTTGAACAGGAGACTGGTTCCTTCAGGGTGGAGAGAATGTGTTGTGTTTTTCTTCTGCTCACTTCATTGCACCGCCATCAGTTGCGTGATGCAAAAAGCTCGCCCCACGGGACGTTTATCTGATGTAACTGTCTTTTACAGTGGGCCGTTTGTGTCTCTTTTATGCTTAAGTTTGTTTGCTCATCGCTGATATCGCTTCAACCTCCCATGCAAATTTAATCTAATTTTGTTTGAGCAGGAGACTGGTTACTTCAGGGTGGAGAGAATGTGTTGTGTTTTTCTTGTGCTCTCTTCGTTGCACCGCCATCAGTGGCGTGATGCAAAAAGCTCGCCCCACAGGACGTTTATTTGATGTAACTGTTCCGTACAGTGGGCCCGATTGCATGTTCGTGTCTCTATTATGCTCAAGATTTTTTGCTTGTCGCTGATTTCGCTTCAACCTCTCATGCATATTTATTCTCCTTTTGTTTGAGCAGGAGACTGGTTCCTTCAGGGTGGAGAGAATGTGTTGTGTTTTTTTTGTGCTCTCTTCGTTGCACCGCCATCAGTGGCGTGATGCAAAAAGCTCGCCCCACAGGACGTTTATTTGATGTAACTGTCCCGTACAGTGGGCCCGATTGCATGTTCGTTTCTCGTTTATGCTCAAGATTTTTTGCTCGTCGCTGATATCGCTTCAACCTCCCATGCAAAATTTATCTCCTTTTGTTCGTGCAGCGGACAGGTTCCTTCAGGGTGGAAAGAATGTGTTATGTTTTTGTTGTGCTCGCTTTATTGCATCGCCATCAGTTGCGTGATGCAAAAAGCTCGCCCCGCAGGACGTTTGTCTGGTGTAACTGTCCTGTACAGTGGGCCCGATTTTGTGTTCGTGTCTCTTTTTTGCTCAAGTTTATTTGCTCATCGCTGATTTCGCTTCAACCTCTCATGCATATTTAATCTCATTTTGTTTGAGCAGGAGACGGGTTCCTTCAGGGCGGAGAGAATGTGTTGTGTTTTTCTTGTGCTCTCTTCGTTGCACCGCCATCAGTGGCTTGATGCAAAAAGCTCGCCCCACAGGACGTTTATTTGATGTAACTGTACCGTACAGTGGGCCCGATTGCATGTTCGTGTTTCTATTATGCTCAAGATTTTTTGCTCGTCGCTGATATCGCTTCAACCTCCCATGCAAAATTTATGTCCTTTTGTTCGTGCAGCGGACAGGTTCCTTCAGGGTGGAGAGAATGTGTTATGTTTTTGTTGTGCTCGCTTCATTGCATCGCCATCAGTTGCGTGATGCAAGAAGCTCGCCCCACAGGACGTTTATCTGATGTAACTGTCCTGTACAGTGGGCCCGATTGTGTGTTCGTGTCTCTTTTATGCTCAAGTTTATTTGCTCATCGCTGATATCGCTTCAACCTCCCATGCAAATTTAATCTGCTTTTGTTTGAGGAGGAGACTGGTTGCTTAAGGGTGGAGAGAATGTGTTGTGTTTTTCTTGTGCTCTCTTCATTGCACCGCCATCAGTGGCGTGATGCAAAAAGCTCGCCCCACAGGATGTTTATTTGATGTAACTGTCCCGTACATTGGGCGCGATTGCATGTTCGTATCTCTTTTACGCTCAAGTTTTTTTGCTCGTCGTTGATATCGCTTCAACCTCCCATGCTAATTTTATCTCCTTTTGTTCGAGCTGCGGACCGGTTCCTTCAGGGTGGAGAGAAGGTGATGTGTTTTTCTTGTGCTCTCTTCGTTGCACCGCCATCAGTTGCGTGATGCTAAAACTCGCCCCACAGTAAGGTTATCTGATGTAACTGTCCTGTACAGCAGGCCCGATTGTGTGTTCGTCTCTTTTTTGCTCAAGTTTATTTGCTCAACGCTGATTTCGCTTCAACCTCTCATGCATATTTAATCTCCTTTTGTTTGAGCAGGAGACTGTTTCCTTCAGAGTGGAGAGAATGTGCTGTTTTTCTTGTGCTTTCTCCGTTGCACCGCCATCAGTTGCGTGATGGAAAAAGCTCGCCCCCACAGGACGTTTAACTGATGTAACTGTCCTGTACAGTGGGCCCGGTTGTATGTTCGCGTCTCTTTTATGCTCAAGTTTATTTGCGCATCGCTGATATCGCTTTAACCTCCCATGCAAATTCAATCTCCTTTTGTTTGAGCAGAAGACTGGTTCCTTCAGGCTGGAGAAAATGTGTTGTTTTTCTTGGGCTCTCTCCGTTGCACCGCCATCAGTTGCGTGATGCAAAAAGCTCGGCCCACAGTACGTTTATCTGATGTAACTGTCCTGTACAGTGGGCCCGATTGTGTGTTCGCATCTCTTTTGTTCGAGTTTATTTGCTCATCGCTGATATCGCTTCAACCTCCCATGCAAATTTAATATGCTTTTGTTTGAGCTGGATACTGGTTCCTTCAGTGTGGAGAGAATGTGTTGTGTTTTTCTTGGGCTCTCTTCGTTGCACCGCTATCAGTTGCGTGATGCAAAAAGTTCGCCCCACAGGACGTTTATCTGAAGTAACTGTTCTGTGCAGTGGGCCCGATTGTATGTTCGTGTCTCTTTTATGCTCAAGTATATTTGCTCATCGCTGATATCGCTTCGACCTCCCATGCAAATTTAATCTCCTTTTATTTGAGCAGGAGACTGGTTCTTTCAGGGTGGAGAGTATGTGTTGTTTTTTCTTGTGCTCTCTTCGTTGCACCGCCATGAGTTGCGTGATGCAAAAAGCTCGCCCCACAGGACGTTTATCTGATGTAACTGTCCTGTACAGTGGGCCCGTTTGTGTCTCTTTTATGCTCAAGATTATTTGCTTATCGCTGATATCGCTTCAACCTCTCATGCGTATTTAATCTGCTTTTGTTTGAGCAGGAGACTGGTTCCTTCAGGGTGGAGAGAATGTGTTGTGTTTTTCTTCTGCCCGCTTCATTGCACCACCATCAGTTGCGTGATGCAAAAAGCTCGCCCCACAGGACGTTTATCTGATGTAACTGTCATGTACAGTGGGCCCGTTCGTGTCTCTTTTATGCTAAAGTTTATTTGCTCATCGCTGATATCGCTTCAACCTCCCATGCAAATTTAATCTCCTTTTGTTTGAGCAGGAGACTGGTTCCTTCAGGGTGGAGAGAATGTGTTGTGTTTTTCTTCTGCTCACTTCATTGCACCGCCATCAGTTGCGTGATGCAAAAAGCTCGCCCCACGGGACGTTTATCTGATGTAACTGTCTTTTACAGTGGGCCGTTTGTGTCTCCTTTATGCTTAAGTTTGTTTGCTCATCGCTGATATCGCTTCAACCTCCCATGCAAATTTATTGTAATTTTGTTTGAGCAGGAGACTGGTTCCTTCAGGGTGGAGAGAATGTGTTGTGTTTTTCTTGTGCTCTCTTTGTTGCACCGCCAACAGTAGCGTGATGCAAAAAGCTCGCCCCACAACACGTTTATTTGATGTAACTGTCCCGTACAGTGAGCCCGATTGCATGTTCGTGCCTCTATTATGCTCAAGATTTTTTGCTCGTTGCTGATTTCGCTTCAACCTCTCATGCATATTTAATCTCCTTTTGTTTGAGCAGGAGACTGGTTCCTTCAGGGTGGAGAGAATGTGTTGTGTTTTTCTTGTGCTCTCTTCGTTGCACCGCCATCAGTGGCGTGATGCAAAAAGCTCGCCCCACAGGACGTTTATTTGATGTAACTGTCCCGTACAGTGGGCCCGATTGCATGTTCGTGTCTCTATTATGGTCAAGATTTTTTGCTCGTCGCTGATATCGCTTCAACCTCCCATGCAAAATTTATCTCCTTTTGTTCGTGCAGCTGACAGGTTCCTTCAGTTTGGAGAGAATGTGTTATGTTTTTGTTGTGCTCGCTTCATTGCATCGCCATCAGTTGCGTGATGCAAAAAGCTCGCCCCACAGGACATTTATCTGATGTAACTGTCCTGTACAGTGGGCCCGATTGTGTGTTCGTGTCTCTTTTATGTTCAAGTTAATTTGCTCATCGCTGATATCGCTTCAACCTCCCATGCAAATTTAATCTGCTTTTGTTTGAGGAGGAGATTGGTTCCTTCAGGGTGGAGAGAATGTGTTGTGTTTTTCTTGTGCTCTGTTCATTGCACCGCCATCAGTGGCGTGATGCAAAAAGCTCGCCCCACAGTAAGTTTATCTGATGTAACTGTCCTGTACACTGGGCCCGATTGTATGTTCGTGTCTCTTTTATGCTCAAGATTTTTTGTTCGTCGCTGATATCGCTTCAACCTCCCATGCAAAATTTATCTCCTTTTGTTCGTGCAGCGGACAGGTTCCTTCAGGGTGGAGAGAATGTGTTATGTTTTGTTGTGCTCGCTTCATTGCATCGCCATCAGTTGCGTGATGCAAAAAGCTCGCCCCACAGGACGTTTATCTGATGTAACTGTCCTGTACAGTGGGCCCGATTGTGTGTTCGTGTCTCTTTTATGCTCAAGTTTTTTTGCTCGTCGCTGATATCGCTTCAACCTCCCATGCAAATTTTATCTCCTTTTATTCGAGCAGCGGACAGCTTCCTTCAGGGTGGAGAGAAGGTGATGTGTTTTTCTTGTGCTCTCTTCGTTGCACCGCCATCAGTTGCGTGATGCTAAAACTCGCCTCACAGTAAGGTTATCTGATATAACTGTCCTGTACAGCGGGCCCGATTGTGTGTTCGTGTCTCTTTTTTGCTCAAGTTTATTTGCTCATCGCTGATTTCGCTTCAACCTCTCATGCATATTTTATCTCCTTTTGTTTGAGCAGGAGAATGGTTCCTTTAGGGTGTCGAGAATGTGTTGTTTTTCTTGCGCTCTCTTCGTTGCACCGTCATCACTTGCGTGATGGAAAAACCTCGCCCCATAGGATGTTTATCTGATGAAACTGTCCTGTACAGTGGGCCCGGTTGTATGTTCGCGTCTCTTTTATGCTCAAGTTTATTTGCGCATCGCTGATATCGCTTCAACCTCCCATGCAAATTTAATCTCCTTTTGTTTGTGCAGAAGACTGGTTCCTTCAGGCTGTAGAAAATGTGTTGTTTTTCTTGTGATCTCTCCGTTGCACCGCCATCAGTTGCGTGATACAAAAAGCTCGCGCCACAGTACGTTTATCAGATGTAACTGTCCTGTAAGTGGGCCCGATTGTGTGTTCGTGTCTCTTTTATGCTCAAGAGTATTTGCTCATCGCTGATATCGCTTCAACCTCCCATGCAAATTTAATATGCTTTTGTTTTAGCAGCAGACTGGTTCCTTCAGGGTGGAGAGAATGTGTTGTGTTTTTCTTCTGCTCACTTCATTGCACCGCCATCAGTTGCGTGAGGCAAAAAGCTCGCCCCACGGGACGTTTATCAGATGTAACTGTCTTTTACAGTGGGCCGTTTGTGTCTCTTTTATGCTTAAGTTTGTTTGCTCATCGCTGATATCGCTTCAACCTCCCATGCAAATTTAATCTCCTTTTGTTTGTGCAGAAGACTGGTTCCTTCAGGCTGTAGAAAATGTGATGTTTTTCTTGTGCTCTCTCCGTTGCACCGCCATCAGTTGCGTGATGCAAAAAGCTCGCGCCACAGTACGTTTATCTGATGTAACTGTCCTGTACAGTGGGCCCGATTGTGTGTTCGTGCCTCTTTTATGCTCAAGTTTATTTGCTCATCGCTGATATCGCTTCAACCTCCCATGCAAATTTAATATGCTTTTGTTTGAGCTGGATACTGGTTCCTTCAGTGTGGAGAGAATGTGTTGTGTTTTTCTTGTGCTCTCTTCGTTGCACCGCCATCAGTGGCGTGATGCAAAAAGCTCGCCCCACAGGACGTTTATTTGATGTAACTGTCCCGTACAGTGGGCCCGATTGCATGTTCGTGTCTCTATTATGCTCAAGACTTTTTGCTCGTCGCTGATTTCGCTTCAACCTCCCATGCAAAATTTATCTCCTTTTGTTTGTGCAGCGGACATGTTCCTTCAGGGTGGAGAGAATGTGTTATGTTTTTGTTGTGCTCGCTTCATTGCATCGCCATCAGTTGCGTGATGCAAGAAGCTCGCCCCGCAGGACGTTTAACTGATGTAACTTTCCTGTACAGTGGGCCCGATTGTGTGTTCGTGTCTCTTTTTTGCTCTAGTTTATTTGCTCATCGCTGATATCTCTTCAACCTTCCATGCAAATTTATTATGCTTTTGTTTGAGCTGGAGACT
Organism: Amblyomma americanum; assembly: GCF_052857255.1. Lineage (NCBI taxonomy): Eukaryota > Metazoa > Arthropoda > Arachnida > Ixodida > Ixodidae > Amblyomma > Amblyomma americanum. The sequence goes on from NC_135501.1 coordinate 921,926, forward strand.
GGTTCCTTCAGGGTGGAGAGAATGTGTTGTGTTTTTCATGTGCTCTCTTCGTTGCACCGCCATCAGTTTCGTGATGCAAAAAGCTCGCCCCACAGGACGTTTAACTGATGTAACGGTCCTGTACATTTTGCCCGATTGTATGTTCGTGTCTCTTTTATGGTCAAGTATATTTGCTCCTCGCTCATATCGCTTCAACCTCCCATGCAAATTTAATCTCCTTTTGTTTGAGCAGGAGACTGGTTCCTTCAGGATGGAGAGAATGTGTTGTTTTTTTCTTGTGCTCTCTTCGTAGCACCGCCATCAGTTGCGTGATGCAAAAAGCTCACCCCACAGGACGTTTATCTGATGTAACTGTCCTGTACAGTCAGCCCGTTTATGTCTCTTTTATGCTAAAGTTTGTTTGCTCATCGCTGATATCGCTTCAACCTGACATGCAAATTTAATCTAATTTTGTTTGAGCAGGAGACTGGTTCTTTCAGGGTGGAGATAATGTGCTCTGTTTTTCTTGTGCTCTCTTTGTTGCACCGCCATCAGTTGCGTGATGCAAAAAGCTTGTCCCACAGGAAGTTTGTCTGGTGTAATTGTCCTGTACAGTGGGCCCGATTGTGTGTGTTCGTGTCTCTTTTATGCTCAAGTTTATTTGCTTATCGCTGATATCGCTTCAACCTCCCATGCAAATTTATTCTCCTTTTATTTGACCAGGAGACTGGTTCCTTCAGGGTGGAGAGAATGTGTCGTGGTTTCCTTGTGCTCTCTTCGTTGCACCGCCATCACTGGCGTGATGCAAAAAGCTCGCCCCACAGGAAGTTTATTTGATGTAACTGTCCCGTACAGTGGGCCCGATTGCATGTTCGTGTCAATTTATGCTCTTATATCTTGCTCGCCACTGATATCGCTTCAACCTCCCATGCAAATTTTATCTCCTTTTGTTCGAGCAGCGGACAGGTTCCTTCAGAGTGGAGAGAAGGTGTTGTGTTTTTCTTGTGCTCTCTTCCTTGCTCCGCCATCAGTTGCGTGATGCAAAAAGCTCGCCCCACAGTAAGTTTGTCTGATTAAACTGTCCTGTACAGTGGGCCCGATTATGTGTTCGTGTCTCTTTTCTGCTGAGGTTTATTTGCTCATCGCTGATTTCGCTTCAATCTCTCATGCATATTTAATCTCCTTTTGTTTGAGCAAGAGACTGGTTCCTTCATGTTGGAGAGAATGTGTTATGTTTTGTTCTGCTCGCTTCATTGCACCGCCATCAGTTGCGTGATGCAAAAAGCTCGCCCCACAGTACGTTTATCTCATGTAACTGTGTAACTGTCCTGTACAGTGGGCCCGATTGTGTGTTCGTGTCTCTTTTTTGCTCGAGTTTATTTGCTCATCGCTGATATCGCTTCAATCTTCCATGCAAATTTATTATGCTTTTGTTTGATCTGGAAACCGGTTCCTTCAGGGTCTAGAGAAGGTGTTGTGTTTTTCTTGTGCTCTCTTCGTTGCGCCGCCATCAGTTGCGTGATGCAAAAAGCTCGCCCCGCAGTAAGTTTATCTGATTAAACTGTCCTGTACAGTGGGCCCGATTATGTGTTCGTGACTCTTTTTTGCTTAGGTTTATTTGCTCGTCGCTGATTCGCTTCAACCTCTCATGCATATTTAATCTCTTTTTGTTTGAGCAGGAGACTGGTTCCTTCAGGGTGGAGAGAATGTGTTATGTTTTGTTCTGCTCGCTTCATTGCACCGCCATCAGTTGCGTGATGCAAAAAGCTCGCCCCACAGTACGTTTATCTTATGTAACTTTCCTGTACAGTGGGCCCGTTCGTGTCTCTTTTATGCTAAAGTTTATTTGCTGATCGCTGATAACGTTTCAACCTCGCATGCAAATTTAATCTGCTTTTTTTTGAGCAGAAGACTGGTTCCTTCAGGGTGGAGAGAATGTTGTGATGCGCCACCAGCGCCCTCAGCTCTAGCGGCGGCCTGACGCTCGCTCAGGCGGGAGAAGCAAGGTGAAGAAAAGGAAGTGAGACGCGGGGCGCGGCGCGAACGGCACGAGGAGACGAGCTCGAGCAACGGAGCAGGCGAGGTCACGGCTGAACGGCTACCTGAACCCGGGTGACCAGGCCTGGGGAAGCCGTCCTCGCCCAGTTCTGCTCAACCAGGAGCCTGCTGTTTCGTGTCTCCTGCCTGTCGCTCGCTGCCTCGGAGTGCGGGCGCCGTGCCGGGAACCGGCAGGTGCTGCCTACCCGGAGATCCTGCCGGCCTTGCTGTGGGATCGTGCCTGCAGTTCCGTGGCTGGGACCCCCTGCCGTGAAAGGGTGCCTTCCTGGCCGTGCCCGGGTGCCCAGACCTGGGCGGCCGTCACCTTTCTGGTGCGTCGTCAGCGCCACCGGTGCTGGTGCTCCGCGCCCGGCTTCCGGCCGCAGGAAGAACAACCCTGCGGAGGTACCTGGCCCCGGCGCCTTTCCGGCGACGGGCCGCGGAACCTCACACCGGAGCCACTCCTCGACCCTCGGCCGCACAGCTCCATACTCATCAGTGACTGCTCTCCTATATTAAGTAAACCATTTTTGTTACATCTACGGACGTGCACGGTCTGGGACGACTTTTCTGGATCCTCCGGGGCCCCACCTCGGAGGACGCTCGAACCTGCTGGGGGCCTTTTCCCCTCACAAATGTGTTGTTTTTCTTGTGCTCTCTCTGTTGCACCGCCATCAGTTGCGTGATGCAAAAAGCTCGCCACAGAGTACGTTTATCTGATGTAACTTTCCTGTACAGTGGGCCCGATTGTGTGTTCGTGTCTCTTTTTTGCTCGAGTTTATTTGCTCATCGCTGATATCGCTTCAACCTCCCATGCAAATTTATTATGCTTTTGTTTGAGCTGGAGACGGGTTTCTTCAGGGTGGAGAGAATGTGTTGTGTTTTTTTTGTGCTCTCTTCGTTGCACCGCCATCAGTTTCGTGATGCAAAAAGCTCGCCCCACATGACGTTTAACTGATGTAACTGTCCTGTACACTTTTCCCGATTGTATGTTCGTGTCTCTTTTATCCTCAAGTATATTTGCTCATCGCTGATATCGCTTCAACCTCCCATGCAAATTTAATCTCCTTTTGTTTCAGCAGGAGACTGGTTCCTTCAGGGTGGAGAGAATGTATTGTTTTTCTTGAGCTCGCTTTGTTGCACCGCCATCAGTTGTGTGATGCAAAAAGCTCGCCCCACAGGATGTTTATCTGATGTAACTGTTCTGTGCAGTGCGCCCGATTGTATGTCCGTGTCTCTTTTATGCTGAAGTTCATTTGCTCATCGCTGTTATCGCTTCAAACTCCCAAGCAAATTTAATCTCCTTTTGTTTGAGCAGGAGACTGGTTCCTTCAGGGTGGAGAGAATGCGTTGTTTTTTTCTTGTGCTCTCTTCGTTGCACCGCCATCAGTTGGTGAAGCAAAAAGCTCACCCCACAGGACGTTTATTTGATGTAACTGTCCCGTACAGTGGGCCCGATTGCATGTTCGTGTCTTTTTATGCTCTTATATTTTGCTCGTCGCTGATATCGCTTCAACCTCCCATGCAAATTTTATCTCTTTTTGTTCGAGCAGCGGACAGGTTCCTTCAGAGTGGGGAGAAAGTGTTGTGTTTTTCTTGTACTCTCTTCGTTGCACCGCCATCAGTTGCGTGATGCAAAAATCTCGCCCCACAGTAAGTTTATCTGATTAAACTTTCCTGTACAGTGGGCCCGATTATGTGTTCGTGTCTCTTTTTTGCTTAGGTTTATTTGCTCATCGCTGATTTCGCTTCAACCTCTCATGCATATTTAATCTCCTTTTGTTTGAGCAGGAGACTGGTTCCTTCAGGGTGGAGAGAATGTGTATGTTTTGTTCTGCTCGCTTCATTGCACCGCCATCAGTTGCGTGATGCAAAAAGCTTGCCCCACAACACGTTTATCCTATGTAACTGTCCTGTACAGTGGGCCCGTTCGTGTCACATTTATGCTAAAGTTTATTTGCTCATCGCTGATATCGTTTCAACCTCGCATGCAAATTTAATCTGCTTTTGTTTGAGCAGAAGACTGGTTCCTTCAGGGTGGAGAGAATGTGTTGTTTTTCTTGCGCTCTCTCTGTTGAACCGCCATCAGTTGCGTGATGCAAAAAGCTCGCCCCACAGGACGTTTAACTGATGTAACTGTCCTGTACACTTTGCCCGATTGTATGTTCGTGTCTCTTTTATGCTCAAGTATATTTGCTCATCGCTGATATCGCTTCAACCTTCCATGCAAATTTATTCTCCTTTTGTTTGAGCAGGAGACTGGTTCCTTCAGGATGGAGGGAATGTATTGTTTTCCTTGAGCTCTCTTTGTTGCACCGCCATCAGTTGTGTGATGCAAAAATCTCGCCCCACAGGACGTTTCTCTGATGTAACTGTTCTGTGCAGTGCGCCCGATTGTATGTCCGTGTCTCTTTTATGCTGAAGTTTATTTGCTCATCGCTGTTATCGCTTCAACGTCCCAAGCAAATTTAATCTCCTTTTGTTTGAGCAGGAGACTGGTTCCTTCGGGGCGGAGAGAATGTGTTGTTTTTTTCTTGTGCTCTCTTCGTTGCACCGCCATCAGTTGCGTGATGCAAAAAGCTCACCCCACAGGACGTTTATCTGATGTAACTGTCCTGTACAGTGGGCCCGTCTGTGTCTCTTTTATGCTCAAGTTTATTTGCTCATCGCTGATATCGCTTCAACCTATCATGCATATTATACCCCTTTTGTTTGAGCAGGAGACTGGTTCCTTCAGGGTGGAGAGAATGTGTTGTGTTTTTCTTCTGCTCGCTTCATTGCACCGCCATCAGTTGCGTGATGCAAAAAGCTCGCCCCACAGGACGTTTATCTGATGTAACTGTCCTGCACAGTGGGCCCGATTGTGTGTTCGTGTCTCTTTTTTGCTCGAGTTTATTTGCTCATCGCTGATATCGCTTCAACCTTCCATGCAAATTTATTATGCTTTTGTTTGAGCTAGAGACTGGTTCCTTCAGGGTGGAGAGAATGTGTTGTGTTTTTCTTGTGCTCTCTTCGTTGCACCGCCATCAGTTTCGTGATGCAAAAAGCTCGCCCCACATGACGTTTAACTGATGTAACTGTCCTGTACACTTTTCCCGATTGTATGTTCGTGTCTCTTTTATGCTCAAGTATATTTGCTCATCGCTGATATCGCTTCAACCTCCCATGCAAATTTAATCTCCTTTTGTTTGAGCAGGAGACTGGTTTCTTCAGGGTGGAGAGAATGTATTGTTTTTCTTGAGCTCGCTTTGTTGCACCGCCATCAGTTGTGTGATGCAAAAAGCTCGCCCCACAGGACGTTTATCTCATGTAACTGTTCTGTGCAGTGCGCCCGACTGTATGTCCGTGTCTCTTTTATGCTGAAGTTTATTTGCTCATCGCTGTTATCGCTTCAACCTCCCAAGCAAATTTAATCTCCTTTTGTTTGAGCAGGAGACTGGTTCCTTCAGGGTGGAGAGAATGCGTTGTTTTTTTCTAGTGCTCTCTTCGTTGCACCGCCATCAGTTGGTGATGCAAAAAGCTCACCCCACAAGACGTTTATTTGATGTAACTGTCCCGTACAGTGGGCCCGATTGCATGTTCGTGTCTTTTTATGCTCTTATATTTTGCTCGTCGCTGATATCGCTTCAACCTCCCATGCAAATTTTATCTCCTTTTGTTCGAGCAGCGGACAGGTTCCTTCAGAGTGGAAAGAAGGTGTTGTCTTTTTCTTGTGCTCTCTTCGTTGCACCGCCATCAGTTGCGTGATGCAAAAAGCTCGCCCCACAGTAAGTTTATCTTATTAAACTGTCCTGTACAGTGGGCCCGATTATGTGTTCGTGTCTCTTTTTTGCTTAGGTTTATTTGCTCATCGTTGATTTCGCTTCAACCTCTCATGCATATTTAATCTCCTTTTGTTTGAGCAGGAGACTGGTTCCTTCAGGGTGGAGAGAATGTGTTATGTTTTGTTCTGCTCGCTTCATTGCACCGCCATCAGTTGCGTGATGCAAAAAGCTCGCCCCACAGTAAGTTTATCCTATGTAACTGTCCTGTACATTGGGCCCGTTCGTGTCACTTTTATGCTAAAGTTTATTTGCTCATCGCTGATATCGCTTCAACCTTCCATGCAAATTTATTATGCTTTTGTTTGAGCTAGAGACTGGTTCCTTCAGGGTGGAGAGAATCTGTTGTGTTTTTCTTGTGCTCTCTTCGTTGCACCGCCATCAGTTTCGTGATGCAAGAAGCTCGCCCCACAGGACGTTTAACTGATGTAACTGTCCTGTACACTTTGCCCGATTGTATGTCCGTGTCACTTTTATGCTGAAGTTTATTTGCTCATCGCTGTTATCGCTTCAACGTCCCAAGCAAAGTTAATCTCCTTTTGTTTGAGCAGGAGACTGGTTCCTTCAGGGCGGAGAGAATGTGTTGTTTTTTTCTTGTGCTCTCTTCGTTGCACCGCCATCAGTTGCGTTATGCAAAAAGCTCACCCCACAGGACGTTTATCTGATGTAACTGTCCTGTACAGTGGGCCCGTCCGTGTCTCTTTTATGCTCAAGTTTATTTGCTCATCGCTGATATCGCTTCAACCTCTCATGCATATTTATACTCCTTTTGTTTGAGCAGGAGACTGGTTCCTTCAGGGTGGAGAGAATGTGTTGTGTTTTTCTTCTGCTCGCTTCATTGCACCGCCATCAGTTGCGTGATGCAAAAAGCTCGCCCCACAGGACGTTTATCTGATGTAACTGTCCTGTACAGTGGGCCCGTTTGTGTCTCTTTTATGCTAAAGTTTGTTTGCTCATCGCTGATATCGCTTCAACCTGAGATGCAAATTTAATCTAATTTTGTTTGAGCAGGAGACTTGTTCCTTCAGGGTGGAGAGAATGTGTTGTGTTTTTCTTCTGCTCGCTTCATTGCACCGCCATCAGTTGCGTGATGCAAAAAGCTCGCCCCACAGGACGTTTATCTGATGTAACTGTCCTGTACAGTGGGCCCGTTTGCGTCTCTTTTATGCTAAAGTTTGTTTGCTCGTCGCTGATATCGCTTCAACCTCCCATGCAAATTTTATCCCCTTTTGTTCGAGTAGCGGACAGGTTCCTTCAGAGTGGAGAGAAAGTGTTATGTTTTGTTCTGCTCGCTTCATTGCACCGCCATCAGTTGCGTGATGCAAAAAGCTCGCCCCACAGTACGATTATCTGATGTAACTGTCCTGTACAGTGGGCCCGATTATGTGCTCGTGTCTCTTTCTCTCGAGTTTATTTGCTCATCGCTGATATCGCTTCAACCTTCCATGCAAATTTATTATGCTTTTGTTTGAGCTGGAGACTGGTTCCTTCTAGATGGAGAGAATGTGTTGTGTTTTTCTTGTGCTCTCTTTGTTGCACCGCCATCAGTTTCGTGATGCAAAAAGCTCGCCCCACAGCACGTTTAACTGATGTAACGGTCCTGTACACTTTGCCCGATTGTATGTTCGTGTCTCTTTTATGCTCAAGTATATTTGCTCATCGCTGATATCGCTTCAACCTCCCATGCAAATTTAATCTCCTTTTGTATGAGCAGGAGACTGGTTCCTTCAGGATGGAGAGATTATATTGTGTTTTCCTTGAGCTCTCTTCGTTGCACCGCCACCAGTTGTGTGATGCAAAAAGCTCGCCCCACAGGACGTTTATCTGATGTAACTGTTCTGTGCAGTGCGCCCGATTGTATGTCCGTGTCTCTTTTATGCTGAAGTTTATTTGCTCATCGCTGTTATCGCTTCAACCTCCCAAGCAAATTTAATCTCCTTTTGTTTGAGCAGGAGACTGGTTCCTTCAGGGTGGAGAGAATGTGTTGTTTTTTTCTTGTGCTCTCTTCGTTGCACCGCCATCAGTTGGTGATGCAAAAAGCTCACTCCACAGGGCGTTTATTTGATGTAACTGTCCCGTACAGTGGGCCCGATTGCATGTTCGTGTCTTTTTATGCTCTTATATTTTGCTCGTGGCTGATATCGCTTCAACCTCACATGCAAATTTTATCTCCTTTTGTTCGAGCAGCGGACAGGTTCCTTCAGAGTGGAGAGAAGGTGTTGTGTTTTTCTTGTGCTCTCTTCGTTGCACCGCCATCAGTTGCTTGATGCAAAAAGCTCGCCCCACAGTAAGTTTATCTGATTAAACTGTCCTGTACAGTGGGCCCGATTATGTGTTCGTGTCTCTTTTTTGCTTCGGTTTATTTGCTCATCGCTGGTTTCGCTTCAACCTCTCATGCATATTTATTCTCCTTTTGTTTGAGCAGGAGACTGGTTCCTTCAGGGTGAAGAGAATGTTTTATGTTTTGTTCTGCTCGCTTCATTGCACCGCCATCAGTTGCGTGATGCAAAAAGCTCGCCCCACAGTACGTTTATCCTATGTAACTGTCCTGTACAGTGGGCCCGTTCGTGTCTCTTTTATGCTAAAGTTTATTTGCTCATCGCTGATATCGTTTCAACCTGGCATGCAAATTTAATCTGCTTTTGTTTGAGCAGAAGACTGGTTTCTTCAGGGTGGAGAGAATGTGTTGTTTTTCTTGTGCTCTCTCTGTTGCACCGCCATCAGTTGCGTGATTCACAAAGCTCGCCCCACAGTACGTTTATCTGATGTAACTCTCCTGTACAGTGGGCCCGATTGTGTGTTCGTCTCTCTTTTTTGCTCGAGTTTATTTGCTCATCGCTGATTTCGCTTCAATCTCCCATGCAAATTTATTATGCTTTTGTTTGAGCTGGAGACTGGTTCCCTCAGGGTGGAGAGAATGTTGTGTTTTTCTTGTGCTCTCTTCGTTGCACCACCATCAGTTTCGTGATGCAAAAAGCTCGCCCCACATGACGTTTAACTGATGTAACTGTCCTGTACACTTTTCCCGATTGTATGTTCGTGTCTCTTTTATGCTCAAGTATATTTGCTCATCGCTGATATCGCTTCAACCTCCCATGCAAATTTAATCTCCTTTTGTTTGAGCAGGAGACTGGTTCCTTCAGGGTGGAGAGAATGTATTGTTATTCTTGAGCTCGCTTTGTTGCACCGCCATCAGTTGTGTGATGCAAAAAGCCCGCCCCACAGGACGTTTATCTGATGTAACTGTTCTGTGCAGTGCGCCCGATTGTATGTCCGTGTCTCTTTTATGCTGAATTTTATTTGCTCATCGCTGATATCGCTTCAACCTCCCATGAAAATTTTACCTCCTTTTGTTCGAGCAGCGGACAGGTTCCTTAAGAGTGGAGAGAAGGTGTTGTGTTTTTCTTGTGCTCTCTTCGTTGCACCGCCATCAGTTGCATGATGCAAAATGCTCGCCCCACAGTAAGTTTATCTGATTAAACTGTCCTTTACAGTGGGCCCGATTATGTGTTCGTGTCTCTTTTTTGCTTAGGTTTATTTGCTCATCGCTGATTTCGCTTCAACCTCTCATGCATATTTAATCTCTTTTTGTTTGAGCAGGAGACTGGTTCCTTCAGGGTGGAGAGAATGTGTTATGTTTTGTTCTGCTCGCTTCATTGCACCGCCATCAGTTGCGTGATGCAAAAAGCTCGCCCCACAGTACGTTTATCTTATGTAACTGTCCTGTACAGTGGGCCCGTTCGTGTCTCTTTTATGCTAAAAATTATTTGCTCATCGCTGATAACGTTTCAACCTCGCATGCAAATTTAATCTGCTTTTGTTTGAGCAGAAGACTGGTTCCTTCAGGGTGGAGAGAATGTGTTGTTTTTCTTGTGCTCTCTCTGTTGCACCGCCATCAGTTGCGTGATGCAAAAAGCTCGCCCCACAGTACGTTTATCTGATGTAACTTTCCTGTACAGTGGGCCCGATTGTGTGTTCGTGTCTCTTTTTTGCTCGAGTTTATTTGCTCATCGCTGATTTCGCTTCAACCTCCCATGCAAATTTATTATGCTTTTGTTTGAGCTGGAGACTGGTTTCTTCAGGGTGGAGAGATTGTGTTGAGTTTTTTTTGTGCTCTCTTCGTTGCACCGCCATCAGTTTCGTGATGCAAAAAGCTCGCCCCACATGACGTTTAACTGATATAACTGTCCTGTACACTTTTCCCGATTGTATGTTCGTGTCTCTTTTATGCTCAAGTATATTTGCTCATCGCTGATATCGCTTCAACTTCCCATGCAAATTTAATCTCCTTTTGTTTGAGCAGGAGACTGGTTCCTTCAGGGTGGAGAGAATTTATTGTTTTTCTTGAGCTCGCTTTGTTGCACCGCCATCAGTTGTGTGATGCAAAAAGCTCGCCCCACAGGACGTTTATCTGATGTAACTGTTCTGTGCAGTGCGCCCGATTGTATGTCCGTGTCTCTTTTTTGCTCAAGTTTATTTGCTCATCGCTCATTTCGCTTCAACCTCTCATGCATATTTAATCTCCTTTTGTTAGAGCAGCGGACAGGTTCCTTAAGAGTGGAGACAAGGTGTTGTGTTTTTCTTGTGCTCTCTTCGTTGCACCGCCATCAGTTGCGTGATGCAAAAATATCGCCCCACAGTAAGTTTATCTGGTGTAGCTATCTTGTACAGTGCGCCCGATTGTGTGTTCGTGTCTCTTTTTTGCTTAGGTTTATTTGCTCATCGCTGATTTCGCTTCAACCTATCATGCATATTTAATCTCCTTTTGTTTGAGCAGGAGACTGGTTCCTTCAGGGTGGAGAGAATGTGTTATGTTTTGTTCTGCTCGCTTCATTGCACAGCCATCAGTTGCGTGATGCAAAAAGCTCGCCCCAAAGGACGTTTATCTTATGTAACTGTCCTGTACAGTGGGCCCGTTTGTGTCTCTTTTATGCTAAAGTTAATTTGCTCATCGCTGATATCGCTTCAACCTCCCATGCAAATTTAATCTGCTTTTGTTTGAGCAGAAGACTGGTTCCTTCGGGGTGGAGAGAATGTGTTGTTTTCCTTGTGCTCTCTCGTTTGCACGCCATCATTTGCGTGATGCAAAAATCTCACCCCACAGTACGTTTATCTGATGTAACTGTCCTGTACAGTGGGCCCGATTGTGTGTTCGTGTCTCTTTTTTGCTCGAGCTTATTTGCTCATCGCTGATATCGCTTCAACCTCCCATGAAAATTTAATCTGCTTTTGTTTGAGCAGAAGACTGGTTAATTCAGGGTGGAGAGAATTTGTTATGTTTTGTTCTGCTCGCTTCATTGCACCGCCATCAGTTGCGTGATGCAAAAAGCTCGCCCCACAGGGCGTTTATCTTATGTAACTGTCCTGTACAGTGGGCCCGTTTGTGTCTCTTTTATGCTAAAGTTTATTTGCTCATCGCTGATATCGCTTCAACCTCCCAAGCAAATTTAATCTGCTTTTGTTTGAGCAGAAGACTGGTTCTTTCAGGATGGAGAGAATGTATTGTGTTTTTCTTGAGCTCTCTTTGTTGCACCACCATCAGTTGTGTGATGAAAAAGCTCGCCCCGCACGACGTTTATCTTATGTAACTCCTGTACAGTGGGCCCGTTCGTGTCTCTTTTATGCTAAAGATTATTTGCTCATCGCTGATATCGCTTCAACCTCCCATGCAAATTTAATCTCCTTTTGTTTGAGCAGGAGACTGGTTCCTTCAGGGTGGAGAGAATGTGTTGTTTTATTCTTGTGCTCTCTTCGTTGCAACGCCATCAGTTGCGTGATGCAAAAAGCTCGCTCCACAGGGCGTTTATCTGATGTACCTGTCCTGTACAGTGGGCCCGTTCGTGTCTCTTTTATGCTCATGTTTATTTGCTCATCGCTGATATCGCTTCAACCTCTCATGCATATGTAATCTCCTTTTGTTTGAGGAGGAGACTGGTTCCTTCAGGGTGGAGAGAATGTGTTGTGTTTTTCTTGTGCTCTCTTCGTTGCACCGCCATCAGTTGGTGATGCAAAAAGCTCACCCCACAGGGCGTTTATCCTATGTAACTGTCCTGTACAGTGGGCCCGTTCGTGTCTCTTTTATGCTAAAGTTTATTTGCTCATCGCTGATATCGTTTCGACCTCGCATGCAAATTTAATCTGCTTTTGTTTGAGCAGAAGACTGGTTTCTTCAGGGTGGAGAGAATGTGTTGTTTTTCTTGTGCTCTCTCTGTTGCACCGCCATCAGTTGCGTGATTCAAAAAGCTCGCCCCACAGTACGTTTATCTGATGTAACTGTCCTGTACAGTGGGCCCGATTGTGTGTTCGTCTCTCTTTTTTGCTCGAGTTTATTTGCTCATCGCTGATTTCGCTTCAACCTCCCATGCAAATTTATTATGCTTTTGTTTGAGCTGGAGACTGGTTCCTTCAGGGTGGAGAGAATGTGTTGTGTTTTTCTTGTGCTCTCTTCGTTTCACCACCATCAGTTTCGTGATGCAAAAAGCTCGCCCCACAGGACGTTTAACTGATGTAACTGTCCTGTGCACTTTGCCCGATTTTATGTTTGTGTCTCTTTTATGCTCAAGTATATTTGCTCATCGCTGATATCGCTTCAACCTCCCATGCAAATTTAATCTCCTTTTGTTTGAGCAGGATACTGGTTCCTTCGGGGTGGAGAGAATGTGTTATGTTTTGTTCTGCTCGCTTCATTGCACCGCCATCAGTTGCGTGATGCAAAAAGCTCGCCCCACAGGACGTTTATCTTATGTAACTGTCCTGTACAGTGGGCCCGTTCGTGTCTCTTTTATGCTAAAGTTTATTTGCTCATCGTTGATATCGCTTCAACCTCCCATGCAAATTTAATCTGCTTTTGTTTGAGCAAAAGACTGGTTCTTTCAGGATGGAGAGAATGTATTGTGTTTTTCTTAAGCTCTCTTTGTTGCACCGCCATCAGTTGTGTGATTCAAAAAGCTCGCCCCCACAGGACGTTTATCTGATGTAACTGTTCTGTACAGTGGGTCCGTTCGGGTCTCTTTTATGCTAAAGTTTATTTGCTCATCGCTGATATCGCTTCATCCTCCTATGCAAATTTAATCTCCTTTTGTTTGAGCTGAAGACTTGTTCCTTCAGGGTGGAGAGAATGTGTTGTTTTCCTAGTGCTCTCTCCGTTGCACCGCCATCAGTTGCGTGATGCAAAAAGCTCGCCCCACAGTACGTTTATCTGATGTAACTGTCCTGTACAGTGGGCCCGAATGTGTGTTTGTGGGTCTTTTTTGCTCGAGTTTATATGTTCATCGCTGATATCGCTTCAACCTCCCATGCAAATTTTTGATGCTTTTGTTTGAGCTCGAGACTGGTTCCTTCAGGGTGGAGAGAATGTGTAGTGTTTTTCTTGTGCTCTCTTCGTTGCACCACCATCAGTTTTGTTATGCAAAAAGCTCGCCCCACAGGACGTTTAACTGATGTAACTGTCCTGTACAGTGGGCCCGTTCGTGTCTCTTTTATGCTCATGTTTATTTGCACATCGCTGATATCGCTTCAACTTGACAGGCAAATTTATACTAATTTTGTTTGAGCAGGAAGCTGGTTCATCCGGGGTGGAGAGAATGTGTTGTTTTTTTCTTGTGCTCTCTTCGTTGCACCGCCATCAGTTGATGATGCAAAAAGCCACCCCACAGGACGTTTATTTGATGTAACTGTCCCGTACAGTGGGCCCGATTGCATGTTCGTGTCTTTTTATGCTCTTATATTTTGCTCGTCGCAGATATTGCTTCAACCTCCCATGCAAATTTTATCTCCTTTTGTTCGAGCAGCGGACAGGTTCCTTCAGAGTGGAGAGAAGGTGTTATGTTTTGTTCTGCTCGCTTCATTGCACCGCCATCAGTGGCGTGATGCAAAAATCTCGCCCCACAGTAAGTTTATCTGATTAAACTGTCCTGTACAGTGGGCCCGATTATGTGTTCGTGTCTCTTTTTTGCTTAGGTTTATTTGCTCATCGCTGATTTCGCTTTAACCTCTCATGCATATTTAATCTCTTTTTGTTTGAGCAGGAGACTGGTTCCTTCAGGGTGGAGAGAATGTGTTATGTTTTGTTCTGCTCGCTTCATTGCACCGCCATCAGTGGCGTGATGCAAAAATCTCGCCCCGCAGTACGTTTATCTTATGTAACTGTCCTGTACAGTGGGCCCGTTCGTGTCTCTTTTATGCTAAAGTTTAATTGCTCATCGCTGATAACGTTTCAACCTCGCATGCAAACTTAATCTGCTTTTGTTTGAGCAGAAGACTGGTTCTTCAGGGTGGAGAGAATGTGTTGTTTTTCTTGTGCTCTCTCTGTTGCACCGCCATCAGTTGCGTGACGCAAAAAGCTCGCCCCACAGTACGTTTATCTGATGTAACTTTCCTGTACAGTGGGCCCGATTGTGTGTTCGTGTCTCTTTTTTGCTCGAGTTTATTTGCTCATCGCTGATATCGCTTCAACCTCCCATGCAAATTATTATGCTTTTGTTTGAGCTGGAGACCGGTTTCTTCAGGGTGGAGAGAATGTGTTGAGCTTTTTTTTGTGCTCTCTTCGTTGCACCGCCATCAGTTTCGTGATGCAAAAAGCTCGCCCCACATGACGTTTACTGATCTAACTGTCCTGTACACTTTTCCCGATTGTATGTTCGTGTCTCTTTTATGCTCAAGTATATTTGCTCATCGCTGATATCGCTTCAACCTCCCATGCAAATTTAATCTCCTTTTGTTTGAGCAGGAGACTGGTTCCTTCAGGGTGGAGAGAATTTATTGTTTTTCTTGAGCTCGCTTTGTTGCACCGCCATCAGTTGTGTGATGCAAAAAGCTCGCCCCACAGGACGTTTATCTGATGTAACTGTTCTGTGCAGTGCGCCCGATTGTATGTCCGTGTCTCTTTTATGCTGAATTTTATTTGCTCATCGCTGTTATCGCTTCAACCTCCAAAGCAAATTTAATCTCCTTTTGTTTGAGCAGGAGACTGGTTCCTTCAGGGTGGAGAGAATGTGTTTTTTTTTCTTGTGCTCTCTTCGTTGCACCGCCATCACTGGCGTGATGCAAAAAGCTCACCCCACAGGACGTTTATCTGATGTAACTGTCCTGCACAATGGGCCCGTTCATGTCTCTTTTATGCTCAAGTTTATTTGCTCATCGCTGATATCGTTCAACCTCTCATGCATATTTAATCTCCTTTTGTTTGAGCAGGAGACTGGTTCCTTCAGGGTGGAGAGAATATGTTGTGGTTTTCTTGTGCTCTCTTCGTTGCACCGCCATCACTGGCGTGATGCAAAAAGCTCGCCCCACAGGACGTTTATTTGATGTAACTGTCCCGTACAGTGGGCCCGTTTGCATGTTCGTGTCTATTTTGTGCTCTTTTTTTTGCTTGTCGCTGATATCGCTTCAACCTCCCATGAAAATTTTATCTCCTTTTGTTAGAGCAGCGGACAGGTTCCTTAAGAGTGGAGACAAGGTGTTGTGTTTTTCTTGTGCTCTCTTCGTTGCACCGCCATCAGTTGCGTGATGCAAAAAGCTCGCCCCACAGTAAGTTTATCTGATGTAACTGTCCTGTACAGTGGGCCCGTTTGTGTCTCTTTTATGCTAAAGATTATTTGCTCATCGCTGATATCGCTTCAACTTGACAGCCAAATTTAATCTAATTTTGTTTGAGCCGGAGACTGGTTCCTTCAGGGTGGAGAGAATGTGTTGTGTTTTTCTTGTGCTCTCTTCGTTGCACCGCCATCAGTTGCGTGATGCTAAAAGCTTGCCCCACAGGACGTTTGTCTGGTGTAATTGTCCTGTACAGTGGGCCTGATTGTGTGTGTTCGTGTCTCTTTTATGCTCAAGTTTATTTGCTCATCGCTGATGTCGCTTCAACCTCCCATGCAAATTTAATCTCCTTTTGTTTGACCAGGAGACTGGTTCCTTCAGGGTGGAGAGAATGTGTCGTGGTTTTCTTGTGCTCTCTTCGTTGCACCGCCATCACTGGCGTGATGCAAAAAGCTCGCCCCACAGGTCGTTTGTTTGATGTAAATGTGCAGTACAGTGGGCCCGATTGCATGTTCGTGTTTCTTTTATGCTCTTTTTTTGCTCGTCGCTGATATCGCTTCAACCACCCATGCAATCCTTTTGTTCGAGCAGCGGACAGGTTCCTTCAGAGTGGAGAGAAGGTGTTGTGTTTTTCTTGTGCTCTCTTCGTTGCACCGCCATCAGTTGCGTGATGCAAAAAGATCGCCCCACAGTAAGTTTATCTGGTGTAGCTATCTTGTACAGTGCGCCCGATTGTGTGTTCGCGTCTCTTTTATGCTTAGGTTTATTTGCTCATCGCTGATTTCGCTTCAACCTATCATGCATATTTATTCTCCTTTTGTTTGAGCAGGAGACTGGTTCGTTCAGGGTGGAGAGAATGTGTTATGTTTTGTTCTGCTCGCTTCATTGCACCGCCATCAGTTGCGTGATGCAAAAAGCTCGCCCCAAAGGACGTTTATCTTATTTAACTGTCCTGTACAGTGGGCCCCTTTGTGTCTCTTTTATGCTAAAGTTTATTTGCTCATCGCTGATATCGCTTCAACCTCCCATGCAAATTTAATCTGCTTTTGTTTGAGCCGAAGACTGGTTCCTTCGGGGTGGAGAGAATGTGTTGTTTTCTTTGTGCTCTCTCTGTTGCACGCCATCATTTGCGTGATGCAAAAATCTCACCCCACAGTACGTTTATCTGATGTAACTGTCCTGTACAGTGGGCCCGATTGTGTGTTCGTGTCTCTTTTTTGCTTAGGTTTATTTGCTCATCGCTGATTTCGCTTCAACCTATCATGCATATTTAATCTCCTTTTGTTTGAGCAGGAGACTGGTCCCTTCAGGGTGGAGAGAATGTGTTATATTTTGTTCTGCTCGCTTCATTGCACCGCCATCAGTTGCGTGATGCAAAAAGCTCGCCCCAAAGGACGTGTATCTTATGTAACTGTCCTGTACAGTGGGCCCGTTTGTGTCTCTTTTATGCTCAAGTTTATTTGCTCATCGCTGATATCGCTTCAACCTCCCATGCAAATTTAATCTGCTTTTGTTTGAGCAGAAGACTGGTTCCTTCGGGGTGGAGAGAATGTGTTGTTTTCCTTGTGCTCTCTCTGTTGCACGCCATCATTTGCGTGATGCAAAAATCTCACCCCACAGTACGTTTATCTGATATAACTGTCCTGTACAGTGGGCCCGATTGTGTGTTCGTGTCTCTTTTTTGCTCGAGTTTATTTGCTCATCGCTGATATCGCTTCAACCTCCCATGCAAATTTAATCTGCTTTTGTTTGAGCAGAAGACTGGTTAATTCAGGGTGGAGAGAATGTGTTGTGTTTTTCTTGTGCTCTCTTTGTTGCAACGCCATCAGTTTCGTGATGCAAAGAGCTCGCCCCACAGGACGTTTATCTTATGTAACTGACCTGACAGTGGGCCCGATTCTATGTTCGTGTCTCTTTTATGCTCAAGTTTAATTGCTCATCGCTGATATCGCTTCAACGTCCCATGCAAATTTAATCTCCTTTTGTTTGAGCACGAGACTGGTTCCTTCGGGGTGGAGAGAATGTGTTATGTTTTGTTCTGCTCGCTTCATTGCACCGCCATCAGTTGCGTGATGCAAAAACCTCGCCCCACAGGACGTTTATCTTATGTAACTGTCCTGTACAGTGGGCCCGTTTGTGTCTCTTTTATGCTAAAGTTTATTTGCTCATCGCTGATATCGCTTCAACCTCCCAAGCAAATTTATTCTGCTTTTGTTTGAGCAGAAGACTGGTTCTTTCAGGATGGAGAGAATGCATTGTGTTTTTCTTGAGCTCTCTTTGTTGCACCGCCATCAGTTGTGTGATGAAAAAGCTCGCCCCGCACGACGTTTATCTTATGTAACTCTCCAGTACAGTGGGCCCGTTCGTGTCTCTTTTATGCTAAAGTTTATTTGCTCATCGCTGATATCGCTTCAACCTCCCATGCAAATTTAATCTCCTTTTGTTTGAGCAGGAGACTGGTTTCTTCAGGGTGGAGAGAATGTGTTGTTTTATTCTTGTGCTCTCTTCGTTGCACCGCCATCAGTTGCGTGATGCAAAAAGCTCGCTCCACAGGGCGTTTATCTGATGTACCTGTCCTGTACAGTGGGCCCGTTCGTGTCTCTTTTATGCTCATGTTTATTTGCTCATCGCTGATATCGCTTCAACCTCTCATGCATATGTAATCTCCTTTTGTTTGAGGAGGAGACTGGTTCCTTCAGGGTGGAGAGAATGTGTTGTGTTTTTCTTCTGCTCGCTTCATTGCACCGCCATCAGTTGCATGATGCAAAAAGCTCGCCCCACAGGACGTTTATCTGATGTAACTGTCCTGTACAGTGGTCCCGTTTCTGTCTCTTTTATGCTAAAGTTTGCTCATCGCTGATATCGCTTCAACTTGACAGGCAAATTTAATCTAATTTTGTTTGAGCAGGAAACTGGTTCCTTCAGGGTGGAGAGAATGTGTTGTTTTTTTCTTGTGCTCTCTTCGTTGCACCGCCATCAGTTGGTGATGCAAAAAGCTCACCCCACAGGACGTTTATTTGATGTAACTGTCTCGAAAAGTGGGCCCGATTGCATGTTCGTGTATTTTTATGCTCTTATATTTTGCTCGTCGCTGATATCGCTTCAACCTCCCATGCAATTTTTATCTCCTTTTGTTCGAGCAGCGGACAGGTTCCTTCAGAGTGCAGAGAAGGTGTTGTGTTTTTCTTGTGCTCTCTTCGTTGCACCGCCATCTGTTGCGTGATGCAAAAAGCTCGCCCCACAGGATGTTTATCTGATGTAACTGTCCTGTACAGTGGGCCCGTTTGTGTCTCTTTTATGCTAAAGTTTGTTTGCTCATCGCTGATATCGCTTCAACCTGAGATGCAAATTTAATCTAATTTTGTTTGAGCAGGAGACTTGTTCCTTCAGGGTGGAGAGAATGTGTTGTGTTTTTCTTCTGCTCGCTTCATTGCACCGCCATCAGTTGCGTGATGCAAAAAGCTCGCCCCACAGGACGTTTATCTGATGTAACTGTCCTGTACAGTGGGCCCGTTTGCGTCTCTTTTATGCTAAAGTTTGTTTGCTCGTCGCTGATATCGCTTCAACCTCCCATGCAAATTTTATCCCCTTTTGTTCGAGTAGCGGACAGGTTCCTTCAGAGTGGAGAGAAAGTGTTATGTTTTGTTCTGCTCGCTTCATTGCACCGCCATCAGTTGCGTGATGCAAAAAGCTCGCCCCACAGTACGATTATCTGATGTAACTGTCCTGTACAGTGGGCCCGATTGTGTGCTCGTGTCTCTTTCTCTCGAGTTTATTTGCTCATCGCTGATATCGCTTCAACCTTCCATGCAAATTTATTATGCTTTTGTTTGAGCTGGAGACTGGTTCCTTCTAGATAGAGAGAATGTGTTGTGTTTTTCTTGTGCTCTCTTTGTTGCACCGCCATCAGTTTCGTGATGCAAAAAGCTCGCCCCACAGCACGTTTAACTGATGTAACGGTCCTGTACACTTTGCCCGATTGTATGTTCGTGTCTCTTTTATGCTCAAGTATATTTGCTCATCGCTGATATCGCTTCAACCTCCCATGCAAATTTAATCTCCTTTTGTTTGAGCAGGAGACTGGTTCCTTCAGGATGGAGAGATTATATTGTGTTTTCCTTGAGCTCTCTTCGTTGCACCGCCACCAGTTGTGTGATGCAAAAAGCTCGCCCCACAGGACGTTTATCTGATGTAACTGTTCTGTGCAGTGCGCCCGATTGTATGTCCGTGTCTCTTTTATGCTGAAGTTTATTTGCTCATCGCTGTTATCGCTTCAACCTCCCAAGCAAATTTAATCTCCTTTTGTTTGAGCAGGAGACTGGTTCCTTCAGGGTGGAGAGAATGTGTTGTTTTTTTCTTGTGCTCTCTTCGTTGCACCGCCATCAGTTGGTGATGCAAAAAGCTCACTCCACAGGGCGTTTATCTGATGTAACTGTCCCGTACAGTGGGCCCGATTGCATGTTCGTGTCTTTTTATGCTCTTATATTTTGCTCGTGGCTGATATCGCTTCAACCTCACATGCAAATTTTATCTCCTTTTGTTCGAGCAGCGGACAGGTTCCTTCAGAGTGGAGAGAAGGTGTTGTGTTTTTCTTGTGCTCTCTTCGTTGCACCGCCATCAGTTGCTTGATGCAAAAAGCTCGCCCCACAGTAAGTTTATCTGATTAAACTGTCCTGTACAGTGGGCCCGATTATGTGTTCGTGTCTCTTTTTTGCTTCGGTTTATTTGCTCATCGCTGGTTTCGCTTCAACCTCTCATGCATATTTATTCTCCTTTTGTTTGAGCAGGAGACTGGTTCCTTCAGGGTGAAGAGAATGTTTTATGTTTTGTTCTGCTCGCTTCATTGCACCGCCATCAGTTGCGTGATGCAAAAAGCTCGCCCCACAGTACGTTTATCCTATGTAACTGTCCTGTACAGTGGGCCCGTTCGTGTCTCTTTTATGCTAAAGTTTATTTGCTCATCGCTGATATCGTTTCAACCTGGCATGCAAATTTAATCTGCTTTTGTTTGAGCAGAAGACTGGTTTCTTCAGGGTGGAGAGAATGTGTTGTTTTTCTTGTGCTCTCTCTGTTGCACCGCCATCAGTTGCGTGATTCACAAAGCTCGCCCCACAGTACGTTTATCTGATGTAACTGTCCTGTACAGTGGGCCCGATTGTGTGTTCGTCTCTCTTTTTTGCTCGAGTTTATTTGCTCATCGCTGATTTCGCTTCAATCTCCCATGCAAATTTATTATGCTTTTGTTTGAGCTGGAGACTGGTTCCCTCAGGGTGGAGAGAATGTTGTGTTTTTCTTGTGCTCTCTTCGTTGCACCACCATCAGTTTCGTGATGCAAAAAGCTCGCCCCACATGACGTTTAACTGATGTAACTGTCCTGTACACTTTTCCCGATTGTATGTTCGTGTCTCTTTTATGCTCATGTATATTTGCTCATCGCTGATATCGCTTCAACCTCCCATGCAAATTTAATCTCCTTTTGTTTGAGCAGGAGACTGGTTCCTTCAGGGTGGAGAGAATGTATTGTTATTCTTGAGCTCGCTTTGTTGCACCGCCATCAGTTGTGTGATGCAAAAAGCCCGCCCCACAGGACGTTTATCTGATGTAACTGTTCTGTGCAGTGCGCCCGATTGTATGTCCGTGTCTCTTTTATGCTGAATTTTATTTGCTCATCGCTGATATCGCTTCAACCTCCCATGAAAATTTTACCTCCTTTTGTTCGAGCAGCGGACAGGTTCCTTAAGAGTGGAGAGAAGGTGTTGTGTTTTTCTTGTGCTCTCTTCGTTGCACCGCCATCAGTTGCATGATGCAAAATGCTCGCCCCACAGTAAGTTTATCTGATTAAACTGTCCTTTACAGTGGGCCCGATTATGTGTTCGTGTCTCTTTTTTGCTTAGGTTTATTTGCTCATCGCTGATTTCGCTTCAACCTCTCATGCATATTTAATCTCTTTTTGTTTGAGCCGGAGACTGGTTCCTTCAGGGTGGAGAGAATGTGTTATGTTTTGTTCTGCTCGCTTCATTGCACCGCCATCAGTTGCGTGATGCAAAAAGCTCGCCCCACAGTACGTTTATCTTATGTAACTGTCCTGTACAGTGGGCCCGTTCGTGTCTCTTTTATGCTAAAAATTATTTGCTCATCGCTGATAACGTTTCAACCTCGCATGCAAATTTAATCTGCTTTTGTTTGAGCAGAAGACTGGTTCCTTCAGGGTGGAGAGAATGTGTTGTTTTTCTTGTGCTCTCTCTGTTGCACCGCCATCAGTTGCGTGATGCCAAAAGCTCGCCCCACAGTACGTTTATCTGATGTAACTTTCCTGTACAGTGGGCCCGATTGTGTGTTCGTGTCTCTTTTTTGCTCGAGTTTATTTGCTCATCGCTGATTTCGCTTCAACCTCCCATGCAAATTTATTATGCTTTTGTTTGAGCTGGAGACTGGTTTCTTCAGGGTGGAGAGATTGTGTTGAGTTTTTTTTTGTGCTCTCTTCGTTGCACCGCCATCAGTTTCGTGATGCAAAAAGCTCGCCCCACATGACGTTTAACTGATATAACTGTCCTGTACACTTTTCCCGATTGTATGTTCGTGTCTCTTTTATGCTCAAGTATATTTGCTCATCGCTGATATCGCTTCAACTTCCCATGCAAATTTAATCTCCTTTTGTTTGAGCAGGAGACTGGTTCCTTCAGGGTGGAGAGAATTTATTGTTTTTCTTGAGCTCGCTTTGTTGCACCGCCATCAGTTGTGTGATGCAAAAAGCTCGCCCCACAGGACGTTTATCTGATGTAACTGTTCTGTGCAGTGCGCCCGATTGTATGTCCGTGTCTCTTTTTTGCTCAAGTTTATTTGCTCATCGCTCATTTCGCTTCAACCTCTCATGCATATTTAATCTCCTTTTGTTAGAGCAGCGGACAGGTTCCTTAAGAGTGGAGACAAGGTGTTGTGTTTTTCTTGTGCTCTCTTCGTTGCACCGCCATCAGTTGCGTGATGCAAAAAGATCGCCCCACAGTAAGTTTATCTGGTGTAGCTATCTTGTACAGTGCGCCCGATTGTGTGTTCGTGTCTCTTTTTTGCTTAGGTTTATTTGCTCATCGCTGATTTCGCTTCAACCTATCATGCATATTTAATCTCCTTTTGTTTGAGCAGGAGACTGGTTCCTTCAGGGTGGAGAGAATGTGTTATGTTTTGTTCTGCTCGCTTCATTGCACAGCCATCAGTTGCGTGATGCAAAAAGCTCGCCCCAAAGGACGTTTATCTTATGTAACTGTCCTGTACAGTGGGCCCGTTTGTGTCTCTTTTATGCTAAAGTTAATTTGCTCATCGCTGATATCGCTTCAACCTCCCATGCAAATTTAATCTGCTTTTGTTTGAGCAGAAGACTGGTTCCTTCGGGGTGGCGAGAATGTGTTGTTTTCCTTGTGCTCTCTCGTTTGCACGCCATCATTTGCGTGATGCAAAAATCTCACCCCACAGTACGTTTATCTGATGTAACTGTCCTGTACAGTGGGCCCGATTGTGTGTTCGTGTCTCTTTTTTGCTCGAGCTTATTTGCTCATCGCTGATATCGCTTCAACCTCCCATGCAAATTTAATCTGCTTTTGTTTGAGCAGAAGACTGGTTAATTCAGGGTGGAGAGAATGTGTTATGTTTTGTTCTGCTCGCTTCATTGCACCGCCATCAGTTGCGTGATGCAAAAAGCTCGCCCCACAGGGCGTTTATCTTATGTAACTGTCCTGTACAGTGGGCCCGTTTGTGTCTCTTTTATGCTAAAGTTTATTTGCTCATCGCTGATATCGCTTCAACCTCCCAAGCAAATTTAATCTGCTTTTGTTTGAGCAGAAGACTGGTTCTTTCAGGATGGAGAGAATGTATTGTGTTTTTCTTGAGCTGTCTTTGTTGCACCACCATCAGTTGTGTGATGAAAAAGCTCGCCCCGCACGACGTTTATCTTATGTAACTCCTGTACAGTGGGCCGTTCGTGTCTCTTTTATGCTAAAGTTTATTTGCTCATCGCTGATATCGCTTCAACCTCCCATGCAAATTTAATCTCCTTTTGTTTGAGCAGGAGACTGGTTCCTTCAGGGTGGAGAGAATGTGTTGTTTTATTCTTGTGCTCTCTTCGTTGCAACGCCATCAGTTGCGTGATGCAAAAAGCTCGCTCCACAGGGCGTTTATCTGATGTACCTGTCCTGTACAGTGGGCCCGTTCGTGTCTCTTTTATGCTCATGTTTATTTGCTCATCGCTGATATCGCTTCAACCTCTCATGCATATGTAATCTCCTTTTGTTTGAGGAGGAGACTGGTTCCTCCAGGGTGGAGAGAATGTGTTGTGTTTTTCTTGTGCTCTCTTCGTTTCACCGCCATCAGTTGCGTGATGCAAAAAGCTCGCCCCACAGGACGTTTATCTGATGTAACTGTCCTGTACAGTGGTCCCGTTTCTGTCTCTTTTATGCTAAAGTTTGCTCATCGCTGATATCGCTTCAACTTGACAGGCAAATTTAATCTAATTTTGTTTAGCAGGAAACTGGTTCCTTCAAGGTGGAGAGAATGTGTTGTTTTTTTCTTGTGCTCTCTTCGTTGCACCGCCATCAGTAGGTGATGCAAAAAGCTCACCCCACAGGACGTTTATCCTATGTAACTGTCCTGTACAGTGGGCCCGTTCGTGTCTCTTTTATGCTAAAGTTTATTTGCTCATCGCTGATATCGTTTCAACCTCGCATGCAAATTTAATCTGCTTTTGTTTGAGCAGAAGACTGGTTTCTTCAGGGTGGAGAGAACGTGTTGTTTTTCTTGTGCTCTCTCTGTTGCACCGCCATCAGTTGCGTGATTCAAAAAGCTCGCCCCACAGTACGTTTATCTGATGTAACTGTCCTGTACAGTGGGCCCGATTGTGTGTTCGTCTCTCTTTTTTGCTCGAGTTTATTTGCTCATCGCTGATTTCGCTTCAACCTCCCATGCAAATTTATTATGCTTTTGTTTGAGCTGGAGACTGGTTCCTTCAGGGTGGAGAGAATGTGTTGTGTTTTTCTTGTGCTCTCTTCGTTTCACCACCATCAGTTTCGTGATGCAAAAAGCTCGCCCCACAGGACGTTTAACTGATGTAACTGTCCTGTACACTTTTCCCGATTGTATGTTCGTGTCTCTTTTATGCTCAAGTATATTTGCTCATCGCTGATATCGCTTCAACCTCCCATGCAAATTTAATCTCCTTTTGTTTGAGCAGGAGACTGGTTCCTTCAGGATGGAGAGAATGTATTGTTTTTCTTGAGCTCGCTTTGTTGCACCGCCATCAGTTGTGTGATGCAAAAAGCTCGCCCCACAGGACGTTTATCTGATGTAACTGTTCTGTGCAGTGCGCCCGATTGTATGTCCGTGTCTCTTTTATGCTGAATTTTATTTGCTCATCTCTGTTATCGCTTCAACCTCCCAAGTAAATTTAATCTCCTTTTGTTTGAGCAGGAGACTGGTTCCTTCAGGGTGGAGAGAATGTGTTGTTTTTTTCTTGTGCTCTCTTCGTTGCACCGCCATCAGTTGGTGATGCAAAAAGCTCACCCCACAGGACGTTTATCTGATGTAACTGTCCCGTACAGTGGGCCCGTTTGCATGTTCGTGTCTATTTTATGCTCTTTTTTTGCTTGTCGCTGATATCGCTTCAACCTGCCATGAAAATTTTATCTCCTTTTGTTCGAGCAGCGGACAGGTTCCTTAAGAGTGGAGAGAAGGTGTTGTGTTTTCCTTGTGCTCTCTTCGTTGCACCGCCATCAGTTGCGTGATGCAAAAAGCTCGCCCCACAGTAAGTTTATCTGATATAACTGTCCTGTACAGTGGGCCCGTTTGTGTCTTTTTTATGCTATATTTTATTTTCTCATCGCTGATATCGCTTTAACTTGACAGCCAAATTTAATCTAATTTTTTTGAGCCGGAGACTGGTTCCTTAAGGGTGGTGAGAATGTGTTGTGTTTTTCTTGTGCTCTCTTCGTTGCACCGCCATCAGTGTCGTGATGCAAAAAGCTTGCCCCACAGGACGTTTGTCTGGTGTAATTGTCCTGTACAGTGGGCCCGATTGTGTGTGTTCGAGTCTCTTTTATGCTGAAGTTTATTTGCTCATCGCTGATATCGCTTCAACCTGCCATGAAAATTTTATCTCCTTTTGTTCGAGCAGCGGACAGGTTCCTTAAGAGTGGAGAGAAGGTGTTGTGTTTTCCTTGTGCTCTCTTCGTTGCACCGCCATCAGTGGCGTGATGCAAAAAGCTCGCCCCACAGTAAGTTTATCTGATATAACTGTCCTGTACAGTGGGCCCGTTTGTGTCTCTTTTATGCTAAATTTTATTTTCTCATCGCTGATATCGCTTCAACTTGACAGCCAAATTTAATCTAATTTTTTTGAGCCGGAGACTGGTTCCTTAAGGGTGGAGAGAATGTGTTGTGTTTTTCTTGTGCTCTCTTCGTTGCACCGCCATCAGTTGCGTGATGCAAAAAGCTTGCCCCCCAGGACGTTTGTCTGGTGTAATTGTCCTGTACAGTGGGCCCGATTGTGTGTGTTCGAGTCTCTTTTTTGCTGAAGTTTATTTGCTCATCGCTGATATCGCTTCAACCTCCCATGCAAATTTAATCTCCTTTTGTTTGACCAGGAGACTGGTTCCTTCAGGGTGGAGAGAATGTGTTGTGGTTATCTTGTGCTCTCTTCGTTGCACCGCCATCACTGGCGTGATGCAAAAAGCTCGCCCCACAGGACGTTTATTTGATGTAACTGTCCAGTAGAGTGCGCCCGATTGCATGTTCGTGTCTCTTTTATGCTCTTTTTTTGCTCGTCGCTGATATCGCTTCAACCACCCATGCAAATCTTATCTCCTTTTGTTCGAGCAGCGGACAGGTTCCTTCAGAGTGGAGAGAAGGTGTTGTGTTTTTCTTGTGCTCTCTTCGTTGCACCGCCATCAGTTGCGTGATGCAAAAAGATCGCCCCACAGTAAGTTTATCTGGTGTAGCTATCTTGTACAGTGCGCCCGATTGTGTGTTCGTGTCTCTTTTTTGCTTAGGTTTATTTGCTCAGCGCTGATTTCGCTTCAACCTGTCATGCATATTTATTCTCCTTTTGTTTGAGCAGGAGACTGGTTCCTTCAGGGTGGAGAGAATGTGTTATGTTTTGTTCTGCTCGCTTCATTGCACCGCCATCAGTTGCGTGATGCAAAAAGCTCGCCCCAAAGGACGTTTATCTTATTTAACTGTCCTGTACAGTGGGCCCCTTTGTGCCTCTTTTATGCTAAAGTTTATTTGCTCATCGCTGATATCGCTTCAACCTCCCATGCAAATTTAATCTGCTTTTGTTTGAGCAGAAGACTGGTTCCTTCGGGGTGGAGAGAATGTGTTGTTTTCCTTGTGCTCTCTCGTTTGCACGCCATCATTTGCGTGATGCAAAAATCTCACCCCACAGTACGTTTATCTGATGTAACTGTCCTGTACAGTGGGCCCGATTGTGTGTTCGTGTCTCTTTTTTGCTCGAGCTTATTTGCTCATCGCTGATATCGCTTCAACCTCCCATGAAAATTTAATCTGCTTTTGTTTGAGCAGAAGACTGGTTAATTCAGGGTGGAGAGAATTTGTTATGTTTTGTTCTGCTCGCTTCATTGCACCGCCATCAGTTGCGTGATGCAAAAAGCTCGCCCCACAGGGCGTTTATCTTATGTAACTGTCCTGTACAGTGGGCCCGTTTGTGTCTCTTTTATGCTAAAGTTTATTTGCTCATCGCTGATATCGCTTCAACCTCCCAAGCAAATTTAATCTGCTTTTGTTTGAGCAGAAGACTGGTTCTTTCAGGATGGAGAGAATGTATTGTGTTTTTCTTGAGCTCTCTTTGTTGCACCACCATCAGTTGTGTGATGAAAAAGCTCGCCCCGCACGACGTTTATCTTATGTAACTCCTGTACAGTGGGCCCGTTCGTGTCTCTTTTATGCTAAAGTTTATTTGCTCATCGCTGATATCGCTTCAACCTCCCATGCAAATTTAATCTCCTTTTGTTTGAGCAGGAGACTGGTTCCTTCAGGGTGGAGAGAATGTGTTGTTTTATTCTTGTGCTCTCTTCGTTGCAACGCCATCAGTTGCGTGATGCAAAAAGCTCGCTCCACAGGGCGTTTATCTGATGTACCTGTCCTGTACAGTGGGCCCGTTCGTGTCTCTTTTATGCTCATGTTTATTTGCTCATCGCTGATATCGCTTCAACCTCTCATGCATATGTAATCTCCTTTTGTTTGAGGAGGAGACTGGTTCCTTCAGGGTGGAGAGAATGTGTTGTGTTTTTCTTCTGCTCGCTTCATTGCACCGCCATCAGTTGCGTGATGCAAAAAGCTCGCCCCACAGGACGTTTATCTGATGTAACTGTCCTGTACAGTGGTCCCGTTTCTGTCTCTTTTATGCTAAAGTTTGCTCATCGCTGATATCGCTTCAACTTGACAGGCAAATTTAATCTAATTTTGTTTAGCAGGAAACTGGTTCCTTCAAGGTGGAGAGAATGTGTTGTTTTTTTCTTGTGCTCTCTTCGTTGCACCGCCATCAGTTGGTGATGCAAAAAGCTCACCCCACAGGACGTTTATCCTATGTAACTGTCCTGTACAGTGGGCCCGTTCGTGTCTCTTTTATGCTAAAGTTTATTTGCTCATCGCTGATATCGTTTCAACCTCGCATACAAATTTAATCTGCTTTTGTTTGAGCAGAAGACTGGTTTCTTCAGGGTGGAGAGAATGTGTTGTTTTTCTTGTGCTCTCTCTGTTGCACCGCCATCAGTTGCGTGATTCAAAAAGCTCGCCCCACAGTACGTTTATCTGATGTAACTGTCCTGTACAGTGGGCCCGATTGTGTGTTCGTCTCTCTTTTTTGCTCGAGTTTATTTGCTCATCGCTGATTTCGCTTCAACCTCCCATGCAAATTTATTATGCTTTTGTTTGAGCTGGAGACTGGTTCCTTCAGGGTGGAGAGAATGTGTTGTGTTTTTCTTGTGCTCTCTTCGTTTCACCACCATCAGTTTCGTGATGCAAAAAGCTCGCCCCACAGGACGTTTAACTGATGTAACTGTCCTGTGCACTTTGCCCGATTTTATGTTTGTGTCTCTTTTATGCTCAAGTATATTTGCTCATCGCTGATATCGCTTCAACCTCCCATGCAAATTTAATCTCCTTTTGTTTGAGCAGGATACTGGTTCCTTCGGGGTGGAGAGAATGTGTTATGTTTTGTTCTGCTCGCTTCATTGCACCGCCATCAGTTGCGTGATGCAAAAAGCTCGCCCCACAGGACGTTTATCTTATGTAACTGTCCTGTACAGTGGGCCCGTTCGTGTCTCTTTTATGCTAAAGTTTATTTGCTCATCGTTGATATCGCTTCAACCTCCCATGCAAATTTAATCTGCTTTTGTTTGAGCAGAAGACTGGTTCTTTCAGGATGGAGAGAATGTATTGTGTTTTTCTTAAGCTCTCTTTGTTGCACCGCCATCAGTTGTGTGATTCAAAAAGCTCGCCCCCACAGGACGTTTATCTGATGTAACTGTTCTGTACAGTGGGTCCGTTCGGGTCTCTTTTATGCTAAAGTTTATTTGCTCATCGCTGATATCGCTTCATCCTCCTATGCAAATTTAATCTCCTTTTGTTTGAGCTGAAGACTTGTTCCTTCAGGGTGGAGAGAATGTGTTGTTTTCCTAGTGCTCTCTCCGTTGCACCGCCATCAGTTGCGTGATGCAAAAAGCTCGCCCCACAGTACGTTTATCTGATGTAACTGTCCTGTACAGTGGGCCCGAATGTGTGTTTGTGGGTCTTTTTTGCTCGAGTTTATATGTTCATCGCTGATATCGCTTCAACCTCCCATGCAAATTTTTTATGCTTTTGTTTGAGCTCGAGACTGGTTCCTTCAGGGTGGAGAGAATGTGTAGTGTTTTTCTTGTGCTCTCTTCGTTGCACCACCATCAGTTTTGTTATGCAAAAAGCTCGCCCCACAGGACGTTTAACTGATGTAACTGTCCTGTACAGTGGGCCCGTTCGTGTCTCTTTTATGCTCATGTTTATTTGCACATCGCTGATATCGCTTCAACTTGACAGGCAAATTTATACTAATTTTGTTTGAGCAGGAAGCTGGTTCATCCGGGGTGGAGAGAATGTGTTGTTTTTTTCTTGTGCTCTCTTCGTTGCACCGCCATCAGTTGATGATGCAAAAAGCCACCCCACAGGACGTTTATTTGATGTAACTGTCCCGTACAGTGGGCCCGATTGCATGTTCGTGTCTTTTTATGCTCTTATATTTTGCTCGTCGCAGATATCGCTTCAACCTCCCATGCAAATTTTATCTCCTTTTGTTCGAGCAGCGGACAGGTTCCTTCAGAGTGGAGAGAAGGTGTTATGTTTTGTTCTGCTCGCTTCATTGCACCGCCATCAGTGGCGTGATGCAAAAATCTCGCCCCACAGTAAGTTTATCTGATTAAACTGTCCTGTACAGTGGGCCCGATTATGTGTTCGTGTCTCTTTTTTGCTTAGGTTTATTTGCTCATCGCTGATTTCGCTTTAACCTCTCATGCATATTTAATCTCTTTTTGTTTGAGCAGGAGACTGGTTCCTTCAGGGTGGAGAGAATGTGTTATGTTTTGTTCTGCTCGCTTCATTGCACCGCCATCAGTGGCGTGATGCAAAAATCTCGCCCCGCAGTACGTTTATCTTATGTAACTGTCCTGTACAGTGGGCCCGTTCGTGTCTCTTTTATGCTAAAGTTTAATTGCTCATCGCTGATAACGTTTCAACCTCGCATGCAAACTTAATCTGCTTTTGTTTGAGCAGAAGACTGGTTCTTCAGGGTGGAGAGAATGTGTTGTTTTTCTTGTGCTCTCTCTTTTGCACCGCCATCAGTTGCGTGACGCAAAAAGCTCGCCCCACAGTACGTTTATCTGATGTAACTTTCCTGTACAGTGGGCCCGATTGTGTGTTCGTGTCTCTTTTTTGCTCGAGTTTATTTGCTCATCGCTGATATCGCTTCAACCTCCCATGCAAATTTATTATGCTTTTGTTTGAGCTGGAGACCGGTTTCTTCAGGGTGGAGAGAATGTGTTGAGCTTTTTTTTGTGCTCTCTTCGTTGCACCGCCATCAGTTTCGTGATGCAAAAAGCTCGCCCCACATGACGTTTACTGATCTAACTGTCCTGTACACTTTTCCCGATTGTATGTTCGTGTCTCTTTTATGCTCAAGTATATTTGCTCATCGCTGATATCGCTTCAACCTCCCATGCAAATTTAATCTCCTTTTGTTTGAGCAGGAGACTGGTTCCTTCAGGGTGGAGAGAATTTATTGTTTTTCTTGAGCTCGCTTTGTTGCACCGCCATCAGTTGTGTGATGCAAAAAGCTCGCCCCACAGGACGTTTATCTGATGTAACTGTTCTGTGCAGTGCGCCCGATTGTATGTCCGTGTCTCTTTTATGCTGAATTTTATTTGCTCATCGCTGTTATCGCTTCAACCTCCAAAGCAAATTTAATCTCCTTTTGTTTGAGCAGGAGACTGGTTCCTTCAGGGTGGAGAGAATGTGTTTTTTTTTCTTGTGCTCTCTTCGTTGCACCGCCATCACTGGCGTGATGCAAAAAGCTCACCCCACAGGACGTTTATCTGATGTAACTGTCCTGCACAATGGGCCCGTTCATGTCTCTTTTATGCTCAAGTTTATTTGCTCATCGCTGATATCGTTCAACCTCTCATGCATATTTAATCTCCTTTTGTTTGAGCAGGAGACTGGTTCCTTCAGGGTGGAGAGAATATGTTGTGGTTTTCTTGTGCTCTCTTCGTTGCACCGCCATCACTGGCGTGATGCAAAAAGCTCGCCCCACAGGACGTTTATTTGATGTAACTGTCCCGTACAGTGGGCCCGTTTGCATGTTCGTGTCTATTTTGTGCTCTTTTTTTTGCTTGTCGCTGATATCGCTTCAACCTCCCATGAAAATTTTATCTCCTTTTGTTAGAGCAGCGGACAGGTTCCTTAAGAGTGGAGACAAGGTGTTGTGTTTTTCTTGTGCTCTCTTCGTTGCACCGCCATCAGTTGCGTGATGCAAAAAGCTCGCCCCACAGTAAGTTTATCTGATGTAACTGTCCTGTACAGTGGGCCCGTTTGTGTCTCTTTTATGCTAAAGATTATTTGCTCATCGCTGATATCGCTTCAACTTGACAGCCAAATTTAATCTAATTTTGTTTGAGCCGGAGACTGGTTCCTTCAGGGTGGAGAGAATGTGTTGTGTTTTTCTTGTGCTCTCTTCGTTGCACCGCCATCAGTTGCGTGATGCTAAAAGCTTGCCCCACAGGACGTTTGTCTGGTGTAATTGTCCTGTACAGTGGGCCTGATTGTGTGTGTTCGTGTCTCTTTTATGCTCAAGTTTATTTGCTCATCGCTGATGTCGCTTCAACCTCCCATGCAAATTTAATCTCCTTTTGTTTGACCAGGAGACTGGTTCCTTCAGGGTGGAGAGAATGTGTCGTGGTTTTCTTGTGCTCTCTTCGTTGCACCGCCATCACTGGCGTGATGCAAAAAGCTCGCCCCACAGGTCGTTTGTTTGATGTAAATGTGCAGTACAGTGGGCCCGATTGCATGTTCGTGTTTCTTTTATGCTCTTTTTTTGCTCGTCGCTGATATCGCTTCAACCACCCATGCAATCCTTTTGTTCGAGCAGCGGACAGGTTCCTTCAGAGTGGAGAGAAGGTGTTGTGTTTTTCTTGTGCTCTCTTCGTTGCACCGCCATCAGTTGCGTGATGCAAAAAGATCGCCCCACAGTAAGTTTATCTGGTGTAGCTATCTTGTACAGTGCGCCCGATTGTGTGTTCGCGTCTCTTTTATGCTTAGGTTTATTTGCTCATCGCTGATTTCGCTTCAACCTATCATGCATATTTATTCTCCTTTTGTTTGAGCAGGAGACTGGTTCGTTCAGGGTGGAGAGAATGTGTTATGTTTTGTTCTGCTCGCTTCATTGCACCGCCATCAGTTGCGTGATGCAAAAAGCTCGCCCCAAAGGACGTTTATCTTATTTAACTGTCCTGTACAGTGGGCCCCTTTGTGTCTCTTTTATGCTAAAGTTTATTTGCTCATCGCTGATATCGCTTCAACCTCCCATGCAAATTTATTCTGCTTTTGTTTGAGCCGAAGACTGGTTCCTTCGGGGTGGAGAGAATGTGTTGTTTTCTTTGTGCTCTCTCTGTTGCACGCCATCATTTGCGTGATGCAAAAATCTCACCCCACAGTACGTTTATCTGATGTAACTGTCCTGTACAGTGGGCCCGATTGTGTGTTCGTGTCTCTTTTTTGCTTAGGTTTATTTGCTCATCGCTGATTTCGCTTCAACCTATCATGCATATTTAATCTCCTTTTGTTTGAGCAGGAGACTGGTCCCTTCAGGGTGGAGAGAATGTGTTATATTTTGTTCTGCTCGCTTCATTGCACCGCCATCAGTTGCGTGATGCAAAAAGCTCGCCCCAAAGGACGTGTATCTTATGTAACTGTCCTGTACAGTGGGCCCGTTTGTGTCTCTTTTATGCTCAAGTTTATTTGCTCATCGCTGATATCGCTTCAACCTCCCATGCAAATTTAATCTGCTTTTGTTTGAGCAGAAGACTGGTTCCTTCGGGGTGGAGAGAATGTGTTGTTTTCCTTGTGCTCTCTCTGTTGCACGCCATCATTTGCGTGATGCAAAAATCTCACCCCACAGTACGTTTATCTGATATAACTGTCCTGTACAGTGGGCCCGATTGTGTGTTCGTGTCTCTTTTTTGCTCGAGTTTATTTGCTCATCGCTGATATCGCTTCAACCTCCCATGCAAATTTAATCTGCTTTTGTTTGAGCAGAAGACTGGTTAATTCAGGGTGGAGAGAATGTGTTGTGTTTTTCTTGTGCTCTCTTTGTTGCAACGCCATCAGTTTCGTGATGCAAAGAGCTCGCCCCACAGGACGTTTATCTTATGTAACTGACCTGACAGTGGGCCCGATTCTATGTTCGTGTCTCTTTTATGCTCAAGTTTAATTGCTCATCGCTGATATCGCTTCAACGTCCCATGCAAATTTAATCTCCTTTTGTTTGAGCACGAGACTGGTTCCTTCGGGGTGGAGAGAATGTGTTATGTTTTGTTCTGCTCGCTTCATTGCACCGCCATCAGTTGCGTGATGCAAAAACCTCGCCCCACAGGACGTTTATCTTATGTAACTGTCCTGTACAGTGGGCCCGTTTGTGTCTCTTTTATGCTAAAGTTTATTTGCTCATCGCTGATATCGCTTCAACCTCCCAAGCAAATTTATTCTGCTTTTGTTTGAGCAGAAGACTGGTTCTTTCAGGATGGAGAGAATGCATTGTGTTTTTCTTGAGCTCTCTTTGTTGCACCGCCATCAGTTGTGTGATGAAAAAGCTCGCCCCGCACGACGTTTATCTTATGTAACTCTCCAGTACAGTGGGCCCGTTCGTGTCTCTTTTATGCTAAAGTTTATTTGCTCATCGCTGATATCGCTTCAACCTCCCATGCAAATTTAATCTCCTTTTGTTTGAGCAGGAGACTGGTTTCTTCAGGGTGGAGAGAATGTGTTGTTTTATTCTTGTGCTCTCTTCGTTGCACCGCCATCAGTTGCGTGATGCAAAAAGCTCGCTCCACAGGGCGTTTATCTGATGTACCTGTCCTGTACAGTGGGCCCGTTCGTGTCTCTTTTATGCTCATGTTTATTTGCTCATCGCTGATATCGCTTCAACCTCTCATGCATATGTAATCTCCTTTTGTTTGAGGAGGAGACTGGTTCCTTCAGGGTGGAGAGAATGTGTTGTGTTTTTCTTCTGCTCGCTTCATTGCACCGCCATCAGTTGCATGATGCAAAAAGCTCGCCCCACAGGACGTTTATCTGATGTAACTGTCCTGTACAGTGGTCCCGTTTCTGTCTCTTTTATGCTAAAGTTTGCTCATCGCTGATATCGCTTCAACTTGACGGGCAAATTTAATCTAATTTTGTTTGAGCAGGAAACTGGTTCCTTCAGGGTGGAGAGAATGTGTTGTTTTTTTCTTGTGCTCTCTTCGTTGCACCGCCATCAGTTGGTGATGCAAAAAGCTCACCCCACAGGACGTTTATTTGATGTAACTGTCTCGAAAAGTGGGCCCGATTGCATGTTCGTGTATTTTTATGCTCTTATATTTTGCTCGTCGCTGATATCGTTTCAACCTCCCATGCAATTTTTATCTCCTTTTGTTCGAGCAGCGGACAGGTTCCTTCAGAGTGCAGAGAAGGTGTTGTGTTTTTCTTGTGCTCTCTTCGTTGCACCGCCATCTGTTGCGTGATGCAAAAAGCTCGCCCCACAGGATGTTTATCTGATGTAACTGTCCTGTACAGTGGGCCCGTTTGTGTCTCTTTTATGCTAAAGTTTGTTTGCTCATCGCTGATATCGCTTCAACCTGAGATGCAAATTTAATCTAATTTTGTTTGAGCAGGAGACTTGTTCCTTCAGGGTGGAGAGAATGTGTTGTGTTTTTCTTCTGCTCGCTTCATTGCACCGCCATCAGTTGCGTGATGCAAAAAGCTCGCCCCACAGGACGTTTATCTGATGTAACTGTCCTGTACAGTGGGCCCGTTTGCGTCTCTTTTATGCTAAAGTTTGTTTGCTCGTCGCTGATATCGCTTCAACCTCCCATGCAAATTTTATCCCCTTTTGTTCGAGTAGCGGACAGGTTCCTTCAGAGTGGAGAGAAAGTGTTATGTTTTGTTCTGCTCGCTTCATTGCACCGCCATCAGTTGCGTGATGCAAAAAGCTCGCCCCACAGTACGATTATCTGATGTAACTGTCCTGTACAGTGGGCCCGATTGTGTGCTCGTGTCTCTTTCTCTCGAGTTTATTTGCTCATCGCTGATATCGCTTCAACCTTCCATGCAAATTTATTATGCTTTTGTTTGAGCTGGAGACTGGTTCCTTCTAGATAGAGAGAATGTGTTGTGTTTTTCTTGTGCTCTCTTTGTTGCACCGCCATCAGTTTCGTGATGCAAAAAGCTCGCCCCACAGCACGTTTAACTGATGTAACGGTCCTGTACACTTTGCCCGATTGTATGTTCGTGTCTCTTTTATGCTCAAGTATATTTGCTCATCGCTGATATCGCTTCAACCTCCCATGCAAATTTAATCTCCTTTTGTTTGAGCAGGAGACTGGTTCCTTCAGGATGGAGAGATTATATTGTGTTTTCCTTGAGCTCTCTTCGTTGCACCGCCACCAGTTGTGTGATGCAAAAAGCTCGCCCCACAGGACGTTTATCTGATGTAACTGTTCTGTGCAGTGCGCCCGATTGTATGTCCGTGTCTCTTTTATGCTGAAGTTTATTTGCTCATCGCTGTTATCGCTTCAACCTCCCAAGCAAATTTAATCTCCTTTTGTTTGAGCAGGAGACTGGTTCCTTCAGGGTGGAGAGAATGTGTTGTTTTTTTCTTGTGCTCTCTTCGTTGCACCGCCATCAGTTGGTGATGCAAAAAGCTCACTCCACAGGGCGTTTATTTGATGTAACTGTCCCGTACAGTGGGCCCGATTGCATGTTCGTGTCTTTTTATGCTCTTATATTTTGCTCGTGGCTGATATCGCTTCAACCTCACATGCAAATTTTATCTCCTTTTGTTCGAGCAGCGGACAGGTTCCTTCAGAGTGGAGAGAAGGTGTTGTGTTTTTCTTGTGCTCTCTTCGTTGCACCGCCATCAGTTGCTTGATGCAAAAAGCTCGCCCCACAGTAAGTTTATCTGATTAAACTGTCCTGTACAGTGGGCCCGATTATGTGTTCGTGTCTCTTTTTTGCTTCGGTTTATTTGCTCATCGCTGGTTTCGCTTCAACCTCTCATGCATATTTATTCTCCTTTTGTTTGAGCAGGAGACTGGTTCCTTCAGGGTGAAGAGAATGTTTTATGTTTTGTTCTGCTCGCTTCATTGCACCGCCATCAGTTGCGTGATGCAAAAAGCTCGCCCCACAGTACGTTTATCCTATGTAACTGTCCTGTACAGTGGGCCCGTTCGTGTCTCTTTTATGCTAAAGTTTATTTGCTCATCGCTGATATCGTTTCAACCTGGCATGCAAATTTAATCTGCTTTTGTTTGAGCAGAAGACTGGTTTCTTCAGGGTGGAGAGAATGTGTTGTTTTTCTTGTGCTCTCTCTGTTGCACCGCCATCAGTTGCGTGATTCACAAAGCTCGCCCCACAGTACGTTTATCTGATGTAACTGTCCTGTACAGTGGGCCCGATTGTGTGTTCGTCTCTCTTTTTTGCTCGAGTTTATTTGCTCATCGCTGATTTCGCTTCAATCTCCCATGCAAATTTATTATGCTTTTGTTTGAGCTGGAGACTGGTTCCCTCAGGGTGGAGAGAATGTTGTGTTTTTCTTGTGCTCTCTTCGTTGCACCACCATCAGTTTCGTGATGCAAAAAGCTCGCCCCACATGACGTTTAACTGATGTAACTGTCCTGTACACTTTTCCCGATTGTATGTTCGTGTCTCTTTTATGCTCATGTATATTTGCTCATCGCTGATATCGCTTCAACCTCCCATGCAAATTTAATCTCCTTTTGTTTGAGCAGGAGACTGGTTCCTTCAGGGTGGAGAGAATGTATTGTTATTCTTGAGCTCGCTTTGTTGCACCGCCATCAGTTGTGTGATGCAAAAAGCCCGCCCCACAGGACGTTTATCTGATGTAACTGTTCTGTGCAGTGCGCCCGATTGTATGTCCGTGTCTCTTTTATGCTGAATTTTATTTGCTCATCGCTGATATCGCTTCAACCTCCCATGAAAATTTTACCTCCTTTTGTTCGAGCAGCGGACAGGTTCCTTAAGAGTGGAGAGAAGGTGTTGTGTTTTTCTTGTGCTCTCTTCGTTGCACCGCCATCAGTTGCATGATGCAAAATGCTCGCCCCACAGTAAGTTTATCTGATTAAACTGTCCTTTACAGTGGGCCCGATTATGTGTTCGTGTCTCTTTTTTGCTTAGGTTTATTTGCTCATCGCTGATTTCGCTTCAACCTCTCATGCATATTTAATCTCTTTTTGTTTGAGCAGGAGACTGGTTCCTTCAGGGTGGAGAGAATGTGTTATGTTTTGTTCTGCTCGCTTCATTGCACCGCCATCAGTTGCGTGATGCAAAAAGCTCGCCCCACAGTACGTTTATCTTATGTAACTGTCCTGTACAGTGGGCCCGTTCGTGTCTCTTTTATGCTAAAAATTATTTGCTCATCGCTGATAACGTTTCAACCTCGCATGCAAATTTAATCTGCTTTTGTTTGAGCAGAAGACTGGTTCCTTCAGGGTGGAGAGAATGTGTTGTTTTTCTTGTGCTCTCTCTGTTGCACCGCCATCAGTTGCGTGATGCCAAAAGCTCGCCCCACAGTACGTTTATCTGATGTAACTTTCCTGTACAGTGGGCCCGATTGTGTGTTCGTGTCTCTTTTTTGCTCGAGTTTATTTGCTCATCGCTGATTTCGCTTCAACCTCCCATGCAAATTTATTATGCTTTTGTTTGAGCTGGAGACTGGTTTCTTCAGGGTGGAGAGATTGTGTTGAGTTTTTTTTTTGTGCTCTCTTCGTTGCACCGCCATCAGTTTCGTGATGCAAAAAGCTCGCCCCACATGACGTTTAACTGATATAACTGTCCTGTACACTTTTCCCGATTGTATGTTCGTGTCTCTTTTATGCTCAAGTATATTTGCTCATCGCTGATATCGCTTCAACTTCCCATGCAAATTTAATCTCCTTTTGTTTGAGCAGGAGACTGGTTCCTTCAGGGTGGAGAGAATTTATTGTTTTTCTTGAGCTCGCTTTGTTGCACCGCCATCAGTTGTGTGATGCAAAAAGCTCGCCCCACAGGACGTTTATCTGATGTAACTGTTCTGTGCAGTGCGCCCGATTGTATGTCCGTGTCTCTTTTTTGGTCAAGTTTATTTGCTCATCGCTCATTTCGCTTCAACCTCTCATGCATATTTAATCTCCTTTTGTTAGAGCAGCGGACAGGTTCCTTAAGAGTGGAGACAAGGTGTTGTGTTTTTCTTGTGCTCTCTTCGTTGCACCGCCATCAGTTGCGTGATGCAAAAAGATCACCCCACAGTAAGTTTATCTGGTGTAGCTATCTTGTACAGTGCGCCCGATTGTGTGTTCGTGTCTCTTTTTTGCTTAGGTTTATTTGCTCATCGCTGATTTCGCTTCAACCTA
Organism: Amblyomma americanum; assembly: GCF_052857255.1. Classification (NCBI taxonomy): domain Eukaryota; kingdom Metazoa; phylum Arthropoda; class Arachnida; order Ixodida; family Ixodidae; genus Amblyomma; species Amblyomma americanum. The sequence continues at coordinate 960,486 of NC_135501.1, forward strand.
TCATGCATATTTAATCTCCTTTTGTTTGAGCAGGAGACTGGTTCCTTCAGGGTGGAGAGAATGTGTTATGTTTTGTTCTGCTCGCTTCATTGCACAGCCATCAGTTGCGTGATGCAAAAAGCTCGCCCCAAAGGACGTTTATCTTATGTAACTGTCCTGTACAGTGGGCCCGTTTGTGTCTCTTTTATGCTAAAGTTAATTTGCTCATCGCTGATATCGCTTCAACCTCCCATGCAAATTTAATCTGCTTTTGTTTGAGCAGAAGACTGGTTCCTTCGGGGTGGCGAGAATGTGTTGTTTTCCTTGTGCTCTCTCGTTTGCACGCCATCATTTGCGTGATGCAAAAATCTCACCCCACAGTACGTTTATCTGATGTAACTGTCCTGTACAGTGGGCCCGATTGTGTGTTCGTGTCTCTTTCTTGCTCGAGCTTATTTGCTCATCGCTGATATCGCTTCAACCTCCCATGCAAATTTAATCTGCTTTTGTTTGAGCAGAAGACTGGTTAATTCAGGGTGGAGAGAATGTGTTATGTTTTGTTCTGCTCGCTTCATTGCACCGCCATCAGTTGCGTGATGCAAAAAGCTCGCCCCACAGGGCGTTTATCTTATGTAACTGTCCTGTACAGTGGGCCCGTTTGTGTCTCTTTTATGCTAAAGTTTATTTGCTCATCGCTGATATCGCTTCAACCTCCCAAGCAAATTTAATCTGCTTTTGTTTGAGCAGAAGACTGGTTCTTTCAGGATGGAGAGAATGTATTGTGTTTTTCTTGAGCTCTCTTTGTTGCACCACCATCAGTTGTGTGATGAAAAAGCTCGCCCCGCACGACGTTTATCTTATGTAACTCCTGTACAGTGGGCCGTTCGTGTCTCTTTTATGCTAAAGTTTATTTGCTCATCGCTGATATCGCTTCAACCTCCCATGCAAATTTAATCTCCTTTTGTTTGAGCAGGAGACTGGTTCCTTCAGGGTGGAGAGAATGTGTTGTTTTATTCTTGTGCTCTCTTCGTTGCAACGCCATCAGTTGCGTGATGCAAAAAGCTCGCTCCACAGGGCGTTTATCTGATGTACCTGTCCTGTACAGTGGGCCCGTTCGTGTCTCTTTTATGCTCATGTTTATTTGCTCATCGCTGATATCGCTTCAACCTCTCATGCATATGTAATCTCCTTTTGTTTGAGGAGGAGACTGGTTCCTCCAGGGTGGAGAGAATGTGTTGTGTTTTTCTTCTGCTCGCTTCATTGCACCGCCATCAGTTGCGTGATGCAAAAAGCTCGCCCCACAGGACGTTTATCTGATGTAACTGTCCAGTACAGTGGTCCCGTTTCTGTCTCTTTTATGCTAAAGTTTGCTCATCGCTGATATCGCTTCAACTTGACAGGCAAATTTAATCTAATTTTGTTTAGCAGGAAACTGGTTCCTTCAAGGTGGAGAGAATGTGTTGTTTTTTTCTTGTGCTCTCTTCGTTGCACCGCCATCAGTTGGTGATGCAAAAAGCTCACCCCACAGGACGTTTATCCTATGTAATTGTCCTGTACAGTGGGCCCGTTCGTGTCTCTTTTATGCTAAAGTTTATTTGCTCATCGCTGATATCGTTTCAACCTCGCATGCAAATTTAATCTGCTTTTGTTTGAGCAGAAGACTGGTTTCTTCAGGGTGGAGAGAACGTGTTGTTTTTCTTGTGCTCTCTCTGTTGCACCGCCATCAGTTGCGTGATTCAAAAAGCTCGCCCCACAGTACGTTTATCTGATGTAACTGTCCTGTACAGTGGGCCCGATTGTGTGTTCGTCTCTCTTTTTTGCTCGAGTTTATTTGCTCATCGCTGATTTCGCTTCAACCTCCCATGCAAATTTATTATGCTTTTGTTTGAGCTGGAGACTGGTTCCTTCAGGGTGGAGAGAATGTGTTGTGTTTTTCTTGTGCTCTCTTCGTTTCACCACCATCAGTTTCGTGATGCAAAAAGCTCGCCCCACAGGACGTTTAACTGATGTAACTGTCCTGTACACTTTTCCCGATTGTATGTTCGTGTCTCTTTTATGCTCAAGTATATTTGCTCATCGCTGATATCGCTTCAACCTCCCATGCAAATTTAATCTCCTTTTGTTTGAGCAGGAGACTGGTTCCTTCAGGATGGAGAGAATGTATTGTTTTTCTTGAGCTCGCTTTGTTGCACCGCCATCAGTTGTGTGATGCAAAAAGCTCGCCCCACAGGACGTTTATCTGATGTAACTGTTCTGTGCAGTGCGCCCGATTGTATGTCCGTGTCTCTTTTATGCTGAATTTTATTTGCTCATCTCTGTTATCGCTTCAACCTCCCAAGTAAATTTAATCTCCTTTTGTTTGAGCAGGAGACTGGTTCCTTCAGGGTGGAGAGAATGTGTTGTTTTTTTCTTGTGCTCTCTTCGTTGCACCGCCATCAGTTGGTGATGCAAAAAGCTCACCCCACAGGACGTTTATCTGATGTAACTGTCCCGTACAGTGGGCCCGTTTGCATGTTCGTGTCTATTTTATGCTCTTTTTTTGCTTGTCGCTGATATCGCTTCAACCTGCCATGAAAATTTTATCTCCTTTTGTTCGAGCAGCGGACAGGTTCCTTAAGAGTGGAGAGAAGGTGTTGTGTTTTCCTTGTGCTCTCTTCGTTGCACCGCCATCAGTTGCGTGATGCAAAAAGCTCGCCCCACAGTAAGTTTATCTGATATAACTGTCCTGTACAGTGGGCCCGTTTGTGTCTTTTTTATGCTATATTTTATTTTCTCATCGCTGATATCGCTTTAACTTGACAGCCAAATTTAATCTAATTTTTTTGAGCCGGAGACTGGTTCCGTAAGGGTGGTGAGAATGTGTTGTGTTTTTCTTGTGCTCTCTTCGTTGCACCGCCATCAGTGTCGTGATGCAAAAAGCTTGCCCCACAGGACGTTTGTCTGGTGTAATTGTCCTGTACAGTGGGCCCGATTGTGTGTGTTCGAGTCTCTTTTATGCTGAAGTTTATTTGCTCATCGCTGATATCGCTTCAACCTGCCATGAAAATTTTATCTCCTTTTGTTCGAGCAGCGGACAGGTTCCTTAAGAGTGGAGAGAAGGTGTTGTGTTTTCCTTGTGCTCTCTTCGTTGCACCGCCATCAGTTGCGTGATGCAAAAAGCTCGCCCCACAGTAAGTTTATCTGATATAACTGTCCTGTACAGTGGGCCCGTTTGTGTCTCTTTTATGCTAAATTTTATTTTCTCATCGCTGATATCGCTTCAACTTGACAGCCAAATTTAATCTAATTTTTTTGAGCCGGAGACTGGTTCCTTAAGGGTGGAGAGAATGTGTTGTGTTTTTCTTGTGCTCTCTTCGTTGCACCGCCATCAGTTGCGTGATGCAAAAAGCTTGCCCCACAGGACGTTTGTCTGGTGTAATTGTCCTGTACAGTGGGCCCGATTGTGTGTGTTCGAGTCTCTTTTTTGCTGAAGTTTATTTGCTCATCGCTGATATCGCTTCAACCTCCCATGCAAATTTAATCTCCTTTTGTTTGACCAGGAGACTGGTTCCTTCAGGGTGGAGAGAATGTGTTGTGGTTATCTTGTGCTCTCTTCGTTGCACCGCCATCACTGGCGTGATGCAAAAAGCTCGCCCCACAGGACGTTTATTTGATGTAACTGTCCAGTAGAGTGCGCCCGATTGCATGTTCGTGTCTCTTTTATGCTCTTTTTTTGCTCGTCGCTGATATCGCTTCAACCACCCATGCAAATCTTATCTCCTTTTGTTCGAGCAGCGGACAGGTTCCTTCAGAGTGGAGAGAAGGTGTTGTGTTTTTCTTGTGCTCTCTTCGTTGCACCGCCATCAGTTGCGTGATGCAAAAAGATCGCCCCACAGTAAGTTTATCTGGTGTAGCTTTCTTGTACAGTGCGCCCGATTGTGTGTTCGTGTCTCTTTTTTGCTTAGGTTTATTTTGCTCATCGCTGATTTCGCTTCAACCTATCATGCATATTTATTCTCCTTTTGTTTGAGCAGGAGACTGGTTCCTTCAGGGTGGAGAGAATGTGTTATGTTTTGTTCTGCTCGCTTCATTGCACCGCCATCAGTTGCGTGATGCAAAAAGCTCGCCTCAAAGGACGTTTATCTTATCTAACTGTCCTGTACAGTGGGCCCGTTTGTGTCTCTTTTTTGCTCGAGTTTATTTGCTCATCGCTGATATCAATTCAACCTAACAAGCAAATTTATTCTGCTTTTGTTTGAGCAGAAGACTGGTTCCTTCGGAATGGAGAGAATGTGTTGTTTTCCTTGTGCTCTCTCTGTTGCCCGCCATCAGTTGCGTGATGCAAAAATCTCACCCCACAGTACGTTTATCTGATTTAACTGTCCTGTACAGTGGGCCCGATTGTGTGTTCGTGTCTCTTTTTGGCTCGAGTTTATTTGCTCATCGCTGATATCGCTTCAACATCCCATGCAAATTTAATCTGCTTTTGTTTGAGCAGAAGACTGGTTAATTCATGGTGGAGAGAATGTGTTGTGTTTTTCTTGTGCTCTCTTTGTTGCACCGCCATCAGTTTCGTGATGCAAAAAGCTCGCCCAACAGGACGTTTAACTGATGCAACTATCCTGTGCACTTTGCCCGATTTTATGTTTGTGTCTCTTTTATGCTCAAGTATATTTGCTCATCGCTGATATCGCTTCAACCTCTCATGCAAATTTAATCTCCTTTTGTTTGAGCAGGATACTGGTTCCTTCGGGGTGGAGAGAATGTGTTATGTTTTGTTCTGCTCGCTTCATTGCACCGCCATCAGTTGCGTGATGCAAAAAGCTCGCCCCACAGGACGTTTATCTTATGTAACTGTCCTGTACAGTGGGCCCGTTTGTGTCTCTTTTATGCTAAAGTTTATTTGCTCATCGTTGATATCGCTTCAACCTCCCATGCAAATTTAATCTGCTTTTGTTTGAGCAGAAGACTGGTTCTTTCAGGATGGAGAGAATGTATTGTGTTTTTCTTAAGCTCTCTTTGTTGCACCGCCATCAGTTGTGTGATTCAAAAAGCTCGCCCCCACAGGACGTTTATCTGATGTAACTGTTCTGTACAGTGGGTCCGTTCGGGTCTCTTTTATGCTAAAGTTTATTTGCTCATCGCTGATATCGCTTCATCCTCCTATGCAAATTTAATCTCCTTTTGTTTGAGCTGAAGACTTGTTCCTTCAGGGTGGAGAGAATGTGTTGTTTTCCTAGTGCTCTCTCCGTTGCACCGCCATCAGTTGCGTGATGCAAAAAGCTCGCCCCACAGTACGTTTATCTGATGTAACTGTCCTGTACAGTGGGCCCGAATGTGTGTTTGTGGGTCTTTTTTGCTCGAGTTTATATGTTCATCGCTGATATCGCTTCAACCTCCCATGCAAATTTTTTATGCTTTTGTTTGAGCTCGAGACTGGTTCCTTCAGGGTGGAGAGAATGTGTAGTGTTTTTCTTGTGCTCTCTTCGTTGCACCACCATCAGTTTTGTTATGCAAAAAGCTCGCCCCACAGGACGTTTAACTGATGTAACTGTCCTGTACAGTGGGCCCGTTCGTGTCTCTTTTATGCTCATGTTTATTTGCACATCGCTGATATCGCTTCAACTTGACAGGCAAATTTATACTAATTTTGTTTGAGCAGGAAGCTGGTTCCTCCGGGGTGGAGAGAATGTGTTGTTTTTTTCTTGTGCTCTCTTCGTTGCACCGCCATCAGTTGATGATGCAAAAAGCTCACCCCACAGGACGTTTATTTGATGTAACTGTCCCGTACAGTGGGCCCGATTGCATGTTCGTGTCTTTTTATGCTCTTATATTTTGCTCGTCGCAGATATCGCTTCAACCTCCCATGCAAATTTTATCTCCTTTTGTTCGAGCAGCGGACAGGTTCCTTCAGAGTGGAGAGAAGGTGTTATGTTTTGTTCTGCTCGCTTCATTGCACCGCCATCAGTGGCGTGATGCAAAAATCTCGCCCCACAGTAAGTTTATCTGATTAAACTGTCCTGTACAGTGGGCCCGATTATGTGTTCGTGTCTCTTTTTTGCTTAGGTTTATTTGCTCATCGCTGATTTCGCTTCAACCTCTCATGCATATTTAATCTCTTTTTGTTTGAGCAGGAGACTGGTTCCTTCAGGGTGGAGAGAATGTGTTATGTTTTGTTCTGCTCGCTTCATTGCACCGCCATCAGTGGCGTGATGCAAAAATCTCGCCCCACAGTACGTTTATCTTATGTAACTGTCCTGTACAGTGGGCCCGTTCGTGTCTCTTTTATGCTAAAGTTTAATTGCTCATCGCTGATAACGTTTCAACCTCGCATGCAAACTTAATCTGCTTTTGTTTGAGCAGAAGACTGGTTCTTCAGGGTGGAGAGAATGTGTTGTTTTTCTTGTGCTCTCTCTGTTGCACCGCCATCAGTTGCGTGATGCAAAAAGCTCGCCCCACAGTACGTTTATCTGATGTAACTTTCCTGTACAGTGGGCCCGATTGTGTGTTCGTGTCTCTTTTTTGCTCGAGTTTATTTGCTCATCGCTGATTTCGCTTCAACCTCCCATGCAAATTTATTATGCTTTTTTTTGAGCTGGAGACCGGTTTCTTCAGGGTGGAGAGAATGTGTTGAGCTTTTTTTTGTGCTCTCTTCGTTGCACCGCCATCAGTTTCGTGATGCAAAAAGCTCGCCCCACATGACGTTTACTGATCTAACTGTCCTGTACACTTTTCCCGATTGTATGTTCGTGTCTCTTTTATGCTCAAGTATATTTGCTCATCGCTGATATCGCTTCAACCTCCCATGCAAATTTAATCTCCTTTTGTTTGAGCAGGAGACTGGTTCCTTCAGGGTGGAGAGAATTTATTGTTTTTCTTGAGCTCGCTTTGTTGCACCGCCATCAGTTGTGTGATGCAAAAAGCTCGCCCCACAGGACGTTTATCTGATGTAACTGTTCTGTGCAGTGCGCCCGATTGTATGTCCGTGTCTCTTTTATGCTGAATTTTATTTGCTCATCGCTGTTATCGCTTCAACCTCCAAAGCAAATTTAATCTCCTTTTGTTTGAGCAGGAGACTGGTTCCTTCAGGGTGGAGAGAATGTGTTTTTTTTCTTGTGCTCTCTTCGTTGCACCGCCATCACTGGCGTGATGCAAAAAGCTCACCCCACAGGACGTTTATCTGATGTAACTGTCCTGCACAATGGGCCCATTCATGTCTCTTTTATGCTCAAGTTTATTTGCTCATCGCTGATATCGTTCAACCTCTCATGCATATTTAATCTCCTTTTGTTTGAGCAGGAGACTGGTTCCTTCAGGGTGGAGAGAATATGTTGTGGTTTTCTTGTGCTCTCTTCGTTGCACCGCCATCACTGGCGTGATGCAAAAAGCTCGCCCCACAGGACGTTTATTTGATGTAACTGTCCCGTACAGTGGGCCCGTTTGCATGTTCGTGTCTATTTTGTGCTCTTTTATTTGCTTGTCGCTGATATCGCTTCAACCTCCCATGAAAATTTTATCTCCTTTTGTTAGAGCAGCGGACAGGTTCCTTAAGAGTGGAGACAAGGTGTTGTGTTTTTCTTGTGCTCTCTTCGTTGCACCGCCATCAGTTGCGTGATGCAAAAAGCTCGCCCCACAGTAAGTTTATCTGATGTAACTGTCCTGTACAGTGGGCCCGTTTGTGTCTCTTTTATGCTAAAGATTATTTGCTCATCGCTGATATCGCTTCAACTTGACAGCCAAATTTAATCTAATTTTGTTTGAGCTGGAGACTGGTTCCTTCAGGGTGGAGAGAATGTGTTGTGTTTTTCTTGTGCTCTCTTCGTTGCACCGCCATCAGTTGCGTGATGCTAAAAGCTTGCCCCACAGGACGTTTGTCTGGTGTAATTGTCCTGTACAGTGGGCCTGATTGTGTGTGTTCGTGTCTCTTTTATGCTCAAGTTTATTTGCTCATCGCTGATGTCGCTTCAACCTCCCATGCAAATTTAATCTCCTTTTGTTTGACCAGGAGACTGGTTCCTTCAGGGTGGAGAGAATGTGTCGTGGTTTTCTTGTGCTCTCTTCGTTGCACCGCCATCACTGGCGTGATGCAAAAAGCTCGCCCCACAGGTCGTTTGTTTGATGTAAATGTCCAGTACAGTGGGCCCGATTGCATGTTCGTGTTTCTTTTATGCTCTTTTTTTGCTCGTCGCTGATATCGCTTCAACCACCCATGCAATCCTTTTGTTCGAGCAGCGGACAGGTTCCTTCAGAGTGGAGAGAAGGTGTTGTGTTTTTCTTGTGCTCTCTTCGTTGCACCGCCATCAGTTGCGTGATGCAAAAAGATCGCCCCACAGTAAGTTTATCTGGTGTAGCTATCTTGTACAGTGCGCCCGATTGTGTGTTCGTGTCTCTTTTTTGCTTAGGTTTATTTGCTCAGCGCTGATTTCGCTTCAACCTATCATGCATATTTATTCTCCTTTTGTTTGAGCAGGAGACTGGTTCCTTCAGGGTGGAGAGAATGTGTTATGTTTTGTTCTGCTCGCTTCATTGCACCGCCATCAGTTGCGTGATGCAAAAAGCTCGCCCCAAAGGACGTTTATCTTATTTAACTGTCCTGTACAGTGGGCCCCTTTGTGCCTCTTTTATGCTAAAGTTTATTTGCTCATCGCTGATATCGCTTCAACCTCCCATGCAAATTTAATCTGCTTTTGTTTGAGCCGAAGACTGGTTCCTTCGGGGTGGAGAGAATGTGTTGTTTTCTTTGTGCTCTCTCTGTTGCACGCCATCATTTGCGTGATGCAAAAATCTCACCCCACAGTACGTTTATCTGATGTAACTGTCCTGTACAGTGGGCCCGATTGCGTGTTCGTGTCTCTTTTTTGCTTAGGTTTATTTGCTCATCGCTGATTTCGCTTCAACCTATCACGAATATTTAATCTCCTTTTGTTTGAGCAGGAGACTGGTCCCTTCAGGGTGGAGAGAATGTGTTATATTTTGTTCTGCTCGCTTCATTGCACCGCCATCAGTTGCGTGATGCAAAAAGCTCGCCCCAAAGGACGTGTATCTTATGTAACTGTCCTGTACAGTGGGCCCGTTTGTGTCTCTTTTATGCTAAAGTTTATTTGCTCATCGCTGATATCGCTTCAACCTCCCATGCAAATTTAATCTGCTTTTGTTTGAGCAGAAGACTGGTTCCTTCGGGGTGGAGAGAATGTGTTGTTTTCCTTGTGCTCTCTCTGTTGCACGCCATCATTTGCGTGATGCAAAAATCTCACCCCACAGTACGTTTATCTGATATAACTGTCCTGTACAGTGGGCCCGATTGTGTGTTCGTGTCTCTTTTTTGCTCGAGTTTATTTGCTCATCGCTGATATCGCTTCAACCTCCCATGCAAATTTAATCTGCTTTTGTTTGAGCAGAAGACTGGTTAATTCAGGGTGGAGAGAATGTGTTGTGTTTTTCTTGTGCTCTCTTTGTTGCAACGCCATCAGTTTCGTGATGCAAAGAGCTCGCCCCACAGGACGTTTATCTTATGTAACTGACCTGACAGTGGGCCCGATTCTATGTTCGTGTCTCTTTTATGCTCAAGTTTAATTGCTCATCGCTGATATCGCTTCAACGTCCCATGCAAATTTAATCTCCTTTTGTTTGAGCACGAGACTGGTTCCTTCGGGGTGGAGAGAATGTGTTATGTTTTGTTCTGCTCGCTTCATTGCACCGCCATCAGTTGCGTGATGCAAAAACCTCGCCCCACAGGACGTTTATCTTATGTAACTGTCCTGTACAGTGGGCCCGTTTGTGTCTCTTTTATGCTAAAGTTTATTTGCTCATCGCTGATATCGCTTCAACCTCCCAAGCAAATTTATTCTGCTTTTGTTTGAGCAGAAGACTGGTTCTTTCAGGATGGAGAGAATGCATTGTGTTTTTCTTGAGCTCTCTTTGTTGCACCGCCATCAGTTGTGTGATGAAAAAGCTCGCCCCGCACGACGTTTATCTTATGTAACTCTCCTGTACAGTGGGCCCGTTCGTGTCTCTTTTATGCTAAAGTTTATTTGCTCATCGCTGATATCGCTTCAACCTCCCATGCAAATTTAATCTCCTTTTGTTTGAGCAGGAGACTGGTTCCTTCAGGGTGGAGAGAATGTGTTGTTTTATTCTTGTGCTCTCTTCGTTGCACCGCCATCAGTTGCGTGATGCAAAAAGCTCGCTCCACAGGGCGTTTATCTGATGTACCTGTCCTGTACAGTGGGCCCGTTCGTGTCTCTTTTATGCTCATGTTTATTTGCTCATCGCTGATATCGCTTCAACCTCTCATGCATATGTAATCTCCTTTTGTTTGAGGAGGAGACTGGTTCCTTCAGGGTGGAGAGAATGTGTTGTGTTTTTCTTCTGCTCGCTTCATTGCACCGCCATCAGTTGCATGATGCAAAAAGCTCGCCCCACAGGACGTTTATCTGATGTAACTGTCCTGTACAGTGGTCCCGTTTCTGTCTCTTTTATGCTAAAGTTTGCTCATCGCTGATATCGCTTCAACTTGACAGGCAAATTTAATCTAATTTTGTTTGAGCAGGAAACTGGTTCCTTCAGGGTGGAGAGAATGTGTTGTTTTTTTCTTGTGCTCTCTTCGTTGCACCGCCATCAGTTGGTGATGCAAAAAGCTCACCCCACAGGACGTTTATTTGATGTAACTGTCTCGAAAAGTGGGCCCGATTGCATGTTCGTGTATTTTTATGCTCTTATATTTTGCTCGTCGCTGATATCGCTTCAACCTCCCATGCAATTTTTATCTCCTTTTGTTCGAGCAGCGGTCAGGTTCCTTCAGAGTGCAGAGAAGGTGTTGTGTTTTTCTTGTGCTCTCTTCGTTGCACCGCCATCTGTTGCGTGATGCAAAAAGCTCACCCCACAGGACGTTTATCTGATGTAACTGTCCTGCACAGTGGGCCCATTCGTGTCTCTTTTATGCTCAAGTTTATTTGCTCATCGCTGATATCGTTCAACCTCTCATGCATATTTAATCTCCTTTTGTTTGAGCAGGAGACTGGTTCCTTCAGGGTGGAGAGAATGTGTTGTGGTTTTCTTGTGCTCTCTTCGTTGCACCGCCATCACTGGCGTGATGCAAAAAGCTCGCCCCACAGGACGTTTATTTGATGTAACTGTCCCGTACAGTGGGCCCGTTTGCATGTTCGTGTCTCTTTTTTGCTTAGGTTTATTTGCTCATCGCTGATTTCGCTTCAACCTATCATACATATTTAATATCCTTTTGTTTGAGCAGGAGACTGGTTCCTTAAGGGTGGAGAGAATGTGTTGTTTTGTTCTGCTCGCTTCATTGCACCGCCATCAGTTGCGTGATGCAAAAAGCTCGCCCCCCAGGATGTTTATCTTATGTAACTGTCCTGTACAGTGGGCCCGTTTGTGTCTCTTTTATGCTAAAGTTTATTTGCTCATCGCTGATATCGCTTCAACCTCCCATGCAAATTTAATCTGCTTTTGTTTGAGCAGAAGACTGGTTCCTTCGAGGTGCAGAGAATGTGTTGTTTTCCTTGTGCTCTCTCTGTTGCACACCATCAGTTGCGTGATGCAAAAATCTCGCCCCACAGTACGTTTATCTGATGTAACTGTCCTGTACAGTGGGCCCGATTGTGTGTTCGTGTCTCATTTTTGCTCGAGTTTATTTGCTCATCGCTAATATCGCTTCAACCTCCCATGCAAATTTAATCTCCTTTTGTTTGAGCAGGAGACTGGTTCCTTCAGGGTGGAGAGAATGTGTTGTTTTATTCTTGTGCTCTCTTCGTTGCACCGCCATCAGTTGCGTGATGCAAAAAGCTCGCTCCACAGGGCGTTTATCTGATGTACCTGTCCTGTACAGTGGGCCCGTTCGTGTCTCTTTTATGCTCATGTTTATTTGCTCATCGCTGATATCGCTTCAACCTCTCATGCATATGTAATCTCCTTTTGTTTGAGGAGGAGACTGGTTCCTTCAGGGTGGAGAGAATGTGTTGTGTTTTTCTTCTGCTCGCTTCATTGCACCGCCATCAGTTGCATGATGCAAAAAGCTCGCCCCACAGGACGTTTATCTGATGTAACTGTCCTGTACAGTGGTCCCGTTTCTGTCTCTTTTATGCTAAAGTTTGCTCATCGCTGATATCGCTTCAACTTGACAGGCAAATTTAATCTAATTTTGTTTGAGCAGGAAACTGGTTCCTTCAGGGTGGAGAGAATGTGTTGTTTTTTTCTTGTGCTCTCTTCGTTGCACCGCCATCAGTTGGTGATGCAAAAAGCTCACCCCACAGGACGTTTATTTGATGTAACTGTCTCGAAAAGTGGGCCCGATTGCATGTTCGTGTATTTTTATGCTCTTATATTTTGCTCGTCGCTGATATCGCTTCAACCTCCCATGCAATTTTTATCTCCTTTTGTTCGAGCAGCGGTCAGGTTCCTTCAGAGTGCAGAGAAGGTGTTGTGTTTTTCTTGTGCTCTCTTCGTTGCACCGCCATCTGTTGCGTGATGCAAAAAGCTCACCCCACAGGACGTTTATCTGATGTAACTGTCCTGCACAGTGGGCCCATTCGTGTCTCTTTTATGCTCAAGTTTATTTGCTCATCGCTGATATCGTTCAACCTCTCATGCATATTTAATCTCCTTTTGTTTGAGCAGGAGACTGGTTCCTTCAGGGTGGAGAGAATGTGTTGTGGTTTTCTTGTGCTCTCTTCGTTGCACCGCCATCACTGGCGTGATGCAAAAAGCTCGCCCCACAGGACGTTTATTTGATGTAACTGTCCCGTACAGTGGGCCCGTTTGCATGTTCGTGTCTCTTTTTTGCTTAGGTTTATTTGCTCATCGCTGATTTCGCTTCAACCTATCATACATATTTAATATCCTTTTGTTTGAGCAGGAGACTGGTTCCTTAAGGGTGGAGAGAATGTGTTGTTTTGTTCTGCTCGCTTCATTGCACCGCCATCAGTTGCGTGATGCAAAAAGCTCGCCCCCCAGGATGTTTATCTTATGTAACTGTCCTGTACAGTGGGCCCGTTTGTGTCTCTTTTATGCTAAAGTTTATTTGCTCATCGCTGATATCGCTTCAACCTCCCATGCAAATTTAATCTGCTTTTGTTTGAGCAGAAGACTGGTTCCTTCGAGGTGCAGAGAATGTGTTGTTTTCCTTGTGCTCTCTCTGTTGCACACCATCAGTTGCGTGATGCAAAAATCTCGCCCCACAGTACGTTTATCTGATGTAACTGTCCTGTACAGTGGGCCCGATTGTGTGTTCGTGTCTCATTTTTGCTCGAGTTTATTTGCTCATCGCTAATATCGCTTCAACCTCCCATTGAAATTTAATCTGCTTTTGTTTGAGCTGGAGACTGGTTTCTTCAGGGTGGAGAGAATGTGTTGTGTTTTTCTTGTGCTCTCTTCGTTGCACCGCCATCAGTTTCGTGATGCAAAAAGCTCGCCCCACAGGACGTTTAACTGATGTAACTGTGCTGTACACTTTGCCCGATTTTATGTTTGTGTCTCTTTTATGCTCAAGTATATTTGCTCATCGCTGATATCGCTTCAACCTCCCATGCAAATTTAATCTCCTTTTGTTTGAGCAGGATACTGGTTCCTTCAGGGTGGAGAGAATGTGTTATGTTTGGTTCTGCTCGCTTCATTGCACCACCATCAGTTGCGTGATGCAAAAAGCTCGCCCCACAGTAAGTTTATCTGATGTAACTGTCCTGTACAGTGGGCCCGTTTGTGTCTCTTTTATGCTAAAGATTATTTGCTCATCGCTGATATCGCTTCAACTTGACAGCCAAATTTAATCTAATTTTGTTTGAGCTGGAGACTGGTTCCTTCAGGGTGGAGAGAATGTGTTGTGTTTTTCTTGTGCTCTCTTCGTTGCACCGCCATCAGTTGCGTGATGCTAAAAGCTTGCCCCACAGGACGTTTGTCTGGTGTAATTGTCCTGTACAGTGGGCCTGATTGTGTGTGTTCGTGTCTCTTTTATGCTCAAGTTTATTTGCTCATCGCTGATGTCGCTTCAACCTCCCATGCAAATTTAATCTCCTTTTGTTTGACCAGGAGACTGGTTCCTTCAGGGTGGAGAGAATGTGTCGTGGTTTTCTTGTGCTCTCTTCGTTGCACCGCCATCAGTTGCGTGATGCAAAAAGCTCGCCCCACAGGACGTTTAACTGATGTAACTGTCCTGTACACTTTGCCCGATTTTATGTTTGTGTCTCTGTTATGCTCAAGTATATTTGCTCATCGCTGATATCGCTTCAACCTCCCATGCAAATTTAATCTCCTTTTGTTTGAGCAGGATACTGGTTCCTTCAGGGTAGAGAGAATGTGTTATGTTTGGTTCTGCTCGCTTCATTGCACCACCGTCAGTTGCGTGATGCAAAAAGCTCGCCCCACAGGACGTTTATCTTATGTAACTGTCCTGTACAGTGGGCCCGTTTGTGTCTCTTTTATGCTAAAGTTTATTTGCTCATCGCTGATATCGCTTTAACCTCCCATGCAAATTTATTATGCTTTTGTTTGAGCTCGAGACTGGTTCCTTCAGGGTGGAGAGAATGTGTAGTGTTTTTCTTGTGCTCTCTTCGTTGCACCACCATCAGTTGCGTGATGCAAAATGCTCGCCCCACAGGGCGTTTATCTGATGTACCTGTCCTGTACAGTGGGTCCGTTCGTCTCTTTTATGCTCATGTTTATTTGCTCATCGCTGATATCGCTTCAACCTCTCATGCATATTTAATCTCCTTTTGTTTGAGGAGGAGACTGGTTCCTTCAGGGTGGAGAGAATGTGTTGTGTTTTTCTTCTGCTCGCTTCATTGCACCGCCATCAGCTGCGTGATGCAAAAACTTGCCCCACAGGACGTTTTTCTGGTGTAATTGTCCTGTACAGTGGGCCCGATTGCATGTTCGTGTCTCTTTTATGCTCTTTTTTTGCTCGTCGCTGATATCGCTTCAACCTCCCATGCAAATTTTATCTCCTTTTGTTTGAGCAGCGGACAGGTTCCTTCAGAGTGGAGAGAAGGTGTTGTGTTTTTCTTGTGCTCTCTTCGTTGCACCGCCATCAGTTGCGTGATGAAAAAAGCTCGCCCCAAGGTAAGTTTATCTGATGTAACTGTCCTGTATAGTGGGCCCGATTGTGTGTTCGTGTCTCTTTTATGCTCAAGTTTATTTGCTCATCACTGATATCGCTTCAACCTCCCATGCAAATTTTATCTGCTTTTGTTTGAGGAGGAGACTGGATCCTTCAGGGTGGAGAGAATGTGTTTTTTTCTTGTGCTCTCTTCGTTGCACCACCATCAGTTGCGTGATGCAAAAAGCTCACCGCACAGGACATTTATCTTATGTAACTGTCCTGTACAGTGGGCCCGTTCGTGTCTCTTTTATGCTCAAGTTTATTTGCTCATCGCTGATATCGCTTCAACCTCTCTTGCATATTTAATCTCCTTTTGTTTGAGCTGGAGACTGGTTCCTTCAGGGTGGAGAGAATGTATTGTGATTTTCTTGAGCTCTCTTTGTTGCACCGCCATCAGTTGTGTGATGAAAAAAGCTCACCCCACAGGATGTTTATCTGATTTAACTGTTCTGTACCGTGGGCCCGTTCGTGTCTCTTTTATCCTAAAGTTTATTTGCTCATCGCTCATATCGCTTCATTCTCCCATGCAAATTTAATCTCCTTTTCTCTGAGCTGAAGACTTGCTCCTTCAGGGTGGAGAGAATGTGTTGTTTTTCTTGTGCTCTCTCCGTTGCAACGCCATCAGTTGCGTGATGCAAAAAGCTCGCCCCACAGTACGTTTATCTGATGTAACTGTCCTGTACAGTGGGCCCTATTGTGTGTTCATGTCTCTTTTTTGCTCGAGTTTATTTGTTCATCGCTGATATCGCTTCAACCTCCCATGCAAATCTATTATGCTTTTGTTTGAGCTCGAGACTGGTTCCTTCAGGGTGGAGAGAATGTGTTGTGTTTTTCTTGTGCTCTCTTCGTTGCACCACCATCAGTTTTGTTATGCAAAAAGCTCGCCCCACAGGACGTTTAACTGATGTAACTGTCCTGTACACTGGGCCCGATTGTATGTTCGTGTCTCTTTTATGCTCAAGTATATTTTCTCATCGCTGATATCACTTCAACCTTCAATGCAAATTTAATATTCTTTTGTTTGAGCAGGAGACTGGTTCCTTCAGGGTGGAGAGAATGTGTTGTTTTATTCTTGTGCTCTCTTCGTTGCACCGCCATCAGTTGCGTGATGCAAAAAGCTCGCCCCACAGTAAGTTTATCTGTTTAAACTGTCCTGTACAGTGGGCCCGATTATGTGTTCGTGTCTCTTTTTCGCTTAGGTTTATTTGCTCATCGCTGATGTTGCTTCAACCTCTCATGCATATTTAATCTCCTTTTGTTTGAGCAGGAGACTGGTTCCCTCAGGGTTGAGAGAATGTGTTATGTTTTGTTCTGCTCGCTTCATTGCGCCGCCATCAGTTGCGTGATGCAAAAAGCTCGCTCCACAGTACGTTTATCTGATGTAACTGTCCTGTACAGTGGGCCCGATTGTGTGTTGGTGTCTCTTTTTTGCTCGAGTTTATTTGCTCATCGCTGATATCGCTTCAACCTTCCATGCAAATTTATTATGCTTTTGTTTGAGCTGGAGACTGGTTCCTTCAGGGTGGAAAGAATGTGTTGTGTTTTTCTTGTGCTCTCTTCGTTGCACCGCCATCAGTTTCGTGATGCAAAAAGCTCGCCCCACAGGACGTTTAACTAATGTAACGGTCCTGTACACTTTGCCCGATTGTATGTTCGTGTCTCTTTTATGCTCAAGTATATATGCTCATCGCTGATTTCGCTTCAACCTCCCATGCAAATTTATTTTGCTTTTGTTTGAGCTGGAGACTGGTTCCTTCAGGGTGGAGAGAATGTGTTGTTTTTCTTGTGCTCTCTCTGTTGAACCGCCATCAGTTGCGTGATGCAAAAAGCGCGCCCCACATTACGTTTATAAGATGTAACTGTCTTGCACAGTGGCCCCGATTGTGTGTTCGTGTTTCTTTTTTGCTCGAATTTATTTGCTCATCGCTGATATCGCTTCAACCTTCCATGCAAATTTATTATGCTTTTGTTTGAGCTGGAGACTGGTACCTTCAGGATAGAGGGAGTGTATTGTTTTCCTTGAGCTCTCTTTGTTGCACCGCCATCAGTTGTGTGATGCGAAAAGCTCGCCCCACAGGACGTTTCTCTGATGTAACTGTTCTGTGCTGTGCGCCCGATTGTATGTCCGTGTCTCTTTTATGCTGAAGTTTATTTGCTCATCGCTGTTATCGCTTCAACCTCCCAAGCAAATTTATTCTCCTTTTGTTTGAGCAGGAGACTGGTTCCTTCAGGGCGGAGAGAATGTGTTTTTTTTTCTTGTGCTCTCTTCGTTGCACCGCCATCAGTTGTGTGATGCAAAAAGCTCACTCCACAGGACGTTTATCTGATGTAACTGTCCTGTACAGTGGGCCCGATTGTGTGTGTTCGTGTCTCTTTTATGCTCAAGTTTATTTGCTTATCGCTGATATCGCTTCAACCTCCCATGCAAATTTAATCTCCTTTTATTTGACCAGGAGACTGGTTCCTTCACGGTGGAGAGAATGTGTCGTGGTTTTCTTGTGCTCTCTTCGTTGCACCGCCATCACTGGCGTGATGCAAAAAGCTCGCCCCACAGGACGTTTATTTGATGTAACTGTCCCGTACAGTGGGCCCGATTGCATGTTCGTGTCTATTTATGCTCTTATATTTTGCTCGTCGCTGATATCGCTTCAACCTGCCATGCAATTTTTATCTCCTTTTGTTCGAGCAGCGGACAGGTTCCTTCAGAGTGCAGAGAAGGTGTTGTGTTTTTCTTGTGCTCTCTGCGTTGCACCGCCATCAGTTGCGTGATGCAAAAAGCTCGCCCCACAGTAAGTTTATCTGATTAAACTGTCCTGTACAGTTGGCCCGATTATGTGTTCGTGTCTCTTTTCTGCTTAGGTTTATTTGCTCATCGCTGATTTTGCTTCAACCTCTCATGCATATTTAATCTCCTTTTGTTTGAGCAGGAGACTGGTTCCTTCAGGTTGGAGAGAATGTGTTATGTTTTGTTCTGCTCGCTTCAGTGCACCGCCATCAGTTGCGTGATGCAAAAAGCTCGCCCCACAGTACGTTTATCTGATGTAACTGTCCTGTACAGTGGGCCCGATTGTGTGTTCATGCATCTTTTTTTCTCGAGTTTATTTGCTCATCGCTGATATCGCTTCAACCTTCCATGCAAATTTATTATGCTTTTGTTTGAGCTGGAGACTGGTTCCTTCAGGGTGGAGAGAATGTGTTGTGTTTTTCTTGTGCTCTCTTTGTTGCACCGCCATCAGTTTTGTGATGCAAAAAGCTCGCCCCACAGGACGTTTAACTGATGTAACGGTCCTGTACACTTTGCCCGATTGTATGTTCGTGTCTCTTTTATGCTCAAGTATATTTGCTCATCGCTGATATCGCTTCAACCTCCCATGCAAATTTAATCTCCTTTTGTTTGAGCAGGAGACTGGTTCCTTCAGGATGGAGAGAATGTGTTGTTTTATTCTTGTGCTCTCTTCGTTGCACCGCCATCAGTTGCGTGATGCAAAAAGCTCGCCCCACAGTAAGTTTATCTGTTTAAACTGTCCTGTACAGTGGGCCCGATTATGTGTTCGTGTCTCTTTTTCGCTTAGGTTTATTTGCTCATCGCTGATGTTGCTTCAACCTCTCATGCATATTTAATCTCCTTTTGTTTGAGCAGGAGACTGGTTCCTTAAGGGTGGAGAGAATGTGTTATGTTTTGTTCTGCTCGCTTCATTGCGCCGCCATCAGTTGCGTGATGCAAAAAGCTCGCCCCACAGTACGTTTATCTGATGTAACTGTCCTGTACAGTGGGCCCGATTGTGTGTTGGTGTCTCTTCTTTGCTCGAGTTTATTTGCTCATCGCTGATATCGCTTCAACCTTCCATGCAAATTTATTATGCTTTTGTTTGAGCTGGAGACTGGTTCCTTCAGGGTGGAAAGAATGTGTTGTGTTTTTCTTGTGCTCTCTTCGTTGCACCGCCATCAGTTTCGTGATGCAAAAAGCTCGCCCCACAGGACGTTTACCTGATGTAACGGTCCTGTACACTTTGCCCGATTGTATGTTCGTGTCTCTTTTATGCTCAAGTATATTTGCTCATCGCTGATTTCGCTTCAACCTCCCATGCAACTTTATTTTGCTTTTGTTTGAGCTGGAGACTGGTTCCTTCAGGGTGGAGAGAATGTGTTGTGTTTTTCTTGTGCTCTCTTCGTTGCACCGCCATCAGTTTCGTGATGCAAAAAGCTAGCCCCACAGGACGTTTAACTGATGTAACTGTCCTGTACACTTTTCCCGATTGTATGTTCGTGTCTCTTTTATGCTCAAGTATATTTGCTCATCGCTGATATCGCTTCAACCTCCCATGCAAATTTATTCTCCTTTTGTTTGAGCAGGAGACTGGTTCCTTCAGGGTGGAGAGAATGTATTGTTTTCCTTGAGCTCTCTTTGTTGCACCGCCATCAGTTGTGTGATGGAAAAAGCTCGCCCCACAGTAAGTTTATCTGATTAAACTGTCCTGTACAGTGGGCCCGATTATGTGTTCGTGTCTCTTTTTTGCTTAGGTTTATTTGCTCATCGCTGACATCGCTTCAACCTTCCATGCAAATTTATTATGCTTTTGTTTGAGCTGGAGACTGGTTCCTTCAGGGTGGAGAGAATGTGTTGTGTTTTTCTTGTGCTCTCTTTGTTGCACCGCCATCAGTTGTGTGATGCAAAAAGCTCGCCCCACAGGACGTTTCTCTGATGTAACTGTTCTGTCCTTTGCGCCCGATTGTATGTCCGTGTCTCTTTTATGCTGAAGTTTATTTGCTCATCGCTGTTATCGCTTCAACCTCCCAAGCAAATTTATTCTCCTTTTGTTTGAGCAGGAGACTGGTTCCTTCAGGATGGAGAGAATGTGTTGTTTTATTCTTGTGCTCTCTTCGTTGCACCGCCATCAGTTGCGTGATGCAAAAAGCTCGCCCCACAGTAAGTTTATCTGTTTAAACTGTCCTGTACAGTGGGCCCGATTATGTGTTCGTGTCTCTTTTTCGCTTAGGTTTATTTGCTCATCGCTGATGTTGCTTCAACCTCTCATGCATATTTAATCTCCTTTTGTTTGAGCAGGAGACTGGTTCCTTCAGGTGGAGAGAATGTGTTTTGTTCTGCTCGCTTCATTGCGCCGCCATCAGTTGCGTGATGCAAAAAGCTCGCCCCACAGTACGTTTATCTGATGTAACTGTCCTGTACAGTGGGCCCGATTGTGTGTTGGTGTCTTTTCTTTGCTCGAGTTTATTTGCTCATCGCTGATATCGCTTCAACCTTCCATGCAAATTTATTATGCTTTTGTTTGAGCTGGAGACTGGTTCCTTCAGGGTGGAAAGAATGTGTTGTGTTTTTCTTGTGCTCTCTTCGTTGCACCGCCATCAGTTTCGTGATGCAAAAAGCTCGCCCCACAGGACGTTTAACTGATGTAACGGTCCTGTACACTTTGCCCGATTGTATGTTCGTGTCTCTTTTATGCTCAAGTATATTTGCTCATCGCTGATTTCGCTTCAACCTCCCATGCAAATTTATTTTGCTTTTGTTTGAGCTGGAGACTGGTTCCTTCAGGGTGGAGAGAATGTGTTGTGTTTTTCTTGTGCTTTCTTCGTGGCACCGCCATCAGTTTCGTGATGCAAAAAGCTCGCCCCACAGGACGTTTAACTGATGTAACTGTCCTGTACACTTTTCCCGATTGTATGTTCGTGTCTCTTTTATGCTCAAGTATATTTGCTCATCGCTGATATCGCTTCAACCTCCCATGCAAATTTATTCTCCTTTTGTTTGAGCAGGAGACTGGTTCCTTCAGGGTGGAGAGAATGTATTGTTTTCCTTGAGCTCTCTTTGTTGCACCGCCATCAGTTGTGTGATGGAAAAAGCTCGCCCCACAGTAAGTTTATCTGATTAAACTGTCCTGTACAGTGGGCCCGATTATGTGTTCGTGTCTCTTTTTTGCTTAGGTTTATTTGCTCATCGCTGATTTCGCTTCAACCTCTCATGCATATTTATTCTCCTTTTGTTTGAGCAGGAGACTGGTTCCTTCAGGGTGGAGAGGATGTGTTATGTTTTGATCTGCTCGCTTCATTGCACCGCCATCAGTTGCGTGATGCAAAAAGCTCGCCCCACAGTACGTTTATCCTATGTAACTGTCCTGTACAGTGGGTCCGTTCGTGTCTCTTTTATGCTAAAGTTTATTTGCTCATCGCTGATATCGTTTCAACCTCGCATGCAAATTTAATCTGCTTTTGTTTGAGCAGAAGACTGGTTCCTTCAGGGTGGAGAGAATGTGTTGTTTTTCTTGTGCTCTCTCTGTTGAACCGCCATCAGTTGCGTGATGCAAAAAGCGCGCCCCACATTACGTTTATCTGATGTAATTGTCCTGCACAGTGGGCCCGATTGTGTGTTCGTGTTTCTTTTTTGCTCGAATTTATTTGCTCATCGCTGATATCGCTTCAACCTTCCATGCAAATTTATTATGCTTTTGTTTGAGCTGGAGACTGGTACCTTCAGGATGGAGGGAATGTATTGTTTTCCTTGAGCTCTCTTTGTTGCACCGCCATCAGTTGTGTGATGCAAAAAGCTCGCCCCACAGGACGTTTATCTGATGTAACTCTTCTGTCCTGTGCGCCCGAATGTATGTCCGTGTCTCTTTTATGCTGAAGTTTATTTGCTCATCGCTGTTATCGCTTCAACCTCCCAAGCAAATTTATTCTCCTTTTGTTTGAGCAGGAGACTGGTTCCTTCAGGGCGGAGAGAATGTGTTTTTTTTTTCTTGTGCTCTCTTCGTTGCACCGCCATCAGTTGTGTGATGCAAAAAGCTCACTCCACAGGACGTTTATCTGATGTAACTGTCCTGTACAGTGGGTCCGTCCGTGTCTCTATTATGCTCAAGTTTATTTGCTCATCGCTGATATCGCTTCAACCTCTCATGCATATTTATACTCCTTTTGTTTGAGCAGGAGACTGGTTCCTTCAGGGTGGAGAGAATGTGTTGTGTTTTTCTTCTGCTCGCTTCATTGCACCGCCATCAGTTTCGTGATGCAAAAAGCTTGCCCCACAGGAAGTTTGTCTGGTGTAATTGTCCTGTACAGTGGGCCCGATTGTGTGTGTTCGTGTCTCTTTTATGCTCAAGTTTATTTGCTTATCGCTGATATCGCTTCAACCTCCCATGCAAATTTAATCTCCTTTTATTTGACCAGGAGACTGGTTCCTTCACGGTGGAGAGAATGTGTCGTGGTTTTCTTGTGCTCTCTTCGTTGCACCGCCATCACTGGCGTGATGCAAAAAGCTCGCCCCACAGGACGTTTATTTGATGTAACTGTCCCGTACAGTGGGCCCGATTGCATGTTCGTGTCTATTTATGCTCTTATATTTTGCTCGTCGCTGATATCGCTTCAACCTCCCATGCAATTTTTATCTCCTTTTGTTCGAGCAGCGGACAGGTTCCTTCAGAGTGCAGAGAAGGTGTTGTGTTTTTCTTGTGCTCTCTTCGTTGCACCGCCATCAGTTGCGTGATGCAAAAAGCTCGCCCCACAGTAAGTTTGTCTGATTATACTGTCCTGTACAGTGGGCCCGATTATGTGTTCGTGTCTCTTTTCTGCTTAGGTTTATTTGCTCATCGCTGATTTCGCTTCAACCTCTCATGCATATTTAATCTCCTTTTGTTTGAGCAGGAGACTGGTTCCTTCAGGTTGGAGATAATGTGTTATGTTTTTCTTGAGCTCTCTTCGTTGCACCGCCATCAGTTGTGTGATGCAAAATGCTCGCCCCACAGGACGTTTTTCTGATGTAACTGTTCTGTGCAGTGCGCCCGATTGTATGTCCGTGTCTCTTTTATGCTGAAGTTTATTTGCTCATCGCTGTTATCGCTTCAACCTCCCATGCAAATTTAATCTCCTTTTATTTGACCAGGAGACTGGTTCCTTCACGGTGGAGAGAATGTGTCGTGGTTTTCTTGTGCTCTCTTCGTTGCACCGCCATCAGTTGCGTGATGCAAAAAGCTCGCCCCACAGTACGTTTATCTGATGTAAGTGTCCTGTACAGTGGGCCCGATTGTGTGTTCATGCATCTTTTTTTCTCGAGTTTATTTGCTCATCCCTGATATCGCTTCAACCTTCCATGCAAATTTATTATGCTTTTGTTTGAGCTGGAGACTGGTTCCTTCAGGGTGGAGAGAATGTGTTGTGTTTTTCTTGTGCTCTCTTTGTTGCACCGCCATCAGTTTCGTGATGCAAAAAGCTCGCCCCACAGGACGTTTAACTGATGTAACGGTCCTGTACACTTTGCCCGATTGTATGTTCGTGTCTCTTTTATGCTCAAGTATATTTGCTCATCGCTGATATCGCTTCAACCTCCCATGCAAATTTAATCTCCTTTTGTTTGAGCAGGAGACTGGTTCCTTCAGGATGGAGAGAACGTATTGTGTTTTTCTTGAGCTCTCTTCGTTGCACCGCCATCAGTTGTGTGATGCAAAATGCTCGCCCCACAGGACGTTTTTCTGATGTAACTGTTCTGTGCAGTGCGCCCGATTGTATGTCCGTGTCTCTTTTATGCTGAAGTTTATTTGCTCATCGCTGTTATCGCTTCAACCTCCCAAGCAAATTTAATCTCCTTTTGTTTGAGCAGGAGACTGGTTCCTTCAGGGTGGAGAGAATGTGTTGTTTTTTTCTTGTGCTCTCTTCGTTGCACCGCCATCAGTTGGTGATGCAAAAAGGTCACTCAACAGGGCGTTTATTTGATGTAACTGTCCCGTACAGTGGGCCCGATTGCATGTTCGTGTCTTTTTATGCTTTTATATTTTGCTCGTCGCTGATATCGCTTCAACCTCTCATGTAAATTTTATCTCCTTTTGTTCGAGCAGCGGACAGGTTCCTTCAGAGTGGAGAGAAGGTGCTGTGTTTTTCTTGTGCTCTCTTCGTTGCACTGCCATCAGTTGCGTGATGCAAAAAGCTCGCCCCACAGTAAGTTTATCCGATTAAACTGTCCTGTACAGTGGGCCCGATTATGTGTTTGTGTCTCTTTTTTGCTTAGGTTTATTTGCTCATCGCTGATTTCGCTTCAACCTCTCATGCATATTTAATCTCCTTTTGTTTGAGCAGGAGACTGGTTCCTTCAGGGTGAAGAGAAGGTTTTATGTTTTGTTCTGCTCGCTTCATTGCACCGCCATCAGTTGCGTGATGCAAAAAGCTCGCCCCACAGTACGTTTATCCTATGTAACTGTCCTGTACAGTGGGCCTGTTCGTGTCTCTTTTATGCTAAAGTTTATTTGCTCATCGCTGATATCGCTTCAACCTCCCAAGCAAATTTAATCTCCTTTTGTTTGAGCAGGAGACTGGTTCCTTCAGGGTGGAGAGAATGTGTTGTTTTTTTCTTGTGCTCTCTTCGTTGCACCGCCATCATTTGGTGATGCAAAAAACTCACCCCACAGGACGTTTATCTGATGTAGCTGTCCTGCACAGTGGGCCCGATTGTATGTTCGTGTCTCTTTTATGCTCAAGTTTAATTGCTCATCGCTGATATCGTTCAACCTCTCATGCATATTTATTTTCCTTTTGTTTGAGCAGGAGAATGGTTCCTTCAGGGTGGAGAGAATGTGTTGTGGTTTTCTTGTGCTCTCTTCGTTGCACCGCCCTCACTGGCGTGATGCAAAAAGCTCGCCCCACAGGACGTTTATTTGATGTAACTGTCCTGTACAGTGGGCCCGTTTGC
Organism: Amblyomma americanum; assembly: GCF_052857255.1. Taxonomy (NCBI): domain Eukaryota; kingdom Metazoa; phylum Arthropoda; class Arachnida; order Ixodida; family Ixodidae; genus Amblyomma; species Amblyomma americanum. The sequence continues at coordinate 985,241 of NC_135501.1, forward strand.
ATGTTCGTGTCCATTTTATGCTCTTTTTTTTGCTTGTCGCTGATATCGCTTCAACCTCCCATGAAAATTTTATCTCCTTTTGTTCGAGCAGCGGACAGGTTCGTTAAGAGTGGAGAGAAGGTGTTGTGTTTTCCTTGTGCTCTCTTCGTTGCACCGCCATCAGTTGCGTGATGCAAAAAGCTCGCCCCACAGTAAGTTTATCTGATGTAACTGTCCTGTACAGTGGGCCCGTTTGTGTCTCTTTTATGCTAAAGTTTATTTGCTCATCGCTGATATCGCTTCAACTTGACAGCCAAATTTAATCTAATTTTTTTGAGCCGGAGACTGCTTCCTTCAGGGTGGAGAGAATGTATTGTGTTTTTCTTGTGCTCTCTTCGTTGCACCGCCATCAGTTGCGTGATGCAAAAAGCTTGCCCCACAGGACGTTTGTCTGGTGTAATTGTCCTGTACAGTGGGCCCGATTGTGTGTGTTCGAGTCTCTTTTATGCTGAAGTTCATTTGCTCATCGCTGATATCGCTTCAACCTCCCATGCAAATTTAATCTCCTTTTGTTTTGAGCAGGAGACTGGTTCCTTCAGGGTGGAGAGAATGTGTTATGTTTTGTTCTGCTCGCTTGATTGCACCGCCATCAGTTGCGTGATGCAAAAAGCTCGCCCCACAGGACGTTTATCTTATGTAACTGTCCTGTACAGTGGGCTCGTTTGTGTCTCTTTTATGCTAAAGTTTATTTGCTCATCGTTGATATCGCTTCAACCTCCCATGCAAATTTAATCTGCTTTTGTTTGAGCAGAAGACTGGTTCTTTCAGGATGGAGAGAATGTATTGTGTTTTTCTTGAGCTCTCTTTGTTGCACCGCCATCAGTTGTGTGATGCAAAAAGCTCGCCCCCACAGGACGTTTATCTGATGTAACTGTTCTGTACAGTGGGTCCGTTCGTGTCTCTTTTATGCTAAAGTTTATTTGCTCATCGCTGATATCGCTTCATCCTCCTATGCAAATTTAATCTCCTTTTGTTTGAGCTGAAGACTTGTTCCTTCAGGGTGGAGAGAATGTGTTGTTTTTCTAGTGCTCTCTCCGTTGCACCGCCATCAGTTGCGTGATGCAAAAAGCTCGCCCCACAGTACGTTTATCTGATGTAACTGTCCTGTACAGTGGGCCCGAATGTGTGTTCGTGTCTCTTTTTTGCTCGAGTTTATATGTTCATCGCTGATATCGCTTCAACCTCCCATGCAAATTTATTATGCTTTTGTTTGAGCTCGAGACTGGTTCCTTCAGGGTGGAGAGAATGTGTAGTGTTTTTCTTGTGCTCTCTTCGTTGCACCACCATCAGTTTTGTTATGCAAAAAGCTCGCCCCACTGGACGTTTAACTGACGTAACTGTCCTGTACAGTGGGCCCGTTCGTGTCTCTTTTATGCTCATGTTTATTTGCACATCGCTGATATCGCTTCAACTTGACAGGCAAATTTATACTAATTTTGTTTGAGCAGGAAACTGGTTCCTCCGGGGTGGAGAGAATGTGTTTTTTTCTTGTGCTCTCTTCGTTGCACCGCCATCAGTTGATGATGCAAAAAGCTCACCCCACAGGACGTTTATTTGATGTAACTGTTGTGACATTCCGTGTATGCTACGAGGATCCACGTTCGACGGCGCGGCGTAGACGGAGACCCGTGACAGCGGCATCATCAATTACCCAGCCATGCTCTTTGAGTGACGACCAGAAAAACCGGACCCGCCGCCGCCCCGGGGAAACAGGCTTTATCCTCCCCAATTTCCGGGCCACTGGGACAACATTCTTTCCCTCCCCCCCCCCCTTTGTCGTGGGCTATCGCCGGGAAGGCACCCACAGCTTCCCAGAAGGGCCGTGACGGACACCTGTCATGGCGGACAGGCAGTACTCGCCAAGAATGTGGAAAGACAGGCGCTAGTGAATTAGCTCCGAAGAGAGAGCCTGTGTATACTCTCACTTGAGAGAGAGTGGTGGCGTTTTTGTTGTTTATTTAGTTTGTATTGTTAACAGACTCTGGGTTCGAGGCTAAGCCCAACCCAAGGGGGTTGTCCCCATCTCGCATGTTATTTTGGATTGGAGAATTGATGCTTTGGGCGGGCCACTGGAAATGACCGCCCTTAGTCCTTTCTTAATCAAGTGCTTAAAAGCACATGTAAACGGATGCAGTCCAGTCTGAGCTGGGGCTCCATGCTTAGCATGTAATGTGATGCTACTTAGGCACTAACCTGCCCGGTCGACGAGTAAAGTAGTGCAAAGTTTGTTCTGTTGTAAAATTATGCTCTGCTGTCATCATCTACAAGCTCGCCTTCTGTTCATCTTCCAAGCCGAACGACACTAGAGGAAGGGTTTGTGAACCATCCTCGAAGAAACGGACGACTATTGAAATTCTACTGCATACACGCTCAGGACGACATCGTTAGCGAAGAGGGCCTTCAGCGCCGAAGCCCGACGGCGTGCAGCTTCTGCCAGCAACCGCTCGAGCCCAACTCCGGAGCCACTCCATCGCCCCCATGAAGTCGTCGGCACGTAAGCTCGGACGCCCCAGCCTCTGATGTATAACCTTAATCATGTGTAATTATTGAATATACCTGTTTGTTTAAACTGAGCCATACGGTGTCTCTTTGCCTCTCCGTCCCGTGTGGACCTGCGCATTATGGGGGTCATCACACTGGTGTCAGAAGTGGGGTCTCAAAAGCAAATGTCCTCTGAATGCTGTGACATTCATGACTTCAAAATTTTAATCAAAAGGGAATCACGGGACTGATTGTGGGACTTTTACCCCCATTTGAGAGGCTTGAGGCACTGCAGGGCTTGAAAAAAAAAATGACTGTATCTGAGGGAGCTCCCACTCCACAGCCGTCGCTCGGAGCAAGCATGCTGGCATTAGGAAGCGTCATTCCGACGTTTACGGGAGATAAGACAGGGGTTCCAATCAGCGATTTCTTTTCCATGCTAGAAGAGATTGGGAAAATGGGGGGATGGTCCGATGCTCAAATGCTGGGAATGGCGAGGTGTAAGATGGCAGGAGATGCTCATGATTTTGCCTGGCGAGACGAAAAAGTAAAATCCACAAAATCATTTGCGGAATTTAAGAAGCTCGCGTTTGAGCATTTCGACACTGAACCACGTCACGTGCGGGTACAGAGGTTCCGTGACGCCGGACAGATGGTAGGGGAGGACGTGCGAACATTTGCGTCGCGGCTTCAGCGCCTAGCACGCGATACGTTAAGCAGGGAGGAGGAAGGAGACCAGCTAAAGAAGAAATACGCGGAGGATATACTTAAAGAGGAAATGACCGCTTTGTTCGTGGCTGGTCTGCAAGACCCCGTGCGCCGGTTCGTGCTCTCGCGCAAGCCGAGCAATTTCGACCAAGCCGTGGAGGCCGCATTGGATGAGGAACGAAATGAGGCGTTAACGACAGCCGCAGCGAGAGTACGCGTCATAGAGAGAGCGGTGCTCAACCCTGAGGTTGCTCTCTTGACAGAGCGGTTAGATCGCTTGGAACAGCTGCTAACTCAGCAGGTAGAACGCCAGGTTGAAGCGCGCGCTCAACAGCGCCGATTCGCTGGAAACCGGAGACCGCCACAAAGCTACAGGCGCGGTATGCGAGATTTTGAAGAAATCGTATGCTTCGCTTGCCAGGGTCGCGGACACATCGCCAGGTTCTGCCAAAACGTGCGCCGTGGGGAGCCACAAAGAGAAGCAGGCGAGACACGCCCTAAGCAAGCCGACAGCGGGGCTCCAGATACCGAGTCAAAAAACTAGTTAGTCCTCCCCAGCCTGAGGAGCGTGGGGAGGGAGCAGTAGATGATGAGGTGGTGGTAGTTTGTGTGGCCGACGAGGCATGCCCTGTTGTGCGTTGCAAGTTAAATGGTTGTTGTATGGAATTGTTGATAGATACGGGGTCAAAGGTGACATTGCTTAAGGAGAGCAGTTTTAACACGCTTCGAAGGAAGGGGGACCGCGAGGTGTTGGAAGCGTCTGGTGGTATGGCAACCAAATTTGTAGGCATAACGGGGGATCCTCTTGGCATAAGTGGACTCTACCGGTTACACTTCTCTCTCGGCGGAATTGCATTGGAGCACCCCTGCTACGTATGCCCGGACACGGTGTCTCTGCCAAACGGAGTGTCAGGTATATTAGGGCAGGATTTTTTGAGAAAAGGGAAGGTAGTAGTCTCATTCTCTGAGGAAGAGGTTAATGCGGGCGGCTCAAAAGTTCCGTTTTTGAACAGGAGAGGGGCTGAGATTCGCATTACCGATATTGACACCCGTCAAACAGTGGGATCATTGGAGAAGGTATATTCGCGGGTTGCCGTCCGGCTGGTCGAGGAGGCGGTCGTCCTTCCTTGGTCGGAGCACATTTTGTACGCGTTTGTGCCTTCAGATGTAGAGAGCGGCGCCGTGGGAGTGCTTGAGCCGGTCGACTCTCTCAGCAATGGCCTGAAGGCAGCCGCGTGCCTCGTGACAGTTAATGACGCCCACAGAGTGCCCCTACGGGTGGTTAACTGTAGCCAGCAGCCACTGAGCCTTCCCAAGAACAAAACATTGGCTTTCTTCACCTCTGCGATTGAGCAACGTGAGCCCACCGATACGGTACTCGCAACTGTAGAGCATGCTAGTCCTTCGGCTGCTCCAAAGGTGTCGTTCGGTCTGTCTCACGTAAAATCCAGGGAGAGGGAGGCTCTGGCTGGTTTGCTGAACGACTACTCGGAGGTATTCGCCGCGTCCAACCTGGATTTGGGCTGCTGTGGCGTTATAAAGCACAGGATAGAAACCGGCACTTCATCGCCCGTTTACCAGCGTGCGTACAGGATTCCTTACTCCCAACGTGAGGAGATGGAGCGGCAGGTGCAGGACCTGATTGATCGCGGCATTGTCGAACACTCAAAGTCACCCTGGGGAGCACCAGCACTATTGGTGGAAAAGCCAGATGGCTCGTATCGATTGGTAGTGGACTACCGCAAACTAAATGCCGTAACTCGCATCGATCCATACCCCATCCCCAATATACAGGAGACGCTTTCTCAGCTGGGCTCTGCCAGGTACTTCACGGTAGTGGACATGGCGGCGGGATTCTGGCAGATAGCAATGGATCCGGCAGATGCCGAGAAAACGGCATTCAACACGCCCTCAGGGCACTATGAATGGAAAAGAATGCCGATGGGTCTGGCCAACAGCCCTGCTGTCTGGCAGAGAACCGCTGATGTTATCCTGGGAGGTCTTCTGGGGAGGCTGTGCTTCGTGTATATGGATGACATTATCATATACAGTGACAGTTTTGATAACCATTTGCGCGATATTGAGCAGGTTTTGGTGCGACTAAGAGCAGCGGGTCTCAAGCTGAAGCCCTCTAAGTGCCAATTCCTCAGAAACGAGGTGAAATACCTCGGGCACGTTGTTTCAGCTGACGGCGTGCGACCGGACCCTGAGAAACTAAGGTGTGTCTCGGATTTTCCATCCCCGACTAGCGTCCGCCAGGTCCGGCAGTTTCTCGGCCTGATCGGTTACTACCGAAGGCACATAGAGGAGTTCGCCAAGCTCGCTAAGCCGCTCACCGCCTTAACAGCCAAAAATGTCGCCTTTCGCTGGGACGAAAACGCGGAGAATGCTTTTGGGGCCCTGAAAAGGAAGCTAATGAGTGCACCGCTGTTGCGCCACCCGGATTTTAGTTTGCCCTTCGTTATGGCCACAGATGCGTCAAAGTTCGCAGTTGGTGCCGTGCTATCTCAGGTTATCGAGGGCAAAGAACATCCCGTTGCTTTTGCTAGCCGACAGCTGAGCCCCACAGAGCAAAAGTACGGAGCTACGGAAAGGGAGTGCCTCGCCGTTGTCTGGGCAGTAAAGCACTTCAGATGCTACCTTTACGGCCGCAAATTCAAGCTAGTCACAGACTGCCATCCTCTGAAATGGGTGATGAGTGTCAGGGACCCTAGCTCGCGACTCGCTAGATGGAATCTACACCTGCAGGAATACTGCATTGAAGTTGAGCACAAGTCAGGAAAGACACATCTGAATGCTGATGCACTCAGCCGCACAGCTGCCGTGGCAGCTATAGATGAGTTTGTCCCCGTAGTCGACCCCGCCGAATTACGCACAGAGCAGTGCAAAGATCCTGACCTGAAGCGAATAATCGAAAGCTTAGAGGGCGCACCGTCTCACCCCGAACAGCTAGGTTATTTCATTGGCAAAGACGGCACCCTGTGTCGGCGCACGCGGCCAACCAGGAAAGGGAGACCAGAGAAAACCGCTTGGGAGAGAGTCGTCATACCTCGGTCGTGGACAGAAAGGGTTCTTCGCGCGTTTCACGATGCGCCATGCGCCGGTCATTTTGGCGTAGCGAAGACACGCAGGCGTGTGGAGCGTTTGTACTTTTGGAGTGGCATGCGACAGGATGTTAGAGACTACTGTGCGAAGTGTCATTCCTGTCTCGAAAGAAAAACACCCAAGGGACGAAGACCAGCTCCAATTCAGCCGTTCTCTGAGGTTTCGGCTCCCTTCGAGCGGACAGGTATGGACATAATGGGCCCATTGCCCACGACCACTTCCGGAAACAAGTACATTTTAGTATTTGTCGATCACCTTTCAAAATACGCGGAAGCGGTAGCACTCCCAGATCAGAAGGCAGACACGGTTGCAAGAGCATTTGTCGAACAGATCGTGCTCCGACATGGACCCCCGAGGCAACTCTTGACAGATCGGGGAACGAACTTCTTGTCGCAGCTAATGAGGAGAGTTTGCGAGCTGCTTAAGATCGCTAAGAAGCAGACAACACCGTACCATCCGGCTTGCAACGGCGCGGTGGAGCGACTGAACCAAACCGTGGCCGGGTTCCTGTCGCATTTTGTTTCGCGCGACCAGCGGGACTGGGACTTGTGGCTCCCGTATGCAATGTTTGCCTACAATTCCGCAGCACACGAGAGCACGGGCGAATCGCCATTCTTTCTTCTCTACGGCCGAGACCCGGACCAGCCTAGTGAAGTGCCAGAGGGCCCCCGTCGTGTCCCATACGCTTCACTGGACGACTATAAGGTTGAGCTAGAATCGCGCTTGCAAGTGGCGAGGAACATCGCAAAGGAGTCCTTAAAGAAAGCGGCGAAGCGCAGGAAGGAGGTGCACGATCGCAGTGCTAGAGACGCGCCGTTTGATGTGGGGGACAGCGTGTACATTGAAAACTGCCAAAGGCAGATTGGGCTAGCTCGTAAGTTCCAGACGAAGTGGAGAGGACCGTGCGAGGTTGTCGAGAAGCTTTCTCCGGTAAACTTCAGAGTCCGAGACGTGAACCGGCGTTTGATAAGGATACACGCAAATCGCCTCAAGTCGGCACCGATTGTATTCACGAAATGAGGAAAGGGAAAGCGCGGATTTTGATGGGGACAGAAGTGAAGCGGAGCGCGCAGATAGTTCGCAAGAAACGCCCTCTCCTGCATTTGTTCGGCAGGCGCCCGAGGTGACGGCCGGAATGCCACCGGATTTACTTCATGCATTGCTAGAAGAAGAAGCGCGCGAGGTTGCCGCGCAGATAACGCCAGGAGAGGCTCCTGCCACGAGCCCTCGCGAGTCCTAAAGCAGACAAAGGGGCACAGACTTACTTAGTATGACTCATGAAGGCCGATATCCGCTGCGAAATCGGAAAGCTAAGTCGGACTAATGGCGTAAACAGAGCGGAGTTGTGAACTGGTTAGAATTGTGTAATGCCGCAGCTCATAGCATTGCTATGTGCTTATGGGTTAAGTTATCGGAGTTGGTAGTTAAACCTTTCTGTCATTAAGTAACACCTTCACAGGAGAGCATGCGGAGCGCATGCAGAACCTGCCCTACTTCCTTTCGTTATCTATATTTTTGTCTGTGCCGTGATCGTGCTAGAAGTGGGAGCTCCTTTGTAACTGTGGTAAATTTATTTCGTCCAGTTTGGACTAGAAAGGAGAGGCTTGGGTGCTGAGTTTCATGTTTATCTGTAAAAGAAGATCAGTGCTGCCCCTGGAGACGCCAGTATTGACAGCGGAGGCATATGGTGTTGTGCAGTGGTGTTGAGTGCAGCGAAAAGTGTTTTGTCGGACGCACTGTGCGAGGCGATTCAGAAAGACAAGGGGAGCTGCGTGGACTCAAATGTTCGGAGAACATTCTTCTGGAGGGTGAGCGAGTGTGACATTCCGTGTATGCTACGAGGATCCACGTTCGACGGCGCGGCGTAGACGGAGACCCGTGACAGCGGCCTCATCAATTACCCAGCCATGCTCTTTGAGTGACGACCAGAAAAACCGGACCCGCCGCCGCCCCGGGGAAACAGGCTTTATCCTCCCCAATTTCCGGGCCACTGGGACAACTTTCTTTCCCTCCCCCCCCCCTTTGTCGTGGGCTATCGCCGGGAAGGCACCCACAGCTTCCCAGAAGGGCCGTGACGGACACCTGTCATGGCGGACAGGCAGTACTCGCCAAGAATGGGGAAAGACAGGCGCTAGTGAATTAGCTCCGAAGAGAGAGCCTGTGTATACTCTCACTTGAGAGAGAGTGGTGGCGTTTTTGTTGTTTATTTAGTTTGTATTGTTAACAGACTCTGGGTTCGAGGCTAAGCCCAACCCAAGGGGGTTGTCCCCATCTCGCATGTTATTTTGGATTGGAGAATTGATGCTTTGGGCGGGCCACTGGAAATGACCGCCCTTAGTCCTTTGTTAATCAAGTGCTTAAAAGCACATGTAAACGGATGCAGTCCAGTCTGAGCTGGGGCTCCATGCTTAGCATGTAATGTGATGCTACTTAGGCACTAACCTGCCCGGTCGATGAGTAAAGTAGTGCAAAGTTTGTTCTGTTGTAAATTTATGCTCTGCTGTCATCATCTACAAGCTCGCCTCCTGTTCATCTTCCAAGCCGAACGACACTAGAGGAAGTGTTTGTGAACCATCCTCGAAGAAACGGACGACTATTGAAATTCTACTGCATACACGCTCAGGACGACATCGTTAGCGAAGAGGGCCTTCAGCGCCGAAGCCCGACGGCGTGCAGCTTCTGCCAGCAACCGCTCGAGCCCAACTCCGGAGCCACTCCATCGCCCCCATGAAGTCGTCGGCACGTAAGCTCGGACGCCCCAGCCTCTGATGTATAACCTTAATCATGTGTAATTATTGAATATACCTGTTTGTTTAAACTGAGCCATACGGTGTCTCTTTGCCTCTCCGTCCCGTGTGGACCTGCGCATTATGGGGGTCATCACACTGTCCCGTACAGTGGGCCCGATTGCATGTTCGTGTCTTTTTATGCTCTTATATTTTGCTCGTCGCTGATATCGCTTCAACCTCCCATGCAAATTTTATCTCCTTTTGTTCGAGCAGCGGACAGGTTCCTTCAGAGTGGAGAGAAGGTGTTGTGTTTTTCTTGTGCTCTCTTCGTTGCACCGCCATCAGTTGCGTGATGCAAAAAGCTCGCCCCACAGTAAGTTTATCTGATTAAACTGTCCTGTACAGTGGGCCCGATTATGTGTTCGTGTCTCTTTTTTGCTTAGGTTTATTTGCTCATCGCTGATTTCGCTTCAACCTCTCATGCATATTTAATCTCTTTTTGTTTGAGCAGGAGACTGGTTCCTTCAGGGAGGAGAGAATCTGTTATGTTTTGTTCTGCTCGCTTCATTGCACCGCCATCAGTTGCGTGATGCAAAAAGCTCGCCCCACAGTACGTTTATCTTATGTAACTGTCCTGTACAGTGGGCCCGTTCGTGTCTCTTTTATGCTAAAGTTTATTTGCTCATCGCTGATAACGTTTCAACCTCGCATGCAAATTTAATCTGCTTTTGTTTGAGCAGAAGACTGGTTCCTTCAGGGTGGAGAGAATGTGTTGTTTTTCTTGTGCTCTCTCTGTTGCACCGCCATCAGTTGCGTGATGCAAAAAGCTCGCCCCACAGTACGTTTATCTGATGTAACTTTCCTGTACAGTGGGCCCGATTGTGTGTTCGTGTCTCTTTTTTGCTCGAGTTTATTTGCTCATCGCTGATTTCGCTTCAACCTCCCATGCAAATTTATTATGCTTTTGTTTGAGCTGGAGACTGGTTTCTTCAGGGTGGAGAGAATGTGTTGAGTTTTTTTTTTGTGCTCTCTTCGTTGCACCGCCATCAGTTTCGTGATGCAAAAAGCTCGCCCCACATGACGTTTAACTGATCTAACTGTCCTGTACACTTTTCCCGATTGTATGTTCGTGTCTCTTTTATGCTAAAGTTTATTTGCTCATCGCTGATAACGTTTCAACCTCGCATGCAAATTTAATCTGCTTTTGTTTGAGCAGAAGACTGGTTCCTTCAGGGTGGAGAGAATGTGTTGTTTTTCTTGTGCTCTCTCTGTTGCACCGCCATCAGTTGTGTGATGCAAAAAGCTCGCCCCACAGGACGTTTATCTGATGTAACTGTTCTGTGCAGTGCGCCCGAATGTATGTCCGTGTCTCTTTTATGCTGAATTTTATTTGTTCATCGCTGTTATCGCTTCAACCTCCAAAGCAAATTTAATCTCCTTTTGTTTGAGCAGGAGACTGGTTCCTTCAGGGTGGAGAGAATGTGTTTTTTTTCTTGCGCTCTCTTCGATGCACCGCCATCACTGGCGTGATGCAAAAAGCTCACCCCACAGGACGTTTATCTGATGTAACTGTCCTGCACAATGGGCCCGTTCATGTCACTTTTATGCTCAAGTTTATTTGCTCATCGCTGATATCGTTCAACCTCTCATGCATATTTAATCTCCTTTTGTTTGAGCAGGAGACTGGTTCCTTCAGGGTGGAGAGAATGTGTTGTGGTTTTCTTGTGCTCTCTTCGTTGCACCGCCATCACTGGCGTGATGCAAAAAGCTCGCCCCACAGGACGTTTATTTGATGTAACTGTCCCGTACAGTGGGCCCGTTTGCATATTCGTGTCTATTTTGTGCTCTTTTTTTTGCTTGTCGCTGATATCGCTTCAACCTCCCATGAAAATTTTATCTCCTTTTGTTAGACCAGCGGACAGGTTCCTTAAGAGTGGAGACAAGGTGTTGTGTTTTTCTTGCGCTCTCTTCGTTGCACCGCCATCAGTTGCGTGATGCAAAAAGCTCGCCCCACAGTAAGTTTTTCTGATGTAACTGTCCTGTACAGTGGGCCCGTTTGTGTCTCTTTTATGCTAGAGTTTATTTGCTCATCGCTGATATCGCTTCAACTTGACAGCCAAATTTAATCTAATTTTGTTTGAGCCGGAGACTGGTTCCTTCAGGGTGGAGAGAATGTGTTGCGTTTTTCTTGTGCTCTCTTCGTTGCACCGCCATCAGTTGCGTGATGCTAAAAGCTTGCCCCACAGGACGTTTGTCTGGTGTAATTGTCCTGTACAGTGGGCCCGATTGTGTGTGTTCGTGTCTCTTTTATGCTCAAGTTTATTTGCTCATCGCTGATATCGCTTCAACCTCCCATGCAAATTTATTCTCCTTTTGTTTGACCAGGAGACTGGTTCCTTCAGGGTGGAGAGAATGTGTTGTGGTTTTCTTGTGCTCTCTTCGTTGCACCGCCATCACTGGCGTGATGCAAAAAGCTCGCCCCACAGGACGTTTATTTGATGTAACTGTCCAGTACAGTGGGGCCGATTGCATGTTCGTGTTTCTTTTATGCTCTTTTTTTGCTCGTCGCTGATATCGCTTCAACCACCCATGCAATCCTTTTGTTCGAGCAGCGGACAGGTTCCTTCAGGGTGGAGAGAAGGTGTTGTGTTTTTCTTGTGCTCTCTTCGTTGCACCGCCATCAGTTGCGTGATGCAAAAAGATCGCCCCACAGTAAGTTTATCTGGTGTAGCTATCTTGAACAGTGCGCCCGATTGTGTGTTCGTGTCTCTTTTTTGCTTAGGTTTATTTGCTCATCGCTGATTTCGCTTCAACCTATCATGCATAATTAATCTCCTTTTGTTTGAGCAGGAGACTGGTTCCTTCAGGGTGGAGAGAATGTGTTATGTTTTGTTCTGCTCGCTTCATTGCACCGCCATCAGTTGCGTGATGCAAAAAGCTCGCCCCAAAGGACGTTTATCTTATGTAACACTCCTGTACAGTGGGCCCGTTTGTGTCTCTTTTATGCTAAAGTTTATTTGCTCATCGCTGATATCGCTTCAACCTCCCATGCAAATTTATTCTCCTTTTGTTCGAACAGCGGACAGGTTCCTTCAGAGTGCAGAGAAGGTGTTGTGTTTTTCTTGTGCTCTCTTCGTTGCACCGCCATCAGTTGCGTGATGCAAAAAGCTCGCCCCACAGTAAGTTTATCTGATTAAACTGTCCTGCACAGTGGGCCCGATTATGTGTTCGTGTCTCTTTTCTGCTTAGGTTTATTTGCTCATCGCTGATTTCGCTTCAACCTCTCATGCATATTTAATCTCCTTTTGTTTGAGCAGAAGACTGGTTCCTTCAGGTTGGAGAGAATGTGTTATGTTTTGTTCTGCTCGCTTCAGTGCACCGCCATCAGTTGCGTGATGCAAAAAGCTCGCCCCACAGTACGTTTATCTGATGTAACTGTCCTGTACAGTGGGCCCGATTGTGTGTTCATGCATCTTTTTTTCTCGAGTTTATTTGCTCATCGCTGATATCGCTTCAACCTTCCATGCAAATTTATTATGCTTTTGTTTGAGCTGGAGACTGGTTCCTTCAGGGTGGAGAGAGTGTGTTGTGTTTTTCTTGTGCTCTCTTTGTTGCACCGCCATCAGTTTCGTGATGCAAAAAGCTCGCCCCACAGGACGTTTAACTGATGTAACTGTTCTGTGCAGTGCGCCCGATTGTATGTCCGTGTCTCTTTTATGCTGAAGTTTATTTGCTCATCGCTGTTATCGCTTCAACCTCCCAAGCAAATTTAATCTCCTTTTGTTTGAGCAGGCGACTGGTTCCTTCAGGGTGGAGAGAATGTGTTGTTTTTTTCTTGTGCTCTCTTCGTTGCACCGCCATCAGTTGGTGATGCAAAAAGGTCACTCAACAGGGCGTTTATTTGATGTAACTGTCCCGTACAGTGGGCCCGATTGCATGTTCGTGTCTTTTATGCTTTTATATTTTGCTCGTCGCTGATATCGCTTCAACCTCCCATGCAAATTTTATCTCCTTTTGTTCGAGCAGCGCACAGGTTCCTTCAGAGTGGAGGGAAGGTGTTGTGTTTTTCTTGTGCTCTCTTCGTTGCACTGCCATCAGTTGCGTGATGCAAAAAGCTCGCCCCACAGTAAGTTTATCCGATTAAACTGTCCTGTACAGTGGGCCCGATTATGTGTTTGTGTCTCTTTTTTGCATAGGTTTATTTGCTCATCGCTGATTTCGCTTCAACCTCTCATGCATATTTAATCTCCTTTTGTTTGAGCAGGAGACTGGTTCTTTCAGGGTGGAGAGAATGTGTTATGTTTTGTTCTGCTCGCTTCATTGCACCGCCATCAGTTGCGTGATGCAAAAAGCTCGCCCCACAGTACGTTTATCTGATGTAACTGTCCTGTACTGTGGGCCCGATTGTGTGTTCGTCTCTCTTTTTTGCTCGAGTTTATTTGCTCATCGCTGATTTCGCTTCAACCTCCCATGCAAATTTATTATGCTTTTGTTTGAGCTGGAGACTGGTTCCTTCAGGGCGGAGAGAATGTGTTGTGTTTTTCTTGTGCTCTCTTCGTTGCACCGCCATCAGTTTCGTGATTCAAAAAGCTCGCCCCACAGGACGTTTAACTGATGTAACTGTCCTGTACACTTTTCCCGATTGTATGTTCGTGTCTCTTTTATGCTCAAGTATATTTGCTCATCGCTGATATCGCTTCAACCTCTCATGCATATTTAATCTCCTTTTGTTTGAGCAGGAGTCTGGTTCCTTCAGGTTGGAGAGAATGTGTTATGTTTTGTTCTGCTCGCTTCAATGCACCGCCATCAGTTGCGTGATGCAAAAAGCTCGCCCCACAGGACGTTTATCTTATGTAACTGTCCTGTACAGTGGGCCTGTTTGTGTCTCTTTTATGCTAAAGTTTATTTGCTCATCGCTGATATCGCTTCAACCTCCCATGCAAATTTAATCTGCTTTTGTTTGAGCAGAAGACTGGTTCTTTCAGGCTGGAGAGAATGTATTGTGTTTTTCTTGAGCTCTTTTTGTTGCACCGCCATCAGTTGTGTGATGCAAAAAGCTCGCCCCACAGGACGTTTACCTGATGTAACTGTTCTGTACAGTGGGCCCGTTCGTGTCTTTTTTATGCTAAAGTTTATTTGCTCATCGCTGATATCGCTTCAACTTGACAGCCATATTTAATCTAATTTTGTTTGAGCCGGAGACTGCTTCCTTCAGGGCGGAGAGAATGTGTTGTGTTTTTCTTGTGCTCTCTTCGTTGCACCGCCATCAGTTTCGTGATTCAAAAAGCTCGCCCCACAGGACGTTTAACTGATGTAACTGTCCTGTACACTTTTCCCGATTGTATGTTCGTGTCTCTTTTATGCTCAAGTATATTTGCTCATCGCTGATATCGCTTCAACCTCTCATGCATATTTAATCTCCTTTTGTTTGACCAGGAGACTGGTTCCTTCAGGGTGGAGAGAATGTGTTGTGGTTTTCTTGTGCTCTCTTCGTTGCACCGCCATCACTGGCGTGATGCAAAAAGCTCGCCCCACAGGACGTTTATTTGATGTAACTGTCCAGTACAGTGGGCCCGATTGCATGTTTGTGTCTCTTTTATGCTCTTTTTTTGCTCGTCGCTGATATCGCTTCAACCAGCCATGCAAATCTTATCTCCTTTTGTTCGAGCAGCGGACAGGTTCCTTCAGAGTGGAGAGAAGGTGTTGTGTTTTTCTTGTGCTCTCTTCGTTGCACCGCCATCAGTTGCGTGATGCAAAAAGATCGCCCCACAGTAAGTTTATCTGGTGTAGCTGTCTTGTACAGTGCGCCCGATTGTGGGTTCGTGTCTCTTTTTTGCTTAGGTTTATTTGCTCATCGCTGATTTCGCTTCAACCTATCATGCATATTTAATCTCCTTTTGTTTGAGCAGGAGATTGGTTCCTTCAGGGTGGAGAGAATGTGTTATGTTTTGTTCTGCTCGCTTCATTGCACCGCCATCAGTTGCGTGATGCAAAAAGCTCGCCCCACAGGACGTTTATCTTATGTAACTGTCCTGTACAGTGGGCCCGTTTGTGTCTCTTTTATGCTAAAGTTTATTTGCTCATCGCTGATATCGCTTCAACCTCCCATGCAAATTTAATCTGCTTTTGTTTGAGCAGAAGACTGGTTCTTTCAGGATGGAGAGAATGTATTGTGTTTTTCTTGAGCTCTTTTTGTTGCACCGCCATCAGTTGTGTGATGCAAAAAGCTCGCCCCACAGGACGTTTACCTGATGTATCTGTTCTGTACAGTGGGCCCGTTCGTGTCTTTTTTATGATAAAGTTTATTTGCTCATCGCTGATATCGCTTCATCCTCCCATGCAAATTTATTCTCCTTTTGTTTGAGCTGAAGACTTGTTCCTTCAGGGTGGAGAGAATGTGTTGTTTTTCTAGTGCTCTCTCCGTTGCACCGCCATCAGTTGCGTGATGCAAAAAGCTCACCCCACAGTACGTTTATCTGATGTAACTGTCCTGTACAGTGGGCCCGTTCGTGTCTCTTTTATGCTCATGTTTATATGCACATCGCTGATATCGCTTCAACTTGACAGGCAAATTTAATCTAATTTTGTTTGAGCAGGAAACTGGTTCCTCCGGGGTGGAGAGAATGTGTTGTTTTTTTCTGTGCTCTCTTCGTTGCACCGCCATCAGCTTATGATGCAAAAAGCTCACCCCACAGGACGTTTATTTGATGTAACTGTCCCGTACAGTGGGTCCGATTGCATGTTCGTGTCTTTTTATGCTCTTATATTTTGCTCGTCGCTGATATCGCTTCAACCTCCCATGCAAATTTTATCTCCTTTTGTTCGAGCAGCGGACAGGTTCCTTCAGTGTGGAGAGAAGGTGTTGTGTTTTTCTTGTGCTCTCTTCGTTGCACCGCCATCAGTTGCGTGATGCAAAAAGCTCGCCCACAGTAAGTTTATCTGATTAAACTGTCCTGTACAGTGGGCCCGATTATGTGTTTGTGTCTCTTTTATGCTCAAGTATATTTGCTCATCGCTGATATCGCTTCAACCTTCCATGCAAATTTAATCTCCTTTTGTTTGAGCAGGATACTGGTTCCTTCGGGGTGGAGAGAATGTGTTATGTTTTGTTCTGCTCGCTTCATTGCACCGCCATCAGTTGCGTGATGCAAAAAGCTCGCCCCACAAGACGTTTATCTTATGTAACTGTCCTGTACAGTGGGCTCGTTTGTGTCTCTTTTATGCTAAAATTTATTTGCTCATCGTTGATATCGCTTCATCCTCCTATGCAAATTTAATCTCCTTTTGTTTGAGCTGAAGACTTGTTCCTTCAGGGTGGAGAGAATGTGTTGTTTTTCTAGTGCTCTCTCCGTTGCACCGCCATCAGTTGCGTGATGCAAAAAGCTCGCCCCACAGTACGTTTATCTGATGTAACTGTCCTGTACAGTGGGCCCGAATGTGTGTTCGTGTCTCTTTTTTGCTCGAGTTTATATGTTCATCGCTGATATCGCTTCAACCTCCCATACAAATTTATTATGCTTTTGTTTGAGCTCGAGACTGGTTCCTTCAGGGTGGAGAGAATGTGTAGTGTTTTTCTTGCGCTCTCTTCGTTGCACCACCATCAGTTTTGTTATGCAAAAGCTCGCCCCACAGGACGTTTAACTGACGTAACTGTCCTGTACAGTGGGCCCGTTCGTGTCTCTTTTATGCTCATGTTTATTTGCACATCGCTGATATCGCTTCAACTTGACAGGCAAATTTATACTAATTTTGTTTGAGCAGGAAACTGGTTCCTCCGGGGTGGAGAGAATGTGTTGTTTTTTTCTTGTGCTCTCTTCGTTGCACCGCCATCAGTTGATGATGCAAAAAGCTCACCTCACAGGACGTTTATTTGATGTAACTGTCCCGTACAGTGGGCCCGATTGCATGTTCGTGTCTTTTTATGCTCTTATATTTTGCTCGTCGCTGATATCGCTTCAACCTCCCATGCAAATTTTATCTCCTTTTGTTCGAGCAGCGGACAGGTTCCTTCAGAGTGGAGAGAAGGTGTTGTGTTTTTCTTGTGCTCGCTTCATTGCACCGCCATCAGTTGCGTGATGCAAAAAGCTCGCCCCACAGTACGTTTATCTTATGTAACTGTCCTGTACAGTGGGCCCGTTCGTGTCTCTTTTATGCTAAAGTTTATTTGCTCATCGCTGATAACGTTTCAACCTCGCATGCAAATTTAATCTGCTTTTGTTTGAGCAGAAGACTGGTTCCTTCAGGGTGGAGAGAATGTGTTGTTTTTCTTGTGCTCTCTCTGTTGCACCGCCATCAGTTGCGTGATGCAAAAAGCTCGCCCCACAGTACGTTTATCTGATGTAACTTTCCTGTACAGTGGGCCCGATTGTGTGTTCGTGTCTCTTTTTTGCTCGAGTTTATTTGCTCATCGCTGATTTCGCTTCAACCTCCCATGCAAATTTATTATGCTTTTGTTTGAGCTGGAGACTGGTTTCTTCAGGGTGGAGAGAATGTGTTGCGTTTTTTTTGTGCTCTCTTCGTTGCACCGCCATCAGTTTCGTGATGCAAAAAGCTCGCACCACATGACGTTTAACTGATCTCACTGTCCTGTACACTTTTCCCGATTGTATGTTCGTGTCTCTTTTATGCTCAAGTATATTTGCTCATCGCTGATATCGCTTCAACCTCCCATGCAAATTTAATCTCCTTTTGTTTGAGCAGGAGACTGGTTCCTTCAGGGTGGAGAGAATTTATTGTTTTTCTTGTGCTCTCTTCGTTGCACCGCCATCACTGGCGTGATGCAAAAAGCTCACCCCACAGGACGTTTATCTGATGTAACTGTCCTGCACAATGGGCCCGTTCATGTCTCTTTTATGCTCAAGTTTATTTGCTCATCGCTGATATCGTTCAACCTCTCATGCATATTTAATCTCCTTTTGTTTGAGCAGGAGACTGGTTCCTTCAGGGTGGAGAGAATGTGTTGTGGTTTTCTTGTGCTCTCTTCGTTGCACCGCCATCACTGGCGTGATGCAAAAAGCTCGCCCCACAGGACGTTTATTTGATGTAACTGTCCCGTACAGTGGGCCCGTTTGCATATTCGTGTCTATTTTGTGCTCTTTTTTTTGCTTGTCGCTGATATCGCTTCAACCTCCCATGAAAATTTTATCTCCTTTTGTTAGAGCAGCGGACAGGTTCCTTCAGGGTGGAGAGAATGTGTTGTGTTTTTCTTGTGCTCTCTTCGTTGCACCGCCATCATTTGCGTGATGCTAAAAGCTTGCCCCACAGGACGTTTGTCTGGTGTAATTGTCCTGTACAGTGGGCCCGATTGTGTGTGTTCGTGTCTCTTTTATGCTCAAGTTTATTTGCTCATCGCTGATATCGCTTCAACCTCCCATGCAAATTTATTCTCCTTTTGTTTGACCAGGAGACTGGTTCCTTCAGGGTGGAGAGAATGTGTTGTGGTTTTCTTGTGCTCTCTTCGTTGCACCGCCATCACTGGCGTGATGCAAAAAGCTCGCCCCACAGGACGTTTATTCGATGTAACTGTCCAGTACAGTGGGGCCGATTGCATTTTCGTGTTTCTTTTATGCTCTTTTTTTGCTCGTCGCTGATATCGCTTCAACCACCCATGCAATCCTTTTGTTCGAGCAGCGGACAGGTTCCTTCAGAGTGGAGAGAAGGTGTTGTGTTTTTCTTGTGCTCTCTTCGTTGCACCGCCATCAGTTGCGTGATGCAAAAAGATCGCCCCACAGTAAGTTTATCTGGTGTAGCTATCTTGTACAGTGCGCCCGATTGTGTGTTCGTGTCTCTTTTTTGCTTAGGTTTATTTGCTCATCGCTGATTTCGCTTCAACCTATCATGCATATTTAATCTCCTTTTGTTTGAGCAGGAGACTGGTTTCTTCAGTGTGGAGAGAATGTGTTATGTTTTGTTCTGCTCGCTTCATTGCACCGCCATCAGTTGCGTGATGCAAAAAGCTCGCCCCAAAGGACGTTTATCTTATGTAACACTCCTGTACAGTGGGCCCGTTTGTGTCTCTTTTATGCTAAAGTTTATTTGCTCATCGCTGATATCGCTTCAGCCTCCCATGCAAATTTAATCTGCTTTTGTTTGAGCAGAAGACTGGTTCCTTCGGGGTGGAGAGAATATGTTGTTTTCCTTGTGCTCTCTCTGTTGCACGCCATCATTTGCGTGATGCAAAAATCTCACCCCACAGTACGTTTATCTGATGTAACTGTCCTGTACAGTGGGCGCGATTGTGTGTTCGTGTCTCTTTTTTGCTCGAGTTTATTTGCTCATCGCTGATATCGCTTCAACCTCCCATGCAAATTTAATCTGCTTTTGTTTGAG
This sequence comes from Amblyomma americanum, assembly GCF_052857255.1. Classification (NCBI taxonomy): domain Eukaryota; kingdom Metazoa; phylum Arthropoda; class Arachnida; order Ixodida; family Ixodidae; genus Amblyomma; species Amblyomma americanum. The sequence continues at coordinate 1,004,632 of NC_135501.1, forward strand.
CAGAAGACTGGTTAATTCAGGGTGGAGAGAATGTGTTGTGTTTTTCTTGTGCTCTCTTTGTTGCAACGCCATCAGTTTCGTGATGCAAAGAGCTCGCCCCACAGGACGTTTATCTTATGTACCTGTCCTGACAGTGGGCCCGATTGTATGTTCGTGTCTCTTTTATGCTCAAGTTTAATTGCTCATCGCTGATATCGCTTCAACGTCCCATGCAAATTTAATCTCCTTTTGTTTGAGCAGGAGACTGGTTCCTTCGGGGTGGAGAGAATGTGTTATGTTTTGTTCTGCTCGCTTCATTACACCGCCATCAGTTGCGTGATGTAAAAAGCTCGCCCCTCAGGACGTTTATTTGATGTAACTGTCCTGTACAGTGGTCCCGTTTCTGTCTCTTTTATGCTAAAGTTTGCTCATCGCTGATATCGCTTCAACTTGACAGGCAAATTTAATCTAATTTTGTTTGAGCAGGAAACTGGTTCCTTCAGGGTGGAGAGAATGTGTTGTTTTTTTCTTGTGCTCTCTTCGTTGCACCGCCATCAGTTGGTGATGCAAAAAGCTCACCCCACAGGACGTTTATCTGATGTAACTGTCCTGCACAGTGGGCCCGTTCGTGTCTCTTTTATGCTCAAGTTTATTTGCTCATCGCTGATATCGTTCAACCTCTCATGCATATTTAATCTCCTTTTGTTTGAGCAGGAGACTGGTTCCTTCAGGGTGGAGAGAATGTGTTGTGGTTTTCTTGTGCTCTCTTCGTTGCACCGCCATCACTGGCGTGATGCAAAAAGCTCGCCCCACAGGACGTTTATTTGATGTAACTGTCCCGTACAGTGGGCCCGATTGCATGTTAGTGTCTATTTTATGCTCTTTCTTTGCTTGTCGCTGATATCGCTTCAACCTCCCATGAAAATTTTATCTCCTTTTGTTCGAGCAGCGGACAGGTTCCTTAAGAGTGGAGAGAATGTGTTGTGTTTTGTTCTGCTCGCTTCATTGCACCGCCATCAGTTGCGTGATGCAAAAAGCTCGCCCCACAGTACGTTTATCTTATGTAACTGTCCTTTACAGTGGGCCCGTTCGTGTCTCTTTTATGCTAAAGTTTATTTGCTCATCGCTGATATCGTTTCAACCTCGCATGCAAATTTAATCTGCTTTTGTTTGAGCAGGAGACTGGTTCCTTCGGGGTGAAGAGAATGTGTTATGTTTTGTTCTGCTCGCTTCATTGCACCGCCATCAGTTGCGTGATGCAAAAACCTCGCCCCACAGGACGTTTATCTTATGTAAATGTCCTGTACAGTGGGCCCGTTTGTGTCTCTTTTATGCTAAAGTTTATTTGCTCATCGCTGATATCGCTTCAACCTCCCAAGCAAATTTAATCTGCTTTTGTTTGAGCAGAAGGCTGGTTCTTTCAGGATGGAGAGAATGTATTGTGTTATTCTTGAGCTCTCTTTGTTGCACCGCCATCAGTTGTGTGATGAAAAAGCTCGCCCCGCACGACGTTTATCTTATGTAACTCTCCTGTACAGTGGGCCCGTTCGTGTCTCTTTTATGCTAAAGTTTATTTGCTCATCGCTGATATCGCTTCAACCTCCCATGCAAATTTAATCTCCTTTTGTTTGAGCAGGAGACTTGTTCCTTCAGGGTGGAGAGAATGTGTTGTTTTATTCTTGTGCTCTCTTCGTTGCACCGCCATCAGTTGCGTGATGCAAAAAGCTCGCTCCACAGGGCGTTTATCTGATGTACCTGTCCTGTACAGTGGGCCCGTTCGTGTCTCTTTTATGCTCATGTTTATTTGCTCATCGCTGATATCGCTTCAACCTCTCATGCATATGTAATCTCCTTTTGTTTGAGGAGGAGACTGGTTCCTTCAGGGTGGAGAGAATGTGTTGTGTTTTTCTTCTGCTCGCTTCATTACACCGCCATCAGTTGCGTGATGCAAAAAGCTCGCCCCACAGGACGTTTATCTGATGTAACTGTCCTGTACAGTGGTCCCGTTTCTGTCTCTTTTATGCTAAAGTTTGCTCATCGCTGATATCGCTTCAACTTGACAGGCAAATTTATTCAAATTTTGTTTGAGCAGGAAACTGGTTCCTTCAGGGTGGAGAGAATGTGTTGTTTTTTTCTTGTGCTCTATTCGTTGCACCGCCATCAGTTGGTGATGCAAAAAGCTCACCCCACAGGACGTTTATTTGATGTAACTGTCCCGTACAGTGGGCCCGATTGCATGTTCGTGTCTTTTTATGCTCTTATATTTTGCTCGTCGCTGATATCGCTTCAACCTCCCATGCAAATTTTATCTCCTTTTCTTCGAGCAGCGGACAGGTTCCTTCAGGGTGGAGAGAATGTGTTGTTTTTTTCTTGTGCTCTCTTCGTTGCACCGCCATCAGTTGGTGATGCAAAAAGCTCACCCCACAGGACGTTTATCTGATGTAACTGTCCTGCACAGTGGGCCCGTTCGTGTCTCTTTTATGCTCAAGTTTATTTGCTCATCGCTGATATCGTTCAACCTCTCATGCATATTTAACCTCCTTTTGTTTGAGCAGGGGACTGGTTCCTTCAGGGTGGAGAGAATGTGTTGTGGTTTTCTTGTGCTCTCTTCGTTGCAACGCCATCACTGGCGTGATGCAAAACGCTCGCCCCACAGGGCGTTTATTTGATGTAACTGTCCCGTACAGTGGGCCCGATTGCATGTTAGTGTCTATTTTATGCTCTTTTTTTGCTTGTCGCTGATATCGCTTCAACCTCCCATGAAAATTTTATCTCCTTTTGTTCGAACAGCGGACAGGTTCCTTAAGAGTGGAGAGAATGTGTTATGTTTTGTTCTGCTCGCTTCACTGCACCGCCATCAGTTGCGTGATGCAAAAAGCTCGCCCCACAGTACGTTTATCTTATGTAACTGTCCTGTACAGTGGGCCCGTTCGTGTCTCTTTTATGCTAAAGTTTATTTGCTCATCGCTGATATCGTTTCAACCTCGCATGCAAATTTAATCTGCTTTTGTTTGAGCAGAAGACTGGTTCCTTCAGGGTGGAGAGAATGTGTTGTTTTTCTTGTGCTCTCTTCGTTGCACCGCCATCAGTCTCGTGATGCAAAAAGCTCGCCCCACAGGACGTTTAACTGATGTAACTGTCCTGTACACTTTGCCCGATTGTATGTTCGTGTCTCTTTTATGCTCAAGTATGAAGTCTAGGGTTCGACGGAATCCCGTCTGGCGGGGAAAATTCATACTGATGAAGAAAACATACACTCGCCAAGGTTCAAAGAAATAAGAATGAATTGAATTGACGTTTCGGCACCCGTACGGGTGCCTTGATCACAAAGAAGCGAAGGACGGGCAGGTGAGCTATATATGGGCAGTTTTTTGAAGGGTGCGCAGGTATATCTCTGGGAGATTGCCACGGGTCCGGTTAATCGTGTTTGGCGCGGATTGAATGCACAATGATTCTATGAGAAGGCGTTTTGGTAATGATTTTTCCTTTGCAATTACACGTGCTGCGTCCCAGTCGATGGTATGGCCAGTTTCTTGATGATGTTGCGCCAAAGCGTTTGAGATAGATTTTCCTTTGGCGACGTCATTTTGGTGCAGTTTGAGCCTTGTCTTGAATTTCCCTGTTTCTCCGATATAGGAAGCGTCGCAATCATGACAGGGGATCTTGTAGATCACGCCTGGAAAGATATCGATGTCAAGAGGGTCCTTGACTCGCAAGAGTCGTTGCCGAAGTTTGCACGACGGGACGTGGGCCACATGAATGTTATAATCTGAAAAGATGCGAGCAAGGTTCTCACTCACACCGTGGGCATACGGAATCGGCACCCGCTTCTTTGCGCATGCGTCAGTTCGGATAGTCGGAGCAGAGGCGCGTCGTTCCTGGGATCGTAGTATTTGGGCTGGGTAACCGTTCCGTATCAGGTCTTGCCTGACCTGTTTCACTTCTGCTGCTCTGCGCTTAGGACTTGAGCATATCCTAAATGCGCGGTTGAACAGAGACGCCGCGACTGAGCGCTTGTGCCCGATGGGATGAGATGACTGAAAGTTTAGGTACCTTCCGGTGTGAGTGGGTTTACGATAGACGGTGGTTTGCAGAGAATGCGGTGAGCGTTCCACGAGGACGTCGAGGAAAGCGATGTGGCCATCCACTTCCTCCTCTAGGGTGAACTGAATGCTTTGCTGGAACGTGTTGAGGTGCGCTAGAAATCTGTGTACGTCTGGCCGGTTGATGACAGAGAAGCAGTCATCGACATAGCGTACAAAAAACTGCGGTGGGGGGTCGAATGAGGCAAGTGCTGCGGATTCTATTGATTCTAAGGCAAGGTTAGCACATACTACAGAAACTGAGGCACCCATGGCTGTTCCGAAAGTCTGTCTGTAGAAGTTCTTGTTGAAGGTGAAATAAGTATTCGAGAGGCAGAATTTTAGGAGTCGGCAGAGGTCGTCGGCTTCAATCGGGGTTCGTTCAGGCAAAGTCGTGTCTTCGTTCAGGGCTTTCTTGCAACACTCCACCGCAAAATCCACAGGCACAGATGTGAACAGAGACTTCACATCGAAAGAAGCCATTACTTGGGTGTCGTCAATGGGCACATTCTTCAGCTTCTCGACGAAGTCGCTTGCATTGCGGACGTGCGTGGCGGTTTTTCCCGCTAGAGGGGCCAGCACCCGGTGAAGGTAGCCAGAGAGTTTGTTCAACGGGGACCGTGTAAAGCACACAATTGGACGGAGCGGTGTGCCCTACTTGTGCACTTTTGGTACGCCGTAGATGGCAGGAGCGGCGCCATTGTGACACAGTAGCTTGTTGTAGATATATTGACCGTCGGACGGGGGGACGTATTTGAATACATCAGCGAGAAGCTTCTGAAGTTCAGCTTCTATCTTTCTGGTCGGGTCCCGGTTTATCTTTGTATAAATATTTTTGTCCTCCAAAAGTGCCGACATCTTTTTTGTATATTCAGTCCGATCTAGCACCACAGTGGCGTTCCCCTAGTCGGCCGGAAGGATCACGACTGCCTCATTCTTTTGTAATGTTTTGAGGGCTTCCTTTTCAGGGCGTGGGAGTGCGCTGTCGTTTTCTTTTCGTAACTTTGAAAGTGCTCCGATGGCACGAGAACGTGCTTGGTCGCGTAGGCTGGCGTCAATCTTTCGCACTGCTAGCTCAACGGCACATGTCATGCTTTTCGCATCAGTGACGGGTCCAGTGTTGAACTTGAGTCCCTTGTTAAGAAGCGAGAGTTCAGCATGGTCTAGCTTGTATGAAGACAGGTTGTGTACGCAAGAAGTTGCTGTCTCTTCTGACTGCCGCCCTAGGAGCAACCGGAACTTCGTTTCTTGATTCTGCTGTCTTTGTTCCTGAGTGTTCGCTGCCACACTGTTCGCGTAGAGCAGGACATCAAAGGCGTCCATAGCTAGGGTACGTTCTAGTGCCTGTTGAGCGAAGAAGATGTTCTCCAGACGCTTAATCGTTGATCTTGTCTCCAGAATTCTCGCTTGTAGTAGAAGTTTTTCGGCTCGAGCGATAACATTTTTCCCAAACGGGGTACATACCAGAATTGGTAGACGCATGGACTTCGGAACCAACCCATGGCTCTTGCATCGGAGGTTGTAGCGTAGGTGGCACAGGAAGGAGGTAAGCCTCGTTTTCAGTGCGACGAACTGTCGAATCTTGGTTACGGCTGGCGGCCCGTACTTTTCGCGGAGAGTAATGAAGGCTAGGGTTCGACGGAATCCCGTCTGGCGGGGAATATTCATACTGATGAAGAAAACATACACTCGCCAAGGTTCAAAGAAATAAGAATGAATTGAATTGACGTTTCGGCACCCGTACGGGTGCCTTGATCACAAAGAAGCGAAGGACGGGCAGGTGAGCTATATATGGGCAGTTTTTGAAGGGTGCGCAGGTATATCTCTGGGAGATTGCCACGGGTCCGGTTAATCGTGTTTGGCGTGGATTGAATGCACAATGATTCTATGAGGAGGCGTTTTGGTAATGATTTTTCCTTTGCAATTACACGTGCTGCGTCCCAGTCGATGGTATGGCCAGTTTCTTGATGATGTTGCGCCAAAGCGTTTGAGATAGATTTTTCTTCGGCGGAGTCATTTTGGTGCTGTTTGAGCCTTGTCTTGAATTTGTCTGTTTCTCCGATATAGGGAGCGTCGCAATCATGACAGGGGATCTTGTAGATCACGCCTGGAAAGATATCGATGTCAAGAGGGTCCTTGACTCGCAAGAGTCGTTGCCGAAGTTTGCACGACGGGACGTGGGCCACATGAATGTTATAATCTGAAAAGATGCGAGCAAGGTTCTCACTCACACCGTGGGCATACGGAATCGGCACCCGCTTCTTTGCGCATGCGTCAGTTCGGATAGTCGGAGCAGAGGCGCGTCGTTCCTGGGATCGTAGTATTTGGGCTGGGTAACCGTTCCGTATCAGGTCTTGCCTGACCTGTTTCACTTCTGCTGCTCTGCGCTTAGGACTTGAGCATATCCTAAATGCGCGGTTGAACAGAGACGCCGCGACTGAGCGCTTGAGCCCGATGGGATGAGATGACTGAAAGTTTAGGTACCTTCCGGTGTGAGTGGGTTTACGATAGACGATGGTTTGCAGAGAATGCGGTGAGCGTTCCACGAGGACGTCGAGGAAAGCGATGTGGCCATCCACTTCCTCCTCTAGGGTGAACTGAAAGCTTTGCTGGAACGTGTTGAGGTGCGCTAGAAACCTGTGTACGTCTGGCCGGTTGATGACAGAGAAGCAGTCATCGACATAGCGTACAAAAAACTGCGGTGGGGGGTCGAATGAGGCAAGTGCTGCGGATTCTATTGATTCTAAGGCAAGGTTAGCACATACTACAGAAACTGAGGCACCCATGGCTGTTCCGAAAGTCTGTCTGTAGAAGTTCTTGTTGAAGGTGAAATAAGTATTCGAGAGGCAGAATTTTAGGAGTCGGCAGAGGTCGTCGGCTTCAATCGGGGTTCGTTCAGGTAAAGTCGTGTCTTCGTTCAGGGCTTTCTTGCAACACTCCACCGCAAAATCCACAGGCACAGATGTGAACAGAGAGTTCACATCGAAAGAAGCCATTACTTGGGTGTCGTCAATGGGCACATTCTTCAGCTTCTCGACGAAGTCGCTTGCATTGCGGACGTGCGTGGCGGTTTTTCCCGCTAGAGGGGCCAGCACCCGGTGAAGGTAGCCAGAGAGTTTGTTCAACGGGGACCGTGTAAAGTCCACAATTGGACGGAGCGGTGTGCCCTCCTTGTGCACTTTTGGTACGCCGTAGATGGCAGGAGCGGTGCCATTGTGACACAGTAGCTTGTTGTAGATATATTGACCGTCGGACGGGGGGACGTATTTGAATACATCAGCGAGAAGCTTCTGAAGTTCAGCTTCTATCTTTCTGGTCGGGTCCCGGTTTATCTTTGTATAGGTATTTTTGTCCTCCAAAAGTGCCGACATCTTTTTTATATATTCAGTCCGATCTAGCACCACAGTGGCGTTCCCCTAGTCGGCCGGAAGGATCACGACTGCCTCATTATTTTGTAATCTTTTGAGGGCTTCCTTTTCAGGGCGTGGGAGTGCGCTGTCTTTTTCTTTTCGTAACTTTGAAAGTGCTCCGATGGCACGAGAACGTGCTTGGTCGCGTAGGCTGGCGTCAATCTTTCGCACTGCTAGCTCAACGGCACATGTCATGCTTTTCGCATCAGGGACGGGTCCAGTGTTGAACTTGAGTCCCTTGTTAAGAAGCGAGGGTTCAGCATGGTCTAGCTTGTACGAAGACAGGTTGTGTACGCAAGAAGTTGCTGTCTCTTCTGTCTGCCGCCCTAGGAGCAACCGGAACTTCGTTTCTTGATTCTGCTGTCTTTGTTCCTGAGTGTTCGCTGCCACACTGTTCGCGTAGAGCAGGACATCAAAGGCGTCCATAGCTAGGGTACGTTCTAGTGCCTGTTGAGCGAAGAAGATGTTCTCCAGACGCTTAATCGTTGATCTTGTCTCCAGAATTCTCGCTTGTAGTAGAAGTTTTTCGGCTCGAGCGATAACATTTTTCCCAAACGGGGTACATACCGGAATTGGTAGACGCATGGACTTCGGAACCAACCCATGGCTCTTGCATCGGAGGTTGTAGCGTAGGTGGCACAGGTAGGAGGTAAGCCTCGTTTTCAGTGCGACGAACTGTCGAATCTTGGTTACGGCTGGCGGCCCGTACTTTTCGCGGAGAGTAATAAGGCTAGGGTTCGACGGAATCCTGTCTGGCGGGGAAAATTCATACTGATGAAGAAAACATACACTCGCCAAGGTTCAAAGAAATAAGAATGAATTGAATTGACGTTTCGGCACTCGTACGGGTGCCTTGATCACAAAGAAGCGAAGGCCGGGCAGGAGAGGTATATATGGGCAGTTTTTGAAGGGTGCGCAGGTATATCTCCGGGAGATTGCCACGGGTCCGGTTAATCGTGTTTGGCGTGGATTGAATGCACAATGATTCTATGAGAAGGCGTTTTGGTAATGATTTTTCCTTTGCAATTACACGTGCTGCGTCCCAGTCGATGGTATGGCCAGTTTCTTGATGATGTTGCGCCAAAGCGTTTGAGATAGATTTTCCTTTGGCGACGTCATTTTGGTGCTGTTTGAGCCTTGTCTTGAATTTGCCTGTTTCTCCGATATAGGAAGCGTCGCAATCATGACAGGGGATCTTGTAGATCACGCCTGGAAAGATATCGATGTAAAGAGGGTCCTTGACTCGCAAGAGTCGTTGCCGAAGTTTGCACGACGGGACGTGGGCCACATGAATGTTATAATCTGAAAAGATGCGAGCAAGGTTCTCAACCACACCGTGGGCATACGGAATCGGCACCCGCTTCTTTGCGCATGCGTCAGTTCGGATAGTCGGAGCAGAGGCGCGTCGTTCCTGGGATCGTAGTATTTGGGCTGGGTAACCGTTCCGTATCAGGTCTTGCCTGACCTGTTTCACTTCTGCTGCTCTGTGCTTAGGACTTGAGCATATCCTAAATGCGCGGTTGAACAGAGACGCCGCGACTGAGCGCTTGAGCCCGATGGGATGAGATGACTGAAAATTTAGGTACCTTCCGGTGTGAGTGGGTTTACGATAGACGATGGTTTGCAGAGAATGCGGTGAGCGTTCCACGAGGACGTCGAGGAAAGCGATGTGGCCATCCACTTCCTCCTCTAGGGTGAACTGAATGCTTTGCTGGAACGTGTTGAGGTGCGCTAGAAACCTGTGTACGTCTGGCCGGTTGATGACAGAGAAGCAGTCATCGACATAGCGTACAAAAAACTGCGGTGGGGGGCCGAATGAGGCAAGTGCTGCGGATTCTATTGATTCTAAGGCAAGGTTAGCACATACTACAGAAACTGAGGCACGCATGGCTGTTCCGAAAGTCTGTCTGTAGAAGTTCTTGTTGAAGGTGAAATAAGTATTCGAGAGGCAGAATTTTAGGAGTCGGCAGAGGTCGTCGGCTTCAATCGGGGTTCGTTCAGGCAAAGTCGTGTCTTCGTTCAGGGCTTTCTTGCAACACTCCACCGCAAAATACACAGGCACAGATGTGAACAGAGACTTCACATCGGGTGCCGAAACGTCAATTCAATTCATTCTTATTTCTTTGAACCTTGGCGAGTGTATGTTTTCTTCATCAGCATGCTCAAGTATATTTGCTCATCGCTGATATCGCTTCAACCTTCCATGCAAATTTAATCTCCTTTTGTTTGAGCAGGAGACTGGTTCCTTCAGGGTGGAGAGAATGTGTTGTGGTTTTCTTGTGCTCTCTTCGTTGCACCGCCATCACTGGCGTGATGCAAAAAGCTCGCCCCACAGGACGTTTATTTGATGTAACTGTCCCGTACAGTGGGCCCGTTTGCATGTTCGTGTCTATTTGATGCTCTTTTTTAGCTTTTCGCTGATATTGCTTCAACCTCCCATGGAAATTTTATCTCCTTTTGTTCGAGCAGCGGACAGGTTCCTTAGGAGTGGAGAGAATGTGTTGTGTTTTTTTTGTGCTCTCTTCGTTGCACCGCCATCAGTTTCTTGATGCAAAAAGCTCGCCCCACAGGACGTTTAACTGATGTAACTGTCCTGTACACTTTTCCCGATTGTATGTTCGTGTCCCTTTATGCTCAAGTATATTTGCTCATCGCTGATATCGCTTCAACCTCCCATGCAAATTTTATCTCCTTTTGTTCGAGCAGCGGACAGGTTCCTTCAGAGTTGAAAGAAGGTGTTGCGTTTTTCTTGTGCTCTCTTCGTTGCACCGCCATCAGTTGCGTGATTCAAAAAGATCGCCCCACAGTAAGTTTATCTGATGTAGCTGTCTTGTACAGTGCGCCCGATTGTGTGTTCGTGTCTCTTTTTTGCTTAGGTTTATTTGCTCATCGCTGATTTCGCTTCAACCTATCATGCATATTTAATATCCTTTTGTTTGAGCAGGAGACTGGTTCCTTCAGGGTGGAGAGAATGTGTTATGTTTTGTTCTCCTCGCTTCATTGCACCGCCATCAGTTGCGTGATGCAAAAAGCTCGCCCCCCAGGATGTTTATCTTATGTAACTGTCCTGTACAGTGGGCCCGTTTGTGTCTCTTTTATGCTAAAGTTTATTTGCTCATCGCTGATATCGCTTCAACCTCCCATGCAAATTTAATCTGCTTTTGTTTGAGCAGAAGACTGGTTCCTTCGAGGTGGAGAGAATGTGTTGTTTTCCTTGTGCTCTCTCTGTTGCACACCATCAGTTGCGTGATGCAAAAATCTCGCCCTACAGTACGTTTATCTGATGTAACTGTCCTGTACAGTGGGCCCGATTGTGTGTTCGTGACTCATTTTTGCTCGAGTTTATTTGCTCATCGCTAATATCGCTTCAACCTCCCATTCAAATTTAATCTGCTTTTGTTTGAGCTGGAGACTGGTTTCTTCAGCGTGGAGAGAATGTGTTGTGTTTTTCTTGTGCTCACTTCGTTGCACCGCCATCAGTTTCGTGATGCAAAAAGCTCGCCCCACAGGACGTTTAACTGATGTAACTGTCCTGTACACTTTGCCCGATTTTATGTTTGTGTCTCTTTTATGCTCAAGTATATTTGCTCATTGCTGATATCGCTTCAACCTCCCATGCAGATTTAATCTCCTTTTGTTTGAGCAGGATACTGGTTCCTTCAGGGTGGAGAGAATGTGTTATGTTTGGTTCTGCTCGCTTCATTGCACCACCATCAGTTGCGTGATGCAAAAATCTCGCCCCACAGGATGTTTATCTTACGTAACTGTCCTTTACAGTGGGCCCGTTTGTGTCTCTTTTATGCTAAAGTTTATTTGCTCATCGCTGATATCGCTTTAACCTCCCATGCAAATTTAATCTGCTTTTGTTTGAGCTGAAGACTTGTTCCTTCAGGGTGGAAAGAATGTGTTGTTTTTCTAGTGCTCTCTCCGTTGCACCGCCATCAGTTGCGTGATGCAAAAAGCTCGCCCCAGAGTACGTTTATCTGATGTAAATGTCCTGTACAGTGGGCCCGAATGTGTGTTCATGTCTCTTTTTTGCTCGAGTTTATTTGTTCATCGCTGATATCGCTTCAACCTCCCATGCAAATTTATTATGCTTTTGTTTGAGCTCGAGACTGGTTCCTTCAGGGTGGAGAGAATGTGTTGTTTTTCTAGTGCTCTCTTCGTTGCACCACCATCAGTTGCGTGATGCAAAATGCTCGCCCCACAGGGCGTTTATCTGATGTACCTGTCCTGTACAGTGGGTCCGTTCGTGTCTCTTTTATGCTCATGTTTATTTGCTCATCGCTGATATCGCTTCAACCTCTCATGCATATTTAATCTCCTTTTGCTTGAGGAGGAGACTGGTTCCTTCAGGGTGGAGAGAATGTGTTGTGTTTTTCTTCTGCTCGCTTCATTGCACCGCCATCAGTTGCATGATGCAAAAAGCTCGCCCCCACAGGACGTTTATCTGATGTAACTGTCCTGTACAGTGGGCCCGTTTCTGTCTCTTTTATGCTAAAGTTTGCTCATCGCTGATATCGCTTCAACTTGACAGGCAAATTTAATCTAATTTTGTTTGAGCAGGAAACTGGTTCCTTCAGGGTGGAGAGAATGTGTTGTGTTTTTCTTGTGCTCTCTTCGGTGCACCGCCATCAGCTGCGTGATGCAAAAACTTGCACCACAGGACGTTTTTCTGGTGTAATTGTCCTGTACAGTGGACCCGATTGCATGTTCGTGTCTCTTTTATGCTCTTTTTTTGCTCGTCGTTGATATCGCTTCAACCTCCCATGCAAATTTTATCTCCTTTTGTTCGAGCAGCGGACAGGTTCCTTCAGTGTGGAGAGAAGGTGTTGTGTTTTTCTTGTGCTCTCTTCGTTGCACCGCCATCAGTTGCGTGATGCAAAAAGCTCGCCCACAGTAAGTTTATCTGATTAAACTGTCCTGTACAGTGAGCCCGATTATGTGTTTGTGTCTCTTTTATGCTCAAGTATATTTGCTCATCGCTGATATCGCTTCAACCTTCCATGCAAATTTAATCTCCTTTTGTTTGAGCAGGATACTGGTTCCTTCGGGGTGGAGAGAATGTGTTATGTTTTGTTCTGCTCGCTTCATTGCACCGCCATCAGTTGCGTGATGCAAAAAGCTCGCCCCACAAGACGTTTATCTTATGTAACTGTCCTGTACAGTGGGCTCGTTTGTGTCTCTTTTATGCTAAAATTTATTTGCTCATCGTTGATATCGCTTCATCCTCCTATGCAAATTTAATCTCCTTTTGTTTGAGCTGAAGACTTGTTCCTTCAGGGTGGAGAGAATGTGTTGTTTTTCTAGTGCTCTCTCCGTTGCACCGCCATCAGTTGCGTGATGCAAAAAGCTCGCCCCACAGTACGTTTATCTGATGTAACTGTCCTGTACAGTGGGCCCGAATGTGTGTTCGTGTCTCTTTTTTGCTCGAGTTTATATGTTCATCGCTGATATCGCTTCAACCTCCCATGCAAATTTATTATGCTTTTGTTTGAGCTCGAGACTGGTTCCTTCAGGGTGGAGAGAATGTGTAGTGTTTTTCTTGTGCTCTCTTCGTTGCACCACCATCAGTTTTGTTATGCAAAAAGCTCGCCCCACAGGACGTTTAACTGACGTAACTGTCCTGTACAGTGGGCCCGTTCGTGTCTCTTTTATGCTCATGTTTATTTGCACATCGCTGATATCGCTTCAACTTGACAGGCAAATTTATACTAATTTTGTTTGAGCAGGAAACTGGTTCCTCCGGGGTGGAGAGAATGTGTTGTTTTTTTCTTGTGCTCTCTTCGTTGCACCGCCATCAGTTGATGATGCAAAAAGCTCACCTCACAGGACGTTTATTTGATGTAACTGTCCCGTACAGTGGGCCCGATTGCATGTTCGTGTCTTTTTATGCTCTTATATTTTGCTCGTCGCTGATATCGCTTCAACCTCCCATGCAAATTTTATCTCCTTTTGTTCGAGCAGCGGACAGGTTCCTTCAGAGTGGAGAGAAGGTGTTGTGTTTTTCTTGTGCTCGCTTCATTGCACCGCCATCAGTTGCGTGATGCAAAAAGCTCGCCCCACAGTACGTTTATCTTATGTAACTGTCCTGTACAGTGGGCCCGTTCGTGTCTCTTTTATGCTAAAGTTTATTTGCTCATCGCTGATAACGTTTCAACCTCGCATGCAAATTTAATCTGCTTTTGTTTGAGCAGAAGACTGGTTCCTTCAGGGTGGAGAGAATGTGTTGTTTTTCTTGTGCTCTCTCTGTTGCACCGCCATCAGTTGCGTGATGCAAAAAGCTCGCCCCACAGTACGTTTATCTGATGTAACTTTCCTGTACAGTGGGCCCGATTGTGTGTTCGTGTCTCTTTTTTGCTCGAGTTTATTTGCTCATCGCTGATTTCGCTTCAACCTCCCATGCAAATTTATTATGCTTTTGTTTGAGCTGGAGACTGGTTTCTTCAGGGTGGAGAGAATGTGTTGCGTTTTTTTTGTGCTCTCTTCGTTGCACCGCCATCAGTTTCGTGATGCAAAAAGCTCGCCCCACATGACGTTTAACTGATCTAACTGTCCTGTACACTTTTCCCGATTGTATGTTCGTGTCTCTTTTATGCTCAAGTATATTTGCTCATCGCTGATATCGCTTCAACCTCCCATGCAAATTTAATCTCCTTTTGTTTGAGCAGGAGACTGGTTCCTTCAGGGTGGAGAGAATTTATTGTTTTTCTTGTGCTCTCTTCGTTGCACCGCCATCACTGGCGTGATGCAAAAAGCTCACCCCACAGGACGTTTATCTGATGTAACTGTCCTGCACAATGGGCCCGTTCATGTCTCTTTTATGCTCAAGTTTATTTGCTCATCGCTGATATCGTTCAACCTCTCATGCATATTTAATCTCCTTTTGTTTGAGCAGGAGACTGGTTCCTTCAGGGTGGAGAGAATGTGTTGTGGTTTTCTTGTGCTCTCTTCGTTGCACCGCCATCACTGGCGTGATGCAAAAAGCTCGCCCCACAGGACGTTTATTTGATGTAACTGTCCCGTACAGTGGGCCCGTTTGCATATTCGTGTCTATTTTGTGCTCTTTTTTTTGCTTGTCGCTGATATCGCTTCAACCTCCCATGAAAATTTTATCTCCTTTTGTTAGAGCAGCGGACATTTTCCTTCAGGGTGGAGAGAATGTGTTGTGTTTTTCTTGTGCTCTCTTCGTTGCACCGCCATCATTTGCGTGATGCTAAAAGCTTGCCCCACTGGACGTTTGTCTGGTGTAATTGTCTTGTACAGTGGGCCCGATTGTGTGTGTTCGTGTCTCTTTTATGCTCAAGTTTATTTGCTCATCGCTGATATCGCTTCAACCTCCCATGCAAATTTATTCTCCTTTTGTTTGACCAGGAGACTGGTTCCTTCAGGGTGGAGAGAATGTGTTGTGGTTTTCTTGTGCTCTCTTCGTTGCACCGCCATCACTGGCGTGATGCAAAAAGCTCGCCCCACAGGACGTTTATTCGATGTAACTGTCCAGTACAGTGGGGCCGATTGCATTTTCGTGTTTCTTTTATGCTCTTTTTTGCTCGTCGCTGATATCGCTTCAACCACCCATGCAATCCTTTTGTTCGAGCAGCGGACAGGTTCCTTCAGAGTGGAGAGAAGGTGTTGTGTTTTTCTTGTGCTCTCTTCGTTGCACCGCCATCAGTTGCGTGATGCAAAAAGATCGCCCCACAGTAAGTTTATCTGGTGTAGCTATCTTGTACAGTGCGCCCGATTGTGTGTTCGTGTCTCTTTTTTGCTTAGGTTTATTTGCTCATCGCTGATTTCGCTTCAACCTATCATGCATATTTAATCTCCTTTTGTTTGAGCAGGAGACTGGTTTCTTCAGGGTGGAGAGAATGTGTTATGTTTTGTTCTGCTCGCTTCATTGCACCGCCATCAGTTGCGTGATGCAAAAAGCTCGCCCCAAAGGACGTTTATCTTATGTAACACTCCTGTACAGTGGGCCCGTTTGTGTCTCTTTTATGCTAAAGTTTATTTGCTCATCGCTGATATCGCTTCAACCTCCCATGCAAATTTAATCTGCTTTTGTTTGAGCAGAAGACTGGTTCCTTCGGGGTGGAGAGAATATGTTGTTTTCCTTGTGCTCTCTCTGTTGCACGCCATCATTTGCGTGATGCAAAAATCTCACCCCACAGTACGTTTATCTGATGTAACTGTCCTGTACAGTGGGCGCGATTGTGTGTTCGTGTCTCTTTTTTGCTCGAGTTTATTTGCTCATCGCTGATATCGCTTCAACCTCCCATGCAAATTTAATCTGCTTTTGTTTGAGCAGAAGACTGGTTAATTCAGGGTGGAGAGAATGTGTTGTGTTTTTCTTGTGCTCTCTTTGTTGCAACGCCATCAGTTTCGTGATGCAAAGAGCTCGCCCCACAGGACGTTTATCTTATGTACCTGTCCTGACAGTGGGCCCGATTGTATGTTCGTGTCTCTTTTATGCTCAAGTTTAATTGCTCATCGCTGATATCGCTTCAACGTCCCATGCAAATTTAATCTCCTTTTGTTTGAGCAGGAGACTGGTTCCTTCGGGGTGGAGAGAATGTGTTATGTTTTGTTCTGCTCGCTTCATTACACCGCCATCAGTTGCGTGATGTAAAAAGCTCGCCCCACAGGACGTTTATTTGATGTAACTGTCCTGTACAGTGGTCCCGTTTCTGTCTCTTTTATGCTAAAGTTTGCTCATCGCTGATATCGCTTCAACTTGACAGGCAAATTTAATCTAATTTTGTTTGAGCAGGAAACTGGTTCCTTCAGGGTGGAGAGAATGTGTTGTTTTTTTCTTGTGCTCTCTTCGTTGCACCGCCATCAGTTGGTGATGCAAAAAGCTCACCCCACAGGACGTTTATCTGATGTAACTGTCCTGCACAGTGGGCCCGTTCGTGTCTCTTTTATGCTCAAGTTTATTTGCTCATCGCTGATATCGTTCAACCTCTCATGCATATTTAATCTCCTTTTGTTTGAGCAGGAGACTGGTTCCTTCAGGGTGGAGAGAATGTGTTGTGGTTTTCTTGTGCTCTCTTCGTTGCACCGCCATCACTGGCGTGATGCAAAAAGCTCGCCCCACAGGACGTTTATTTGATGTAACTGTCCCGTACAGTGGGCCCGATTGCATGTTAGTGTCTATTTTATGCTCTTTCTTTGCTTGTCGCTGATATCGCTTCAACCTCCCATGAAAATTTTATCTCCTTTTGTTCGAGCAGCGGACAGGTTCCTTAAGAGTGGAGAGAATGTGTTATGTTTTGTTCTGCTCGCTTCATTGCACCGCCATCAGTTGCGTGATGCAAAAAGCTCGCCCCACAGTACGTTTATCTTATGTAACTGTCCTTTACAGTGGGCCCGTTCGTGTCTCTTTTATGCTAAAGTTTATTTGCTCATCGCTGATATCGTTTCAACCTCGCATGCAAATTTAATCTGCTTTTGTTTGAGCAGGAGACTGGTTCCTTCGGGGTGGAGAGAATGTGTTATGTTTTGTTCTGCTCGCTTCATTGCACCGCCATCAGTTGCGTGATGCAAAAACATCGCCCCACAGGACGTTTATCTTATGTAAATGTCCTGTACAGTGGGCCCGTTTGTGTCTCTTTTATGCTAAAGTTTATTTGCTCATCGCTGATATCGCTTCAACCTCCCAAGCAAATTTAATCTGCTTTTGTTTGAGCAGAAGGCTGGTTCTTTCAGGATGGAGAGAATGTATTGTGTTTTTCTTGAGCTCTCTTTGTTGCACCGCCATCAGTTGTGTGATGAAAAAGCTCGCCCCGCACGACGTTTATCTTATGTAACTCTCCTGTACAGTGGGCCCGTTCGTGTCTCTTTTATGCTAAAGTTTATTTGCTCATCGCTGATATCGCTTCAACCTCCCATGCAAATTTAATCTCCTTTTGTTTGAGCAGGAGACTGGTTCCTTCAGGGTGGAGAGAATGTGTTGTTTTATTCTTGTGCTCTCTTCGTTGCACCGCCATCAGTTGCGTGATGCAAAAAGCTCGCTCCACAGGGCGTTTATCTGATGTACCTGTCCTGTACAGTGGGCCCGTTCGTGTCTCTTTTATGCTCATGTTTATTTGCTCATCGCTGATATCGCTTCAACCTCTCATGCATATGTAATCTCCTTTTGTTTGAGGAGGAGACTGGTTCCTTCAGGGTGGAGAGAATGTGTTGTGTTTTTCTTCTGCTCGCTTCATTACACCGCCATCAGTTGCGTGATGCAAAAAGCTCGCCCCCGGGACGTTTATCTGATGTAACTGTCCTGTACAGTGGTCCCGTTTCTGTCTCTTTTATGCTAAAGTTTGCTCATCGCTGATATCGCTTCAACTTGACAGGCAAATTTATTCTAATTTTGTTTGAGCAGGAAACTGGTTCCTTCAGGGTGGAGAGAATGTGTTGTTTTTTTCTTGTGCTCTATTCGTTGCACCGCCATCAGTTGGTGATGCAAAAAGCTCACCCCACAGGACGTTTATTTCATGTAACTGTCCCGTACAGTGGGCCCGATTGCATGTTCGTGTCTTTTTATGCTCTTATATTTTGCTCGTCGCTGATATCGCTTCAACCTCCCATGCAAATTTTATCTCCTTTTCTTCGAGCAGCGGACAGGTTCCTTCAGGGTGGAGAGAATGTGTTGTTTTTTTTTGTGCTCTCTTCGTTGCACCGCCATCAGTTGGTGATGCAAAAAGCTCACCCCACAGGACGTTTATCTGATGTAACTGTCCTGCACAGTGGGCCCGTTCGTGTCTCTTTTATGCTCAAGTTTATTTGCTCATCGCTGATATCGTTCAACCTCTCATGCATATTTAATCTCCTTTTGTTTGAGCAGGGGACTGGTTCCTTCAGGGTGGAGAGAATGTGTTGTGGTTTTCTTGTGCTCTCTTCGTTGCAACGCCATCACTGGCGTGATGCAAAAAGCTCGCCCCACAGGGCGTTTATTTGATGTAACTGTCCCGTACAGTGGGCCCGATTGCATGTTAGTGTCTATTTTATGCTCTTTTTTGCTTGTCGCTGATATCGCTTCAACCTCCCATGAAAATTTTATCTCCTTTTGTTCGAGCAGCGGACAGGTTCCTTAAGAGTGGAGAGAATGTGTTATGTTTTGTTCTGCTCGCTTCACTGCACCGCCATCAGTTGCGTGATGCAAAAAGCTCGCCCCACAGTACGTTTATCTTATGTAACTGTCCTGTACAGTGGGCCCGTTCGTGTCTCTTTTATGCTAAAGTTTATTTGCTCATCGCTGATATCGTTTCAACCTCGCATGCAAATTTAATCTGCTTTTGTTTGAGCAGAAGACTGGTTCCTTCAGGGTGGAGAGAATGTGTTGTTTTTCTTGTGCTCTCTTCGTTGCACCGCCATCAGTCTCGTGATGCAAAAAGCTCGCCCCACAGGACGTTTAACTGATGTAACTGTCCTGTACACTTTGCCCGATTGTATGTTCGTGTCTCTTTTATGCTCAAGTATGAAGTCTAGGGTTCGACGGAATCCCGTCTGGCGGGGAAAATTCATACTGATGAAGAAAACATACACTCGCCAAGGTTCAAAGAAATAAGAATGAATTGAATTGACGTTTCGGCACCCGTACGGGGGCCTTGATCACAAAGAAGCGAAGGACGGGCAGGTGAGCTATATATGGGCAGTTTTTTGAAGGGTGCGCAGGTATATCTCTGGGAGATTGCCACGGGTCCGGTTAATCGTGTTTGGCGCGGATTGAATGCACAATGATTCTATGAGAAGGCGTTTTGGTAATGATTTTTCCTTTGCAATTACACGTGCTGCGTCCCAGTCGATGGTATGGCCAGTTTCTTGATGATGTTGCGCCAAAGCGTTTGAGATAGATTTTCCTTTGGCGACGTCATTTTGGTGCTGTTTGAGCCTTGTCTTGAATTTCCCTGTTTCTCCGATATAGGAAGCGTCGCAATCATGACAGGGGATCTTGTAGATCACGCCTGGAAAGATATCGATGTCAAGAGGGTCCTTGGCTCGCAAGAGTCGTTGCCGAAGTTTGCACGACGGGACGTGGGCCACATGAATGTTATAATCTGAAAAGATGCGAGCAAGGTTCTCACTCACACCGTGGGCATACGGAATCGGCACCCGCTTCTTTGCGCATGCGTCAGTTCGGATAGTCGGAGCAGAGGCGCGTCGTTCCTGGGATCGTAGTATTTGGGCTGGGTAACCGTTCCGTATCAGGTCTTGCCTGACCTGTTTCACTTCTGCTGCTCTGCGCTTAGGACTTGAGCATATCCTAAATGCGCGGTTGAACAGAGACGCCGCGATTGAGCGCTTGTGCCCGATGGGATGAGATGACTGAAAGTTTAGGTACCTTCCGATGTGAGTGGGTTTACGATAGACGGTGGTTTGCAGAGAATGCGGTGAGCGTTCCACGAGGACGTCGAGGAAAGCGATGTGGCCATCCACTTCCTCCTCTAGGGTGAACTGAATGCTTTGCTGGAACGTGTTGAGGTGCGCTAGAAACCTGTGTACGTCTGGCCGGTTGATGACAGAGAAGCAGTCATCGACATAGCGTACAAAAAACTGCGGTGGGGGGTCGAATGAGGCAAGTGCTGCGGATTCTATTGATTCTAAGGCAAGGTTAGCACATACTACAGAAACTGAGGCACCCATGGCTGTTCCGAAAGTCTGTCTGTAGAAGTTCTTGTTGAAGGTGAAATAAGTATTCGAGAGGCAGAATTTTAGGAGTCGGCAGAGGTCGTCGGCTTCAATCGGGGTTCGTTCAGGCAAAGTCGTGTCTTCGTTCAGGGCTTTCTTGCAACACTCCACCGCAAAATCCACAGGCACAGATGTGAACAGAGACTTCACATCGAAAGAAGCCATTACTTGGGTGTCGTCAATGGGCACATTCTTCAGCTTCTCGACGAAGTCGCTTGCATTGCGGACGTGCGTGGCGGTTTTTCCCGCTACAGGGGCCAGCACCCGGTGAAGGTAGCCAGGGAGTTTGTTCAACGGGGACCGTGTAAAGCACACAATTGGACGGAGCGGTGTGCCCTACTTGTGCACTTTTGGTACGCCGTAGATGGCAGGAGCGGCGCCATTGTGACACAGTAGCTTGTTGTAGATATATTGACCGTCGGACGGGGGGACGTATTTGAATACATCAGCGAGAAGCTTCTGAAGTTCAGCTCCTATCTTTCTGGTCGGGTCCCGGTTTATCTTTGTATAGGTATTTTTGTCCTCCAAAAGTGCCGACATCTTTTTTGTATATTCAGTCCGATCTAGCACCACAGTGGCGTTCCCCTAGTCGGCCGGAAGGATCACGACTGCCTCATTCTTTTGTAATGTTTTGAGGGCTTCCTTTTCAGGGCGTGGGAGTGCGCTGTCGTTTTCTTTTCGTAACTTTGAAAGTGCTCCGATGGCACGAGAACGTGCTTGGTCGCGTAGGCTGGCGTCAATCTTTCGCACTGCTAGCTCAACGGCACATGTCATGCTTTTCGCATCAGTGACGGGTCCAGTGTTGAACTTGAGTCCCTTGTTAAGAAGCGAGAGTTCAGCATGGTCTAGCTTGTATGAAGACAGGTTGTGTACGCAAGAAGTTGCTGTCTCTTCTGTCTGCCGCCCAAGGAGCAACCGGAACTTCGTTTCTTGATTCTGCTGTCTTTGTTCCTGAGTGTTCGCTGCCACACTGTTCGCGTAGAGCAGGACATCAAAGGCGTCCATAGCTAGGGTACGTTCTAGTGCCTGTTGAGCGAAGAAGATGTTCTCCAGACGCTTAATCGTTGATCTTGTCTCCAGAATTCTCGCTTGTAGTAGAAGTTTTTCGGCTCGAGCGATAACATTTTTCCCAAACGGGGTACATACCAGAATTGGTAGACGCATGGACTTCGGAACCAACCCATGGCTCTTGCATCGGAGGTTGTAGCGTAGGTGGCACAGGAAGGAGGTAAGCCTCGTTTTCAGTGCGACGAACTGCCGAATCTTGGTTACGGCTGGCGGCCCGTACTTTTCGCGGAGAGTAATGAAGGCTAGGGTTCGACGGAATCCCGTCTGGCGGGGAATATTCATACTGATGAAGAAAACATACACTCGCCAAGGTTCAAAGAAATAAGAATGAATTGAATTGACGTTTCGGCACCCGTACGGGTGCCTTGATCACAAAGAAGCGAAGGACGGGCAGGTGAGCTATATATGGGCAGTTTTTGAAGGGTGCGCAGGTATATCTCTGGGAGATTGCCACGGGTCCGGTTAATCGTGTTTGGCGTGGATTGAACGCACAATGATTCTATGAGAAGGCGTTTTGGTAATGATTTTTCCTTTGCAATTACACGTGCTGCGTCCCAGTCGATGGTATGGCCAGTTTCTTGATGATGTTGCGCCAAAGCGTTTGAGATAGATTTTCCTTTGGCGACGTCATTTTGGTGCTGTTTGAGCCTTGTCTTGAATTTGCCTGTTTCTCCGATATAGGGAGCGTCGCAATCATGACAGGGGATCTTGTAGATCACGCCTGGAAAGATATCGATGTCAAGAGGGTCCTTGACTCGCAAGAGTCGTTGCCGAAGTTTGCACGACGGGACGTGGGCCACATGAATGTTATAATCTGAAAAGATGCGAGCAAGGTTCTCACTCACACCGTGGGCATACGGAATCGGCACCCGCTTCTTTGCGCATGCGTCAGTTCGGATAGTCGGAGCAGAGGCGCGTCGTTCCTGGGATCGTAGTATTTGGGCTGGGTAACCGTTCCGTATCAGGTCTTGCCTGACCTGTTTCACTTCTGCTGCTCTGCGCTTAGGACTTGAGCATATCCTAAATGCGCGGTTGAACAGAGACGCCGCGACTGAGCGCTTGAGCCCGATGGGATGAAATGACTGAAAGTTTAGGTACCTTCCGGTGTGAGTGGGTTTACGATAGACGATGGTTTGCAGAGAATGCGGTGAGCGTTCCACGAGGACGTCGAGGAAAGCGATGTGGCCATCCACTTCCTCCTCTAGGGTGAACTGAATGCTTTGCTGGAACGGGTTGAGGTGCGCTAGAAACCTGTGTACGTCTGGCCGGTTGATGACAGAGAAGCAGTCATCGACATAGCGTACAAAAAACTGCGGTGGGGGGTCGAATGAGGCAAGTGCTGCGGATTCTATTGATTCTAAGGCAAGGTTAGCACATACTACAGAAACTGAGGCACCCATGGCTGTTCCGAAAGTCTGTCTGTAGAAGTTCTTGTTGAAGGTGAAATAAGTATTCGAGAGGCAGAATTTTAGGAGTCGGCAGAGGTCGTCGGCTTCAATCGGGGTTCGTTCAGGTAAAGTCGTGTCTTCGTTCAGGGCTTTCTTGCAACACTCCACCGCAAAATCCACAGGCACAGATGTGAACAGAGAGTTCACATCGAAAGAAGCCATTACTTGGGTGTCGTCAATGGGCACATTCTTCAGCTTCTCGACGAAGTCGCTTGCATTGCGGACGTGCGTGGCGGTTTTTCCCGCTAGAGGGGCCAGCACCCGGTGAAGGTAGCCAGAGAGTTTGTTCAACGGGGACCGTGTAAAGTCCACAATTGGACGGAGCGGTGTGCCCTCCTTGTGCACTTTTGGTACGCCGTAGATGGCAGGAGCGGTGCCATTGTGACACAGTAGCTTGTTGTAGATATATTGACCGTCGGACGGGGGGACGTATTTGAATACATCAGCGAGAAGCTTCTGAAGTTCAGCTTCTATCTTTCTGGTCGGGTCCCGGTTTATCTTTGTATAGGTATTTTTGTCCTCCAAAAGTGCCGACATCTTTTTTATATATTCAGTCCGATCTAGCACCACAGTGGCGTTCCCCTAGTCGGCCGGAAGGATCACGACTGCCTCATTCTTTTGTAATCTTTTGAGGGCTTCCTTTTCAGGGCGTGGGAGTGCGCTGTCTTTTTCTTTTCGTAACTTTGAAAGTGCTCCGATGGCACGAGAACGTGCTTGGTCGCGTAGGCTGGCGTCAATCTTTCGCACTGCTAGCTCAACGGCACATGTCATGCTTTTCGCATCAGGGACGGGTCCAGTGTTGAACTTGAGTCCCTTGTTAAGAAGCGAGGGTTCAGCATGGTCTAGCTTGTACGAAGACAGGTTGTGTACGCAAGAAGTTGCTGTCTCTTCTGTCTGCCGCCCTAGGAGCAACCGGAACTTCGTTTCTTGATTCTGCTGTCTTTGTTCCTGAGTGTTCGCTGCCACACTGTTCGCGTAGAGCAGGACATCAAAGGCGTCCATAGCTAGGGTACGTTCTAGTGCCTGTTGAGCGAAGAAGATGTTCTCCAGACGCTTAATCGTTGATCTTGTCTCCAGAATTCTCGCTTGTAGTAGAAGTTTTTCGGCTCGAGCGATAACATTTTTCCCAAACGGGGTACATACCGGAATTGGTAGACGCATGGACTTCGGAACCAACCCATGGCTCTTGCATCGGAGGTTGTAGCGTAGGTGGCACAGGAAGGAGGTAAGCCTCGTTTTCAGTGCGACGAACTGTCGAATCTTGGTTACGGCTGGCGGCCCGTACTTTTCGCGGAGAGTAATAAGGCTAGGGTTCGACGGAATCCTGTCTGGCGGGGAAAATTCATACTGATGAAGAAAACATACACTCGCCAAGGTTCAAAGAAATAAGAATGAATTGAATTGACGTTTCGGCACTCGTACGGGTGCCTTGATCACAAAGAAGCGAAGGCCGGGCAGGAGAGGTATATATGGGCAGTTTTTGAAGGGTGCGCAGGTATATCTCCGGGAGATTGCCACGGGTCCGGTTAATCGTGTTTGGCGTGGATTGAATGCACAATGATTCTATGAGAAGGCGTTTTGGTAATGATTTTTCCTTTGCAATTACACGTGCTGCGTCCCAGTCGATGGTATGGCCAGTTTCTTGATGATGTTGCGCCAAAGCGTTTGAGATAGATTTTCCTTTGGCGACGTCATTTTGGTGCTGTTTGAGCCTTGTCTTGAATTTGCCTGTTTCTCCGATATAGGAAGCGTCGCAATCATGACAGGGGATCTTGTAGATCACGCCTGGAAAGATATCGATGTAAAGAGGGTCCTTGACTCGCAAGAGTCGTTGCCGAAGTTTGCACGACGGGACGTGGGCCACATGAATGTTATAATCTGAAAAGATGCGAGCAAGGTTCTCAACCACACCGTGGGCATACGGAATCGGCACCCGCTTCTTTGCGCATGCGTCAGTTCGGATAGTCGGAGCAGAGGCGCGTCGTTCCTGGGATCGTAGTATTTGGGCTGGGTAACCGTTCCGTATCAGGTCTTGCCTGACCTGTTTCACTTCTGCTGCTCTGTGCTTAGGACTTGAGCATATCCTAAATGCGCGGTTGAACAGAGACGCCGCGACTGAGCGCTTGAGCCCGATGGGATGAGATGACTGAAAATTTAGGTACCTTCCGGTGTGAGTGGGTTTACGATAGACGATGGTTTGCAGAGAATGCGGTGAGCGTTCCACGAGGACGTCGAGGAAAGCGATGTGGCCATCCACTTCCTCCTCTAGGGTGAACTGAATGCTTTGCTGGAACGTGTTGAGGTGCGCTAGAAACCTGTGTACGTCTGGCCGGTTGATGACAGAGAAGCAGTCATCGACATAGCGTACAAAAAACTGCGGTGGGGGGCCGAATGAGGCAAGTGCTGCGGATTCTATTGATTCTAAGGCAAGGTTAGCACATACTACAGAAACTGAGGCACGCATGGCTGTTCCGAAAGTCTGTCTGTAGAAGTTCTTGTTGAAGGTGAAATAAGTATTCGAGAGGCAGAATTTTAGGAGTCGGCAGAGGTCGTCGGCTTCAATCGGGGTTCGTTCAGGCAAAGTCGTGTCTTCGTTCAGGGCTTTCTTGCAACACTCCACCGCAAAATACACAGGCACAGATGTGAACAGAGACTTCACATCGGGTGCCGAAACGTCAATTCAATTCATTCTTATTTCTTTGAACCTTGGCGAGTGTATGTTTTCTTCATCAGCATGCTCAAGTATATTTGCTCATCGCTGATATCGCTTCAACCTTCCATGCAAATTTAATCTCCTTTTGTTTGAGCAGGAGACTGGTTCCTTCAGGGTGGAGAGAATGTGTTGTGGTTTTCTTGTGCTCTCTTCGTTGCACCGCCATCACTGGCGTGATGCAAAAAGCTCGCCCCACAGGACGTTTATTTGATGTAACTGTCCCGTACAGTGGGCCCGTTTGCATGTTCGTGTCTATTTGATGCTCTTTTTTAGCTTTTCGCTGATATTGCTTCAACCTCCCATGGAAATTTTATCTCCTTTTGTTCGAGCAGCGGACAGGTTCCTTAAGAGTGGAGAGAATGTGTTGTGTTTTTTTGTGCTCTCTTCGTTGCACCGCCATCAGTTTCATGATGCAAAAAGCTCGCCCCACAGGACGTTTAACTGATGTAACTGTCCTGTACACTTTTCCCGATTGTATGTTCGTGTCTCTTTTATGCTCAAGTATATTTGTTCATCGCTGATATCGCTTCAACCTCCCATGCAAATTTTATCTCCTTTTGTTCGAGCAGCGGACAGGTTCCTTCAGAGTTGAAAGAAGGTGTTGCGTTTTTCTTGTGCTCTCTTCGTTGCACCGCCATCAGTTGCGTGATTCAAAAAGATCGCCCCACAGTAAGTTTATCTGATGTAGCTGTCTTGTACAGTGCGCCCGATTGTGTGTTCGTGTCTCTTTTTTGCTTAGGTTTATTTGCTCATCGCTGATTTCGCTTCAACCTATCATGCATATTTAATATCCTTTTGTTTGAGCAGGAGACTGGTTCATTCAGGGTGGAGAGAATGTGTTATGTTTTGTTCTGCTCGCTTCATTGCACCGCCATCAGTTGCGTGATGCAAAAAGCTCGCCCCCCAGGATGTTTATCTTATGTAACTGTCCTGTACAGTGGGCCCGTTTGTGTCTCTTTTATGCTAAAGTTTATTTGCTCATCGCTGATATCGCTTCAACCTCCCATGCAAATTTAATCTGCTTTTGTTTGAGCAGAAGACTGGTTCCTTCGAGGTGGAGAGAATGTGTTGTTTTCCTTGTGCTCTCTCTGTTGCACACCATCAGTTGCGTGATGCAAAAATCTCGCCCTACAGTACGTTTATCTGATGTAACTGTCCTGTACAGTGGGCCCGATTGTGTGTTCGTGTCTCATTTTTGCTCGAGTTTATTTGCTCATCGCTAATATCGCTTCAACCTCCCATTCAAATTTAATCTGCTTTTGTTTGAGCTGGAGACTGGTTTCTTCAGCGTGGAGAGAATGTGTTGTGTTTTTCTTGTGCTCCCTTCGTTGCACCGCCATCAGTTTCGTGATGCAAAAAGCTCGCCCCACAGGACGTTTAACTGATGTAACTGTCCTGTACACTTTGCCCGATTTTATGTTTGTGTCTCTTTTATGCTCAAGTATATTTGCTCATTGCTGATATCGCTTCAACCTCCCATGCAGATTTAATCTCCTTTTGTTTGAGCAGGATACTGGTTCCTTCAGGGTGGAGAGAATGTGTTATGTTTGGTTCTGCTCGCTTCATTGCACCACCATCAGTTGCGTGATGCAAAAATCTCGCCCCACAGGATGTTTATCTTACGTAACTGTCCTTTACAGTGGGCCCGTTTGTGTCTCTTTTATGCTAAAGTTTATTTGCTCATCGCTGATATCGCTTTAACCTCCCATGCAAATTTAATCTGCTTTTGTTTGAGCTGAAGACTTGTTCCTTCAGGGTGGAAAGAATGTGTTGTTTTTCTAGTGCTCTCTCCGTTGCACCGCCATCAGTTGCGTGATGCAAAAAGCTCGCCCCAGAGTACGTTTATCTGATGTAAATGTCCTGTACAGTGGGCCCGAATGTGTGTTCATGTCTCTTTTTTGCTCGAGTTTATTTGTTCATCGCTGATATCGCTTCAACCTCCCATGCAAATTTATTATGCTTTTGTTTGAGCTCGAGACTGGTTCCTTCAGGGTGGAGAGAATGTGTTGTTTTTCTAGTGCTCTCTTCGTTGCACCACCATCAGTTGCGTGATGCAAAATGCTCGCCCCACAGGGCGTTTATCTGATGTACCTGTCCTGTACAGTGGGTCCGTTCGTGTCTCTTTTATGCTCATGTTTATTTGCTCATCGCTGATATCGCTTCAACCTCTCATGCATATTTAATCTCCTTTTGTTTGAGGAGGAGACTGGTTCCTTCAGGGTGGAGAGAATGTGTTGTGTTTTTCTTCTGCTCGCTTCATTGCACCGCCATCAGTTGCATGATGCAAAAAGCTCGCCCCCACAGGACGTTTATCTGATGTAACTGTCCTGTACAGTGGGCCCGTTTCTGTCTCTTTTATGCTAAAGTTTGCTCATCGCTGATATCGCTTCAACTTTACAGGCAAATTTAATCTAATTTTGTTTGAGCAGGAAACTGGTTCCTTCAGGGTGGAGAGAATGTGTTGTGTTTTTCTTGTGCTCTCTTCGGTGCACCGCCATCAGCTGCGTGATGCAAAAACTTGCACCACAGGACGTTTTTCTGGTGTAATTGTCCTCTACAGTGGACCCGATTGCATGTTCGTGTCTCTTTTATGCTCTTTTTTTGCTCGTCGCTGATATCGCTTCAACCTCCCATGCAAATTTTATCTCCTTTTGTTCGAGCAGCGGACAGGTTCCTTCAGAGTGGAGAGAAGGTGTTGTTTTTCTTGTGCTCTCATCGTTGCCCGCCATCAGTTGCGTGATGCAAATAGCTCGCCCCAAGGTAAGTTTATCTGATGTAACTGTCCTGTACAGTGCGCCCGATTGTATGTCCGTGTCTCTTTTATGCTGAAGTTTATTTGTTCATCGCTGTTATCGCTTCAATCACCCAAGCAAATTTAGTCTCCTTTTGTTTGAGCAGGAGACTGGTTCCTTCAGGGTGGAGAGAATGTGTTATGTTTGGTTCTGCTCGCTTCATTGCACCGCCATCAGTTGCATGATGCAAAAAGCTCGCCCCACAGTACGTTTATCTGATGTAACTGTCCTGTACAGTGGGCCCGTTTCTGTCTCTTTTATGCTAAAGTTTGCTCATCGCTGATATCGCTTCAACTTGACAGGAAAATTTAATCTAATTTTGTTTGAGCAGAAAACTGGTTCCTTCAGGGTGGAGAGAATGTGTTGTGTTTTTCTTGTGCTCTCTTCGGTGCACCGCCATCAGCTGCGTGATGCAAAAACTTGCCCCACAGGACGTTTTTCTGGTGTAATTGTCCTGTACAGTGGGCCCGATTGCATGTTCGTGTCTCTTTTATGCTCTTTTTTTGCTCGTCACTGATATCGCTTCAACCTCCCATGCAAATTTTATCTCCTTTTGTTCGAGCAGCGGACAGGTTCCTTCAGAGTGGAGAGAAGGTGTTGTGTTTTTGTTGTGCTCTCTTCGTTGCACCGCCATCAGTTGCGTGATTCAAAAAGATCGCCCGACAGTAAGTTTATCTGATGTAGCTGTCTTGTACAGTGCGCCCGATTGTGTGTTCGTGTCCCTTTTTTGCTTAGGTTTATTTGCTCATCGCTGTTTTCGCTTCAACCTATCATGCATGTTTAATTTCCTTTTGTTTGAGCAGGAGACTGGTTCCTTCAGGGTGAAGAGAATGTGTTATGTTTTTTTCTGCTCGCTTCATTGCACCGCCATCAGTTGCGTGATGCAAAAAGCTCGCCCTCCAGGATGTTTATCTTATGTAGCTGTCCTGTACAGTGGGCCCATTTGTGGCTCTTTTATGCTAAAGTTTATTTGCTCATCGCTGATATCGCTTCAACCTTCCATGCAAATTTAATCTGCTTTTGTTTGAGCAGAAGACTGGTTCCTTCGGGGTGGAGAGAATGTGTTGTTTTACTTGTGCTCTCTCTGTTGCACACCATCAGTTGCGTGATGCAAAAATCTCGCCCCACAGTACGTTTATCTGATGTAACTGTCCTGTACACTTTGCCCGATTGTATGTTCGTGTCTCTTTTTGCTGAAGTTTATTTGCTCATCGCTGTTATCGCTTCAACCTCCCAAGCAAATTTAATCTCCTTTTGTTTGAGCAGGAGACTGGTTCCTTCAGGGTGTAGAAAATGAGTTTTTTTTCTTGTGCTCTCTTTGTTGCACCACCATCAGTTGCGTGATGCAAAAAGCTCACCGCACAGGACATTTATCCTATGTAACTGTCCTGTACAGTGGGCCCGTTCGAGTCTCTTTTATGCTCAAGTTTATTTGCTCATCGCTGATATCGCTTCAACCTCTCTTGCATATTTTTTCTCCTTTTGTTTGAGCAGGAGACTGGTTCCTTCAGGGTGGAGAGAATGTGTTGTGTTTTTTTCGGCTCGCTTCATTGCACCGCCATCCGTTGCGTGATGCAAAAAGCTCGCCCCACAGGACGTTTATCTAATGTAACTGTCCTGTGCAGTGGGCCCGTTTGTGTCTCTTTTATGCTAAAGTTTGGTTGCTAATCGCTGATATCGCTT
Source organism: Amblyomma americanum (assembly GCF_052857255.1). Taxonomy (NCBI): domain Eukaryota; kingdom Metazoa; phylum Arthropoda; class Arachnida; order Ixodida; family Ixodidae; genus Amblyomma; species Amblyomma americanum. The sequence goes on from NC_135501.1 coordinate 1,034,482, forward strand.
CAACCTGACATGTAAATTTAATCTAATTTTTTTGAGCAGGAGACTGGTTCATTCAGGGTGGAGAGAATGTGTTGTGGTTTTCTTGTGCTCTCTTCGTTGTACCGCCATCACTGGCGTGATGCAACAAGCTCGCCCCACAGGACGTTTATTTGATGTAACTGTCCCGTACAAAGGGCCCGATTGCATGTTCGTGTCTCTTTTATGCCCAAGTATATTTGCTCATCGCTGATATCGCTTCAACCTCCCATGCAAATTTAATCTCCTCTTGTTTGAGCAGGAGACTGGTTCCTTCGGGGTGGAGAGAATGTATTGTGATTTTCTTGAGCTCTCTTTGTTGCACCGCCATCAGTTGTGTGATGAAAAAAGCTCGCCCCACAGGATGTTTATCTGATTTAACTGTTCTGTACAGTGGGCCCGTTCGTGTCTCTTTTATCCTAAAGTTTATTTGCTCATCGCTGATATCGCTTCATTCTCCCATGCAAATTTAATTTCCTTTTCTCTGAGCTGAAGACTTGCTCCTTCAGGGTGGAGAGAATGTGTTGTTTTTCTTGTGCTCTCTCCGTTGCAACGCCATCAGTTGCGTGATGCAAAAAGCTCGCCCCACAGTACGTTTATCTGATGTAACTGTCCTGTACAGTGGGCCCTATTGTGTGCTCATGTCTCTTTTTTGCTCGAGTTTATTTGTTCATCGCTGATATCGCTTCAACCTCCCATGCAAATCTATTATGCTTTTGTTTGAGCTCGAGACTGGTTCCTTCAGTGTGGAGAGAATGTATTGTTTTTCTTGAGCTCTCTTCGTTGCACCGCCATCAGTTGCGTGATGCAAAAAGCTCACCCCACAGGACGTGTATCTGATGTAACTGTTCTGTGCAGTGGGCCCGATTGTATGTCCGTGTCGCTTTTATGCTCAAGTTTATTTGCTCATCGCTGATATCGCTTCAACCTCCCATGCAAATTTAATATCCTTTTGTTTGAGCAGGAGACTGGTTCCTTCAGGGTGGAGATAATGTGTTGTTTTATTCTTGTGCTCTCTTCGTTCCACCGCCATCAGTTGCGTGATGCAAAAGCTCGCCCCACAGGGCGTTTATCTGATGTACCTGTCCTGTACAGTGGGCCCGTTCGTGTCTCTTTTATGCTAAAGTTTGCTCATCGCTGATATCGCTTCAACTTGAGAGGAAAATTTAATCTAATTTTGTTTGAGCAGGAAACTGGTAACTTCAGGGTGGAGAGAATGTGTTTTGTTTTTCTAGTGCTCTCTTCGTTGCACCGCCATCAGTTGCGTATTGCAAAACATTTGCCCCACAGGACGTTTTTCTGGTGTAATTGTCCTGTACAGTGAGCCCGATTGTGTGTTCGTGTCTCTTTTTTGCTCGAGTTTATTTGTTCATCGCTGATATCGCTTCAACCTCCCATGCAAATTTATTATGCTTTTGTTTGAGCTCGAGACTGGTTCCTTCAGGGTGGAGAGGATGTGTTTTGTTTCCCTTGTGCTCTCTTCGTTGCACCGCCATCACTGGCGTGATGCAAAAAGCTCGCCCCACAGGACGTTTATCTGATGTAACTGTTCTGTGCAGTGGGCTCGATTGTATGTCCATGTCGCTTTTATGCTCAAGTTTATTTGCTCATCGCTGATATCGCTTCAACCTCCCATGCAAATTTAATATCCTTTTGTTTGAGCAGGAAACTGGTTCCTTCAGGGTGGAGAGAATGTAATGTTTTATTCTTGTGCTCTCTTCGTTGCACCGCCATCAGTTGCGTGATGCAAAAAGCTCGCCCCACAGTAAGTTTATCTGTTTAAACTGTCCTGTACAGTGGGCCCGATTATGTGTTCGTGCCTCTTTTTCGCTTAGGTTTATTTGCTCATCGCTGATGTTGCTTCAACCTCTCATGCATATTTAATCTCCTTTTGTTTGAGCAGGAGACTGGTTCCTTCAGGGTGGAGAGAATGTGTTATGTTTTGTTCTGCTCGCTTCATTGCGCCGCCATCAGTTGCGTGATGCAAAAAGCTCGCCCCACAGTACGTTGATCTGATGTAACTGTCCTGTACAGTGGGCCCGATTGTGTGTTCGTGTCTCTTTTTTGCTCGAGTTTATTTGCTCATCGCTGATATCGCTTCAACCTTCCATGCAAATTTATTATGCTTTTGTTTGAGCTGGAGACTGGTTCCTTCAGGGTGGAAAGAATGTGTTGTGTTTTTCTTGTGCTCTCTTCGTTGCACCGCCATCAGTTTCGTGATGCAAAAAGCTCGCCCCACCGGACGTTTAACTGATGTAACGGTCCTGTACACTTTGCCCGATTGTATGTTCGTGTCTCTTTTATGCTCAAGTATATTTGCTCATCGCTGATTTCGCTTCAACCTCCCATGCAAATTTTTTTGCTTTTATTTGAGCTGGAGACTGGTTCCTTCAGGGTGGAGAGAATGTGTTGTGTTTTTCTTGTGCTCTCTTCTTTGCACCGCCATCAGTTTCGTGATGCAAAAAGCTCGCCCCACAGGACGTTTAACTGATGTAACTGTCCTGTACACTTTTCCCGATTGTATGTTCGTGTCTCTTTTATGCTCAAGTATATTTGCTCATCGCTGATATCGCTTCAACATCCCATGCAAATTTATTCTCCTTTTGTTTGAGCAGGAGACTGGTTCCTTCAGGGTGGAGAGAATGTATTGTTTTCCTTGAGCTCTCTTTGTTGCACCGCCATCAGTTGTGTGATGGAAAAAGTTCGCCCCAAAGTAAGTTTATCTGATTAAACTGTCCTGTACAGTGGGCCCGATTATGTGTTCGTGTCTCTTTTTTGCTTAGGTTTATTTGCTCATCGCTGATTTCGCTTCAACCTCTCATGCACATTTAATCTCCTTTTGTTTGAGCAGGAGACTGGTTCCTTCAGGGTGGAGAGGATTTGTTATGTTTTGATCTGCTCGCTTCATTGCACCGCCATCAGTTGCGTGATGCAAAAAGCTAGCCCCACAGTACGTTTATCCTATGTAACTGTCCTGTACAGTGGGTCCGTTCGTGTCTCTTTTATGCTAAAGTTTATTTGCTCATCGCTGATATCGTTTCAACCTCGCATGCAAATTTAATCTGCTTTTGTTTGAGCAGAAGACTGGTTCCTTCAGGGTGGAGAGAATGTGTTGTTTTTCTTGTGCTCTCTCTGTTGAACCGCCATCAGTTGCGTGATGAAAAATCGCGCCCCACATTACGTTTATCTGATGTAACTGTCCTGCACAGTGGGCCCGATTGTGTGTTCGTGTTTCTTTTTTGCTCGAATTTATTTGCTCATCGCTGATATCGCTTCAACCTTCCATGCAAATTTATTATGCTTTTGTTTGAGCAGAAGACTGGTTCCTTCAGGGTGGAGAGAATGTGTTGTTTTTCTTGTGCTCTCTCTGTTGAACCGCCATCAGTTGTGTGATGCAAAAAGCTCGCCCCACAGGACGTTTCTCTGATGTAACTGTTCTGTGCTGTGCGCCCGATTGTATGTCCGTGTCTCTTTTATGCTGAAGTTTATTTGCTCATCGCTGTTATCGCTTCAACCTCCCAAGCAAATTTAATCTCCTTTTGTTTGAGCAGGAGACTGGTTCCTTCAGGGCGGAGAGAATGTGTTTTTTTTCTTCTGCTCGCTTCACTGCACCACCATCAGTTTCGTGATGCAAAAAGCTTGCCCCACAGGAAGTTTGTCTGGTGTAATTGTCCTGTACAGTGGGGCCCGTTCGTGTCTCTTTTATGCTCATGTTTATTTGCTCATCGCTGATATCGCTTCAACTTGACAGGCAAATTTAATCTAATTTTGTTTGAGCAGGAAACTGGTTCCTTCAGGGTGGAGAGAATGTGTTGTGTTTTTCTTGTGCTCTCTTCGGTGCACCGCCATCAGCTGCGTGATGCAAAAACTTGCCCCACAGGACGTTTTTCTGGTGTAATTGTCCTGTACAGTGGGCCCGATTATGTGTTCGTGTCTCTTTTCTGCTTAGGTTTATTTGCTCATCGCTGATTTCGCTTCAACCTCTCATGCATATTTAAACTCCTTTTGTTTGAGCAGGAGACTGGTTCCTTCAGGTTGGAGAGAATGTGTTATGTTTTGTTCTGCTCGCTTTTGTGCACCGCCATTAGTTGCGTGATGCAAAAAGCTCGCCCCACAGTAAGTTTATCTGATTAAACTGTCCTGTACAGTGGGCCCGATTATGTGTTCGTGTCTCTTTTCTGCTTAGGTTTATTTGCTCATCGCTGATTTCGCTTCAACCTCTCATGCATATTTAATCTCCTTTTGTTTGAGCAGGAGACTGGTTCCTTCAGGTTGGAGAGAATGTGTTATGTTTTGTTCTGCTCGCTTTTGTGCACCGCCATCAGTTGCGTGATGCAAAAAGCTCGCCCCACAGTACGTTTATCTGATGTAACTGTCCTGTACAGTGGGCCCGAGTGTGTGTTCATGCATCTTTTTTTCTCGAGTTTATTTGCTCATCGCTGATATCGCTTCAACCTTCCATGCAAATTTATTATGCTTTTGTTTGAGCTGGAGACTGGTTCCTTCAGGGTGGAGAGAATGTGTTGTGTTTTTCTTGTGCTCTCTTTGTTGCACCGCCATCAGTTTCGTGATGCAAAAAGCTCGCCCCACAGGACGTTTAACTGATGTAACGGTCCTGTACGCTTTGCCCGATTGTATGTTCGTGTCTCTTTTATGCTCAAGTATATTTGCTCATCGCTGATATCGCTTCAACCTCCCATGCAAATTTAATCTCCTTTTGTTTGAGCAGGAGACTGGTTCCTTCAGGATGGAGAGAACGTATTGTGTTTTTCTTAAGCTCTCTTCGTTGCACCGCCATCAGTTGTGTGATGCAAAATGCTCGCCCCACAGGACGTTTATCTGATGTAACTGTTCTGTGCAGTGAGCCCGATTGTATGTCCGTGTCTCTTTTATGCTGAAGTTTATTTGCTCATCGCTGTTATCGCTTCAACCTCCCAAGCAAATTTATTCTCCTTTTGTTTGAGCAGGAGACTGGTTCCTTCAGGGTGGAGAGAATGTGTTGTTTTTTTCTTGTGCTCTCTTCGTTGCACCGCCATCAGTTGGTGATGCAAAAAGCTCACTCCACAGGGCGTTTATTTGATGTAACTGTCCCGTACAGTGGGCCCGATTGCATGTTCGTGTCTTTTTATGCTTTTATATTTTGCTCGTCGCTGATATCGCTTCAACCTCCCATGCAAATTTTATCTCCTTTTGTTCGAGCAGCGGACAGGTTCCTTCAGAGTGGAGAGAAGGTGTTGTGTTTTTCTTGTGCTCTCTTCGTTGCACTGCCATCAGTTGCGTGATGCAAAAAGCTCGCCCCACAGTAAGTTTATCCGATTAAACTGTCCTGTACAGTGGGCCCGATTATGTGTTTGTGTCTCTTTTTTGCTTAGGTTTATTTGCTCCTCGCTGATTTCGCTTCAGCCTCTCATGCATATTTAATCTCCTTTTGTTTGAGCAGGAGACTGGTTCCTTCAGGGTGGAGAGAATGTGTTATGTTTTGTTCTGCTCGCTTCATTGCACCGTCATCAGTTGCGTGATGCAAAAAGCTCGCCCCACAGTAAGTTTATCTGATGTAACTGTCCTGTACAGTGGGCCCGTTTGTGTCTCTTTTATGCTAAAGTTTATTTGCTCATCGCTGATATCGCTTCAACTTGACAGCCCTTTTTAATCTAATTTTGTTTGAGCCGGAGACTCCTTCTTTCAGGGTGGAGAGAATGTGTTGTGTTTTTCTTGTGCTCTCTTCGTTGCACCGCCATCAGTTGCGTGATGCAAAAAGCTTGCCCCACAGGACGTTTCTCTGCTGTAGTTGTCCTGTACAGTGGGCCCGATTGTGTGTGTTCGTGTCTCTTTTATGCTCAAGTTTATTTGCTCATCGCTGATATCGCTTCAACCTCCGATGCAAATTTAATCTCCTTTTGTTTGACCAGGAGACTGGTTCCTTCAGGGTGGAGAGAATGTGTTGTGGTTTTCTTGTGCTCTCTTCGTTGAACCGCCATCACTGGCGTGATGCAAAAAGCTCGCCCCACAGGACGTTTATTTGATGTAACTGTCCAGTACAGTGGGCCCGATTGCATGTTCGTGTCTCTTTTATGCTCTTTTTTTGCTCGTCGCTGATATCGCTTCAACCAGCCATGCAAATCTTATCTCCTTTTGTTCGAGCAGCGGACAGGTTCCTTCAGAGTGGAGAGAAGGTGTTGTGTTTTTCTTGTGCTCTCTTCGTTGCACCGCCATCAGTTGCGTGATGCAAAAAGATCGCCCCACAGTAAGTTTATCTGGTGTAGCTGTCTTGTACAGTGCGCCCGATTGTGTGTTCGTGTCTCCTTTTTGCTTAGGTTTATTTGCTCATCGCTGATTTCGCTTCAACCTATCATGCATATTTAATCTCCGTTTGTTTGAGCAGGAGATTGGTTCCTTCAGGGTGGAGAGAATTTGTTATGTTTTGTTCTGCTCGCTTCATTGCACCGCCATCAGTTGTGTGATGCAAAAAGCTCGCCCCAAAGGACGTTTATCTTATGTAACTGTCCTGTACAGTGGGCCCGTTGGTGTCTCTTTTATGCTAAAGTTTATTTGCTCATCGCTGATATCGCTTCAACCTCCCATGCAAATTTAATCTGCTTTTGTTTGAGCAGAAGACTGGTTAATTCAGGGTGGAGAGAATGTGTTGTGTTTTTCTTGTGCTCTCTTTGTTGCACCGCCATCAGTTTCTTGATGCAAAAAGCTCGCCCCACAGGACGTTTAACTGATGTAACTGTCCTGTACACTTTGTCCGATTTTAAGTTTGTGTCTCTTTTATGTTCAAGTATATTTGCTCATCGCTGATATCGCTTCAACCTCCCATGCAAATTTATTCTCCTTTTGTTTGAGCAGGATACTGGTTCCTTCAGGGTGGAGAGAATGTGTTATGTTTTGTTCTGCTCGCTTCATTGCACCGCCATCCGTTGTGTGATGCAAAATGCTCGCCCCACAGGACGTTTATCTGATGTAACTGTTCTGTGCAGTGAGCCCGATTGTATGTCCGTGTCTCTTTTATGCTGAAGTTTATTTGCTCATCGCTGTTATCGCTTCAACCTCCCAAGCAAATTTATTCTCCTTTTGTTTGAGCAGGAGACTGGTTCCTTCAGGGTGGAGAGAATGTGTTGTTTTTTTCTTGTGCTCTCTTCGTTGCACCGCCATCAGTTGGTGATGCAAAAAGCTCACTCCACAGGGCGTTTATTTGATGTAACTGTCCCGTACAGTGGGCCCGATTGCATGTTCGTGTCTTTTTATGCTTTTATATTTTGCTCGTCGCTGATATCGCTTCAACCTCCCATGCAAATTTTATCTCCTTTTGTTCGAGCAGCGGACAGGTTCCTTCAGAGTGGAGAGAAGGTGTTGTGTTTTTCTTGTGCTCTCTTCGTTGCACTGCCATCAGTTGCGTGATGCAAAAAGCTCGCCCCACAGTAAGTTTATCCGATTAAACTGTCCTGTACAGTGGGCCCGATTATGTGTTTGTGTCTCTTTTTTGCTTAGGTTTATTTGCTCCTCGCTGATTTCGCTTCAGCCTCTCATGCATATTTAATCTCCTTTTGTTTGAGCAGGAGACTGGTTCCTTCAGGGTGGAGAGAATGTGTTATGTTTTGTTCTGCTCGCTTCATTGCACCGTCATCAGTTGCGTGATGCAAAAAGCTCGCCCCACAGTAAGTTTATCTGATGTAACTGTCCTGTACAGTGGGCCCGTTTGTGTCTCTTTTATGCTAAAGTTTATTTGCTCATCGCTGATATCGCTTCAACTTGACAGCCCTTTTTAATCTAATTTTGTTTGAGCCGGAGACTCCTTCTTTCAGGGTGGAGAGAATGTGTTGTGTTTTTCTTGTGCTCTCTTCGTTGCACCGCCATCAGTTGCGTGATGCAAAAAGCTTGCCCCACAGGACGTTTCTCTGCTGTAGTTGTCCTGTACAGTGGGCCCGATTGTGTGTGTTCGTGTCTCTTTTATGCTCAAGTTTATTTGCTCATCGCTGATATCGCTTCAACCTCCGATGCAAATTTAATCTCCTTTTGTTTGACCAGGAGACTGGTTCCTTCAGGGTGGAGAGAATGTGTTGTGGTTTTCTTGTGCTCTCTTCGTTGAACCGCCATCACTGGCGTGATGCAAAAAGCTCGCCCCACAGGACGTTTATTTGATGTAACTGTCCAGTACAGTGGGCCCGATTGCATGTTCGTGTCTCTTTTATGCTCTTTTTTTGCTCGTCGCTGATATCGCTTCAACCAGCCATGCAAATCTTATCTCCTTTTGTTCGAGCAGCGGACAGGTTCCTTCAGAGTGGAGAGAAGGTGTTGTGTTTTTCTTGTGCTCTCTTCGTTGCACCGCCATCAGTTGCGTGATGCAAAAAGATCGCCCCACAGTAAGTTTATCTGGTGTAGCTGTCTTGTACAGTGCGCCCGATTGTGTGTTCGTGTCTCCTTTTTGCTTAGGTTTATTTGCTCATCGCTGATTTCGCTTCAACCTATCATGCATATTTAATCTCCGTTTGTTTGAGCAGGAGATTGGTTCCTTCAGGGTGGAGAGAATTTGTTATGTTTTGTTCTGCTCGCTTCATTGCACCGCCATCAGTTGTGTGATGCAAAAAGCTCGCCCCAAAGGACGTTTATCTTATGTAACTGTCCTGTACAGTGGGCCCGTTGGTGTCTCTTTTATGCTAAAGTTTATTTGCTCATCGCTGATATCGCTTCAACCTCCCATGCAAATTTAATCTGCTTTTGTTTGAGCAGAAGACTGGTTAATTCAGGGTGGAGAGAATGTGTTGTGTTTTTCTTGTGCTCTCTTTGTTGCACCGCCATCAGTTTCTTGATGCAAAAAGCTCGCCCCACAGGACGTTTAACTGATGTAACTGTCCTGTACACTTTGTCCGATTTTAAGTTTGTGTCTCTTTTATGTTCAAGTATATTTGCTCATCGCTGATATCGCTTCAACCTCCCATGCAAATTTATTCTCCTTTTGTTTGAGCAGGATACTGGTTCCTTCAGGGTGGAGAGAATGTGTTATGTTTTGTTCTGCTCGCTTCATTGCACCGCCATCCGTTGCATGATGCAAAAAGCTCGCCCCACAGGACGTTTATCTAATGTAACTGTCCTGTGCAGTGGGCCCGTTTGTGTCTCTTTTATGCTAAAGTTTGGTTGCTAATCGCTGATATCGCTTCAACCTGACATGTAAATTTAATCTAATTTTGTTTGAGCAGGAGACTGGTTCATTCAGGGTGGAGAGAATGTGTTGTGGTTTTCTTGTGCTCTCTTCGTTGTACCGCCATCACTGGCGTGATGCAACAAGCTCGCCCCACAGGACGTTTATTTGATGTAACTGTCCCGTACAAAGGGCCCGATTGCATGTTCGTGTCTCTTTTATGCCCAAGTATATTTGCTCATCGCTGATATCGCTTCAACCTCCCATGCAAATTTAATCTCCTCTTGTTTGAGCAGGAGACTGGTTCCTTCAGGGTGGAGAGAATGTATTGTGATTTTCTTGAGCTCTCTTTGTTGCACCGCCATCAGTTGTGTGATGAAAAAAGCTCGCCCCACAGGATGTTTATCTGATTTACTGTTCTGTACAGTGGGCCCGTTCGTGTCTCTTTTATCCTAAAGTTTATTTGCTCATCGCTGATATCGCTTCATTCTCCCATGCAAATTTAATTTCCTTTTCTCTGAGCTGAAGACTTGCTCCTTCAGGGTGGAGAGAATGTGTTGTTTTTCTTGTGCTCTCTCCGTTGCAACGCCATCAGTTGCGTGATGCAAAAAGCTCGCCCCACAGTACGTTTATCTGATGTAACTGTCCTGTACAGTGGGCCCTATTGTGTGCTCATGTCTCTTTTTTGCTCGAGTTTATTTGTTCATCGCTGATATCGCTTCAACCTCCCATGCAAATCTATTATGCTTTTGTTTGAGCTCGAGACTGGTTCCTTCAGTGTGGAGAGAATGTATTGTTTTTCTTGAGCTCTCTTCGTTGCACCGCCATCAGTTGCGTGATGCAAAAAGATCACCCCACAGGACGTTTATCTGATGTAACTGTTCTGTGCAGTGGGCCCGATTGTATGTCCGTGTCGCTTTTATGCTCAAGATTATTTGCTCATCGCTGATATCGCTTCAACCTCCCATGCAAATTTAATATCCTTTTGTTTGAGCAGGAGACTGGTTCCTTCAGGGTGGAGATAATGTGTTGTTTTATTCTTGTGCTCTCTTCGTTCCACCGCCATCAGTTGCGTGATGCAAAAGCTCGCCCCACAGGGCGTTTATCTGATGTACCTGTCCTGTACAGTGGGCCCGTTCGTGTCTCTTTTATGCTAAAGTTTGCTCATCGCTGATATCGCTTCAACTTGAGAGGAAAATTTAATCTAATTTTGTTTGAGCAGGAAACTGGTAACTTCAGGGTGGAGAGAATGTGTTTTGTTTTTCTAGTGCTCTCTTCGTTGCACCGCCATCAGTTGCGTATTGCAAAAAATTTGCCCCACAGGACGTTTTTCTGGTGTAATATTCCTGTACAGTGAGCCCGATTGTGTGTTCGTGTCTCTTTTTTGCTCGAGTTTATTTGTTCATCGCTGATATCGCTTCAACCTCCCATGCAAATTTATTATGCTTTTGTTTGAGCTCGAGACTGGTTCCTTCAGGGTGGAGAGGATGTGTTTTGTTTCCCTTGTGCTCTCTTCGTTGCACCACCATCAGTTTTGTTATGCAAAAAGCTCGCCCCACAGGACGTTTATCTGATGTAACTGTCCTGTACAGTGGGCCCGTTTGTGGCTCTTTTATGCTGAAGTTTGTTTGCTCATCGCTGATATCGCTTCAACCTGACATGCAAATTTAATCTAATTTTGTTTGAGCAGGAGACTGGTTCCTTCAGGGTGGAGAGAATGTGTTTTGTTTTTCTTGTGCTCTCTTCGTTGCACCGCCATCACTGGCGTGATGCAAAAAGCTCGCCCCACAGGACGTTTATCTGATGTAACTGTTCTGTGCAGTGGGCTCGATTGTATGTCCGTGTCGCTTTTATGCTCAAGTTTATTTGCTCATCGCTGATATCGCTTCAACCTCCCATGCAAATTTAATATCCTTTTGTTTGAGCAGGAAACTGGTTCCTTCAGGGTGGAGAGAATGTAATGTTTTATTCTTGTGCTCTCTTCGTTGCACCGCCATCAGTTGCGTGATGCAAAAAGCTCGCCCCACAGTAAGTTTATCTGTTTAAACTGTCCTGTACAGTGGGCCCGATTATGTGTTCGTGCCTCTTTTTCGCTTAGGTTTATTTGCTCATCGCTGATGTTGCTTCAACCTCTCATGCATATTTAATCTCCTTTTGTTTGAGCAGGAGACTGGTTCCTTCAGGGTGGAGAGAATGTGTTATGTTTTGTTCTGCTCGCTTCATTGCGCCGCCATCAGTTGCGTGATGCAAAAAGCTCGCCCCACAGTACGTTTATCTGATGTAACTGTCCTGTACAGTGGGCCCGATTGTGTGTTCGTGTCTCTTTTTTGCTCGAGTTTATTTGCTCATCGCTGATATCGCTTCAACCTTCCATGCAAATTTATTATGCTTTTGTTTGAGCTGGAGACTGGTTCCTTCAGGGTGGAAAGAATGTGTTGTGTTTTTCTTGTGCTCTCTTCGTTGCACCGCCATCAGTTTCGTGATGCAAAAAGCTCGCCCCACCGGACGTTTAACTGATGTAACGGTCCTGTACACTTTGCCCGATTGTATGTTCGTGTCTCTTTTATGCTCAAGTATATTTGCTCATCGCTGATTTCGCTTCAACCTCCCATGCAAATTTTTTTGCTTTTGTTTGAGCTGGAGACTGGTTCCTTCAGGGTGGAGAGAATGTGTTGTGTTTTTCTTGTGCTCTCTTCGTTGCACCGCCATCAGTTTCGTGATGCAAAAAGCTCGCCCCACAGGACGTTTAACTGATGTAACTGTCCTGTACACTTTTCCCGATTGTATGTTCGTGTCTCTTTTATGCTCAAGTATATTTGCTCATCGCTGATATCGCTTCAACCTCCCATGCAAATTTATTCTCCTTTTGTTTGAGCAGGAGACTGGTTCCTTCAGGGTGGAGAGAATGTATTGTTTTCCTTGAGCTCTCTTTGTTGCACCGCCATCAGTTGTGTGATGGAAAAAGCTCGCCCCAAAGTAAGTTTATCTGATTAAACTGTCCTGTACAGTGGGCCCGATTATGTGTTCGTGTCTCTTTTTTGCTTAGGTTTATTTGCTCATCGCTGATTTCGCTTCAACCTCTCATGCATATTTAATCTCCTTTTGTTTGAGCAGGAGACTGGTTCCTTCAGGGTGGAGAGGATTTGTTATGTTTTGATCTGCTCGCTTCATTGCACCGCCATCAATTGCGTGATGCAAAAAGCTAGCCCCACAGTACGTTTATCCTATGTAACTGTCCTGTACAGTGGGTCCGTTCGTGTCTCTTTTATGCTAAAGTTTATTTGCTCATCGCTGATATCGTTTCAACCTCGCATGCAAATTTAATCTGCTTTTGTTTGAGCAGAAGACTGGTTCCTTCAGGGTGGAGAGAATGTGTTGTTTTTCTTGTGCTCTCTCTGTTGAACCGCCATCAGTTGCGTGATGAAAAATCGCGCCCCACATTACGTTTATCTGATGTAACTGTCCTGCACAGTGGGCCCGATTGTGTGTTCGTGTTTCTTTTTTGCTCGAATTTATTTGCTCATCGCTGATATCGCTTCAACCTTCCATGCAAATTTATTATGCTTTTGTTTGAGCAGAAGACTGGTTTCTTCAGGGTGGAGAGAATGTGTTGTTTTTCTTGTGCTCTCTCTGTTGAACCGCCATCAGTTGTGTGATGCAAAAAGCTCGCCCCACAGGACGTTTCTCTGATGTAACTGTTCTGTGCTGTGCGCCCGATTGTATGTCCGTGTCTCTTTTATGCTGAAGTTTATTTGCTCATCGCTGTTATCGCTTCAACCTCCCAAGCAAATTTAATCTCCTTTTGTTTGAGCAGGAGACTGGTTCCTTCAGGGCGGAGAGAATGTGTTTTTTTTCTTGTGCTCTCTTCGTTGCACCGCCATCAGTTGTGTGATGCAAAAAGCTCACCCCACAGGACGTTTATCTGATGTAACTGTCCTGTACAGTGGGCCCGTCCGTGTCTCTATTATGCTCAAGTTTATTTGCTCATCGCTGATATCGCTTCAACCTCTCATGCATATTTATACTCCTTTTGTTTGAGCAGGAGACTGGTTCCTTCAGGGTGGAGAGAATGTGTTGTGTTTTTCTTCTGCTCGCTTCACTGCACCACCATCAGTTTCGTGATGCAAAAAGCTTGCCCCACAGGAAGTTTGTCTGGTGTAATTGTCCTGTACAGTGGGGCCCGTTCGTGTCTCTTTTATGCTCATGTTTATTTGCTCATCGCTGATATCGCTTCAACTTGACAGGCAAATTTAATCTAATTTTGTTTGAGCAGGAAACTGGTTCCTTCAGGGTGGAGAGAATGTGTTGTGTTTTTCTTGTGCTCTCTTCGGTGCACCGCCATCAGCTGCGTGATGCAAAAACTTGCCCCACAGGACGTTTTTCTGGTGTAATTGTCCTGTACAGTGGGCCCGATTATGTGTTCGTGTCTCTTTTCTGCTTAGGTTTATTTGCTCATCGCTGATTTCGCTTCAACCTCTCATGCATATTTAAACTCCTTTTGTTTGAGCAGGAGACTGGTTCCTTCAGGTTGGAGAGAATGTGTTATGTTTTGTTCTGCTCGCTTTTGTGCACCGCCATCAGTTGCGTGATGCAAAAAGCTCGCCCGACAGTAAGTTTATCTGATTAAACTGTCCTGTACAGTGGGCCCGATTATGTGTTCGTGTCTCTTTTCTGCTTAGGTTTATTTGCTCATCGCTGATTTCGCTTCAACCTCTCATGCATATTTAATCTCCTTTTGTTTGAGCAGGAGACTGGTTCCTTCAGGTTGGAGAGAATGTGTTATGTTTTGTTCTGCTCGCTTTTGTGCACCGCCATCAGTTGCGTGATGCAAAAAGCTCGCCCCACAGTACGTTTATCTGATGTAACTGTCCTGTACAGTGGGCCCGAGTGTGTGTTCATGCATCTTTTTTTCTCGAGTTTATTTGCTCATCGCTGATATCGCTTCAACCTTCCATGCAAATTTATTATGCTTTTGTTTGAGCTGGAGACTGGTTCCTTCAGGGTGGAGAGAATGTGTTGTGTTTTTCTTGTGCTCTCTTTGTTGCACCGCCATCAGTTTCGTGATGCAAAAAGCTCGCCCCACAGGACGTTTAACTGATGTAACGGTCCTGTACGCTTTGCCCGATTGTATGTTCGTGTCTCTTTTATGCTCAAGTATATTTGCTCATCGCTGATATCGCTTCAACCTCCCATGCAAATTTAATCTCCTTTTGTTTGAGCAGGAGACTGGTTCCTTCAGGATGGAGAGAACGTATTGTGTTTTTCTTAAGCTCTCTTCGTTGCACCGCCATCAGTTGTGTGATGCAAAATGCTCGCCCCACAGGACGTTTATCTGATGTAACTGTTCTGTGCAGTGAGCCCGATTGTATGTCCGTGTCTCTTTTATGCTGAAGTTTATTTGCTCATCGCTGTTATCGCTTCAACCTCCCAAGCAAATTTAATCTCCTTTTGTTTGAGCAGGAGAATGGTTCCTTCAGGGTGGTGAGAATGTGTTGTTTTTTTCTTGTGCTCTCTTCGTTGCACCGCCATCAGTTGGTGATGCAAAAAGCTCACTCCACAGGGCGTTTATTTGATGTAACTGTCCCGTACAGTGGGCCCGATTGCATGTTCGTGTCTTTTTATGCTTTTATATTTTGCTCGTCGCTGATATCGCTTCAACCTCCCATGCAAATTTTATCTCCTTTTGTTCGAGCAGCGGACAGGTTCCTTCAGAGTGGAGAGAAGGTGTTGTGTTTTTCTTGTGCTCTCTTCGTTGCACTGCCATCAGTTGCGTGATGCAAAAAGCTCGCCCCACAGTAAGTTTATCCGATTAAACTGTCCTGTACAGTGGGCCCGATTATGTGTTTGTGTCTCTTTTTTGCTTAGGTTTATTTGCTCCTCGCTGATTTCGCTTCAGCCTCTCATGCATATTTAATCTCCTTTTGTTTGAGCAGGAGACTGGTTCCTTCAGGGTGGAGAGAATGTGTTATGTTTTGTTCTGCTCGCTTCATTGCACCGTCATCAGTTGCGTGATGCAAAAAGCTCGCCCCACAGTAAGTTTATCTGATGTAACTGTCCTGTACAGTGGGCCCGTTTGTGTCTCTTTTATGCTAAAGTTTATTTGCTCATCGCTGATATCGCTTCAACTTGACAGCCCTTTTTAATCTAATTTTGTTTGAGCCGGAGACTCCTTCTTTCAGGGTGGAGAGAATGTGTTGTGTTTTTCTTGTGCTCTCTTCGTTGCACCGCCATCAGTTGCGTGATGCAAAAAGCTTGCCCCACAGGACGTTTCTCTGCTGTAATTGTCCTGTACAGTGGGCCCGATTGTGTGTGTTCGTGTCTCTTTTATGCTCAAGTTTATTTGCTCATCGCTGATATCGCTTCAACCTCCGATGCAAATTTAATCTCCTTTTGTTTGACCAGGAGACTGGTTCCTTCAGGGTGGAGAGAATGTGTTGTGGTTTTCTTGTGCTCTCTTCGTTGAACCGCCATCACTGGCGTGATGCAAAAAGCTCGCCCCACAGGACGTTTATTTGATGTAACTGTCCAGTACAGTGGGCCCGATTGCATGTTCGTGTCTCTTTTATGCTCTTTTTTTGCTCGTCGCTGATATCGCTTCAACCAGCCATGCAAATCTTATCTCCTTTTGTTCGAGCAGCGGACAGGTTCCTTCAGAGTGGAGAGAAGGTGTTGTGTTTTTCTTGTGCTCTCTTCGTTGCACCGCCATCAGTTGCGTGATGCAAAAAGATCGCCCCACAGTAAGTTTATCTGGTGTAGCTGTCTTGTACAGTGCGCCCGATTGTGTGTTCGTGTCTCCTTTTTGCTTAGGTTTATTTGCTCATCGCTGATTTCGCTTCAACCTATCATGCATATTTAATCTCCGTTTGTTTGAGCAGGAGATTGGTTCCTTCAGGGTGGAGAGAATTTGTTATGTTTTGTTCTGCTCGCTTCATTGCACCGCCATCAGTTGTGTGATGCAAAAAGCTCGCCCCAAAGGACGTTTATCTTATGTAACTGTCCTGTACAGTGGGCCCGTTGGTGTCTCTTTTATTCTAAAGTTTATTTGCTCATCGCTGATATCGCTTCAACCTCCCATGCAAATTTAATCTGCTTTTGTTTGAGCAGAAGACTGGTTAATTCAGGGTGGAGAGAATGTGTTGTGTTTTTCTTGTGCTCTCTTTGTTGCACCGCCATCAGTTTCTTGATGCAAAAAGCTCGCCCCACAGGACGTTTAACTGATGTAACTGTCCTGTACACTTTGTCCGATTTTAAGTTTGTGTCTCTTTTATGTTCAAGTATATTTGCTCATCGCTGATATCGCCTCAACCTCCCATGCAAATTTATTCTCCTTTTGTTTGAGCAGGATACTGGTTCCTTCAGGGTGGAGAGAATGTGTTATGTTTTGTTCTGCTCGCTTCATTGCACCGCCATCAGTTGCGTGATGCAAAAAGCTCGCCCCACAGGACGTTTATCTTATGTAACTGTCCTGTACAGTGGGCCCGTTTGTGTCTCTTTTATGCTAAAGTTTATTTGGTCATCGCTGATATCGCTTCAACCTCCCATGCAAATTTAATCTGCTTTTGTTTGTGCAGAAGACTGTTTCTTTCAGGATGGAGAGAATGTATTGTGTCTTTCTTGAGCTCTCTTTGTTGCACCGCCATCAGTTGTGTGATGCAAAAAGCTCGCCCCACAGGACGTTTACCTGATGTAACTGTTCTGTACAGTGGGCCCGTTCGTGTCTTTTTTATGCTAAAGTTTATTTGCTCATCGCTGATATCGCTTCATCCTCCCATGCAAATTTATTATGCTTTTGTTTGAGCTCGAGACTGGTTCCTTCAGGGTGGAGAGAATGTGTAGTGTTTTTCTTGTGCTCTCTTCGTTGCACCACCATCAGTTTTGTTATGCAAAAAGCTCGCCCCACAGGACGTTTAACTGATGTAACTGTCCTGTACACTGGGCCCGATTGTATGTTCGTGTCTCTTTTATGCTCAAGTATATTTATTTGCTCATCGCTGATATCGCTTCAACCTCCCATGCAAATTTAACATCTTTTGTTTGAGCAGGAGACTGGTTCCTTCAGGGTGGAGAGAATGTGTTGTTTTATTTTTGTGCTCTCTTCGTTGCACCGCCATCAGTTGCGTGATGCAAAAAGCTCGCCCCACAGTAAGTTTATCTGTTCAAACTGTCCTGTACAGTGGGCCCGATTATGTGTTCGTGTCTCTTTTTCGCTTAGGTTTATTTGCTCATCGCTGATGTTGCTTCAACCTCTCATGCATATTTAATCTCCTTTTGTTTGAGCAGGAGACTGGTTCCTTCAGGGTGGAGAGAATGTGTTTTGTTTTTCTTCTGCTCGCTTCATTGCACCGCCATCAGTTGCGTGATGCAAAAAGCTCGCCCCACAGGACGTTTATCTGAAGTAACTGTCCTGTACAGTGGGCCCGTTTCTGTCTCTTTTATGCTAAAGTTTGCTCATCGCTGATATCGCTTCAACTTGACAGGCAAATTTAATCTAATTTTGTTTGAGCAGAAAACTGGTTCCTTCAGGGTGGAGAGAATGTGTTGTGTTTTTCTTGTGCTCTCTTCGTTGCACCGCCATCAGTTGCGTGATGCAAAAAATTTCCCCACAGGACGTTTTTCTGGTGTAATTGTCCTGTACAGTGGGCCCGATTGTGTGTGTTCGTGTCTCTTTTATGCTCAAGCTTATTTGCTCATCGCTGATATCGCTTCAACCTTCCATGCAAATTTATTATGCTTTTGTTTGAGCTGGAGACTGGTTCCTTCAGGGTGGAGAGAATGTGTTGTGTTTTTCTTGTGCTCTCTTCGTTGCACCGCCATCAGTTTCGTGATGCAAAAAGCTCGCCCCACAGGATGTTTAAGTGATGTAACTGTCCTGTACACTTTGCCCGATTGTATGTTCGTGTCTCTTTTATGCTCAAGTATATTTGCTCATCGCTGATATCGCTTCAACCTCCCATGCAAATTTAATCTCCTTTTGTTTGAGCAGGAGACTGGTTCCTTCAGGATGGAGGGAATGTATTGTGTTTTTCTTGAGCTCTCTTTGTTGCACCGCCATCAGTTGTGTGATGCAAAAAGCTCACCCCACAGGACGTTTCTCTGATGTAACTGTTCTGTGCAGTAGGCCCGTTCGTGTCTCTTTTATGCTCAAGTTTATTTGCTCATCGCTGATATCTCTTCAACCTGTCATGCATATTTATTCTCCTTTTGTTTGAGCAGGAGACTGGTTCCTTCAGGGTGGAGAGAATGTGTTGTGTTTTTCTTGTGCTCTCTTCGTTGCACCGCCATCAGTTGCGTGATGCAAAAAGCTCGCCCAACAGGACGTTTATCTGATGTAACTGTCCTGTAGAGTGGGCCCGTTTCTGTCTCTTTTATGCTAAAGTTTGCTCATCGCTGATATCGCTTCAACTTGACAGGCAAATTTAATCTAATTTTGTTTGAGCAGGAGACTGGTTCCTTCAGGGTGGAGAGAATATGTTGTGTTTTTCTTGTGCTCTCTTTGTTGCACCGCCATCAGTTGCGTGATGGAAAAAGCTTGCCCCACAGGAAGTTTGTCTGGTGTAACTGTCCTGTACAGTGGGCCCGATTGTGTGTTCATCTCTTTTTTGCTCGAGTTTATTTGCTCATCGCTGATATCGCTTCAACCTTCCATGAAAACTTATTATGCTTTTGTTTGAGCTAGAGACTGGTTCCTTCAGGATGGAGAGAATGTATTGTGTTTTTCTTGAGCTCTCTTTGTTGCACCGCCATCAGTTGCGGTATGCAAAAAGCTCGCCCCACAGTAAGTTTATCTGATTAAACTGTCCTGTACAGTGGGCCCGATTATGTGTTCGTGTCTCTTTTTTGCTTAGGTTTATTTGCTCATCGCTGATTTCGCTTCAACCTCTCATGCATATTTAATCTCCTTTTGTTTGAGCAGGAGACTGGTTCCTTCAGGGTGGAGAGAATGTGTTATGTTTTGTTCTGCTCACTTCATTGCACCGCCATCAGTTGCGTGATGCAAAAAGCTCGCCCCACAGTACGTTTATCTTATGTAACTGTCCTGTGCAGTGGGCCCGTTCGTGTCTCATTTATGCTAAAGTTTATTTGCTCATCGCTGATATTGTTTCAACCTCCCATGCAAATTTATTATGGTTTTGTTTGAGCTGGAGACTGGTTTCTTCAGGGGGGAGAGAATGTGTTGTGTTTTTTTTGTGCTCTCTTCGTTGCACCGCCATCAGTTTCGTAATGCAAAAACCTCGCCCCACAGGACGTTTAACTGATGTAACTGTCCTGTACACTTTTCCCAATTGTATGTTCGTGTCTCTTTTATGCTCAAGTATATTTGCTCATCGCTGATATCGCTTCATCCTCCCATGCAAATTTAATCTCCTTTTGTTTGAGCAGGAGACTGGTTCCTTCAGGGTGGAGAGAATGTATTGTTTTTCTTGAGCTCTCTTTGTTGCACCCCCATCAGCTGCGTGATGCAAAAAGCTCACCGCACAGGACATTTATCTTATGTAACTGTCCTGTACAGTGGGCCCGTTCGAGTCTCTTTTATGCTCAAGTTTATTTGCTCATCGCTGATATCGCTTCAACCTCTCTTGCATATTTAATCTCCTTTTGTTTGAGCAGGAGACTGGTTCCTTCAGGGTGGAGAGAATGTGTTGTGTTTTTTTCGGCTCGCTTCATTGCACCGCCATCAGTTGCGTGATGCAAAAAGCTCGCCCCACAGGACGTTTATCTAATGTAACTGTCCTGTGCAGTGGGCCCGTTTGTGTCTCTTTTATGCTAAAGTTTGTTTGCTAATCGCTGATATCGCTTCAACCTGACATGTAAATTTAATCTAATTTTGTTTGAGCAGGAGACTGGTTCATTCAGGGTGGAGAGAATGTGTTGTGGTTTTCTTGTGCTCTCTTCGTTGCACCGCCATCACTGGCGTGAGGCAACAAGCTCGCCCCACAGGACGTTTATTTGATGTAACTGTCCCGTACAAAGGGCCCGATTGCATGTTCATGTCTCTTTTATGCCCAAGTATATTTGCTCATCGCTGATATCGCTTCAACCTCCCATGCAAATTTAATCTCCTCTTGTTTGAGCAGGAGACTGGTTCCTTCAGGGTGGAGAGAATGTATTGCGATTTTCTTGAGCTCTCTTTGTTGCACCGCCATCAGTTGTGTGATGAAAAAAGCTCGCCCCACAGGATGTTTATCTGATTTAACTGTTCTGTACAGTGGGCCCGTTCGTGTCTCTTTTATCCTAAAGTTTATTTGCTCATCGCTGATATCGCTTCATTCTCCCACGCAAATTTAATCTCCTTTTCTCTGAGCTGAAGACTTGCTCCTTCAGGGTGGAGAGAATGTGTTGTTTTTCTTGTGCTCTCTCCGTTTCAACGCCATCAGTTGCGTGATGCAAAAAGCTCGCCCCAAAGTACGTTTATCTGATGTAACTGTCCTGTACAGTGGGCCCTATTGTGTGTTCATGTCTCTTTGTTGCTCGAGTTTATTTGTTCATCGCTGATATCGCTTCAACCTCCCATGCAAATCTATTATGCTTTTGTTTGAGCTCGAGACTGGTTCCTTCAGGGTGGAGAGAATGTGTTGTGTTTTTCTTGTGCTCTCTTCGTTGCACCACCATCAGTTTTGTTATGCAAAAAGCTCGCCCCACAGGACGTTTAACTGATGTAACTGTCCTGTACACTGGGCCCGATTGTATGTTCGTGTCTCTTTTATGCTCAAGTATATTTTCTCATCGCTGATATCGCTTCAACCTTCAATGCAAATTTAATCTCCTTTTTTTGAGCAGGAGACTGGTTCCTTCACGGTGGAGAGAATGTATTGTTTTTCTTGAGCTCTCTTCGTTGCACCGCCATCAGTTGCGTGACGCAAAAAGCTCACCCCACAGGACGTTTATCTGATGTAACTGTTCTGTGCAGTGGGCCCGATTGTATGTCCGTGTCGCTTTTATGCTCAAGTTAATTTGCTCATCGCTGATATCGCTTCAACCTCCCATGCAAATTTAATATCCTTTTGTTTGAGCAGGAGACTGGTTCCTTCAGGGTGGAGATAATGTGTTGTTTTATTCTTGTGCTCTCTTCGTTGCACCGCCATCAGTTGCGTGATGCAAAAGCTCGCCCCACAGGGCGTTTATCTGATGTACCTGTCCTGAACAGTGGGCCCGTTCGTGTCTCTTTTATGCTAAAGTTTGCTCATCGCTGATATCGCTTCAACTTGAGAGGAAAATTTAATCTAATTTTGTTTGAGCAGGAAACTGGTAACTTCAGGGTGGAGAGAATGTGTTTTGTTTTTCTTGTGCTCTCTTCGTTGCACCGCCATCACTGGCGTGATGCAAAAAGCTCGCCCCACAGGACGTTTATCTGATGTAACTGTTCTGTGCAGTGGGCTCGATTGTATGTCCGTGTCGCTTTTATGCTCAAGTTTATTTGCTCATCGCTGTTATCGCTTCAACCTCCCATGCAAATTTAACATCCTTTTGTTTGAGCAGGAGACTGGTTCCTTCAGGGTGGAGAGAATGTGTTGTTTTATTCTTGTGCTCTCTTCGTTGCACCGCCATCAGTTGCGGTATGCAAAAAGCTCGCCCCACAGTAAGTTTATCTGATTAAACTGTCCTGTACAGTGGGCCCGATTATGTGTTCGTGTCTCTTTTTTGCTTAGGTTTATTTGCTCATCGCTGATTTCGCTTCAACCTCTCATGCATATTTAATCTCCTTTTGTTTGAGCAGGAGACTGGTTCCTTCAGGGTGGAGAGAATGTGTTATGTTTTGTTCTGCTCACTTCATTGCACCGCCATCAGTTGCGTGATGCAAAAAGCTCGCCCCACAGTACGTTTATCTTATGTAACTGTCCTGTGCAGTGGGCCCGTTCGTGTCTCTTTTATGCTAAAGTTTATTTGCTCATCGCTGATATTGTTTCAACCTCCCATGCAAATTTATTATGGTTTTGTTTGAGCTGGAGACTGGTTTCTTCAGGGGGGAGAGAATGTGTTGTGTTTTTTTTGTGCTCTCTTCGTTGCACCGCCATCAGTTTCGTAATGCAAAAACCTCGCCCCACAGGACGTTTAACTGATGTAACTGTCCTGTACACTTTTCCCAATTGTATGTTCGTGTCTCTTTTATGCTCAAGTATATTTGCTCATCGCTGATATCGCTTCATCCTCCCATGCAAATTTAATCTCCTTTTGTTTGAGCAGGAGACTGGTTCCTTCAGGGTGGAGAGAATGTATTGTTTTTCTTGAGCTCTCTTTGTTGCACCACCATCAGCTGCGTGATGCAAAAAGCTCACCGCACAGGACATTTATCTTATGTAACTGTCCTGTACAGTGGGCCCGTTCGAGTCTCTTTTATGCTCAAGTTTATTTGCTCATCGCTGATATCGCTTCAACCTCTCTTGCATATTTAATCTCCTTTTGTTTGAGCAGGAGACTGGTTCCTTCAGGGTGGAGAGAATGTGTTGTGTTTTTTTCGGCTCGCTTCATTGCACCGCCATCAGTTGCGTGATGCAAAAAGCTCGCCCCACAGGACGTTTATCTAATGTAACTGTCCTGTGCAGTGGGCCCGTTTGTGTCTCTTTTATGCTAAAGTTTGTTTGCTAATCGCTGATATCGCTTCAACCTGACATGTAAATTTAATCTAATTTTGTTTGAGCAGGAGACTGGTTCATTCAGGGTGGAGAGAATGTGTTGTGGTTTTCTTGTGCTCTCTTCGTTGCACCGCCATCACTGGCGTGAGGCAACAAGCTCGCCCCACAGGACGTTTATTTGATGTAACTGTCCCGTACAAAGGGCCCGATTGCATGTTCATGTCTCTTTTATGCCCAAGTATATTTGCTCATCGCTGATATCGCTTCAACCTCCCATGCAAATTTAATCTCCTCTTGTTTGAGCAGGAGACTGGTTCCTTCAGGGTGGAGAGAATGTATTGTGATTTTCTTGAGCTCTCTTTGTTGCACCGCCATCAGTTGTGTGATGAAAAAAGCTCGCCCCACAGGATGTTTATCTGATTTAACTGTTCTCTACAGTGGGCCCGTTCGTGTCTCTTTTATCCTAAAGTTTATTTGCTCATCGCTGATATCGCTTCATTCTCCCACGCAAATTTAATCTCCTTTTCTCTGAGCTGAAGACTTGCTCCTTCAGGGTGGAGAGAATGTGTTGTTTTTCTTGTGCTCTCTCCGTTTCAACGCCATCAGTTGCGTGATGCAAAAAGCTCGCCCCAAAGTACGTTTATCTGATGTAACTGTCCTGTACAGTGGGCCCTATTGTGTGTTCATGTCTCTTTGTTGCTCGAGTTTATTTGTTCATCGCTGATATCGCTTCAACCTCCCATGCAAATCTATTATGCTTTTGTTTGAGCTCGAGACTGGTTCCTTCAGGGTGGAGAGAATGTGTTGTGTTTTTCTTGTGCTCTCTTCGTTGCACCACCATCAGTTTTGTTATGCAAAAAGCTCGCCCCACAGGACGTTTAACTGATGTAACTGTCCTGTACACTGGGCCCGATTGTATGTTCGTGTCTCTTTTATGCTCAAGTATATTTTCTCATCGCTGATATCGCTTCAACCTTCAATGCAAATTTAATCTCCTTTTTTTGAGCAGGAGACTGGTTCCTTCACGGTGGAGAGAATGTATTGTTTTTCTTGAGCTCTCTTCGTTGCACCGCCATCAGTTGCGTGACGCAAAAAGCTCACCCCACAGGACGTTTATCTGATGTAACTGTTCTGTGCAGTGGGCCCGATTGTATGTCCGTGTCGCTTTTATGCTCAAGTTAATTTGCTCATCGCTGATATCGCTTCAACCTCCCATGCAAATTTAATATCCTTTTGTTTGAGCAGGAGACTGGTTCCTTCAGGGTGGAGATAATGTGTTGTTTTATTCTTGTGCTCTCTTCGTTGCACCGCCATCAGTTGCGTGATGCAAAAGCTCGCCCCACAGGGCGTTTATCTGATGTACCTGTCCTGTACAGTGGGCCCGTTCGTGTCTCTTTTATGCTAAAGTTTGCTCATCGCTGATATCGCTTCAACTTGAGAGGAAAATTTAATCTAATTTTGTTTGAGCAGGAAACTGGTAACTTCAGGGTGGAGAGAATGTGTTTTGTTTTTCTTGTGCTCTCTTCGTTGCACCGCCATCACTGGCGTGATGCAAAAAGCTCGCCCCACAGGACGTTTATCTGATGTAACTGTTCTGTGCAGTGGGCTCGATTGTATGTCCGTGTCGCTTTTATGCTCAAGTTTATTTGCTCATCGCTGTTATCGCTTCAACCTCCCATGCAAATTTAACATCCTTTTGTTTGAGCAGGAGACTGGTTCCTTCAGGGTGGAGAGAATGTGTTGTTTTATTCTTGTGCTCTCTTCGTTGCACCGCCATCAGTTGCGTGATGCAAAAAGCTCGCCCCACAGTAAGTTTATCTGTTTAAACTGTCCTGTACAGTGGGCCCGATTATGTGTTCGTGTCTCTTTTTCGCTTAGGTTTATTTGCTCATCGCTGATGTTGCTTCAACCTCTCATGTATATTTAATCTCCTTTTGTTTGAGCAGGAGACTGGTTCCTTCAGGGTGGAGAGAATGTGTTGTGTTTTGTTCTGCTCGCTTCATTGCGCCGCCATCAGTTGCGTGATGCAAAAAGCTCGCCCCACAGTACGTTTATCTGATGTAACTGTCCTGTACAGTGGGCCCGATTGTGTGTTCGTGTCTCTTTTTTGCTCGAGTTTATTTGCTCATCGCTGATATCGCTTCAACCTTCCATGCAAATTTATTATGCTTTTGTTTGAGCTGGAGACTGGTTCCTTCAGGGTGGAAAGAATGTGTTGTGTTTTTCTTGTGCTCTCTTCGTTGCACCGCCATCAGTTTCGTGAGCAAAAAGCTCGCCCCACAGGACGTTTAACTGATGTAACGGTCCTGTACACTTTTCCCGATTGTATGTTCGTGTCTCTTTTATGCTCAAGTATATTTGCTCATCGCTGATATCGTTTCAACCTCCCATGCAAATTTATTCTCCTTTTGTTTGAGCAGGAGACAGGTTCCTTCAGGGTGGAGAGAATGTATTGTTTTCTTTGAGCTCTCTTTGTTGCACCGCCATCAGTTGTGTGATGGAAAAAGCTCGCCCCACAGTACGTTTATCTGATGTAACTGTCCTGTACAGTGGGCCCGATTATGTGTTCGTGTCTCTTTTTTGCTTAGGTTTATTTGCTCATC
Source organism: Amblyomma americanum (assembly GCF_052857255.1). NCBI lineage: Eukaryota > Metazoa > Arthropoda > Arachnida > Ixodida > Ixodidae > Amblyomma > Amblyomma americanum. Next base: position 1,059,810 of record NC_135501.1, read on the forward strand.
GCTGATTTCGCTTCAACCTGTCATGCATATTTAATCTCCTTTTGTTTGAGCAGGAGACTGGTTTCTTCAGGGTGGAGAGGATGTGTTATGTTTTGATCTGCTCGCTTCATTGCACCGCCATCAGTTGCGTGATGCAAAAAGCTAGCCCCACAGTACGTTTATCCTATGTAACTGTCCTGTACAGTGGGTCCGTTGGTGTTTCTTTTTTGCTCGAATTTATTTGCTCATCGCTGATATCGCTTCAACCTTCCATGCAAATTTATTATGCTTTTGTTTGAGCAGAAGACTGGTTCCTTCAGGGTGGAGAGAATGTGTTGTTTTTCTTGTGCTCTCTCTGTTGAACCGCCATCAGTTGTGTGATGCAAAAAGCTCGCCCCACAGGACGCTTCTCTGATGTAACTGTTCTGTGCTGTGCGCCCGATTGTATGTCCGTGTCTCTTTTATGCTGAAGTTTATTTGCTCATCGCTGTTATCGCTTCAACCTCCCAAGCAAATTTAATCTCCTTTTGTTTGAGCAGGAGACTTTTTCCTTCAGGGTGGAGAGAATGTGTTTTTTTTTCTTGTGCTCTCTTCGTTGCACCGCCATCAGTTGTGTGATGCAAAAAGCTCAACCCACAGGACGTTTATCTGATGTAACTGTCCTGTACAGTGGGCCCGTCCGTGTCTCTATTATGCTCAAGTTTATTTGCTCATCGCTGATATCGCTTCAACCTCTCATGCATATTTATACTCCTTTTGTTTGAGCAGGAGACTGGTTCCTTCAGGGTGGAGTGAATGTGTTGTGTTTTTCTTCTGCTCGCTTCATTGCGCCGCCATCAGTTTCGTGATGCAAAAAGCTTGCCCCACAGGAAGTTTGTCTGGTGTAATTGTCCTGTTCAGTGGGCCCGATTGTGGGTGTTTGTGTCTCTTTTATGCTCAAGTTTATTTGCTTATCGCTGATATCGCTTCAACCTCCCGTGCAAATTTAATCTCCTTTTATTTGACCAGGAGACTGGTTCCTTCACGGTGGAGAGAATGTGTCGTGGTTTTCTTGTGCTCTCTTCGTTGCACCGCCATCAGTTGCGTGATGCAAAAAGCTCGCCCCACAGTAAGTTTATCTGATTAAACTGTCCTGTTCAGTGGGCCCGATTATGTGTTCGTGTCTCTTTTCTGCTTAGGTTTATTTGCTCATCGCTGATTTCGCTTCAACCTCTCATGCATTTTTAATCTCCTTTTTTTTGAGCAGGAGACTGGTTCCTTCAGGTTGGAGAGAATGTGTTATGTTTTGTTCTGCTCGCTTTTGTGCACCGCCGTCAGTTGCGTGATGCAAAAAGCTCGCCCCACAGTACGTTTATCTGATGTAACTGTCCTGTACAGTGGGCCCGTTCGTGTCTCTTTTATGCTAAAGTTTATTTCCTCATTGCTGATATCGTTTCAACCTCGCATGCAAATTTAATCTGCTTTTGTTTGAGCAGAAGACTGGTTCCTTCAGGGTGGAGAGAATGTGTTGTTTTTCTTGTGCTCTCTGTTGCACAGCCATCAGTTGCGTGATTCAAAAAGCTCGCCCCACAGTACGTTTATCTGATGTAACTGTCCTGTACAGTGGGCCCGATTGTGTGTTCATGCATCTTTTTTTCTCGAGTTTATTTGCTCATCGCTGATATCGCTTCAACCTTCCATGCAAATTTATTATGCTTTTGTTTGAGCTGGAGACTGGTTCCTTCAGGGTGGAGAGAATGTGTTGTGTTTTTCTTGTGCTCTCTTTGTTGCACCGCCATCAGTTTCGCGATGCAAAACGCTCGCCCCACAGGACGTTTAACTGATGTAACGGTCCTGTACACTTTGCCCGATTGTATGTTCGTTTCTCTTTTATGCTCAAGTATATTTGCTCATCGCTGATATCGCTTCAACCTCCCATGCAAATTTAATCTCCTTTTGTTTGAACAGGAGACTGGTTCCTTCAGGATGGAGAGAACGTATTGTGTTTTTCTTGAGCTCTCTTCGTTGCACCGCCATCAGTTGTGTGATGCAAAATGCTCGCCCCACAGGACGTTTATCTGATGTAACTGTTCTGTGCAATGCGCCCGATTGTATGTCCGTGTCTCTTTTATGCTGAAGTTTATTTGCTCATCGCTGTTATCGCTTCAACCTCCCAAGCAAATTTAATCTCCTTTTGTTTGAGCAGGAGACTGGTTCCTCCAGAGTGGAGAGAAGGTGTTGTGTTTTTCTTGTGCTCTCTTCGTTGCACTGCCATCAGTTGCGTGATGCAAAAAGCTCGCCCCACAGTAAGTTTATCCGATTAAACTGTCCTGTACAGTGGGCCCGATTATGTGTTTGTGTCTCTTTTTTGCTTAGGTTTATTTGCTCATCGCTGATTTCGCTTCAACCTCTCATGCATATTTAATCTCCTTTTGTTTGAGCAGGAGACTGGTTCCTTCAGGGTGGAGAGAATGTGTTATGTTTTGTTCTGCTCGCTTCATTGCACCGCCATCAGTTGCGTGATGCAAAAAGCTCGCCCCACAGTACTTTTATCCTATGTAACTGTCCTGTACAGTGGGCCCGTTCGTGTCTCTTTTATGCTAAAGTTTATTTCCTCATTGCTGATATCGTTTCAACCTCGCATGCAAATTTAATCTGCTTTTGTTTGAGCAGAAGACTGGTTCCTTCAGGGTGGAGAGAATGTGTTGTTTTTCTTGTGCTCTCTGTTGCACAGCCATCAGTTGCGTGATTCAAAAAGCTCGCCCCACAGTACGTTTATCTGATGTAACTGTCCTGTACAGTGGGCCCGATTGTGTGTTCGTCTCTCTTTTTTGCTCGAGTTTATTTGCTCATCGCTGATTTCGCTTCAACCTCCCATGCAAATTTATTATGCTTTTGGTAAAGCTGGAGACTGGTTCCTTCAGGGCGGAGAGAATGTGTTGTGTTTTTCTTGTGCTCTCTTCGTTGCACCGCCATCAGTTTCGTGATGCAAAAAGCACGCCCCACAGGACGTTTAACTGATGTATCTGACCTGTACACTTTTCCCGTTTGTTTGTTCGTGTCTTTTTTTATGCTCAAGTATATTTGCTCATCGCTGATATCGCTTCAACCTCTCATGCATATTTAATCTCCTTTTGTTTGAGCAGGAGTCTGGTTCCTTCAGGTTGGAGAGAATGTGTTATGTTTTGTTCTGCTCGCTTCATTGCACCGCCATCAGTTGCGTGATGCAAAAAGCTCGCCCCACAGTAAGTTTATCTGATGTAACTGTCCTGTACAGTGGGCCCGTTTGTGTCTCTTTTATGCTAAAGTTTATTTGCTCATCGCTGATATCGCTTCAACTTGACAGCCATATTTAATCTAATTTTGTTTGAGCCGGAGACTGCTTCTTCCAGGGTGGAGAGAATGTGTTGTGTTTTTCTTGTGCTCTCATCGTTGCACCGCCATCAGTTGCGTGATGCAAAAAGCTTGCCCCACAGGACGTTTCTCTGCTGTAATTGTCCTGTACAGTGGGCCCGATTGTGTGTGTTCGTGTCTCTTTTATGCTCAAGTTTATTTGCTCATCGCTGATATCGCTTCAACCTCCCATGCAAATTTATTATCCTTTTGTTTGAGCAGGAGACTGGTTCCTTCAGGATGGAGGGAATGTATTGTGTTTTTCTTGAGCTCTCTTTGTTGCACCGCCATCAGTTGTGTGATGCAAAAAGCTCGCCCCACAGTAAGGTTATCTGTTTAAACTGTCCTGTACAGTGGGCCCGATTATGTGTTCGAGTCTCTTTTTCGCTTAGGTTTATTTGCTCATCGCTGATGTTGCTTCAACCTCTCATGCATATTTATTCTCCTTTTGTTTGAGCAGGAGACTGGTTCCTTCAGGATGGAGGGAATGTATTGTGTTTTTCTTGAGCTCTCTTTGTTGCACCGCCATCAGTTGTGTGATGCAAAAAGCTCACCCCACAGGACGTTTCTCTGATGTAACTGTTCTGTGCAGTAGGCCCGTTCGTGTCTCTTTTATGCTCAAGTTTATTTGCTCATCGCTGATATCGCTTCAACCTGTCATGCATATTTAATCTCCTTTTGTTTGAGCAGGAGACTGGTTCCTTCAGGGTGGAGAGAATGAGTTATGTTTTGTTCTGCTCGCTTTTGTGCACCGCCATCAGTTGCGTGATGCAAAAAGCTCGCCCCACAGTACGTTTATCTGATGTAACTGTCCTGTACAGTGGGCCCGATTGTGTGTTCATGCATCTTTTTTTCTCGAGTTTATTTGCTCATCGCTGATATCGCTTCAACCTTCCATGCAAATTTATTATGCTTTTGTTTGAGCTGGAGACTGGTTCCTTCAGGGTGGAGAGAATGTGTTGTGTTTTTCTTGTGCTCTCTTTGTTGCACCGCCATCAGTTTCGCGATGCAAAAAGCTCGCCCCACAGGACGTTTAACTGATGTAACGGTCCTGTACACTTTGCCCGATTGTATGTTCGTTTCTCTTTTATGCTCAAGTATATTTGCTCATCGCTGATATCGCTTCAACCTCCCATGCAAATTTAATCTCCTTTTGTTTGAACAGGAGACTGGTTCCTTCAGGATGGAGAGAACGTATTGTGTTTTTCTTGAGCTCTCTTCGTTGCACCGCCATCAGTTGTGTGATGCAAAATGCTCGCCCCACAGGACGTTTATCTGATGTAACTGTTCTGTGCAATGCGCCCGATTGTATGTCCGTGTCTCTTTTATGCTGAAGTTTATTTGCTCATCGCTGTTATCGCTTCAACCTCCCAAGCAAATTTAATCTCCTTTTGTTTGAGCAGGAGACTGGTTCCTTCAGGGTGGAGAGAATGTGTTGTTTTTTTCTTGTGCTCTCTTCGTTGCACCGCCATCAGTTGGTGATGCAAAAAGCTCACTCCACAGGGCGTTTATTTGATGTAACTGTCCCGTACAGTGGGCCCGATTGCATGTTCGTGTCTTTTTATGCTTTTATATTTTGCTCGTCGCTGATATCGCTTCAACCTCCCATGCAAATTTTATCTCCTTTTGTTCGAGCAGCGGACAGGTTCCTTCAGAGTGGAGAGAAGGTGTTGTGTTTTTCTTGTGCTCTCTTCGTTGCACTGCCATCAGTTGCGTGATGCAAAAAGCTCGCCCCACAATAAGTTTATCCGATTAAACTGTCCTGTACAGTGGGCCCGATTATGTGTTTGTGTCTCTTTTTTGCTTAGGTTTATTTGCTCATCGCTGATTTCGCTTCAACCTCTCATGCATATTTATTCTCCTTTTGTTTGAGCAGGAGACTGGTTCCTTCAGGGTGGAGAGAATGTGTTATGTTTTGTTCTGCTCGCTTCATTGCACCGCCATCAGTTGCGTGATGCAAAAAGCTCGCCCCACAGTACGTTTATCCTATGTAACTGTCCTGTACAGTGGGCCCGTTCGTGTCTCTTTTATGCTAAAGTTTATTTCCTCATCGCTGATATCGTTTCAACCTCGCATGCAAATTTAATCTGCTTTTGTTTGAGCAGAAGACTGGTTCCTTCAGGGTGGAGAGAATGTGTTGTTTTTCTTGTGCTCTCTGTTGCACAGCCATCAGTTGCGTGATTCAAAAAGCTCGCCCCACAGTACGTTTATCTGATGTAACTGTCCTGTACAGTGGGCCCGATTGTGTGTTCGTCTCTCTTTTTTGCTCGAGTTTATTTGCTCATCGCTGATGTTGCTCAACCTCTCATGCATATTTAATCTCCTTTTGTTTGAGCAGGAGACTGGTTCCTTCAGGATGGAGGGAATGTATTGTGTTTTTCTTGAGCTCTCTTTGTTGCACCGCCATCAGTTGTGTGATGCAAAAAGCTCACCCCACAGGACGTTTCTCTGATGTAACTGTTCTGTGCAGTAGGCCCGTTCGTGTCTCTTTTATGCTCAAGTTTATTTGCTCATCGCTGATATCGCTTCAACCTCCCATGCAAATTTATAATGCTTTTGTTAAAGCTGGAGACTGGTTCCTTCAGGGCGGAGAGAATGTGTTGTGTTTTTCTTGTGCTCTCTTCGTTGCACCGCCATCAGTTTCGTGATGCAAAAAGCACGCCCCACAGGACGTTTAACTGATGTATCTGACCTGTACACTTTTCCCGTTTGTTTGTTCGTGTCTTTTTTATGCTCAAGTATATTTGCTCATCGCTGATATCGCTTCAACCTCTCATGCATATTTAATCTCCTTTTGTTTGAGCAGGAGTCTGGTTCCTTCAGGTTGGAGAGAATGTGTTATGTTTTGTTCTGCTCGCTTCATTGCACCGCCATCAGTTGTGTGATGCAAAATGCTCGCCCCACAGGACGTTTATCTGATGTAACTGTTCTGTGCAATGCGCCCGATTGTATGTCCGTGTCTCTTTTATGCTGAAGTTTATTTGCTCATCGATGTTATCGCTTCAACCTCCCAAGCAAATTTAATCTCCTTTTGTTTGAGCAGGAGACTGGTTCCTTCAGGGTGGAGAGAATGTGTTGTTTTTTTCTTGTGCTCTCTTCGTTGCACCGCCGTCAGTTGGTGATGCAAAAAGCTCACTCCACAGGGCGTTTATTTGATGTAACTGTCCCGTACAGTGGGCCCGATTGCATGTTCGTGTCTTTTTATGCTTTTATATTTTGCTCGTCGCTGATATCGCTTCAACCTCCCATGCAAATTTTATCTCCTTTTGTTCGAGCAGCGGACAGGTTCCTTCAGAGTGGAGAGAAGGTGTTGTGTTTTTCTTGTGCTCTCTTCGTTGCACTGCCATCAGTTGCGTGATGCAAAAAGCTCGCCCCACAGTAAGTTTATCCGATTAAACTGTCCGGTACAGTGGGCCCGATTATGTGTTTGTGTCTCTTTTTTGCTTAGGTTTATTTGCTCATCGCTGATTTCGCTTCAACCTCTCATGCATATTTATTCTCCTTTTGTTTGAGCAGGAGACTGGTTCCTTCAGGGTGGAGAGAATGTGTTATGTTTTGTTCTGCTCGCTTCATTGCACCGCCATCAGTTGCGTGATGCAAAAAGCTCGCCCCACAGTACGTTTATCCTATGTAACTGTCCTGTACAGTGGGCCCGTTCGTGTCTCTTTTATGCTAAAGTTTATTTCCTCATCGCTGATATCGTTTCAACCTCGCATGCAAATTTAATCTGCTTTTGTTTGAGCAGAAGACTGGTTCCTTCAGGGTGGAGAGAATGTGTTGTTTTTCTTGTGCTCTCTGTTGCACAGCCATCAGTTGCGTGATTCAAAAAGCTCGCCCCACAGTACGTTTATCTGATGTAACTGTCCTGTACAGTGGGCCCGATTGTGTGTTCGTCTCTCTTTTTTGCTCGAGTTTATTTGCTCATCGCTGATTTCGCTTCAACCTCCCATGCAAATTTATAATGCTTTTGTTAAAGCTGGAGACTGGTTCCTTCAGGGCGGAGAGAATGTGTTGTGTTTTTCTTGTGCTCTCTTCGTTGCACCGGCATCAGTTTCGTGATGCAAAAAGCACGCCCCACAGGACGTTTAACTGATGTATCTGACCTGTACACTTTTCCCGTTTGTTTGTTCGTGTCTTTTTTATGCTCAAGTATATTTGCTCATCGCTGATATCGCTTCAACCTCTCATGCATATTTAATCTCCTTTTGTTTGAGCAGGAGTCTGGTTCCTTCAGGTTGGAGAGAATGTGTTATGTTTTGTTCTGCTCGCTTCATTGCACCGCCATCAGTTGCGTGATGCAAAAAGCTCGCCCCACAGTAAGTTCATCTGATGTAACTGTCCTGTACAGTGGGCCCGTTTGTGTCTCTTTTATGCTAAAGTTTATTTGCTCATCGCTGATATCGCTTCAACTTGACAGCCATATTTAATCTAATTTTGTTTGAGCCGGAGACTGCTTCTTTCAGGGTGGAGAGAATGTGTTGTGTTTTTCTTGTGCTCTCTTCGTTGCACCGCCATCAGTTGCGTGATGCAAAAAGCTTGCCCCACAGGACGTTTCTCTGCTGTATTTGTCCTGTACAGTGGGCCCGATTGTGTGTGTTCGTGTCTCTTTTATGCTCAAGTTTATTTGCTCATCGCTGATATCGCTTCAACCTCCCATGCAAATTTAATATCCTTTTGTTTGAGCAGGAGACTGGTTCCTTCAGGGTGGAGAGAATGTGTTGTTTTATTCTTGTGCTCTCTTCGTTGCACCGCCATCAGTTGCGTGATGCAAAAAGCTCGCCCCACAGTAAGTTTATCTGTTTAAACTGTCCTGTACAGTGGGCCCGATTATGTGTTCGTGTCTCTTTTTCGCTTAGGTTTATTTGCTCATCGCTGATGTTGCTCAACCTCTCATGCATATTTAATCTCCTTTTGTTTGAGCAGGAGACTGGTTCCTTCAGGATGGAGGGAATGTATTGTGTTTTTCTTGAGCTCTCTTTGTTGCACCGCCATCAGTTGTGTGATGCAAAAAGCTCACCCCACAGGACGTTTCTCTGATGTAACTGTTCTGTGCAGTAGGCCCGTTCGTGTCTCTTTTATGCTCAAGTTTATTTGCTCATCGCTGATATCGCTTCAACCTGTCATGCATATTTAATCTCCTTTTGTTTGAGCAGGAGACTGGTTCCTTCAGGGTGGAGAGAATGTGTTGTGTTTTTCTTGTGCTCTCTTCGTTGCACCGCCATCAGTTGCGTGATGCAAAAAGCTCGCCCAACAGGACGTTTATCTGATGTAACTGTCCTGTACAGTGGGCCCGTTTCTGTCTCTTTTATGCTAAAGTTTGCTCATCGCTGATATCGCTTCAACTTGACAGGCAAATTTAATCTAATTTTGTTTGAGCAAGAGACTGGTTCCTTCAGGGTGGAGAGAATATGTTGTGTTTTTCTTGTGCTCTCATTGTTGCACCGCCATCAGTTGCGTGATGGAAAAAGCTTGCCCCACAGGAAGTTTGTCTGGTGTAACTGTCCTGTACAGTGGGCCCGTTCGTGTCTCTTTTATGCTAAAGTTTATTTGCTCATCGCTGATATCGTTTCAACCTCGCATGCAAATTTAATCTGCTTTTGTTTGAGCAGAAGACTGGTTCCTTCAGGGTGGAGAGAATGTGTTGTTGTTCTTGTGCTCTCTCTGTTGCACCGCCATCAGTTGTGTGATGCAAAAAGCTCGCCCCACAGTACGTTTATCTGATGTAACTGTCCTGTACAGTGGGCCCGATTGTGTGTTCGTGTCTCTTTTTTGCTCGAGTTTATTTGCTCATCGCTGATTTCGCTTCAACCTCCCATGCCAATTTAATATGCTTTTGTTTGAGCTGTAGACTGGTTTCTTCAGGGTGGAGAGAATGTGTTGTGCTTTTTTGTGCTCTCTTCGTTGCACCGCCATCAGTTTCGTGATGCAAAAAGCTCGCCCCACAGGACGTTTATCTGATGTAACTGTCCTGTACAGTGAGCCCGTTTCTGTCTCTTTTATGCTAAAGTTTGCTCATCGCTGATATCGCTTCAACTTGACAGGCAAATTTAATCTATTTTTGTTTGAGCAGGAGACTGGTTCCTTCAGGGTGGAGAGAATGTGTTGTGTTTTTTTTGTGCTCTCTATGTTGCACCGCCATCCGTGTCGTAATGGAAAAAGCTTGCCCCACAGGAAGTTTGTCTGGTGTAACTGTCCTGTACAGTGGGCCCGATTGTGTGTTCGTCTCTTTTTTGCTCGAGTTTATTTGCTCATCGCTGATATCGCTTCAACCTTCCATGAAAATTTATTATGCTTTTGTTTGAGCTAGAGACTGGTTCCTTCAGGATGGAGAGAATGTATTGTGTTTTTCTTGAGCTCGCTTTGTTGCACCGCCATCAGTTGCGTTATGCAAAAAGCTCGCCCCACAGTAAGTTTATCTGATTAAACTGTCCTTTACAGTGGGCCCGATTATGTGTTCGTGTCTCTTTTTTGCTTAGGTTTATTTGCTCATCGCTGATTTCGCTTCAACCTCTCATGCATATTTAATCTCCTTTTGTTTGAGTAGGAGACTGGTTCCTTCAGGGTGGAGAGAATGTGTTATGTTTTGTTCTGCTCACTTCATTGCACCGCCATCAGTTGCGTGATGCAAAAAGCTCGCCCCACAGTACGTTTATCTTATGTAACTGTCCTGTACACTTTTCCCAATTGTATGTTCGTGTCTCTTTTATGCTCAAGTATATTTGCTCATCGCTGATATCGCTTCAACCTCCCATGCAAATTTAATCTGCTTTTGTTTGAGCAGGGGACTGGTTCCTTCAGGGTGGAGAGAATGTGTTGTTGTTCTTGTGCTCTCTCTGTTGCACCGCCATCAGTTGTGTGATGCAAAAAGCTCGCCCCACAATACGTTTATCTGATGTAACTGTCCTGTACAGTGGGCCCGATTGTGTGTTCGTGTCTCTTTTTTGCTCGAGTTTATTTGCTCATCGCTGATTTCGCTTCAACCTCCCATGCCAATTTAATATGCTTTTGTTTGAGCTGTAGACTGGTTTCTTCAGGGTGGAGAGAATGTGTTGTGTTTTTTTCTGCTCTCTTCGTTGCACCGCCATCACTTTCGTGATGCAAAAAGCTCGCCCCACAGGACGTTTAACTGATGTAACTGTCCTGTACACTTTTCCCAATTGTATGTTCGTGTCTCTTTTATGCTCAAGTATATTTGCTCATCGCTGATATCGCTTCAACCTCCCATGCAAATTTAATCTCCTTTTGTTTGAACAGGAGACTGGTTCCTTCAGGCTGGAGAATATGTATTGTTTTTCTTGAGCTCGCTTTGTTGCACCGCCATCAGTTGTGTGATGCAAAAAGCTCGCCCCACAGGACGTTTATCTGATGTAACTGTTCTGTGCAGTGCGCCCGATTGTATGTCAGTGTCTCTTTTATGCTGAAGTTTATTTGCTCATCGCTGTTATCGCTTCAACCTCCCAAGCAAATTTAATCTCCTTTTGTTTTGAGCAGGAGACTGGTTCCTTTAGGGTGGAGAGAATGTGTTATGTTTTGTTCTGCTCGCTTCATTGCACCGCCATCAGTTGCGTGATGCAAAAAGCTCGCCCCCCAGGACGTTTATCTTCTGTAACTGTCCTGTACAGTGGGCCCGTTTGTGTCTCTTTTATGCTAAAATTTATTTGCTCGTCGCTGATATCGCTTCAACCTCCCATGCAAATTTAATCTGCTTTTGTTTGAGCAGAAGACTGGTTCCTTCGGGTTGGAGAGAATGTGTTGTTTTCCTTGTGCTCTCTCTGTTGCACACCATCAGTTGCGTGATGCAAAAATGTCGCCCCCCAGGATGTTTATCTTATGTAACTGTCCTGTACAGTGGGCCCGTTTGTGTCTCTTTTATGCTAAAGTTTATTTGCTCATCGCTGATATCGCTTAAACCTTCCATGCAAATTTAATCTGCTTTTGTTTGAGCAGAAGACTGGTTCCTTCGGGGTGGAGAGAATGTGTTGTTTTACTTGTGCTCTCTCTGTTGCACACCATCAGTTGCGTGATGCAAAAATCTCGCCCCACAGTACGTTTATCTGATGTAACTGTCCTGTACAGTGGGCCCGAATGTGTGTTCGTGTCTCATTTTTGCTCGAGTTTATTTGCTCATCGCTGATATCGCTTCAACCTCCCATGCAAATTTAATCTGCTTTTGTTTGAGGAGAAGACTGGTTCCTTCAGGGTGGAGAGAATGTGTTGTGTTTTTCTTGTGCTCTCTTCGTTGCACCGCCATCAGTTTCGTGATGCAAAAAGCTCGCCCCACAGGACGTTTAACTGATGTAACTGTCCTGTACACTTTGCCCGATTTTATGTTTGTGTCTCTTTTATGCTCAAGTATATTTGCTCATCGCTGATATCGCTTCAACCTACCATGCAAATTTAATCTCCTTTTGTTTGAGCAGGATACTGGTTCCTTCAGGGTGGAGAGAATGTGTTATGTTTGGTTCTGCTCGCTTCATTGCACCACCATCAGTTGCGTGATGCAAAAAGCTCGCCCCACAGGACGTTTATCTTATGTAACTGTCCTGTACAGTGGGCCCGTTTGTGTCTCTTTTATGCTAAAGTTTATTTGCTCATCGCTGATATCGCTTTAACCTCCCATGCAAATTTAATCTGCTTTTGTTTGAGCTGAAGACTTGTTCCTGCAGGGTGGAGAGAATGTGTTTTTTTTCTAGTGCTCTCTCCGTTGCACCGCCATCAGTTGCGTGATGCAAAAAGCTCGCCCCACAGTACGTTTATCTGATGTATATGTCCTGTACAGTGGGCCCGAATGTGTCTTCGTGTCTCTTTATAGCTCGAGTTTATTTGTTCATCGCTGATATCGCTTGAACCTCCCATGCAAATTTATTATGCTTTTGTTTGAGCTCGAGACTGGTTCCTTCAGGGTGGAGAGAATGTGTAGTGTTTTTCTTGTGCTCTCTTCGTTGCACCACCATCACTTGCGTGATGCAAAATGCTCGCCCCACAGGGCGTTTATCTTATGTACCTGTCCTGTACAGTGGGTCCGTTCGTGTCTCTTTTATGCTCATGTTTATTTGCTCATCGCTGATATCGCTTCAACCTCTCATGCATATTTATTCTCCTTTTGTTTGAGCAGAAGACTGGTTCCTTCAGGGTGGAGAGAATGTGTTGTGTTTTTCTTGTGCTCTCTATGTTGCACCGCCATCAGTTGCGTGATGGAAAAAGCTTGCCCCACAGGAAGTTTGTCTGGTGTAACTGTCCTGTACAGTGGGCCCGATTGTGTGTTCGTCTCTTTTTTGCTCGAGTTTATTTGCTCATCGCTGATATCGCTTCAACCTTCCATGAAAATTTATTATGCTTTTGTTTGAGCTAGAGACTGGTTCCTTCAGGATGGAGAGAATGTATTGTGTTTTTCTTGAGCTCTCTTTGTTGGACCGCCATCAGTTGCATTATGCAAAAAGCTCGCCCCACAGTAAGTTTATCTGATTAAACTGTCCTGTATAGTGGGCCCGATTATGTGTTCGTGTCTCTTTTTTGCTTAGGTTTATTTGCTCATCGCTGATTTCGCTTCAACCTCTCATGCATATTTAATCTCCTTTTGTTTGAGCAGGAGACTGGTTCCTTCAGGGTGGAGAGAATGTGTTATGTTTTGTTCTGCTCGCTTCATTGCACCGCCATCAGTTGCGTGATGAAAAAAGCTCGCCCCTCAGTACGTTTATTCTATGTAACTGTCCTGTACAGTGGTCCCGTTCGTGTCTCTTTTATGCTAAAGTTTATTTGCTCATCGCTGATATCGTTTCAACCTCGCACGCAAATTTAATCTGCTTTTGTTTGAGCAGAAGACTGGTTCCTTCAGGGTGGAGAGAATGTGTTGTGTTTTTCTTGTGCTCTCTTCGGTGCACCGCCATCAGCTGCGTGATGCAAAAACTTGCCCCACAAGACGTTTTTCTGGTGTAATTGTCCTGTACAGTGGGCCCGATTGCATGTTCGTGTCTCTTTTATGCTTTTTTGCTCGTCACTGATATCGCTTCAACCTCCCATGCAAATTTTATCTCCTTTTGTTCGAGCAGCGGACAGGTTCCTTTAGAGTGGAGAGAAGGTGTTGTGTTTTTCTTGTGCTCTCTTCGTTGCACCGCCATCAGTTGCGTGATTCAAAAAGATCGCCCGACAGTAAGTTTATCTGATGTAGCTGTCTTGTACAGTGCGCCCGATTGTGTGTTCGTGTCTTTTTTTTGCTTAGGTTTATTTGCTCATCGCTGATTTCGCTTCAACCTATCATGCATGTTTATTTCCTTTTGTTTGAGCAGGAGACTGGTTCCTTCAGGGTGGAGAGAATGTGTTATGTTTTGTTCTGCTCGCTTCTTTGCACCGCCATCAGTTGCGTGATGCAAAAAGCTCACCCCCCAGGATGTTTATCTTCTGTAACTGTCCTGTACAGTGGGCCCGTTTGTGGCTCTTTTATGCTAAAGTTTATTTGCTCATCGCTGATATCGCTTCAACCTTCCATGCAAATTTAATCTGCTTTTGTTTGAGCAGAAGACTGGTTCCTTCGGGGTGGAGAGAATGTGTTGTTTTACTTGTGCTCTCTCTGTTGCACACCATCAGTTGCGTGATGCAAAAATCTCGCCCCACAGTACGTTTATCTGATTTAACTGTCCTGTACAGTGGGCCCGTTTCTGTCTCTTTTATGCTAAAGTTTGCTCATCGCTGATATCGCTTCAACTTGACAGGCAAATTTAATCTAATTTTGTTTGAGCAGGAGACTGGTTCCTTCAGGGTGGAGAGAATATGTTGTGTTTTTCTTGTGCTCTCTTTGTTGCACCGCCATCAGTTGCGTGATGGAAAAATCTTGCCCCACAGGAAGTTTGTCTGGTGTAACTGTCCTGTACAGTGGGCCCGATTGTGTGTTCGTCTCTTTTTTGCTCGGGTTTATTTGCTCATCGCTGATATCGCTTCAACCTTCCATGAAAATTTATTATGCTTTTGTTTGAGCTAGAGACTGGTTCCTTCAGGATGGAGAGAATGTATTGTGTTTTTCTTGAGCTCAATTTGTTGCACCGCCATCAGTTGCGTTATGCAAAAAGCTCGCCCCACAGTAAGTTTATCTGATTAAACTGTCCTGTACAGTGGGCCCGATTATGTGTTCGTGTCTCTTTTTTGCTTAGGTTTATTTGCTCATCGCTGATTTCGCTTCAACCTCTCATGCATTTTTAATCTCCTTTTGTTTGAGCAGGAGACTGGTTCCTTCAGGGTGGAGAGAATGTGCTATGTTTTGTTCTGCTCACTTCATTGCACCGCCATCAGTTGCGTGATGCAAAAAGCTCGCCCCACAGTACGTTTATCTTATGTAACTGTCCTGTGCATGGGCCCGTTCGTGTCTCTTTTATGCTAAAGTTTATTTTCTCATCGCTGATATTGTTTCAACCTCCCATGCAAATTTATTATGCTTTTGTTTGAGCTGGAGACTGGTTTCTTCAGGGTGGAGAGAATGTATTGTTTTTCTTGAGCTCGCTTTGTTGCACCGCCATCAGTTGTGTGATGCAAAAAGCTCGCCCCACAGGACGTTTATCTGATGTAACTGTTCTGTGCAGTGCGCCCGATTGTATGTCCGTGTCTCTTTTATGCTGAAGTTTATTTGCTCATCGCTGTTATCGCTTCAACCTCCCTAGCAAATTTAATCTCCTTTTGTTTGAGCAGGAGACTGGTTCCTTCAGGGTGGAGAGAATGTGTTGTTTTTTTGTTGTGCTCTCTTCGTTGCACCGCCATCAGTTGGTGATGCAAAAAGCTCACCCCACAGGACGTTTATTTGATGTAACTGTCCCGTACAGTGGGCCCGATTGCATGTTCGTGTCTTTTTATGCTCTTATATTTTGCTCGTCGCTGATATCGCTTCAACCTCCCATGCAAATTTTATCTCCTTTTGTTCGAGCAGCGGACAGGTTCCTTCAGAGTGGAGAGAAGGTGCTGTGTTTTTCTTGTCCTCTCTTCGTTGCACAGCCATCAGTAGCGTGATGCAAAAAGCTCGCCCCACAGTAAGTTTATCTGATTAAACTGGCCTGTACAGTGGGCCCGGTTATGTGTTCGTGTCTCTTTTTTGCTTAGGTTTATTTGCTCATCGCTGATTTCGCTTCAACCTCTCATGCATATTTAATCTCCTTTTGTTTGAGAAGGAGACTGGTTCTTTCAGGGTGGAGAGAATGTGTTATGTTTTGTTCTGCTCGCTTCATTGCACCGCCATCAGTTGCGTGATGAAAAAAGCTCGCCCCACAGTACGTTTATTCTATGTAACTGTCCTGTACAGTGGGCCCGTTCGTGTCTCTTTTATGCTAAAGTTTATTTGCTCATCGCTGATATCGCTTCAGCCTTCCATGCAAATTTATTCTTCTTTTGTTTGAGCAGAAGACTGGTTCCTTCGGGGTGGAGAGAATGTGTTGTTTTACTTGTGCTCTCTCTGTTGCACACCATCAGTTGCGTGATGCAAAAATCTCGCCCCACAGTACGTTTATCTGATGTAACTGTCCTGTACAGTGGGCCCGCATGTGTGTTCGTGTCTCATTTTTGCTCGAGTTTATTTGCTCATCGCTGATATCGCTTCAACCTCCCATGCAAATTTAATCTGCTTTTGTTTGAGGAGAAGACTGGTTCCTTCAGGGTGGAGAGAATGTGTTGTGTTTTTCTTGTGCTCTCTTCGTTGCACCGCCATCAGTTTCGTGATGCAAAAAGCTCGCCCCACAGGACGTTTAACTGATGTAACTGTCCTGTACACTTTGCCCGATTGTATGTTCGTGTCTCTTTTATGCTCAAGTATATTTGCTCATCGCTGATATCGTTTCAACCTCGCATGCAAATTTAATCTGCTTTTGTTTGAGCAGAAGACTGGTTCCTTCAGGGTGGAGAGAATGTGTTGTTTTTCTTGTGCTCTCTCTGTTGCACCGCCATCAGTTGCGTGATGCAAAAAGCTCGCCCCACAGTACGTTTATCTGATGTATATGTCCTGTACAGTGGGCCCGAATGTGTCTTCGTGTCTCTTTATTGCTCGAGTTTATTTGTTCATCGCTGATATCGCTTGAACCTCCCATGCAAATTTATTATGCTTTTGTTTGAGCTCGAGACTGGTTCCTTCAGGGTGGAGAGAATGTGTAGTGTTTTTCTTGTGCTCTCTTCGTTGCACCACCATCAGTTGCGTGATGCAAAATGCTCGCCCCACAGGGCGTTTATCTTATGTACCTGTCCTGTACAGTGGGTCCGTTCGTGTCTCTTTTATGCTCATGTTTATTTGCTCATCGCTGATATCGCTTCAACCTCTCATGCATATTTAATCTCCTTTTGTTTGAGGAGGAGACTGGTTCCTTCAGGGTGGAGAAAATGTGTTGTGTTTTTCTTCTGTTCGCTTAATTGCACCGCCATCAGTTGCATGATGCAAAAAGCTCGCCCCACAGGACGTTTATCTGATGTAACTGTCCTGTACAGTGGGCCCGTTTCTGTCTCTTTTATGCTAAAGTTTGCTCATCGCTGATATCGCTTCAACTTGACAGGCAAATTTAATCTAATTTTGTTTGAGCAGGAAACTGGTTCCTTCAGGGTGGAGAGAATGTGTTGCGTTTTTCTTGTGCTCTCTTCGGTGCACCGCCATCAGCTGCGTGATGCAAAAACTTGCCCCACAGGACGTTTTTCTGGTGTAATTGTCCTGTACAGTGGACCCGATTGCATGTTCGTGTCTCTTTTATGCTCTTTTTTTGCTCGTCGCTGATATCGCTTCAACCTCCCATGCAAATTTTATCTCCTTTTGTTCGAGCAGCGGACAGGTTCCTTCAGAGTGGAGAGAAGGTGTTGTGTTTTTCTTGTGCTCTCTTCGTTGCCCGCCATCAGTTGCGTGATGCAAAATCTCGCCCCAAGGTTAGTTTCTCTGACGTAACTGTCCTGTACAGTGCGCCCGATTGTATGTCCGTGTCTCTTTTATGCTGAAGTTTATTTGCTCATCGCTGTTATCGCTTCAACCTCCCAAGCAAATTTAGTCTCCTTTTGTTTGAGCAGGAGACTGGTTCCTTCAGGTTGGAGAGAATGTGTTATGTTTGGTTCTGCTCGCTTCATTGCACCACCATCAGTTGCGTGATGCAAAAAGCTCGCCCCACAGGATGTTTATCTTATGTAACTGTCCTGTACAGTGGGCCCGTTTGTGTCTCTTTTATGCTAAAGTTTATTTGCTCATCGCTGATATCGCTTTAACCTCCCATGCAAATTTAATCTGCTTTTGTTTGAGCTGAAAACTTGTTTCTTCAGGGTGGAAAGAATGTGTTGTTTTTCTAGTGCTCTCTCCGTTGCACCGCCATCAGTTGCGTGATGCAAAAAGCTCGCCCCAAAGACAGTTTATCTGATGTAAATGTCCTGTACAGTGGGCCCGAATGTGTGTTCGTTTCTCTTTTTTGCTCGAGTTTATTTGTTCATCGCTGATATCGCTTCAACCTCCCATGCAAATTTATTATGCTTTTGTTTGAGCTCGAGACTGGTTCCTTCAGGGTGGAGAGAATGTGTAGTGTTTTTCTTGTGCTCTCTTCGTTGCACCACCATCGGTTGCGTGATGCAAAATGCTCGCCCCACCGGGCGTTTATCTGATGTACCTGTCCTGTACAGTGGGTCCGTTCGTGTCTCTTTTATGCTCATGTTTATTTGCTCATTGCTGATATCGCTTCAACCTCTCATGCATATTTAATCTCCTTTTGTTTCAGGAGGAGACTGGTTCCTTCAGGGTGGAGAGAATGTGTTGTTTTTCTTCTGCTCGCTTCATTGCACCGCCATCAGTTGCATGATGCAAAAAGCTCGCCCCACAGTACGTTTATCTGATGTAACTGTCCTGTACAGTGGGCCCGTTTCTGTCTCTTTTATGCTAAAGTTTGCTCATCGCTGATATCGCTTCAACTTGACAGGAAAATTTAATCTAATTTTGTTTGAGCAGGAAACTGGTTCCTTCAGGGTGGAGAGAATGTGTTGTGTTTTTCTTGTGCTCTCTTCGGTGCACCGCCATCAGCTGCGTGATGCAAAAACTTGCCCCACAAAACGTTTTTCTGGTGTAATTGTCCTGTACAGTGGGCCCGATTGCATGTTCGTGTCTCTTTTATGCTCTTTTTTTGCTCGTCACTGATATCTCTTCAACCTCCCATGCAAATTTTATCTCCTTTTGTTCGAGCAGCGGACAGGTTCCTTCAGAGTGGAGAGAAGGTGTGTTTTTCTTGTGCTCTCTTCGTTGCACCGCCATCAGTTGCGTGATTCAAAAAGATCGCCCGACAGTAAGTTTATCTGATGTAGCTGTCTTGTACAGTGCGCCCGATTGTGTGTTCGTGTCTCTTTTTTGCTTAGGTTTATTTGCTCATCGCTGATTTCGCTTCAACCTATCATGTATGTTTAATTTCCTTTTGTTCGAGCAGGAGACTGGTTCCTTCAGGGTGGAGAGAATGTGTTATGTTTTGTTCTGCTCGCTTCATTGCACCGCCATCAGTTGCGTGATGCAAAAAGCTCACCCCCCAGGATGTTTATCTTATGTAACTGTCCTGTACAGTGGGCCCGTTTGTGGCTCTTTTATGCTAAAGTTTATTTGCTCATCGCTGATATCGCTTCAACCTTCCTTGCAAATTTATTCTGCTTTTGTTTGAGCAGAAGACTGGTTCCTTCGGGGTGGAGAGAATGTGTTGTTTTACTTGTGCTCTCTCTGTTGCACACCATCAGTTGCGTGATGCAAAAATCTCGCCCCACAGTACGTTTATCTGATGTAACTGTCCTGTACAGTGGGCCCGTTTCTGTCTCTTTTATGCTAAAGTTTGCTCATCGCTGATATCGCTTCAACTTGACAGGCAAATTTAATCTAATTTTGTTTGAGCATGAGACTGGTTCCTTCAGGGTGGAGAAAATATGTGGTGTTTTTCTTGTGCTCTCTTTGTTGCACCGCCATCAGTTGCGTGATGGAAAAAGCTTGCCCCACAGGAAGTTTGTCTGGTGTAACTGTCCTGTACAGTGGGCCCGATTGTGTGTTCGTCTCTTTTTTGCTCGAGTTTATTTGCTCATCGCTGATATCGCATCAACCTTCCATGAAAATTTATTATGCTTTTGTTTGAGCTAGAGACTGGTTCCTTCAGGATGGAGAGAATGTATTGTGTTTTTCTTGTGCTCTCTTCGTTGCACCGCCATCAGTTTCGTGATGCAAAAAGCTCGCCCCACAGGACGTTTAACTGATGTAACTGTCCTGTACACTTTTCCCAATTGTATGTTCGTATCTCTTTTATGCTCAAGTATATTTGCTCATCGCTGATATCGTTTCAACCTCGCATGCAAATTTAATCTGCTTTTGTTTGAGCAGAAGACTGGTTCCTTCAGGGTGGAGAGAATTTTTGTTTTTCTTGTGCTCTCTCTGTTGCACTGCCATCAGTTGCGTGATTCAAAAAGCTCGCCCCACAGTACGTTTATCTGATGTAACTGTCCTGTACAGTGGGCCCGATTTTGTGTTCGTCTCTCTTTTTTGCTCGAGATTATTTGCTCATCGCTGATTTCGCTTCAACCTCCCATGCAAATTTATTATACTTTTGTTTGAGCTGGAGACTGGTTCCTTCAGGGTGGAGATAATGTGTTGTGTTTTTCTTGTGCTCTCTTCTTTGTCCTGCCATCAGTTTCGTGATGCAAAAAGCTCGCCCAACAGGACGTTTAACTGATGTAACTGTCCTGTACACTTTTCCCGATTGTATGTTCGTGTCTCATTTATGCTCAAGTATATTTGCTCATCGCTGATATCGCTTCAACCTCCCATGCAAATTTAATCTCCTTTTGTTTGAGCAGGAGACTGGTTCCTTCAGGGTGGAGAGAATGTATTGTTTTTCTTGAGCTCGCTTTGTTGCACCGCCATCAGTTATGTGATGCCAAAAGCTCGCCCCACAGGACGTTTATCTGATGTAACTGTTCTGTGCAGTGCGCCCGATTGTATGTTCGTGTCTCTTTTATGCTGAAATTTATTTGCTCATCGCTGTTGTCGCTTCAAACTCCCAAGCAAATTTAATCTCCTTTTGTTTGAGCAGGAGACTGGTTCCTTCAGGGTGGAGAGAATGTGTTGTTTTTTTCTTGTGCTCTCGTCGTTGCACCGCCATCAGTTTGTGATGCAAAAAGCTTACCCCACAGGACGTTTATGTGATGTAACTGTCCTGCACAGTGGACCCGTTCGTGTCTCTTTTATGCTCAAGTTTATTTGCTCATCGCTGATATCGTTCAACCTCTCATGCATATTTAATCTCCTTTTGTTTGAGCAGGAGACTGGTTCCTTCAGGGTGGAGAGAATGTGTTGTGGATTTCTTGTGCTCTCCTCGTTGCACCGCCATCACTGGCGTGATGCAAAAAGCACACCCCACAGGACGTTTATTTGATGTAACTGTCCCGTACAGTGGGCCCGTTTGCATGTTCGTGTCTATTTGATGCTCTTTTTTTTGCTTTTCGCTGATATTGCTTCAACCTCCCATGAAAATTTTATCTCCTTTTGTTCGAGCAGCGGACAGGTTCCTTAAGAGTGGAGAGAAGGTGTGTTTTTCTTGTGCTCAATTCGTTGCACCGCCATCAGTTGCGTGATGCAAAAACTCGCCCCACAGTAAGTTTATCTGATGTAACTGTCCTGTACAGTGGGCCCGTTTGTGTCTCTTTTATGCTAAAGTTTATTTGCTCATCGCTGACATCGCTTCAACTTGATGCAATGAAGTGAAGTAGCAGTCACTGACCATAGTCGAAAAAAGAAAGACGTTTCGAAACCCGTACGGGTTTCTTGTTCACAGTGAGCAGGACAAGAGCGGTGGCGAATTTATATCCGGAGAATGTGACGTAAAGATCGGGCGTAGATGCCTGGCATGGGGCCAGCGTTCTTGTTTAATGTTGCTTGTGATGTTTGGATGAATAGCGATTCCAGCAGAAGGCGCGTCGTCAGGTTTCTTTCTTTAGATAAGATGGAGGCATTGCCCCAGTCAATCTGGTGGCCAGTGTCGTGTGCATGACCCGCCAGCGCATTTGTGGCATGCTTTTTGTTTTTTACATCACGTTGGTGGTCCTTTATGCGTCTTGAGAACTTCCCTGTCTCACCGATGTAGGCATGATTGCAGTTCAGGCATGGTATTTTTGTAGACGACTCCTGGAAACTGCTCATTTGGTAGTCGGTCTTTCACATTCATTAGCTGATTCCGCAGCTTGCTGACAGGCATGTGGGCCACGCGTAAGTCGTATTTTGAGTCGTATTTTGTGTTCTCAAAATACGACTTACGCGTGGCCCACATGCCTGTCAGCAAGCTGCGGAATCAGCTAATGAATGTGAAAGACCGACTACCAAATGAGCAGTTTCCAGGAGTCGTCTACAAAATACCATGCCTGAACTGCAATCATGCCTACATCGGTGAGACAGGGAAGTTCTCAAGACGCATAAAGGACCACCAACGTGATGTAAAAAACAAAAAGCATGCCACAAATGCGCTGGCGGGTCATGCACACGACACTGGCCACCAGATTGACTGGGGCAATGCCTCCATCTTATCTAAAGAAAGAAACCTGACGACGCGCCTTCTGCTGGAATCGCTATTCATCCAAACATCACAAGCAACATTAAACAAGAACGCTGGCCCCATGCCAGGCATCTACGCCCGATCTTTACGTCACATTCTCCGGATATAAATTCGCCACCGCTCTTGTCCTGCTCACTGTGAACAAGAAACCCGTACGGGTTTCGAAACGTCTTTCTTTTTTCGACTATGGTCAGTGACTGCTACTTCACTTCATTGCATCACCATGCCTGACCAGACGGATTTCCGTCGAACTCTTGACTACGCTTCAACTTGACAGGCAAATTTAATCTAATTTTATTTGAGCCGGAAACTGGTTCCTTCAGGGTGGAGAGAATGTGTTGTGTTTTTCTTGTGCTCTCTTCGTTGCACCGCCATCAGTTGCGTGATGCAAAAAGCTTGCCCCACAGGACGTTTGTCTGGTGTAATTTTCCTGTACAGTGGGCCCGATTGTGTGTGTTCGTGTCTCTTTTATGCTCAAGTTTATTTGCTCATCGCTGATATCGCTTCAACCTCCCATGCAAATTTAATCTTCTTTTGTTTGACCAGGAGACTGGTTCCTTCAGGGTGGAGAGAATGTGTTGTGGTTTTCTTGTGCTCTCTTTGTTGCACCGCCATCACTGGCGTGATGCAAAAAGCTCGCCCCCCAGGACGTTTATCTTATGTAACTATCCTGTACAGTGGGCCCGTTTGTGTCTCTTTTATGCTAAAGTTTATTTGCTCATCGCTGATATCGCTTCAACCTCCCATGCAAATTTAATCTGCTTTTGTTTGAGCAGAAGACTGGTTCCTTCGGGTTGGAGAGAATGTGTTGTTTTCCTTGTGCTCTCTCTGTTGCACACCATCAGTTGCGTGATGCAAAAATCTCGCCCCACAGTACGTTTATCTGATGTAACTGTCCTGTACAGTGGGCCCGATTGTGTCTCTTTTATGCTCATGTTTATTTGCTCATCGCTGATATCGCTTCAACCTCTCATGCATATTTAATCTCCTTTTGTTTGTGCAGGAGACTGGGTCCTTCAGGGTGGAGAGAATGTATTGTGTTTTTCTTGACCTCTCTTTGTTGCACCGCCATCAGTTGTGTGATGCAAAAAGCTCGCCCCACAGGACGTTTCTCTGATGTAACTGTTCTGTGCAGTAGGCCCGTTCGTGTCTCTTTTATGCTCAAGTTTATTTGCTCATCGCTGATATCGCTTCAACCTCTCATGCATATTTAATCTCCTTTTGTTTAGCAGGAGACTGGTTCCTTCAGGGTGGAGAGAATGTGTTGTGTTTTTCTTCTGCTCGCTTCATTGCACCGCCATCAGTTGCGTGATGCAAAAAGCTCGCCCCACAGGACGTTTATCTGATATAACTGTCCTGTACAGTGAGCCCGTTTCTGTCTCTTTTATGCTAAAGTTTGCTCATCGCTGATATCGCTTCAACCTCCCATGCAAATTTAATCTAATTTTGTTTGAGCAGGAGACTGGTTCCTTCAGGGTGGAGAGAAGGTGTTGTGTTTTTCTTGTGCTCTCTTTGTTGCACCGCCATCAGTTGCGTGATGGAAAAAGCTTGCCCCACAGGAAGTTTGTCTGGTGTAACTGTCCTGTGCAGTGGGCCCGATTGTGTGTTCGTCTCTTTTTTGCTCGAGTTTATTTGCTCATCGCTGATATCGCTTCAACCTTCCATGAAAATTTATTATGCTTTTGTTTGAGCTAGAGACTGGTTCCTTCAGGATGGAGAGAATGTATTGTGTTTTTCTTGAGCTCTCTTTGTTGCACCGCCATCAGTTGCGTTATGCAAAAAGCTCGCCCCACAGTAAGTTTATCTGATTAAACTGTCCTGTACAGTGGGCCCGATTATGTGTTTGTGTCTCTTTTTTGCTTAGGTTTATTTGCTCATCGCTGATTTCGCTTCAACCTCTCATGCATATTTATTCTCCTTTTGTTTGAGCAGGAGACTGGTTCCTTCAGGGTGGAGAGAATGTGTTATGTTTTGTTCTGCTCACTTCATTGCACCGCCATCAGTTGCGTGATGCAAAAAGCTCGCCCCACAGTACGTTTATCTTATGTAACTGTCCTGTGCAGTGGGCCCGTTCGTGTCTCTTTTATGCTAAAGTTTATTTGCTCATCGCTGATATCGTTTCAACCTCGCATGCAAATTTAATCTGCTTTTGTTTGAGCAGGAGACTGGTTCCTTCAGGGTGGAGAGAATGTGTTGTTGTTCTTGTGCTCTCTCTGTTGCACCGCCATCAGTTGTGTGATGCAAAAAGCTCGCCCCACAGTACGTTTATCTGATGTACCTGTCCTGTACAGTGGGCCCGATTGTGTGTTCGTGTCTCTTTTTTGCTCGAGTTTATTTGCTCATCGCTGATTTCGCTTCAACCTCTCATGCAAATTTATTATGCTTTTGTTTGAGCTGGAGATTGGTTCCTTCAGGGTGGAGAGAATGTATTGTTTTTCTTGAGCTCGCTTTGTTGCACCGCCATCAGTTGTGTGATGCAAAAAGCTCGCCCCACAGGACGTTTATCCGATGTAACTGGTCTGTGCAGTGCGCCCGATTGTATGTCCGTGTCTCTTTTATGCTGAAGTTTATTTGCTCATCGCTGTTATCGCTTCAACCTCCCAAGCAAATTTAATCTCCTTTTGTTTGAGCAGGAGACTGGTTCCTTCAGGGTGGAGAGAATGTGTTGTTTTTTTGTTGTGCTCTCTTCGTTGCACCGCCATCAGTTGGTGATGCAAAAAGCTCACCCCACAGGACGTTTATATGATGTAACTGTCCCGTACAGTGGGCCCGATTGCATGTTCGTGTCTTTTTATGCTCTTATATTTTGCTCGTCGCTGATATCGCTTCAACCTCCCATTCAAATTTTATCTCCTTTTGTTCGAGCATCGGACAGGTTCCTTCAGAGTGGAGAGAAGGTGTTGTGTTTTTCTTGTGCTCTCTTCGTTGCACCGCCATCAGTTGCGTGATTCAAAAAGATCGCCCGACAGTAAGTTTATCTGATGTAGCTGTCTTGTACAGTGCGCCCGACTGTGTGTTCGTGTCTGTTTTTTGCTTAGGTTTATTTGCTCATCGCTGATTTCGCTTCAACCTATCATGCATGAATAATTTCCTTTTGTTTGAGCAGGAGACTGGTTCCTTCAGGGTGGAGAGAATGTGTTATGTTTTGTTCTGCTCGCTTCATTGCACCGCCATCAGTTGCGTGATGCAAAAAGCTCGCCCCCCAGGATGTTTATCTTATGTAACTGTCCTGTACAGTGGGCCCGTTTGTGTCTCTTTTATGCTAAAGTTTATTTGCTCATCGCTGATATCGCTTCAACCTTCCATGCAAATTTAATCTGCTTTTGTTTGAGCAGAAGACTGGTTCCTTCGGGGTGGAGAGAATGTGTTGTTTTACTTGTGCTCTCTCTGTTGCACACCATCAGTTGCGTGATGCAAAAATCTCGCCCCACAGTACGTTTATCTGATGTAACTGTCCTGTACAGTGGGCCCGAATGTGTGTTCGTGTCTCATTTTTGCTCGAGTTTATTTGCTCATCGCTGATATCGCTTCAACCTCCCATGCAAATTTAATCTGCTTTTGTTTGAGGAGAAGACTGGTTCCTTCAGGGTGGAGAGAATGTGTTGTGTTTTTCTTGTGCTCTCTTCGTTGCACCGCCATCAGTTTCGTGATGCAAGAAGCTCGCCCCACAGGACGTTTAACTGATGTAACTGTCCTGTACACTTTGCCCGATTTTATTTTTGTGTCTCTTTTATGCTCAAGTATATTTGCTCATCGCTGATTTCGCTTCAACCTATCATGCATGTTTAATTTCCTTTTGTTTGAGCAGGAGACTGGTTCCTTCAGGGTGGAGAGAATGTGTTATGTTTTGTTCTGCTCGCTTCATTGCACCGCCATCAGTTGCGTGATGCAAAAAGCTCACCCCCCAGGATGTTTATCTTCTGTAACTGTCCTGTACAGTGGGCCCGTTTGTGGCTCTTTTATGCTAAAGTTTATTTGCTCATCGCTGATATCGCTTCAACCTTCCATGCAAATTTAATCTGCTTTTGTTTGAGCAGAAGACTGGTTCCTTCGGGGTGGAGAGAATGTGTTGTTTTACTTGTGCTCTCTCTGTTGCACACCATCAGTTGCGTGATGCAAAAATCTCGCCCCACAGTACGTTTATCTGATGTAACTGTCCTGTACAGTGGGCCCGTTTCTGTCTCTTTTATGCTAAAGTTTGTTCATCGCTGATATCGCTTCAACTTGACAGGCAAATTTAATCTAATTTTGTTTGAGCAGGAGACTGGTTCCTTCAGGGTGGAGAGAATATGTTGTGTTTTTCTTGTGCTCTCTTTGTTGCACCGCCATCAGTTGCGTGATGGAAAAAGCTTGCCCCACAGGATGTTTGTCTGGTGTAACTGTCCTGTACAGTGGGCCCGATTGTGTGTTCGTCTCTTTTTTGCTCGAGTTTATTTGCTCATCGCTGATATCGCTTCAACCTTCCATGAAAATTTATTATGCTTTTGTTTGAGCTAGAGACTGGTTCCTTCAGGATGGAGAGAATGTACTGTGTTTTTCTTGAGCTCTCTTTGTTGCACCGCCATCAGTTGCGTTATGCAAAAAGCTCGCCCCACAGTAAGTTTATCTGATTAAACTGTCCTGTACAGTGGGCCCGATTATGTGTTCGTGTCTCTTTTTTGCTTAGCTTTATTTGCTCATCGCTGATTTCGCTTCAACCTCTCATGCATTTTTAATCTCCTTTTGTTTGAGCAGGAGACTGGTTCCTTCAGGGTGGAGAGAATGTGTTATGTTTTGTTCTGCTCACTTCATTGCACCGCCATCAGTTGCGTGATGCAAAAAGCTCGCCCCACAGTACATTTATCTTATGTAACTGTCCTGTGCAGTGGGCCCGTTCGTGTCTCTTTTATGCTAAAGTTTATTTGCTCATCGCTGATATCGTTTCAACCTCCCATGCAAATTTATTATGCTTTTGTTTGAGCTGGAGACTGGTTTCTTCAGGGTGGAGAGAATGTGTTGTGTTTTTTTTTGTGCTCTCTTCGTTGCACCGCCATCAGTTTCGTGATGCAAAAAGCTCGCCCCACAGGACGTTTAACTGATGTAACTGTCCTGTACACTTTTCCCAATTGTATGTTCGTGTCTCTTTTATGCTCAAGTATATTTGCTCATCGCTGATATCGCTTCAACCTCCCATGCAAATTTAATCTCCTTTTGTTTGAGCAGGAGACTGGTTCCTTCAGGGTGGAGAGAATGTATTGTTTTTCTTGAGCTCGCTTTGTTGCACCGCCATCAGTTGTGTGATGCAAAAAGCTCGCCCCACAGGACGTTTATCTGATGTAACTGTTCTGTGCAGTGCGCCCGATTGTATGTCCGTGTCTCTTTTATGCTGAAGTTTATTTGCTCATCGCTGTTATCGCTTCAACCTCCCAAGCAAATTTAATCTCCTTTTGTTTGAGCAGGAGACTGGTTCCTTCAGGGTGGAGAGAATGTGTTGTTTTTTTGTAGTGCTCTCTTCGTTGCACCGCCATCAGTTGGTGATGCAAAAAGCTCACCCCACAGGACGTTTATTTGATGTAACTGTCCCGTACAGTGGGCCCGATTGCATGTTCGTGTCTTTTTATGCTCTTATATTTTGCTCGTCGCTGATATCGCTTCAACCTCCCATGCAAATTTTATCTCCTTTTGTTCGAGCAGCGGACAGGTTCCTTCAGAGTGGAGAGAAGGTGTTGTGTTTTTCTTGTCCTCTCTTCGTTGCACCGCCATCAGTAGCGTGATGCAAAAAGCTCGCCCCACAGTAAGTTTATCTGATTAAACTGGCCTGTACAGTGGGCCCGGTTATGTGTTCGTGTCTCTTTTTTGCTTAGGTTTATTTGCTCATCGCTGATTTCGCTTCAACCTCTCATGCATATTTAATCTCCTTTTGTTTGAGCAGGAGACTGGTTCTTTCAGGGTGGAGAGAATGTGTTATGTTTTGTTCTGCTCGCTTCATTGCACCGCCATCAGTTGCGTGATGAAAAAAGCTCGCCCCACAGTACGTTTATTCTATGTAACTGTCCTGTACAGTGGGCCCGTTCGTGTCTCTTTTATGCTAAAGTTTATTTGCTCATCGCTGATATCGTTTCAACCTCGCATGCAAATTTAATCTGCTTTTGTTTGAGCAGAAGACTGGTTCCTTCAGGGTGGAGAGAATGTGTTGTGTTTTTCTTGTGCTCTCTATGTTGCACCGCCATCAGTTGCGTGATGGAAAAAGCTTGCCCCACAGGAAGTTTGTCTGGTGTAACTGTCCTGTACAGTGGGCCCGATTGTGTGTTCGTCTCTTTTTTGCTCGAGTTTATTTGCTCATCGCTGATATCGCTTCAACCTTCCATGAAAATTTATTATGCTTTTGTTTGAGCTAGAGAGTGGTTCCTTCAGGATGGAGAGAATGTATTGTGTTTTTCTTGAGCTCTCTTTGTTGGACCGCCATCAGTTGCATTATGCAAAAAGCTCGCCCCACAGTAAGTTTATCTGATTAAACTGTCCTGTATAGTGGGCCCGATTATGTGTTCGTGTCTCTTTTTTGCTTAGGTTTATTTGCTCATCGCTGATTTCGCTTCAACCTCTCATGCATATTTAATCTCCTTTTGTTTGAGCAGGAGACTGGTTCCTTCAGGGTGGAGAGAATGTGTTATGTTTTGTTCTGCTCACTTCATTGCACCGCCATCAGTTGCGTGATGCAAAAAGCTCGCCCCACAGTACGTTTATCTTATGTAACTCTCCTGTGCAGTGGGCCTGTTCGTGTCTCTTTTATGCTAAAGTTTATTTGCTCATCGCTGATATCGTTTCAACCTCGCATGCAAATTTAATCTGCTTTTGTTTGAGCAGGAGACTGGTTCCTTCAGGGTGGAGAGAATGTGTTGTTGTTCTTGTGCTCTCTCTGTTGCACCGCCATCAGTTGTGTGATGCAAAAAGCTCGCCCCACAGGACGTTTATCTGATGTAACTGTTCTGTGCAGTGCGCCCGATTGTATGTCCGTGTCTCTTTTATGCTGAAGTTTATTTGCTCATCGCTGTTATCGCTTCAACGTCCCAAGCAAATTTAATCTCCTTTTGTTTGAGCAGGAGACTGGTTCCTTCAGGGTGGAGAGAATGTGTTGTTTTTTTGTTGTGCTCTCTTCGTTGCACCGCCATCAGTTGGTGATGCAAAAAGCTCACCCCACAGGACGTTTATTTGATGTAACTGTCCCGTACAGTGGGCCCGATTGCATGTTCGTGTCTTTTTATGCTCTTATATTTTGCTCGTCGCTGATATCGCTTCAACCTCCCATGCAAATTTTATCTCCTTTTGTTCGAGCAGCGGACAGGTTCCTTCAGAGTGGAGAGAAGGTGTTGTGTTTTTCTTGTCCTCTCTTCGTTGCACCGCCATCAGTAGCGTGATGCAAAAAGCTCGCCCCACAGTAAGTTTATCTGATTAAACTGGCCTGTACAGTGGGCCCGGTTATGTGTTCGTGTCTCTTTTTTGCTTAGGTTTATTTGCTCATCGCTGATTTCGCTTCAACCTCTCATGCATATTTAATCTCCTTTTGTTTGAGCAGGAGACTGGTTCTTTCAGGGTGGAGAGAATGTGTTATGTTTTGTTCTGCTCGCTTCATTGCACCGCCATCAGTTGCGTGATGAAAAAAGCTCGCCCCACAGTACGTTTATTCTATGTAACTGTCCTGTACAGTGGGCCCGTTCGTGTCTCTTTTATGCTAAAGTTTATTTGCTCATCGCTGATATCGCTTCAACCTTCCATGCAAATTTAATCTGCTTTTGTTTGAGCAGAAGACTGGTTCCTTCGGGGTGGAGAGAATGTGTTGTTTTACTTGTGCTCTCTCTGTTGCACACCATCAGTTGCGTGATGCAAAAATCTCGCCCCACAGTACGTTTATCTGATGTAACTGTCTTGTACAGTGGGCCCGTTTCTGTCTCTTTTATGCTAAAGTTTGTTCATCGCTGATATCGCTTCAACTTGACAGGCAAATTTAATCTAATTTTGTTTGAGCAGGAGACTGGTTCCTTCAGGGTGGAGAGAATATGTTGTGTTTTTCTTGTGCTCTCTTTGTTGCACCGCCATCAGTTGCGTGATGGAAAAAGCTTGCCCCACAGGATGTTTGTCTGGTGTAACTGTCCTGTACAGTGGGCCCGATTGTGTGTTCGTCTCTTTTTTGCTCGAGTTTATTTGCTCATCGCTGATATCGCTTCAACCTTCCATGAAAATTTATTATGCTTTTGTTTGAGCTAGAGACTGGTTCCTTCAGGATGGAGAGAATGTACTGTGTTTTTCTTGAGCTCTCTTTGTTGCACCGCCATCAGTTGCGTTATGCAAAAAGCTCGCCCCACAGTAAGTTTATCTGATTAAACTGTCCTGTACAGTGGGCCCGATTATGTGTTCGTGTCTCTTTTTTGCTTAGCTTTATTTGCTCATCGCTGATTTCGCTTCAACCTCTCATGCATTTTTAATCTCCTTTTGTTTGAGCAGGAGACTGGTTCCTTCAGGGTGGAGAGAATGTGTTATGTTTTGTTCTGCTCACTTCATTGCACCGCCATCAGTTGCGTGATGCAAAAAGCTCGCCCCACAGTACATTTATCTTATGTAACTGTCCTGTGCAGTGGGCCCGTTCGTGTCTCTTTTATGCTAAAGTTTATTTGCTCATCGCTGATATCGTTTCAACCTCCCATGCAAATTTATTATGCTTTTGTTTGAGCGGGAGACTGGTTTCTTCAGGGTGGAGAGAATGTGTTGTGTTTTTTTTGTGCTCTCTTCGTTGCACCGCCATCAGTTTCGTGATGCAAAAAGCTCGCCCCACAGGACGTTTAACTGATGTAACTGTCCTGTACACTTTTCCCAATTGTATGTTCGTGTCTCTTTTATGCTCAAGTATATTTGCTCATCGCTGATATCGCTTCAACCTCCCATGCAAATTTAATCTCCTTTTGTTTGAGCAGGAGACTGGTTCCTTCAGGGTGGAGAGAATGTATTGTTTTTCTTGAGCTCGCTTTGTTGCACCGCCATCAGTTGTGTGATGCAAAAAGCTCGCCCCACAGGACGTTTATCTGATGTAACTGTTCTGTGCAGTGCGCCCGATTGTATGTCCGTGTCTCTTTTATGCTGAAGTTTATTTGCTCATCGCTGTTATCGCTTCAACCTCCCAAGCAAATTTAATCTCCTTTTGTTTGAGCAGGAGACTGGTTCCTTCAGGGTGGAGAGAATGTGTTGTTTTTTTGTAGTGCTCTCTTCGTTGCACCGCCATCAGTTGGTGATGCAAAAAGCTCACCCCACAGGACGTTTATTTGATGTAACTGTCCCGTACAGTGGGCCCGATTGCATGTTCGTGTCTTTTTATGCTCTTATATTTTGCTCGTCGCTGATATCGCTTCAACCTCCCATGCAAATTTTATCTCCTTTTGTTCGAGCAGCGGACAGGTTCCTTCAGAGTGGAGAGAAGGTGTTGTGTTTTTCTTGTCCTCTCTTCGTTGCACCGCCATCAGTAGCGTGATGCAAAAAGCTCGCCCCACAGTAAGTTTATCTGATTAAACTGGCCTGTACAGTGGGCCCGGTTATGTGTTCGTGTCTCTTTTTTGCTTAGGTTTATTTGCTCATCGCTGATTTCGCTTCAACCTCTCATGCATATTTAATCTCCTTTTGTTTGAGCAGGAGACTGGTTCTTTCAGGGTGGAGAGAATGTGTTATGTTTTGTTCTGCTCGCTTCATTGCACCGCCATCAGTTGCGTGATGAAAAAAGCTCGCCCCACAGTACGTTTATTCTATGTAACTGTCCTGTACAGTGGGCCCGTTCGTGTCTCTTTTATGCTAAAGTTTATTTGCTCATCGCTGATATCGTTTCAACCTCGCATGCAAATTTAATCTGCTTTTGTTTGAGCAGAAGACTGGTTCCTTCAGGGTGGAGAGAATGTGTTGTGTTTTTCTTGTGCTCTCTATGTTGCACCGCCATCAGTTGCGTGATGGAAAAAGCTTGCCCCACAGGAAGTTTGTCTGGTGTAACTGTCCTGTACAGTGGGCCCGATTGTGTGTTCGTCTCTTTTTTGCTCGAGTTTATTTGCTCATCGCTGATATCGCTTCAACCTTCCATGAAAATTTATTATGCTTTTGTTTGAGCTAGAGAGTGGTTCCTTCAGGATGGAGAGAATGTATTGTGTTTTTCTTGAGCTCTCTTTGTTGGACCGCCATCAGTTGCATTATGCAAAAAGCTCGCCCCACAGTAAGTTTATCTGATTAAACTGTCCTGTATAGTGGGCCCGATTATGTGTTCGTGTCTCTTTTTTGCTTAGGTTTATTTGCTCATCGCTGATTTCGCTTCAACCTCTCATGCATATTTAATCTCCTTTTGTTTGAGCAGGAGACTGGTTCCTTCAGGGTGGAGAGAATGTGTTATGTTTTGTTCTGCTCACTTCATTGCACCGCCATCAGTTGCGTGATGCAAAAAGCTCGCCCCACAGTACGTTTATCTTATGTAACTCTCCTGTGCAGTGGGCCTGTTCGTGTCTCTTTTATGCTAAAGTTTATTTGCTCATCGCTGATATCGTTTCAACCTCGCATGCAAATTTAATCTGCTTTTGTTTGAGCAGGAGACTGGTTCCTTCAGGGTGGAGAGAATGTGTTGTTGTTCTTGTGCTCTCTCTGTTGCACCGCCATCAGTTGTGTGATGCAAAAAGCTCGCCCCACAGGACGTTTATCTGATGTAACTGTTCTGTGCAGTGCGCCCGATTGTATGTCCGTGTCTCTTTTATGCTGAAGTTTATTTGCTCATCGCTGTTATCGCTTCAACGTCCCAAGCAAATTTAATCTCCTTTTGTTTGAGCAGGAGACTGGTTCCTTCAGGGTGGAGAGAATGTGTTGTTTTTTTGTTGTGCTCTCTTCGTTGCACCGCCATCAGTTGGTGATGCAAAAAGCTCACCCCACAGGACGTTTATTTGATGTAACTGTCCCGTACAGTGGGCCCGATTGCATGTTCGTGTCTTTTTATGCTCTTATATTTTGCTCGTCGCTGATATCGCTTCAACCTCCCATGCAAATTTTATCTCCTTTTGTTCGAGCAGCGGACAGGTTCCTTCAGAGTGGAGAGAAGGTGTTGTGTTTTTCTTGTCCTCTCTTCGTTGCACCGCCATCAGTAGCGTGATGCAAAAAGCTCGCCCCACAGTAAGTTTATCTGATTAAACTGGCCTGTACAGTGGGCCCGGTTATGTGTTCGTGTCTCTTTTTTGCTTAGGTTTATTTGCTCATCGCTGATTTCGCTTCAACCTCTCATGCATATTTAATCTCCTTTTGTTTGAGCAGGAGACTGGTTCTTTCAGGGTGGAGAGAATGTGTTATGTTTTGTTCTGCTCGCTTCATTGCACCGCCATCAGTTGCGTGATGAAAAAAGCTCGCCCCACAGTACGTTTATTCTATGTAACTGTCCTGTACAGTGGGCCCGTTCGTGTCTCTTTTATGCTAAAGTTTATTTGCTCATCGCTGATATCGCTTCAACCTTCCATGCAAATTTAATCTGCTTTTGTTTGAGCAGAAGACTGGTTCCTTCGGGGTGGAGAGAATGTGTTGTTTTACTTGTGCTCTCTCTGTTGCACACCATCAGTTGCGTGATGCAAAAATCTCGCCCCACAGTACGTTTATCTGATGTAACTGTCTTGTACAGTGGGCCCGTTTCTGTCTCTTTTATGCTAAAGTTTGTTCATCGCTGATATCGCTTCAACTTGACAGGCAAATTTAATCTAATTTTGTTTGAGCAGGAGACTGGTTCCTTCAGGGTGGAGAGAATATGTTGTGTTTTTCTTGTGCTCTCTTTGTTGCACCGCCATCAGTTGCGTGATGGAAAAAGCTTGCCCCACAGGATGTTTGTCTGGTGTAACTGTCCTGTACAGTGGGCCCGATTGTGTGTTCGTCTCTTTTTTGCTCGAGTTTATTTGCTCATCGCTGATATCGCTTCAACCTTCCATGAAAA
This sequence comes from Amblyomma americanum, assembly GCF_052857255.1. Taxonomy (NCBI): domain Eukaryota; kingdom Metazoa; phylum Arthropoda; class Arachnida; order Ixodida; family Ixodidae; genus Amblyomma; species Amblyomma americanum. Next base: position 1,093,671 of record NC_135501.1, read on the forward strand.
TTTATTATGCTTTTGTTTGAGCTAGAGACTGGTTCCTTCAGGATGGAGAGAATGTACTGTGTTTTTCTTGAGCTCTCTTTGTTGCACCGCCATCAGTTGCGTTATGCAAAAAGCTCGCCCCACAGTAAGTTTATCTGATTAAACTGTCCTGTACAGTGGGCCCGATTATGTGTTCGTGTCTCTTTTTTGCTTAGCTTTATTTGCTCATCGCTGATTTCGCTTCAACCTCTCATGCATTTTTAATCTCCTTTTGTTTGAGCAGGAGACTGGTTCCTTCAGGGTGGAGAGAATGTGTTATGTTTTGTTCTGCTCACTTCATTGCACCGCCATCAGTTGCGTGATGCAAAAAGCTCGCCCCACAGTACATTTATCTTATGTAACTGTCCTGTGCAGTGGGCCCGTTCGTGTCTCTTTTATGCTAAAGTTTATTTGCTCATCGCTGATATCGTTTCAACCTCCCATGCAAATTTATTATGCTTTTGTTTGAGCGGGAGACTGGTTTCTTCAGGGTGGAGAGAATGTGTTGTGTTTTTTTTGTGCTCTCTTCGTTGCACCGCCATCAGTTTCGTGATGCAAAAAGCTCGCCCCACAGGACGTTTAACTGATGTAACTGTCCTGTACACTTTTCCCAATTGTATGTTCGTGTCTCTTTTATGCTCAAGTATATTTGCTCATCGCTGATATCGCTTCAACCTCCCATGCAAATTTAATCTCCTTTTGTTTGAGCAGGAGACTGGTTCCTTCAGGGTGGAGAGAATGTATTGTTTTTCTTGAGCTCGCTTTGTTGCACCGCCATCAGTTGTGTGATGCAAAAAGCTCGCCCCACAGGACGTTTATCTGATGTAACTGTTCTGTGCAGTGCGCCCGATTGTATGTCCGTGTCTCTTTTATGCTGAAGTTTATTTGCTCATCGCTGTTATCGCTTCAACCTCCCAAGCAAATTTAATCTCCTTTTGTTTGAGCAGGAGACTGGTTCCTTCAGGGTGGAGAGAATGTGTTGTTTTTTTGTAGTGCTCTCTTCGTTGCACCGCCATCAGTTGGTGATGCAAAAAGCTCACCCCACAGGACGTTTATTTGATGTAACTGTCCCGTACAGTGGGCCCGATTGCATGTTCGTGTCTTTTTATGCTCTTATATTTTGCTCGTCGCTGATATCGCTTCAACCTCCCATGCAAATTTTATCTCCTTTTGTTCGAGCAGCGGACAGGTTCCTTCAGAGTGGAGAGAAGGTGTTGTGTTTTTCTTGTCCTCTCTTCGTTGCACCGCCATCAGTAGCGTGATGCAAAAAGCTCGCCCCAAAGTAAGTTTATCTGATTAAACTGGCCTGTACAGTGGGCCCGGTTATGTGTTCGTGTCTCTTTTTTGCTTAGGTTTATTTGCTCATCGCTGATTTCGCTTCAACCTCTCATGCATATTTAATCTCCTTTTGTTTGAGCAGGAGACTGGTTCTTTCAGGGTGGAGAGAATGTGTTATGTTTTGTTCTGCTCGCTTCATTGCACCGCCATCAGTTGCGTGATGAAAAAAGCTCGCCCCACAGTACGTTTATTCTATGTAACTGTCCTGTACAGTGGGCCCGTTCGTGTCTCTTTTATGCTAAAGTTTATTTGCTCATCGCTGATATCGTTTCAACCTCGCATGCAAATTTAATCTGCTTTTGTTTGAGCAGAAGACTGGTTCCTTCAGGGTGGAGAGAATGTGTTGTGTTTTTCTTGTGCTCTCTATGTTGCACCGCCATCAGTTGCGTGATGGAAAAAGCTTGCCCCACAGGAAGTTTGTCTGGTGTAACTGTCCTGTACAGTGGGCCCGATTGTGTGTTCGTCTCTTTTTTGCTCGAGTTTATTTGCTCATCGCTGATATCGCTTCAACCTTCCATGAAAATTTATTATGCTTTTGTTTGAGCTAGAGACTGGTTCCTTCAGGATGGAGAGAATGTATTGTGTTTTTCTTGAGCTCTCTTTGTTGGACCGCCATCAGTTGCATTATGCAAAAAGCTCGCCCCACAGTAAGTTTATCTGATTAAACTGTCCTGTATAGTGGGCCCGATTATGTGTTCGTGTCTCTTTTTTGCTTAGGTTTATTTGCTCATCGCTGATTTCGCTTCAACCTCTCATGCATATTTAATCTCCTTTTGTTTGAGCAGGAGACTGGTTCCTTCAGGGTGGAGAGAATGTGTTATGTTTTGTTCTGCTCACTTCATTGCACCGCCATCAGTTGCGTGATGCAAAAAGCTCGCCCCACAGTACGTTTATCTTATGTAACTCTCCTGTGCAGTGGGCCTGTTCGTGTCTCTTTTATGCTAAAGTTTATTTGCTCATCGCTGATATCGTTTCAACCTCGCATGCAAATTTAATCTGCTTTTGTTTGAGCAGGAGACTGGTTCCTTCAGGGTGGAGAGAATGTGTTGTTGTTCTTGTGCTCTCTCTGTTGCACCGCCATCAGTTGTGTGATGCAAAAAGCTCGCCCCACAGGACGTTTATCTGATGTAACTGTTCTGTGCAGTGCGCCCGATTGTATGTCCGTGTCTCTTTTATGCTGAAGTTTATTTGCTCATCGCTGTTATCGCTTCAACGTCCCAAGCAAATTTAATCTCCTTTTGTTTGAGCAGGAGACTGGTTCCTTCAGGGTGGAGAGAATGTGTTGTTTTTTTGTTGTGCTCTCTTCGTTGCACCGCCATCAGTTGGTGATGCAAAAAGCTCACCCCACAGGACGTTTATTTGATGTAACTGTCCCGTACAGTGGGCCCGATTGCATGTTCGTGTCTTTTTATGCTCTTATATTTTGCTCGTCGCTGATATCGCTTCAACCTCCCATGCAAATTTTATCTCCTTTTGTTCGAGCAGCGGACAGGTTCCTTCAGAGTGGAGAGAAGGTGTTGTGTTTTTCTTGTCCTCTCTTCGTTGCACCGCCATCAGTAGCGTGATGCAAAAAGCTCGCCCCACAGTAAGTTTATCTGATTAAACTGGCCTGTACAGTGGGCCCGGTTATGTGTTCGTGTCTCTTTTTTGCTTAGGTTTATTTGCTCATCGCTGATTTCGCTTCAACCTCTCATGCATATTTAATCTCCTTTTGTTTGAGCAGGAGACTGGTTCTTTCAGGGTGGAGAGAATGTGTTATGTTTTGTTCTGCTCGCTTCATTGCACCGCCATCAGTTGCGTGATGAAAAAAGCTCGCCCCACAGTACGTTTATTCTATGTAACTGTCCTGTACAGTGGGCCCGTTCGTGTCTCTTTTATGCTAAAGTTTATTTGCTCATCGCTGATATCGCTTCAACCTTCCATGCAAATTTAATCTGCTTTTGTTTGAGCAGAAGACTGGTTCCTTCGGGGTGGAGAGAATGTGTTGTTTTACTTGTGCTCTCTCTGTTGCACACCATCAGTTGCGTGATGCAAAAATCTCGCCCCACAGTACGTTTATCTGATGTAACTGTCTTGTACAGTGGGCCCGAATGTGTGTTCGTGTCTCATTTTTGCTCGAGTTTATTTGCTCATCGCTGATATCGCTTCAACCTCCCATGCAAATTTAATCTGCTTTTGTTTGAGGAGAAGACTGGTTCCTTCAGGGTGGAGAGAATGTGTTGTGTTTTTCTTGTGCTCTCTTCGTTGCACCGCCATCAGTTTCGTGATGCAAAAAGCTCGCCCCACAGGACGTTTAACTGATGTAACTGTCCTGTACACTTTGCCCGATTTTATGTTTGTGTCTCTTTTATGCTCAAGTATATTTGCCCATCGCTGATATCACTTCAACCTCCCATGCAAATTTAATCTCCTTTTGTTTGAGCAGGATACTGGTTCCTTCAGGGTGGAGAGAATGTGTTATGTTTGGTTCTGCTCACTTCATTGCACCACCATCAGTTGCGTGATGCAAAAAGCTCGCCCCACAGGACGTTTCTCTTATGTAACTGTCCTGTACAGTGGGCCCGTTTGTGTCTCTTTTATGCTAAAGTTTATTTGCTCATCGCTGATATCGCTTTAACCTCCCATGCAAATTTAATCTGCTTTTGTTTGAGCTGAAGACTTGTTCCTTCAGGGTGGAGAGAATGTGTTTTTTTTCTAGTGCTCTCTCCGTTGCACCGCCATCAGTTGCGTGATGCAAAAAGCTCGCCCCACAGTACGTTTATCTGATGTATATGTCCTGTACAGTAGGCCCGAATGTGTGTTCGTGTCTCTTTATTGCTCGAGTTTATTTGTTCATCGCTGATATCGCTTGAACCTCCCATGCAAATTTATTATGCTTTTGTTTGAGCTCGAGACTGGTTCCTTCAGAGTGGAGAGAATGTGTAGTGTTTTTCTTGTGCTCTCTTCGTTGCACCACCATCAGTTGCGTGATGCAAAATGCTCGCCCCACAGGGCGTTTATCTTATGTACCTGTCCTGTACAGTGGGTCCGTTCGTGTCTCTTTTATGCTCATGTTTATTTGCTCATCGCTGATATCGCTTCAACCTCTCATGCATATTTAATCTCCTTTTGTTTGAGGAGGAGACTGGTTCCTTCAGGGTGGAGAGAATGTGTTGTGTTTTTCTTCTGTTCGCTTCATTGCACCGCCATCAGTTGCATGATGCAAAAAGCTCGCCCCACAGGACGTTTATCTGATGTAACTGGCCTGTACAGTGTGCCCGTTTCTGTCTCTTTTACGCTAAAGTTTGCTCATCGCTGATATTGCTTCAACTTGACAGGCAAATTTAATCTAATTTTGTTTGAGCAGGAAACTGGTTCCTTCAGGGTGGAGAGAATGTGTTGTGTTCTTCTTGTGCTCTCTTCGGTGCACCGCCATCAGCTGCGTGATGCAAAAACTTGCCCCACAAGACGTTTTTCTGGTGTAATTGTCCTGTACAGTGGGCCCGATTGCATGTTCGTGTCTCTTTTATGCTCTTTTTTTGCTCGTCACTGATATCGCTTCAACCTCCCATGCAAATTTTATCTCCTTTTGTTCGAGCAGCGGACAGGTTCCTTCAGAGTGGAGAGAAGGTGTTGTGTTTTTCTTGTCCTCTCTTCGTTGCACCGCCATCAGTAGCGTGATGCAAAAAGCTCGCCCCACAGTAAGTTTATCTGATTAAACTGGCCTGTACAGTGGGCCCGGTTATGTGTTCGTGTCTCTTTTTTGCTTAGGTTTATTTGCTCATCGTTGATTTCGCTTCAACCTCTCATGCATATTTAATCTCCTTTTGTTTGAGCAGGAGACTGGTTCTTTCAGGGTGGAGAGAATGTGTTATGTTTTGTTCTGCTCGCTTCATTGCACCGCCATCAGTTGCGTGATGAAAAAAGCTCGCCCCACAGTACGTTTATTCTATGTAACTGTCCTGTACAGTGGGCCCGTTCGTGTCTCTTTTATGCTAAAGTTTATTTGCTCATCGCTGATATCGTTTCAACCTCGCATGCAAATTTAATCTGCTTTTGTTTGAGCAGAAGACTGGTTCCTTCAGGGTGGAGAGAATGTGTTGTGTTTTTCTTGTGCTCTTATGTTGCACCGCCATCAGTTGCGTGATGGAAAAAGCTTGCCCCACAGGAAGTTTGTCTGGTGTAACTGTCCTGTACAGTGGGCCCGATTGTGTGTTCGTCTCTTTTTTGCTCGAGTTTATTTGCTCATCGCTGATATCGCTTCAACCTTCCATGAAAATTTATTATGCTTTTGTTTGAGCTAGAAACTGGTTCCTTCAGGATGGAGAGAATGTATTGTGTTTTTCTTGAGCTCTCTTTGTTGCACCGCCATCAGTTGCGTTATGCAAAAAGCTCGCCCCACAGTAAGTTTATCTGATTAAACTGTCCTGTATAGTGGGCCCGATTATGTGTTCGTGTCTCTTTTTTGCTTAGGTTTATTTGCTCATCGCTGATTTCGCTTCAACCTCTCATGCATATTTAATCTCCTTTTGTTTGAGCAGGAGACTGGTTCCTTCAGGGTGGAGAGAATGTGTTATGTTTTGTTCTGCTCACTTCATTGCACCGCCATCAGTTGCGTGATGCAAAAAGCTCGCCCCACAGCACGTTTATCGTATGTAACTCTCCTGTGCAGTGGGCCTCTTCGTGTCTCTTTGATGCTAAAGTTTATTTGCTCATCGCTGATATCGTTTCAACCTCGCATGCAAATTTAATCTGCTTTTGTTTGAGCAGGAGACTGGTTCCTTCAGGGTGGAGAGAATGTGTTGTTGTTCTTGTGCTCTCTCTGTTGCACCGCCATCAGTTGTGTGATGCAAAAAGCTCGCCCCACAGTACGTTTATCTGATGTAACTGTCCTGTACAGTGGGCCCGATTGTGTGTTCGTGTCTCTTTTTTGCTCGAGTTTATTTGCTCATCGCTGATTTCGCTTCAACCTCCCATGCCAATTTATTATGCTTTTGTTTGAGCTGTAGACTGGTTTCTTCAGGGTGGAGAGAATGTGTTGTGTTTTTTTTTGTGCTTTCTTCGTTGCACCGCCATCACTTTCGTGATGCAAAAAGCTCGCCCCACAGGACGTTTAACTGATGTAACTGTCCTGTACACTTTTCCCAATTGTATGTTCGTGTCTCTTTTATGCTCAAGTATATTTGCTCATCGCTGATATCGCTTCAACCTCCCATGCAAATTTAATCTCCTTTTGTTTGAGCAGGAGACTGGTTCCTTCAGGGTGGAGAGAATGTATTGTTTTTCTTGAGCTCGCTTTGTTGCACCGCCATCAGTTGTGTGATGCAAAAAGCTCGCCCCACAGGACGTTTATCTGATGTAACTGTTCTGTGCAGTGCGCCCGATTGTATGTCCGTGTCTCTTTTATGCTGAAGTTTATTTGCTCATCGCTGTTATCGCTTCAACCTCCCAAGCAAATTTAATCTCCTTTTGTTTTGAGCAGGAGACTGGTTCCTTCAGGGTGGAGAGAATGTGTTATGTTTTGTTCTGCTCGCTTCATTGCACCGCCATTAGTTGCGTGATGCAAAAAGCTCGCCCCCCAGGACGTTTATCTTATGTAACTGTCCTGTACAGTGGGCCCGTTTGTGTCTCTTTTATGCTAAAGTTTATTTGCTCATCGCTGATATCGCTTCAACCTCCCATGCAAATTTAATCTGCTTTTGTTTGAGCAGAAGACTGGTTCCTTCGGGTTGGAGAGGATGTGTTGTTTTCCTTGTGCTCTCTCTGTTGCACACCATCAGTTGCGTGATGCAAAAAACTCGCCCCACAGGCCGTTTCTCTGATGTAACTGTTCTGTGCAGTAGGCCCGTTCGTGTCTCTTTTATGCTCAAGTTTATTTGCTCATCGCTGATATCGCTTCAACCTCTCATGCATATTTAATGTCCTTTTGTTTGAGCAGGAGACTGGTTCCTTCAGGGTGGAGAGAATGTGTTGTGTTTTTCTTCTGCTCGCTTCATTGCACCGCCATCAGTTGCGTGATGCAAAAAGCTCGCCCCACAGGACGTTTATCTGATGTCACTGTCCTGTACAGTGAGCCCGTTTCTGTCTCTTTTATGCTAAAGTTTGCTCATCGCTGATATCGCTTCAACTTGACAGGCAAATTTATTCTAATTTTGTTTGAGCAGGAGACTGGTTCCTTCAGGGTGGAGAGAATGTGTTGTGTTTTTCTAGTGCTCTCTCCGTTGCACCGCCATCAGTTGCGTGATGCAAAAAGCTCACCCCACAGTACATTTATCTGATGTAACTGTCCTGTACAGTGAGCCCGAATGTGTGTTCGTGTCTCTTTTTTGCTCGAGTTTATTTGTTCATCGCTGATATCGCTTCAACCTCCCATGGAAATTTATTATGCTTTTGTTTGAGCTCGAGACTGGTTCCTTCAGGGTGGAGAGAATGTGTAGTGTTTTTCTTGTGCTCTCTTCGTTGCACCACCATCAGTTTTGTTATGCAAAAAGCTCGCCCCACAGGACGTTTAACTGATGTAACTGTCCTGTACACTGGGCCCGATTGTATGGTCGTGTCTCTTTTATGCTCAAGTATATTTGCTCATCGCTGATATCGCTTCAACCTTCAATGAAAATTTAATCTCCTTTTGTTTGAGCAGGAGACTGGTTCCTTCAGGGTGGAGAGATTGTGTTGTTTTATTCTTGTGCTCTCTTCGTTGCACCGCCATCAGTTGCGTGATGCAAAAAGCTCGCCCCACAGGGCGTTTATCTGATGTACCTGTCCTGTACAGTGGGCCCGTTCGTGTCTCTTTTAAGCTCATGTTTATTTGCTCATCGCTGATATCGCTTCAACCTCTCATGCATATTTAATCTCCTTTTGTTTGAGGAGGAGACCGGTTCCTTCAGGGTGGAGAGATTGTGTTTTGTTTTTCTTCTGCTCGCTTCATTGCACCGCCATCAGTTGCGTGATGCAAAAAGCTCGCCCCACAGGACGTTTATCTGATGTAACTGTCCTGTACAGTGGGCCCGTTTCTGTCTCGTTTATGCTAAAGTTTGCTCATCGCTGATATCGCTTCAACTTGACAGGCAAATTTAATCTAATTTTGTTTGAGCAGGAAACTGGTTCCTTCAGGGTGGAGAGAATGTGTTGTGTTTTTCTTGTGCTCTCTTCGTTGCACCGCCATCAGTTGCGTGATGCAAAAAATTGCCCTACAGGACGTTTTTCTGGTGTATTTGTCCTGTACAGTGGGCCCGATTGTGTGTGTTCGTGTCTCTTTTATGCTCAAGCTTATTTGCTCATCGCTGATATCGCTTCAACCTTCCATGCAAATTTATTATGCTTTTGTTTGAGCTGGAGACTGGTTCCTTCAGGGTGGAGAGAATGTGTTCTGTTTTTCTTGTGCTCTCTTCGTTGCACCGCCATCAGTTTCGTGATGCAAAAAGCTCGCCCCACAGGATGTTTAAGTGATGTAACTGTCCTGTACACTTTGCCCGATTGTATGTTCGTGTCTCTTTTATGCTCAAGTATATTTGCTCATCGCTGATATCGTTTCAACCTCGCATGCAAATTTAATCTGCTTTTGTTTGAGCAGAAGACTGGTTCCTTCAGGGTGGAGAGCATGTGTTGTTTTTCTTGTGCTCTCTCTGTTGCACTGCCATCAGTTGCGTGATTCAAAAAGCTCGCCCCACAGTACGTTTATCTGATGTAACTGTCCTGTACAGTGGGCCCGATTTTGTGTTCGTCTCTCTTTTTTGCTCGAGATTATTTGCTCATCGCTGATTTCGCTTCAACCTCCCATGCAAATTTAATATACTTTTGTTTGAGCTGGAGACTGGTTCCTTCAGGGTGGAGATAATGTGTTGTGTTTTTTTTGTGCTCTCTTCGTTGCACTGCCATCAGTTTCGTGATGCAAAAAGCTCGCCCCACAGGACGTTTAACTGATGTAACTGTCCTGTACACTTTTCCTGATTGTATGTTCGTGTCTCTTTTATGCTCAAGTATATTTTCTCATCGCTGATATCGCTTCAACCTCCCATGCAAATTTAATCTCCTTTTGTTTGAGCAGGAGACTGGTTCCTTCAGGGTGGAGAGAATGTATTGTTTTTCTTGAGCTCGCTTTGTTGCACCGCCATCAGTTGTGTGATGCCAAAAGCTCGCCCCACAGGACGTTTATCTGATGTAACTGTTCTGTGCAGTGGGCCAGTTCGTGTCTCTTTTATGCTAAAGTTTATTTGCTCATCGCTGATATCGTTTCAACCTCCCATGCAAATTTATTATGCTTTTGTTTGAGCTGGAGACTGGTTTCTTCAGGGTGGAGAGAATGTGTTGTGTTTTTTTTGTGCTCTCTTCTTTGTCCTGCCATCAGTTTCGTGATGCAAAAAGCTCGCCCCACAGGACGTTTAACTGATGTAACTGTCCTGTACACTTTTCCCGATTGTATGTTCGTGTCTCATTTATGCTCAAGTATATTTGCTCATCGCTGATATCGCTTCAACCTCCCATGCAAATTTAATCTCCTTTTGTTTGAGCAGGAGACTGGTTCCTTCAGGGTGGAGAGAATGTATTGCTTTTCTTGAGCTCGCTTTGTTGCACCGCCATCAGTTGTGTGATGCCAAAAGCTCGCCCCACAGGACGTTTATCTGATGTAACTTTCTGTGCAATGCGCCCGATTGTATGTTCGTGTCTCTTTTATGCTGAAGTTTATTTGCTCATCGCTGTTGTCGCTTCAAACTCCCAAGCAAATTTAATCTCCTTTTGTTTGAACAGCAGACTGGTTCCTTCAGGGTGGAGAGAATGTGTTGTTTTTTTCTTGTGCTCTCGTCGTTGCACCGCCATCAGTTTGTGATGCAAAAAGCTCACCCCACAGGACGTTTATCTGATGTAACTGTCCTGCACAGTGGGCCCGTTCGTGTCTCTTTTATGCTCAAGTTTATTTGCTCATCGCTGATATCGTTCAACCTCTCATGCATATTTAATCTCCTTTTGTTTGAGCAGGAGACTGGTTCCTTCAGGGTGGAGAGAATGTGTTGTGGATTTCTTGTGCTCTCCTCGTTGCACCGCCATCACTGGCGTGATGCAAAAAGCTCACCCCACAGGACGTTTATTTGATGTAACTGTCCCGTACAGTGGGCCCGTTTGCATGTTCGTGTCTATTTGATGCTCTTTTTTTTGCTTTTCGCTGATATTGCTTCAACCTCCCATGGAAATTTTATCTCCTTTTGTTCGAGCAGCGGACAGGTTCCTTAAGAGTGGAGAGAAGGTGTTGTGTTTTTCTTGTGCTCAATTCGTTGCACCGCTATCAGTTGCGTGATGCAAAAACTCGCCCCACAGTAAGTTTATCTGATGTAACTGTCCTGTACAGTGGGCCCGTTTGTGTCTCTTTTATGCTCAAGTTTATTTGCTCATCGCTGATATCGCTTCAACCTCCCATGCAAATTTAATCTTCTTTTGTTTGACCAGGAGACTGGTTCCTTCAGGGTGGAGAGAATGTGTTGTGATTTTCTTGTGCTCTCTTCGTTGCACCGCCATCACTGGCGTGATGCAAAAAGCTCGTCCCACAGGACGTTTATTTGATGTAACTGTCCAGTACAGTGGGCCCGATTGCATGTTCGTGTCTCTTTTATGCTCTTTTTTTGCTCGTCGCTGATATCGCTTCAACCTCCCATGCAATTTTTATCTCCTTTTTTTCGAGCAGCGGAGAGGTTCCTTCAGAGTGGAGAGAAGGTGTTGTGTTTTTCGTGTGCTCTCTTCGTTGCACAGCCATCAGTTGCGTGATTCAAAAAGATCGCCCCACAGTAAGTTTATCTGATGTAGCTGTCTTGTACAGTGCGCCCGATTGTGTGTTCGTGTCTCTTTTTTGCTTAGGTTTATTTGCTCATCGCTGATTTCGCTTCAACCTATCATGCATATTAATCTCCTTTTGTTTGAGCAGGAGACTGGTTCCTTCAGGGTGGAGAGAATGTGTTATGTTTTGTTCTGCTCGCTTCATTGCACCGCCATCAGTTTCGTGATGCAAAAAGCTCGCCCCCCAGGACGTTTAACTTATGTAACTGTCCTGTACAGTGGGCCCGTTTGTGTCTCTTTTATGCTAAAGTTTATTTGCTCATCGCTGATATCGCTTCAACCTCCCATGCAAATTTAATCTGCTTTTGTTTGAGCAGAAGACTGGTTCCTTCGGGTTGGAGAGAATGTGTTGTTTTCCTTGTGCTCTCTCTGTTGCACACCATCAGTTGCGTGATGCAAAAATCTCGCCCCACAGTACGTTTATCTGATGTAACTGTCCTGTACAGTGGGCCCGATTGTGTCTCTTTTATGCTCATGTTTATTTGCTCATCGCTGATATCGCTTCAACCTCTCATGCATATTTAATCTCCTTTTGTTTGAGCAGGAGACTGGTTTCTTCAGGGTGGAGAGAATGTATTGTGTTTTTCTTGAGCTCTCTTTGTTGCACCGCCATCAGTTGTGTGATGCAAAAAGCTCGCCCCACAGGATGTTTCTCTGATGTAACTGTTCTGTGCAGTAGGCCCGTTCGTGTCTCTTTTATGCTCAAGTTTATTTGCTCATCGCTGATATCGCTTCAACCTCTCATGCATATTTAATCTCCTTTTGTTTGAGGAGGAGACTGGTTCCTTCAGGGTGGAGAGAATGTGTTGTGTTTTTCTTCTGCTCGCTTCATTGCACCGCCATCAGTTGCGGGATGCAAAAAGTTCGCCCCACAGGACGTTTATCTGATGTAACTGTCCTGTACAGTGAGCCCGTTTCTGTCTCTTATATGCTAAAGTTTGCTCATCGCTGATATCGCTTCAACCTCCCATGCAAATTTAATCTAATTTTGTTTGAGCAGGAGACTGGTTCCTTCAGGGTGGAGAGAATGTGTTGTGTTTTTCTTGTGCTCTCTTTGTTGCACCGCCATCAGTTGCGTGATGGAAAAAGCTTGCCCCACAGGAAGTTTGGTGTAACTGTCCTGTGCAGTGGGCCCGATTGTGTGTTCGTCTCTTTTTTGCTCGAGTTTATTTGCTCATCGCTGATATCGCTTCAACCTTCCATGAAAATTTATTATGCTTTTGTTTGAGCTAGAGACTGGTTCCTTCAGGATGGAGAGAATGTGTAGTGTTTTTCTTGTGCTCTCTTGGTTGCACCACCATCCGTTGCGTTATGCAAAAAGCTCGCCCCACAGTAAGTTTATCTGATTAAACTGTCCTGTACAGTGGGCCCGATTATGTGTTCGTGTCTCTTTTTTGCTTAGGTTTATTTGCTCATCGCTGATTTCGCTTCAACCTCTCATGCATATTTAATCTCCTTTTGTTTGAGCAGGAGACTGGTTCCTTCAGGATGGAGAGAATGTGTTATGTTTTGTTCTGCTCACTTCATTGCACCGCCATCAGTTGCGTGATGCAAAAAACTCGCCCCACAGTACGTTTATCTTATGTAACTGTCCTGTGCAGTGGGCCCGTTCGTGTCTCTTTTATGCTAAAGTTTATTTGCTCATCGCTGATATCGTTTCAACCTCGCATGCAAATTTAATCTGCTTTTGTTTGAGCAGGAGACTGGTTCCTTCAGGGTGGAGAGAATGTGTTGTTGTTCTTGTGCTCTCTCTGTTGCACCGCCATCAGTTGTGTGATGCAAAAAGCTCGCCCCACAGTACGTTTATCTGATGTAACTGTCCTGTACAGTGGGCCCGATTGTGTGTTCGTGTCTCTTTTTTGCTCGAGTTTATTTGCTCATCGCTGATTTCGCTTCAACCTCCCATGCAAATTTATTATGCTTTTGATTGAGCTGGAGACTGGTTTCTTCAGGGTGGAGAGAATGTGTTGTGTTTTTTTTGTGCTCTCTTCGTTGCACCGCCATCAGTTTCGTGATGCAAAAAGCTCGCCCCACAGGACGTTTAACTGATGTAACTGTCCTGTACACTTTTCCCAATTGTATGTTCGTGTCTCTTTTATGCTCAAGTATATTTGCTCATCGCTGATATCGCTTCAACCTCCCATGCAAATTTAATCTCCTTTTGTTTGAGCAGGAGACTGGTTCCTTCAGGCTGGCGAGAATGTATTGTTTTTCTTGAGCTCGCTTTGTTGCACCGCCATCAGTTAAGTGATGCAAAAAGCTCGCCCCACAGGACGTTTATCTGATGTAACTGTTCTGTGCAGTGCGCCCGATTGTATGTCCGTGTCTCTTTTATGCTGAAGTTTATTTGCTCATCGCTGTTATCGCTTCAACCTCCCAAGCAAATTTAATCTCCTTTTGTTTGAGCAGGAGACTGGTTCCTTCAGGGTGGAGAGAATGTGTTGTTTTTTGTTGTGCTCTCTTCGTTGCACCGCCATCAGTTGGTGATGCAAAAAGCTCACCCCACAGGACGTTTATTTGATGTAACTGTCCCGTACAGTGGGCCCGATTGCATGTTCGTGTCTTTTTATGCTCTTATATTTTGCTCGTCGCTGATATCGCTTCAACCTCCTATTCAAATTTTATCTCCTTTTGTTCGAGCAGCGGACAGGTTCCTTCAGAGTGGAGAGAAGGTGTTGTGTTTTTCTTGTGCTCTCTTCGTTGCACCGCCATCAGTTGCGTGATTCAAAAAGATCGCCCGACAGTAAGTTTATCTGATGTAGCTGTCTTGTACAGTGCGCCCGATTGTGTGTTCGTGTCTCTTTTTTGCTTAGGTTTATTTGCTCATCGCTGATTTCGCTTCAACCTATCATGAATGTTTAATTTCGTTTTGTTTGAGCAGGAGACTGGTTCCTTCAGGGTGGAGAGAATGTGTTATGTTTTGTTCTGCTCGCTTCATTGCACGGCAATCAGTTGCGTGATGCAAAAAGCTCGTCCCCCAGGATGTTTATCTTATGTAACTGTCCTGTACAGTGGGCCCGTTTGTGTCTCTTTTATGCTAAAGTTTATTTGCTCATCGCTGATATCGCTTCAACCTTCCATGCAAATTTAATCTGCTTTTGTTTGAGCAGAAGACTGGTTCCTTCAGGCTGGAGAGAATGTATTGTTTTTCTTGAGCTCGCTTTGTTGCACCGCCATCAGTTATGTGATGCAAAAAGCTCGCCCCACAGGACGTTTATCTGATGTAACTGTTCTGTGCAGTGCGCCCGATTGTATGTCCGTGTCTCTTTTATGCTGAAGTTTATTTGCTCATCGCTGTTATCGCTTCAACCTCCCAAGCAAATTTAATCTCCTTTTGTTTGAGCAGGAGACTGGTTCCTTCAGGGTGGAGAGAATGTGTTGTTTTTTTGTTGTGCTCTCTTCGTTGCACCGCCATCAGTTGGTGATGCAAAAAGCTCGCCCCACAGGACGTTTATTTGATGTAACTGTCCCGTACAGTGGGCCCGATTGCATGTTCGTGTCTTTTTATGCTCTTATATTTTGCTCGTCGCTGATATCGCTTCAACCTCCTATTCAAATTTTATCTCCTTTTGTTCGAGCAGCGGACAGGTTCCTTCAGAGTGGAGAGAAGGTGTTGTGTTTTTCTTGTGCTCTCTTCGTTGTACCGCCATCAGTTGCGTGATTCAAAAAGATCGCCCGACAGTAAGTTTATCTGATGTAGCTGTCTTGTACAGTGCGCCCGATTGTGTGTTCGTGTCTCTTTTTTGCTTAGGTTTATTTGCTCATCGCTGATTTCGCTTCAACCTATCATGAATGTTTAATTTCGTTTTGTTTGAGCAGGAGACTGGTTCCTTCAGGGTGGAGAGAATGTGTTATGTTTTGTTCTGCTCGCTTCATTGCACGGCAATCAGTTGCGTGATGCAAAAAGCTCGCCCCCCAGGATGTTTATCTTATGTAACTGTCCTGTACAGTGGGCCCGTTTGTGTCTCTTTTATGCTAAAGTTTATTTGCTCATCGCTGATATCGCTTCAACCTTCCATGCAAATTTAATCTGCTTTTGTTTGAGCAGAAGACTGGTTCCTTCGGGGTGGAGAGAATGTGTTGTTTTACTTGTGCTCTCTCTGTTGCACACCATCAGTTGCGTGATGCAAAAATCTCGCCCCACAGTACGTTTATCTGATGTAACTGTCCTGTACAGTGGGCCCGAATGTGTGTTCGTGTCTCATTTTTGCTCGAGTTTATTTGCTCATCGCTGATATCGCTTCAACCTCCCATGCAAATTTAATCTGCTTTTGTTTGAGGAGAAGACTGGTTCCTTCAGGGTGGAGAGAATGTGTTGTGTTTTTCTTGTGCTCTCTTCGTTGCACCGCCATCAGTTTCGTGATGCAAAAAGCTCGCCCCACAGGACGTTTATCTGATGTAACTGTTCTGTGCAGTGGGCCAGTTCGTGTCTATTTTATGCTAAAGTTTATTTGCTCATCGCTGATATCGTTTCAACCTCCCATGCAAATTTATTATGCTTTTGTTTGAGCTGGAGACTGGTTTCTTCAGGGTGGAGAGAATGTGTTGTGTTTTTTTTGTGCTCTCTTCTTTGTCCTGCCATCAGTTTCGTGATGCAAAAAGCTCGCCCCACAGGACGTTTAACTGATGTAACTGTCCTGTACACTTTTCCCGATTGTATGTTCGTGTCTCATTTATGCTCAAGTATATTTGCTCATCGCTGATATCGCTTCAACCTCCCATGCAAATTTAATCTCCTTTTGTTTGAGCAGGAGACTGGTTCCTTCAGGGTGGAGAGAATGTATTGCTTTTCTTGAGCTCGCTTTGTTGCACCGCCATCAGTTGTGTGATGCCAAAAGCTCGCCCCACAGGACGTTTATCTGATGTAACTTTCTGTGCAATGCGCCCGATTGTATGTTCGTGTCTCTTTTATGCTGAAGTTTATTTGCTCATCGCTGTTGTCGCTTCAAACTCCCAAGCAAATTTAATCTCCTTTTGTTTGAACAGCAGACTGGTTCCTTCAGGGTGGAGAGAATGTGTTGTTTTTTTCTTGTGCTCTCGTCGTTGCACCGCCATCAGTTTGTGATGCAAAAAGCTCACCCCACAGGACGTTTACCTGATGTAACTGTCCTGCACAGTGGGCCCGTTCGTGTCTCTTTTATGCTCAAGTTTATTTGCTCATCGCTGATATCGTTCAACCTCTCATGCATATTTAATCTCCTTTTGTTTGAGCAGGAGACTGGTTCCTTCAGGGTGGAGAGAATGTGTTGTGGATTTCTTGTGCTCTCCTCGTTGCACCGCCATCACTGGCGTGATGCAAAAAGCTCACCCCACAGGACGTTTATTTGATGTAACTGTCCCGTACAGTGGGCCCGTTTGCATGTTCGTGTCTATTTGATGCTCTTTTTTTTGCTTTTCGCTGATATTGCTTCAACCTCCCATGGAAATTTTATCTCCTTTTGTTCGAGCAGCGGACAGGTTCCTTAAGAGTGGAGAGAAGGTGTTGTGTTTTTCTTGTGCTCAATTCGTTGCACCGCCATCAGTTGCGTGATGCAAAAACTCGCCCCACAGTAAGTTTATCTGATGTAACTGTCCTGTACAGTGGGCCCGTTTGTGTCTCTTTTATGCTCAAGTTTATTTGCTCATCGCTGATATCGCTTCAACCTCCCATGCAAATTTAATCTTCTTTTGTTTGACCAGGAGACTGGTTCCTTCAGGGTGGAGAGAATGTGTTGTGGTTTTCTTGTGCTCTCTTCGTTGCACCGCCATCACTGGCGTGATGCAAAAAGCTCGTCCCACAGGACGTTTATTTGATGTAACTGTCCAGTACAGTGGGCCCGATTGCATGTTCGTGTCTCTTTTATGCTCTTTTTTTGCTCGTCGCTGATATCGCTTCAACCTCCCATGCAATTTTTATCTCCTTTTTTTCGAGCAGCGGAGAGGTTCCTTCAGAGTGGAGAGAAGGCGTTGTGTTTTTCTTGTGCTCTCTTCGTTGCACAGCCATCAGTTGCGTGATTCAAAAAGATCGCCCCACAGTAAGTTTATCTGATGTAGCTGTCTTGTACAGTGCGCCCGATTGTGTGTTCGTGTCTCTTTTTTGCTTAGGTTTATTTGCTCATCGCTGATTTCGCTTCAACCTATCATGCATATTAATCTCCTTTTGTTTGAGCAGGAGACTGGTTCCTTCAGGGTGGAGAGAATGTGTTATGTTTTGTTCTGCTCGCTTCATTGCACCGCCATCAGTTTCGTGATGCAAAAAGCTCGCCCCCCAGGACGTTTAACTTATGTAACTGTCCTGTACAGTGGGCCCGTTTGTGTCTCTTTTATGCTAAAGTTTATTTGCTCATCGCTGATATCGCTTCAACCTCCCATGCAAATTTAATCTGCTTTTGTTTGAGCAGAAGACTGGTTCCTTCGGGTTGGAGAGAATGTGTTGTTTTCCTTGTGCTCTCTCTGTTGCACACCATCAGTTGCGTGATGCAAAAATCTCGCCCCACAGTACGTTTATCTGATGTAACTGTCCTGTACAGTGGGCCCGATTGTGTCTCTTTTATGCTCATGTTTATTTGCTCATCGCTGATATCGCTTCAACCTCTCATGCATATTTAATCTCCTTTTGTTTGAGCAGGAGACTGGTTTCTTCAGGGTGGAGAGAATGTATTGTGTTTTTCTTGAGCTCTCTTTGTTGCACCGCCATCAGTTGTGTGATGCAAAAAGCTCGCCCCACAGGATGTTTCTCTGATGTAACTGTTCTGTGCAGTAGGCCCGTTCGTGTCTCTTTTATGCTCAAGTTTATTTGCTCATCGCTGATATCGCTTCAACCTCTCATGAATATTTAATCTCCTTTTGTTTGAGGAGGAGACTGGTTCCTTCAGGGTGGAGAGAATGTGTTGTGTTTTTCTTCTGCTCGCTTCATTGCACCGCCATCAGTTGCGGGATGCAAAAAGTTCGCCCCACAGGACGTTTATCTGATGTAACTGTCCTGTACAGTGAGCCCGTTTCTGTCTCTTATATGCTAAAGTTTGCTCATCGCTGATATCGCTTCAACCTCCCATGCAAATTTAATCTAATTTTGTTTGAGCAGGAGACTGGTTCCTTCAGGGTGGAGAGAATGTGTTGTGTTTTTCTTGTGCTCTCTTTGTTGCACCGCCATCAGTTGCGTGATGGAAAAAGCTTGCCCCACAGGAAGTTTGGTGTAACTGTCCTGTGCAGTGGGCCCGATTGTGTGTTCGTCTCTTTTTTGCTCGAGTTTATTTGCTCATCGCTGATATCGCTTCAACCTTCCATGAAAATTTATTATGCTTTTGTTTGAGCTAGAGACTGGTTCCTTCAGGATGGAGAGAATGTGTAGTGTTTTTCTTGTGCTCTCTTCGTTGCACCACCATCCGTTGCGTTATGCAAAAAGCTCGCCCCACAGTAAGTTTATCTGATTAAACTGTCCTGTACAGTGGGCCCGATTATGTGTTCGTGTCTCTTTTTTGCTTAGGTTTATTTGCTCATCGCTGATTTCGCTTCAACCTCTCATGCATATTTATTCTCCTTTTGTTTGAGCAGGAGACTGGTTCCTTCAGGATGGAGAGAATGTGTTATGTTTTGTTCTGCTCACTTCATTGCACCGCCATCAGTTGCGTGATGCAAAAAGCTCGCCCCACAGTACGTTTATCTTATGTAACTGTCCTGTGCAGTGGGCCCGTTCGTGTCTCTTTTATGCTAAAGTTTATTTGCTCATCGCTGATATCGTTTCAACCTCGCATGCAAATTTAATCTGCTTTTGTTTGAGCAGGAGACTGGTTCCTTCAGGGTGGAGAGAATGTGTTGTTGTTCTTGTGCTCTCTCTGTTGCACCGCCATCAGTTGTGTGATGCAAAAAGCTCGCCCCACAGTACGTTTATCTGATGTAACTGTCCTGTACAGTGGGCCCGATTGTGTGTTCGTGTCTCTTTTTTGCTCGAGTTTATTTGCTCATCGCTGATTTCGCTTCAACCTCCCATGCAAATTTATTATGCTCTTGATTGAGCTGGAGACTGGTTTCTTCAGGGTGGAGAGAATGTGTTGTGTTTTTTTTGTGCTCTCTTCGTTGCACCGCCATCAGTTTCGTGATGCAAAAAGCTCGCCCCACAGGACGTTTAACTGATGTAACTGTCCTGTACACTTTTCCCAATTGTATGTTCGTGTCTCTTTTATGCTCAAGTATATTTGCTCATCGCTGATATCGCTTCAACCTCCCATGCAAATTTAATCTCCTTTTGTTTGAGCAGGAGACTGGTTCCTTCAGGCTGGAGAGAATGTATTGTTTTTCTTGAGCTCGCTTTGTTGCACCGCCATCAGTTATGTGATGCAAAAAGCTCGCCCCACAGGACGTTTATCTGATGTAACTGTTCTGCGCAGTGCGCCCGATTGTATGTCCGTGTCTCTTTTATGCTGAAGTTTATTTGCTCATCGCTGTTATCGCTTCAACCTCCCAAGCAAATTTAATCTCCTTTTGTTTGAGCAGGAGACTGGTTCCTTCAGGGTGGAGAGAATGTGTTGTTTTTTTGTTGTGCTCTCTTCGTTGCACCGCCATCAGTTGGTGATGCAAAAAGCTCACCCCACAGGACGTTTATTTGATGTAACTGTCCCGTACAGTGGGCCCGATTGCATGTTCGTGTCTTTTTATGCTCTTATATTTTGCTCGTCGCTGATATCGCTTCAACCTCCCATTCAAATTTTATCTCCTTTTGTTCGAGCAGCGGACAGATTCCTTCAGAGTGGAGAGAAGGTGTTGTGTTTTTCTTGTGCTCTCTTCGTTGCACCGCCATCAGTTGCGTGATTCAAAAAGATCGCCCGACAGTAAGTTTATCTGATGTAGCTGTCTTGTACAGTGCGCCCGATTGTGTGTTCGTGTCTCTTTTTTGCTTAGGTTTATTTGCTCATCGCTGATTTCGCTTCAACCTATCATGAATGTTTAATTTCCTTTTGTTTGAGCAGGAGACTGGTTCCTTCAGGGTGGAGAGAATGTGTTATGTTTTGTTCTGCTCGCTTCATTGCACCGCCATCAGTTGCGTGATGCAAAAAGCTCGCCCCCCAGGATGTTTATCTTATGTACCTGTCCTGTACAGTGGGCCCGTTTGTGTCTCTTTTATGCTAAAGTTTATTTGCTCATCGCTGATATCGCTTCAACCTTCCATGCAAATTTAATCTGCTTTTGTTTGAGCAGAAGACTGGTTCCTTCGGGGTGGAGAGAATGTGTTGTTTTACTTGTGCTCTCTCTGTTGCACACCATCAGTTGCGTGATGCAAAAATCTCGCCCCACAGTACGTTTATCTGATGTAACTGTCCTGTACAGTGGGCCCGAATGTGTGTTCGTGTCTCATTTTTGCTCGAGTTTATTTGCTCATCGCTGATATCGCTTCAACCTCCCATGCAAATTTAATCTGCTTTTGTTTGAGGAGAAGACTGGTTCCTTCAGGGTGGAGAGAATGTGTTGTGTTTTTCTTGTGCTCTCTTCGTTGCACCGCCATCAGTTTCGTGATGCAAAAAGCTCGCCCCACAGGACGTTTAACTGATGTAACTGTCCTGTACACTTTGCCCGATTTTATGTTTGTGTCTCTTTTATGCTCAAGTATATTTGCTCATCGCTGATATCGCTTCAACCTCCCATGCAAATTTAATCTCCTTTTGTTTGAGCAGGATACTGGTTCCTTCAGGGTGGAGAGAATGTGTTATGTTTGGTTCTGCTCGCTTCACTGCACCACCATCAGTTGCGGGATGCAAAAAGCTCGCCCCACAGGACGTTTATCTTATGTAACTGTCCTGTACAGTGGGCCCGTTTGTGTCTCTTTTATGCTAAAGTTTATTTGCTCATCGCTGATATCGCTTTAACCTCCCATGCAAATTTAATCTGCTTTTGTTTCAGCTGAAGACTTGTTCCTTCAGGGTGGAGAGAATGTGTTTTTTTTTCTAGTGCTCTCTCCGTTGCACCGCCATCAGTTATGTGATGCAAAAAGCTCGCCCCACAGGACGTTTATCTGATGTAACTGTTCTGCGCAGTGCGCCCGATTGTATGTCCGTGTCTCTTTTATGCTGAAGTTTATTTGCTCATCGCTGTTATCGCTTCAACCTCCCAAGCAAATTTAATCTCCTTTTGTTTGAGCAGGAGACTGGTTCCTTCAGGGTGGAGAGAATGTGTTGTTTTTTTGTTGTGCTCTCTTCGTTGCACCGCCATCAGTTGGTGATGCAAAAAGCTCACCCCACAGGACGTTTATTTGATGTAACTGTCCCGTACAGTGGGCCCGATTGCATGTTCGTGTCTTTTTATGCTCTTATATTTTGCTCGTCGCTGATATCGCTTCAACCTCCCATTCAAATTTTATCTCCTTTTGTTCGAGCAGCGGACAGATTCCTTCAGAGTGGAGAGAAGGTGTTGTGTTTTTCTTGTGCTCTCTTCGTTGCACCGCCATCAGTTGCGTGATTCAAAAAGATCGCCCGACAGTAAGTTTATCTGATGTAGCTGTCTTGTACAGTGCGCCCGATTGTGTGTTCGTGTCTCTTTTTTGCTTAGGTTTATTTGCTCATCGCTGATTTCGCTTCAACCTATCATGAATGTTTAATTTCCTTTTGTTTGAGCAGGAGACTGGTTCCTTCAGGGTGGAGAGAATGTGTTATGTTTTGTTCTGCTCGCTTCATTGCACCGCCATCAGTTGCGTGATGCAAAAAGCTCGCCCCCCAGGATGTTTATCTTATGTAACTGTCCTGTACAGTGGGCCCGTTTGTGTCTCTTTTATGCTAAAGTTTATTTGCTCATCGCTGATATCGCTTCAACCTTCCATGCAAATTTAATCTGCTTTTGTTTGAGCAGAAGACTGGTTCCTTCGGGGTGGAGAGAATGTGTTGTTTTACTTGTGCTCTCTCTGTTGCACACCATCAGTTGCGTGATGCAAAAATCTCGCCCCACAGTACGTTTATCTGATGTAACTGTCCTGTACAGTGGGCCCGAATGTGTGTTCGTGTCTCATTTTTGCTCGAGTTTATTTGCTCATCGCTGATATCGCTTCAACCTCCCATGCAAATTTAATCTGCTTTTGTTTGAGGAGAAGACTGGTTCCTTCAGGGTGGAGAGAATGTGTTGTGTTTTTCTTGTGCTCTCTTCGTTGCACCGCCATCAGTTTCGTGATGCAAAAAGCTCGCCCCACAGGACGTTTAACTGATGTAACTGTCCTGTACACTTTGCCCGATTTTATGTTTGTGTCTCTTTTATGCTCAAGTATATTTGCTCATCGCTGATATCGCTTCAACCTCCCATGCAAATTTAATCTGCTTTTGTTTGAGCTGAAGACTTGTTCCTTCAGGGTGGAGAGAATGTGTTTTTTTTCTAGTGCTCTCTCCGTTGCACCGCCATCAGTTGCGTGATGCAAAAAGCTCGCCCCACAGTACGTTTATCTGATGTATATGTCTTGTACAGTGGGCCCGAATGTGTGTTCGTGTCTCTTTATTGCTCGAGTTTATTTATTCATCGCTGATATCGCTTGAACCTCCCATGCAAATTTATTATGCTTTTGTTTGAGCTCGAGACTGGTTCCTTCAGGGTGGAGAGAATGTGTAGTGTTTTTCTTGTGCTCTCTTCGTTGCACCACCATCAGTTGCGTGATGTGAAATGCTCGCCCCACAGGGCGTTTATCTTATGTACCTGTCCTGTACAGTGGGTCCGTTCGTGTCTCTTTTATGCTCATGTTTATTTGCTCATCGCTGATATCGCTTCAACCTCTCATGCATATTTAATCTCCTTTTGTTTGAGGAGGAGACTGGTTCCTTCAGGGTGGAGAGAATGTGTTGTGTTTTTCTTCTGTTCGCTTCATTGCACCGCCATCAGTTGCATGATGCAAAAAGCTCGCCCCACAGGACGTTTATCTGATGTAACTGTCCTGTACAGTGGGCCCGTTTCTGTCTCTTTTATGCTAAAGTTTGCTCATCGCTGATATCGCTTCAACTTGACAGGCAAATTTAATCTAATTTTGTTTGAGCAGGAAACTAGTTCCTTCAGGGTGGAGAGAATGTGTTGCGTTTTTCTTGTGCTCTCTTCGGTGCACCGCCATCAGCTGCGTGATGCAAAAACTTGCCCCACAGGACGTTTTTCTGGTGTAATTGTCCTGTACAGTGGACCCGATTGCATGTTCGTGTCTCTTTTATGCTCTTTTTTTTGCTCGTCGCTGATATCGCTTCAACCTCCCATGCAAATTTTATCTCCTTTTGTTCGAGCAGCGGACAGGTTCCTTCAGAGTGGAGAGAAGGTGTTGTGTTTTTCTTGTGCTCTCTTCGTTGCCCGCCATCAGTTGCGTGATGCAAAAAGCTCGCCCCAAGGTAAGTTTATCTGACGTAACTGTCCTGTACAGTGCGCCCGATTGTATGTCCGTGTCTCTTTTATGCTGAAGTTTATTTGCTCATCGCTGTTATGGCTTCAACCTCCCAAGCAAATTTAGTCTCCTTTTGTTTGAGCAGGAGACTGGTTCCTTCAGGTTGGAGAGAATGTGTTATGTTTGGTTCTGCTCGCTTCATTGCACCACCATCAGTTGCGTGATGCAAAAAGCTCGCCCCACAGGATGTTTATCTTATGTAACTGTCCTGTACAGTGGGCCCGTTTGTGTCTCTTTAATGCTAAAGTTTATTTGCTCATCGCTGATATCGCTTTAACCTCCCATGCAAATTTAATCTGCTTTTGTTTGAGCTGAAGACTTGTTCCTTCAGGGTGGAAAGAATGTGTTGTTTTTCTAGTGCTCTCTCTGTTGCACCGCCATCAGTTGCGTGATGCAAAAAGCTCGCCCCACAGTACGTTTATCTGATGTAAATGTCCTGTACAGTGGGCCCGAATGTGTGTTCGTGTCTCTTTTTTGCTCGAGTTTATTTGTTCATCGCTGATATCGCTTCAACCTCCCATGCAAATTTATTATGCTTTTGTTTGAGCTCGAGACTGGTTCCTTCAGGGTGGAGAGAATGTGTAGCGTTTTTCTTGTGCTCTCTTCGTTGCACCACCATCAGTTGCGTGATGCAAAATGCTCGCCCCACCGGGCGTTTATCTGATGTACCTGTCCTGTACAGTGGGTCCGTTCGTGTCTCTTTTATGCTCATGTTTATTTGCTCATCGCTGATATCGCTTCAACCTCTCATGCATATTTAATCTCCTTTTGTTTGAGGAGGAGACTGGTTTCTTCAGGGTGGAGAGAATGTGTTGTGTTTTTCTTCTGCTCGCTTCATTGCACCGCCATCAGTTGCATGATGCAAAAAGCTCGCCCCACAGTACGTTTATCTGATGTAACTGTCCTGTACAGTGGGCCCGTTTCTGTCTCTTTTATGCTAATGTTTGCTCATCGCTGATATCGCTTCAACTTGACAGGCAAATTTAATCTAATTTTGTTTGAGCAGGAAACTGGTTCCTTCAGGGTGGAGAGAATGTGTTGTGTTTTTCGTGTGCTCTCTTCGGTGCACCGCCATCAGCTGCGTGATGCAAAAACTTGCCCCACAAGACGTTTTTCTGGTGTAATTGTCCTGTACAGTGGGCCCGATTGCATGTTCGTGTCTCTTTTATGCTCTTTTTTTGCTCGTCACTGATATCGCTTCAACCTCCCATGCAAATTTTATCTCCTTTTGTTCGAGCAGCGGACAGGTTCCTTCAGAGTGGAGAGAAGGTGTTGTGCTTTTCTTGTGCTCTCTTCGTTGCACCGCCATCAGTTGCGTGATTCAAAAAGATCGCCCCACAGTAAGTTTATCTGATGTAGCTGTCTTGTACAGTGCGCCCGATTGTGTGTTCGTGTCTCTTTTTTGCTTAGGTTTATTTGCTCATCGCTGATTTCGCTTCAACCTATCATGCATGTTTAATTTCCTTTTGTTTGAGCAGGAGACTGGTTCCTTCAGGGTGGAGAGAATGTGTTATGTTTTGTTCTGCTCGCTTCATTGCACCGCCATCAGTTACGTGATGCAAAAAGCTCACCCCCCAGGATGTTTATCTTATGTAACTGTCCTGTACAGTGGGCCCGTTTGTGGCTCTTTTATGCTAAAGTTTATTTGCTCATCGCTGATATCGCTTCAACCTTCCATGCAAATTTAATCTGCTTTTGTTTGAGCAGAAGACTGGTTCCTTCGGGGTGGAGAGAATGTGTTGTTTTACTTGTGCTCTCTCTGTTGCACACCATCAGTTGCGTGATGCAAAAATCTCGCCCCACAGTACGTTTATCTGATGTAACTGTCCTGTACAGTGGGCCCGAATGTGTGTTCGTGTCTCATTTTTGCTCGAGTTTATTTGCTCATCGCTGATATCGCTTCAACCTCCCATGCAAATTTAATCTGCTTTTGTTTGAGGAGAAGACTGGTTCCTTCAGGGTGGAGAGAATGTGTTGTGTTTTTCTTGTGCTCTCTTCGTTGCACCGCCATCAGTTTCGTGATGCAAAAAGCTCGCCCCACAGGACGTTTAACTGATGTAACTGTCCTGTACACTTTGCCCGATTTTATGTTTGTGTCTCTTTTATGCTCAAGTATATTTGCTCATCGCTGATATCGCTTCAACCTCCCATGCAAATTTAATCTCCTTTTGTTTGAGCAGGATACTGGTTCCTTCAGGGTGGAGAGAATGTGTTATGTTTGGTTCTGCTCGCTTCATTGCACCACCATCAGTTGCGTGATGCAAAAAGCTCGCCCCACAGGACGTTTATCTTATGTAACTGTCCTGTACAGTGGGCCCGTTTGTGTCTCTTTTTTGCTAAAGTTTATTTGCTCATCGCTGATATCGCTTTAACCTCCCATGCAAATTTAATCTGCTTTTGTTTGATCTGAAGACTTGTTCCTTCAGGGTGGAAAGAATGTGTTGTTTTTCTAGTGCTCTCTCCGTTGCACCGCCATCAGTTGCGTGATGCAAAAAGCTCGCCCCACAGTACGTTTATCTGATGTATATGTCCTGTACAGTGGGCCCGAATGTGTGTTCCTGTCTCTTTATTGCTCGAGTTTATTTGTTCATCGCTGATATCGCTTGAACCTCCCATGCAAATTTATTATGCTTTTGTTTGAGCTCGAGACTGGTTCCTTCAGGGTGGAGAGAATGTGTAGTGTTTTTCTTGTGCTCTCTTCGTTGCACCACCATCAGTTGCGTGATGCAAAATGCTCGCCCCACAGGGCGTTTATCTGATGTACCTGTCCTGTACAGTGGGTCCGTTCGTGTCTCTTTTATGCTCATGTTTATTTGCTCATCGCTGATATCGCTTCAACTTGACAGGCAAATTTAATCTAATTTTGTTTGAGCAGGAAACTGGTTCCTTCAGGGCGGAGAGAATGTGTTGCGTTTTTCTTGTGCTCTCTTCGGTGCACCGCCATCAGCTGCGTGATGCAAAAACTTGCCCCGCAGGACGTTTTTCTGGTGTAATTGTCCTGTACAGTGGACCCGATTGCATGTTCGTGTCTCTTTTATGCTCTTTTTTTTGCTCGTCGCTGATATCGCTTCAACCTCCCATGCAAATTTTATCTCCTTTTGTTCGAGCAGCGGACAGGTTCCTTCAGAGTGGAGAGAAGGTGTTGTGTTTTTCTTGTGCTCTGTTCGTTGCCTGCCATCAGTTGCGTGATGCAAAAAGCTCGCCCCAAGGTAAGTTTATCTGACGTAACTGTCCTGTACAGTGCGCCCGATTGTATGTCCGTGTCTCTTTTATGCTGAAGTTTATTTGCTCATCGCTGTTATCGCTTCAACCTCCCAAGCAAATTTAGTCTCCTTTTGTTTGAGCAGGAGACTGGTTCCTTCAGGGTGGAGAGAATGTGTTATGTTTGGTTCTGCTCGCTTCATTGCACCACCATCAGTTGCGTGATGCAAAAAGCTCGCCCCACAGGATGTTTATCTTATGTAACTGTCCTCTACAGTGGGCCCGTTTGTGTCTCTTTTATGCTAAAGTTTATTTGCTCATCGCTGATATCGCTTTAACCTCCCATGCAAATTTATTCTGCTTTTGTTTGAGCTGAAGACTTGTTCCTTCAGGGTGGAAAGAATGTGTTGTTTTTCTAGTGCTCTCTCCGTTGCACCGCCATCAGTTGCGTGATGCAAAAAGCTCGCCCCACAGTACGTTTATCTGATGTAAATGTCCTGTACAGTGGGCCCGAATGTGTGTTCGTGTCTCTTTTTTGCTCGAGTTTATTTGTTCATCGCTGATATCGCTTCAACCTCCCATGCAAATTTATTATGCTTTTGTTTGAGCTCGAGACTGGTTCCTTCAGGGTGGAGAGAATGTGTAGTGTTTTTCTTGTGCTCTCTTCGTTGCACCACCATCAGTTGCGTGATGCAAAATGCTCGCCCCACCGGGCGTTTATCTGATGTACTTGTCCTGTACAGTGGGTCCGTTCGTGTCTCTTTTATGCTCATGTTTATTTGCTCATCGCTGATATCGCTTCAACCTCTCATGCATATTTAATCTCCTTTTGTTTGAGGAGGAGAC
Organism: Amblyomma americanum; assembly: GCF_052857255.1. Lineage (NCBI taxonomy): Eukaryota > Metazoa > Arthropoda > Arachnida > Ixodida > Ixodidae > Amblyomma > Amblyomma americanum. The sequence continues at coordinate 1,121,245 of NC_135501.1, forward strand.
TGGTTCCTTCAGGGTGGAGAGAATGTGTTGTGCTTTTCTTCTGCTCGCTTCATTGCACCGCCATCAGTTGCATGATGCAAAAAGCTCGCCCCACAGTACGTTTGTCTGATGTAACTGTCCTGTACAGTGGGCCCGTTTCTGTCTCTTTTATGCTAAACTTTGCTCATCGCTGATATCGCTTCAACTTGACAGGCAAATATAATCTAATTTTGTTTGAGCAGGAAACTGGTTCCTTCAGGGTGGAGAGAATGTGTTATTTTATTCTTGTGCTCTCTTCGTTGCACCGCCATCAGTTGCGTGATGCAAAAGCTCGCCCCACAGGGCGTTTATCTGATGTACCTGTCCTGTACAGTGGGCCCGTTCGTGTCCCTTTTATGCTAAAGTTTGCTCATCGCTGATATCGCTTCAACTTGAGAGGAAAATTTAATCTAATTTTGTTTGAGCAGGAAACTGGTAACTTCAGGGTTGAGAGAATGTGTTTTGTTTTTCTTGTGCTCTCTTCGTTGCACCGCCATCAGTTGCGTATTGCAAAAAATTTGCCCCACAGGACGTTTTTCTGGTGTAATTGTCCTGTACAGAGAGCCTGATTGTGTGTTCGTGTCTCTTTTTTGCTCGAGTTTATTTGTTCATCGCTGATATCGCTTCAACCTCCCATGCAAATTTAATATCCTTTTGTTTGAGCAGGAGACTGGTTCCTTCAGGGTGGAGATAATGTGTTATTTTATTCTTGTGCTCTCTTCGTTGCACCGCCATCAGTTGCGTGATGCAAAAGCTCGCCCCACAGGGCGTTTATCTGATGTACCTGTCCTGTACAGTGGGCCCGTTCGTGTCTCTTTTATGCTAAAGTTTGCTCATCGCTGATATCGCTTCAACTTGAGAGGAAAATTTAATCTAATTTTGTTTGAGCAGGAAACTGGTAACTTAAGGGTGGAGAGAATGTGTTTTGTTTTTCTTGTGCTCTCTTCGTTGCACCACCATCAGTTTTGTTATGCAAAAAGCTCGCCCCACAGGACGTTTATCTGATGTAACTGTCCTGTACAGTGGGCCCGTTTGTAGCTCTTTTATGCTAAAGTTTGTTTGCTCATCGCTGATATCGCTTCAACCTGACATGCAAATTTAATCTAATTTTGTTTGAGCAGGAAACTGGTTCCTTCAGGGTGGAGAGAATGTGTTGCGTTTTTCTTGTGCTCTCTTCGGTGCACCGCCATCAGCTGCGTGATGCAAAAACTTGCCCCGCAGGACGTTTTTCTGGTGTAATTGTCCTGTACAGTGGACCCGATTGCATGTTCGTGTCTCTTTTATGCTCTTTTTTTTGCTCGTCGCTGATATCGCTTCAACCTCCCAAGCAAATTTTATCTCCTTTTGTTCGAGCAGCGGACAGGTTCCTTCAGAGTGGAGAGAAGGTGTTGTGTTTTTCTTGTGCTCTCTTCGTTGCCTGCCATCAGTTGCGTGATGCAAAAAGCTCGCCCCAAGGTAAGTTTATCTGACGTAACTGTCCTGTACAGTGCGCCCGATTGTATGTCCGTGTCTCTTTTATGCTGAAGTTTATTTGCTCATCGCTGTTATCGCTTCAACCTCCCAAGCAAATTTAGTCTCCTTTTGTTTGAGCAGGAGACTGGTTCCTTCAGGGTGGAGAGAATGTGTTATGTTTGGTTCTGCTCGCTTCATTGCACCACCATCAGTTGCGTGATGCAAAAAGCTCGCCCCACAGGATGTTTATCTTATGTAACTGTCCTGTACAGTGGGCTCGTTTGTGTCTTTTTTATGCTAAAGTTTATTTGCTCATCGCTGATATCGCTTTAACCTCCCATGCAAATTTAATCTGCTTTTGTTTGAGCTGAAGACTTGTTCCTTCAGGGTGGAAAGAATGTGTTGTTTTTCTAGTGCTCTCTCCGTTGCACCGCCATCAGTTGCGTGATGCAAAAAGCTCGCCCCACAGTACGTTTATCTGATGTAAATGTCCTGTACAGTGGGCCCGAATGTGTGTTCGTGTCTCTTTTTTGCTCGAGTTTATTTGTTCATCGCTGATATCGCTTCAACCTCCCATGCAAATTTATTATGCTTTTGTTTGAGCTCGAGACTGGTTCCTTCAGGGTGGAGAGAATGTGTAGTGTTTTTCTTGTGCTCTCTTCGTTGCACCACCATCAGTTGCGTGATGCAAAATGCTCGCCCCACCGGGCGTTTATCTGATGTACCTGTCCTGTACAGTGGGTCCGTTCGTGTCTCTTTTATGCTCATGTTTATTTGCTCATCGCTGATATCGCTTCAACCTCTCATGCATATTTAATCTCCTTTTGTTTGAGGAGGAGACTGGTTCCTTCAGGGTGGAGAGAATGTGTTGTGCTTTTCTTCTGCTCGCTTCATTGCACCGCCATCAGTTGCATGATGCAAAAAGCTCGCCCCACAGTACGTTTGTCTGATGTAACTGTCCTGTACAGTGGGCCCGTTTCTGTCTCTTTTATGCTAAAGTTTGCTCATCGCTGATATCGCTTCAACTTGACAGGCAAATTTAATCTAATTTTGTTTGAGCAGGAAACTGGTTCCTTCAGGGTGGAGAGAATGTGTTGTGTTTTTCTTGTGCTCTCTTCGGTGCAGCGCCATCAGCTGCGTGATGCAAAAACTTGCCCCACAAGACGTTTTTCTGGTGTAATTGTCCTGTACAGTGGGCCCGATTGCATGTTCGTGTCTCTTTTATGCTCTTTTTTTGCTCGTCACTGATATCGCTTCAACCTCCCATGCAAATTTTATCTCCTTTTGTTCGAGCAGCGGACAGGTTCCTTCAGAGTGGAGAGAAGGTGTTGTGTTTTTCTTGTGCTCTCTTCGTTGCACCGCCATCAGTTGCGTGATTCAAAAAGATCGCCCGACAGTAAGTTTATCTGATGTAGCTGTCTTGTACAGTGCGCCCGATTGTGTGTTCGTGTCTCTTTTTTGCTTAGGTTTATTTGCTCATCGCTGATTTCGCTTCAACCTATCATGCATGTTTAATTTCCTTTTGCTTGAGCAGGAGACTGGTTCCTTCAGGGTGGAGAGAATGTGTTATGTTTTGTTCTGCTCGCTTCATTGCACAGCCATCAGTTGCGTGATGCAAAAAGCTCACCCCCCAGGATGTTTATCTTATGTAACTGTCCTGTACAGTGAGCCCGTTTGTGGCTCTTTTATGCTAAAGTTTATTTGCTCATCGCTGATATCGCTTCAACCTTCCATGCAAATTTAATCTGCTTTTGTTTGAGCAGAAGACTCTTTCCTTCGGGGTGGAGAGAATGTGTTGTTTTACTTGTGCTCTCTCTGTTGCACACCATCAGTTGCGCGATGCAAAAATCACGCCCCACAGTACGTTTATCTGATGTAACTGTCCTGTACAGTGGGCCCGAATGTGTGTTCGTGTCTCATTTTTGCTCGAGTTTATTTGCTCATCGCTGATATCGCTTCAACCTCCCTTGCAAATTTAATCTGCTTTTGTTTGAGGAGAAGACTGGTTCCTTCAGGGTGGAGAGAATGTGTTGTGTTTTTCTTGTGCTCTCTTCGTTGCACCGCCATCAGTTTCGTGATGCAAAAAGCTCGCCCCACAGGACGTTTAACTGATGTAACTGTCCTGTACACTTTGCCCGATTTTATGTTCGTGTCTCTTTTATGCTCAAGTATATTTTCTCATCGCTGATATCGCTTCAACCTTCGATGCAAATTTATTCTCCTTTTTTGAGCAGGAGACTGGTTCCTTCAGAGTGGAGAGAATGTATTGTTTTTCTTGAGTTCTCTTCGTTGCACCGCCATCAGTTGCGTGATGCAAAAAGCTCACCCCACAGGACGTTTATTTGATGTAACTGTTCTGTACAGTGGGCCCGATTGTATGTCCGTGTCGCTTTTATGCTCAAGTTTATTTGCTCATCGCTGATATCGCTTCAACCTCCCATGCAAATTTATTATCCTTTTGTTTGAGCAGGAGACTGGTTCCTTCAGGGTGGAGATAATGTGTTATTTTATTCTTGTGCTCTCTTCGTTGCACCGCCATCAGTTGCGTGATGCAAAAGCTCGCCCCACAGGGCGTTTATCTGATGTACCTGTCCTGTACAGTGGGCCCGTTCGTGTCTCTTTTATGCTAAAGTTTGCTCATCGCTGATATCGCTTCAACTTGAGAGGAAAATTTAATCTAATTTTGTTTGAGCAGGAAACTGGTAACTTCAGGGTGGAGAGAATGTGTTTTGTTTTTCTTGTGCTCTCTTCGTTGCACCGCCATCAGTTGCGTATTGCAAAAAATTTGCCCCACAGGACGTTTTTCTGGTGTAATTGTCCTGTACAGAGAGCCTGATTGTCTGTTCGTGTCTCTTTTTTGCTCGAGTTTATTTGTTCATCGCTGATATCGCTTCAACCTCCCATGCAAATTTAATATCCTTTTGTTTGAGCAGGAGACTGGTTCCTTCAGGGTGGAGATAATGTGTTATTTTATTCTTGTGCTCTCTTCGTTGCACCGCCATCAGTTGCGTGATGCAAAAGCTCGCCCCACAGGGCGTTTATCTGATGTACCTGTCCTGTACAGTGGGCCCGTTTGTGTCTCTTTTATGCTAAAGTTTGCTCATCGCTGATATCGCTTCAACTTGAGAGGAAAATTTAATCTAATTTTGTTTGAGCAGGAAACTGGTAACTTCAGGGTGGAGAGAATGTGTTTTGTTTTTCTTGTGCTCTCTTCGTTGCACCACCATCAGTTTTGTTATGCAAAAAGCTCGCCCCACAGGACGTTTATCTGATGTAACTGTCCTGTACAGTGGGCCCGTTTGTGGCTCTTTTATGCTAAAGTTTGCTTGCTCATCGCTGATCTCGCTTCAACCTGACATGCAAATTTAATCTAATTTTGTTTGAGCAGGAAACTGGTTCCTTCAGGGTGGAGAGAATGTGTTGCGTTTTTCTTGTGCTCTCTTCGGTGCACCGCCATCAGCTGCGTGATGCAAAAACTTGCCCCGCAGGACGTTTTTCTGGTGTAATTGTCCTGTACAGTGGACCCGATTGCATGTTCGTGTCTCTTTTATGCTCTTTTTTTTGCTCGTCGCTGATATCCCTTCAACCTCCCATGCAAATTTTATCTCCTTTTGTTCGAGCAGCGGACAGGTTCCTTCAGAGTGGAGAGAAGGTGTTGTGTTTTTCTTGTGCTCTCTTCGTTGCCTGCCATCAGTTGCGTGATGCAAAAAGCTCGCCCCAAGGTAAGTTTATCTGACGTAACTGTCCTGTACAGTGCGCCCGATTGTATGTCCGTGTCTCTTTTATGCTGAAGTTTATTTGCTCATCGCTGTTATCGCTTCAACCTCCCAAGCAAATTTAGTCTCCTTTTGTTTGAGCAGGAGACTGGTTCCTTCAGGGTGGAGAGAATGTGTTATGTTTGGTTCTGCTCGCTTCATTGCACCACCATCAGTTGCGTGATGCAAAAAGCTCGCCCCACAGGATGTTTATCTTATGTAACTGTCCTGTACAGTGGGCCCGTTTGTGTCTCTTTTATGCTAAAGTTTATTTGCTCATCGCTGATATCGCTTTAACCTCCCATGCAAATTTAATCTGCTTTTGTTTGAGCTGAAGACTTGTTCCTTCAGGGTGGAAAGAATGTGTTGTTTTTCTATTGCTCTCTCCGTTGCACCGCCATCAGTTGCGTGATGCAAAAAGCTCGCCCCACAGTACGTTTATCTGATGTAAATGTCCTGTACAGTGGGCCCGAATGTGTGTTCGTGTCTCTTTTTTGCTCGAGTTTATTTGTTCATCGCTGATATTGCTTCAACCTCCCATGCAAATTTATTATGCTTTTGTTTGAGCTCGAGACTGGTTCCTTCAGGGTGGAGAGAATGTGTAGTGTTTTTCTTGTGCTCTCTTCGTTGCACCACCATCAGTTGCGTGATGCAAAATGCTCGCCCCACCGGGCGTTTATCTGATGTACCTGTCCTGTACAGTGGGTCCGTTCGTGTCTCTTTTATGCTCATGTTTATTTGCTCATCGCTGATATCGCTTCAACCTCTCATGCATATTTAATCTCCTTTTGTTTGAGGAGGAGACTGGTTCCTTCAGGGTGGAGAGAATGTGTTGTGCTTTTCTTCTGCTCGCTTCATTGCACCGCCATCAGTTGCATGATGCAAAAAGCTCGCCCCACAGTACGTTTGTCTGATGTAACTGTCCTGTACAGTGGGCCCGTTTCTGTCTCTTTTATGCTAAAGTTTGCTCATCGCTGATATCGCTTCAACTTGACAGGCAAATTTAATCTAATTTTGTTTGAGCAGGAAACTGGTTCCTTCAGGGTGGAGAGAATGTGTTGTGTTTTTCTTGTGCTCTCTTCGGTGCACCGCCATCAGCTGCGTGATGCAAAAACTTGCCCCACAAGACGTTTTTCTGGTGTAATTGTCCTGTACAGTGGGCCCGATTGCATGTTCGTGTCTCTTTTATGCTCTTTTTTTGCTCGTCACTGATATCGCTTCAACCTCCCATGCAAATTTTATCTCCTTTTGTTCGAGCAGCGGACAGGTTCCTTCAGAGTGGAGAGAAGGTGTTGTGTTTTTCTTGTGCTCTCTTCGTTGCACCGCCATCAGTTGCGTGATTCAAAAAGATCGCCCGACAGTAAGTTTATCTGATGTAGCTGTCTTGTACAGTGCGCCCGATTGTGTGTTCGTGTCTCTTTTTTGCTTAGGTTTATTTGCTCATCGCTGATTTCGCTTCAACCTATCATGCATGTTTAATTTCCTTTTGTTTGAGCAGGAGACTGGTTCCTTCAGGGTGGAGAGAATGTGTTATGTTTTGTTCTGCTCGCTTCATTGCACCGCCATCAGTTGCGTGATGCAAAAAGCTCACCCCCCAGGATGTTTATCTTATGTAACTGTCCTGTACAGTGGGCCCGTTTGTGGCTCTTTTATGCTAAAGTTTATTTGCTCATCGCTGATATCGCTTCAACCTTCCATGCAAATTTAATCTGCTTTTGTTTGAGCAGAAGACTGGTTCCTTCGGGGTGGAGAGAATGTGTTGTTTTACTTGTGCTCTCTCTGTTGCACACCATCAGTTGCGCGATGCAAAAATCTCGCCCCACAGTACGTTTATCTGATGTAACTGTCCTGTACAGTGGGCCCGAATGTGTGTTCGTGTCTCATTTTTGCTCGAGTTTATTTGCTCATCGCTGATATCGCTTCAACCTCCCTTGCAAATTTAATCTGCTTTTGTTTGAGGAGAAGACTGGTTCTTTCAGGGTGGAGAGAATGTGTTATGTTTTGTTCTGCTCGCTTCATTGCACCGCCATCAGTTGCGTGATGCAAAAAGCCCGCCCCACAGGACGTTTATCTTATGTAACTGTCCTGTACAGTGGGCCCGTTTGTGTCTCTTTTTTGCTAAAGTTTATTTGCTCATCGCTGATATCGCTTTAACCTCCCATGCAAATTTAATCTGCTTTTGTTTGAGCTGAAGACTTGTTCCTTCAGGGTGGAAAGAATGTGTTGTTTTTCTAGTGCTCTCTCCGTTGCACCGCCATCAGTTGCGTGATGCAAGAAGCTCGCCCCACAGTACGTTTATCTGATGTATATGTCCTGTACAGTGGGCCCGAATGTGTGTTCGTGTCTCTTTATTGCTCGAGTTTATTTGGTCATCGCTGATATCGCTTGAACCTCCCATGCAAATTTATTATGCTTTTGTTTGAGCTCGAGACTGGTTCCTTCAGGGTGGAGAGAATGTGTAGTGTTTTTCTTGTGCTCTCTTCGTTGCACCACCATCAGTTACGTGATGCAAAATGCTCGCCCCACCGGGCGTTTATCTGATGTACCTGTCCTGTACAGTGGGTCCGTTCGTGTCTCTTTTATGCTCATGTTTATTTGCTCATCGCTGATATCGCTTCAACCTCTCATGCATATTTATTCTCCTTTTGTTTGAGGAGGAGACTGGTTCCTTCAGGGTGGATAGAATGTGTTGTGTTTTTCTTCTGCTCGCTTCATTGCACCGCCATCAGTTGCATGATGCAAAAAGCTCGCCCCTAAGGACGTTTATCTGATGTAACTGTCCTCTACAGTGGGCCCGTTTCTGTCTCTTTTATGCTAAAGTTTGCTCATCGCTGATATCGCTTCAACTTGACAGGCAAATTTAATCTAATTTTTTTTGAGCAGGAAACTGGTTCCTTCAGGGTGGAGAGAATGTGTTGTGTTTTTCTTGTGCTCTCTTCGGTGCACCGCCATCAGCTGCGTGATGCAAAAACTTGCCCCACAGGACGTTTTTCTGGTGTAATTGTCCTGTACAGTGGGCCCGATTGCATGTTCGTGTCTCTTTTATGCTCTTTTTTTGCTCGTCGCTGATATCGCTTCAACCTCCCATGCAAATTTTATCTCCTTTTGTTCGAGCAGCGGACAGGTTCCTTCAGAGTGGAGAGAAGGTGTTGTGTTTTTCTTGTGCTCTCTTCGTTGCACCGCCATCAGTTGCGTGATGCAAAAAGCTCGCCCCAAGGTAAGTTTATCTGATGTAACTGTCCTGTACAGTGCGCCCGATTGTATGTCCGTGTCTCTTTTATGCTGAAGTTTATTTGCTCATCGCTGTTATCGCTTCAACCTCCCAAGCAAATTTAGTCTCCTTTTGTTTGAGCAGGAGGCTGGTTCCCTCAGGGTGGAGAGAATGTGTTGTTTTTTCTTGTGGTCGCTTCGTTGCATCGCCATCAGTTGCGTGATGCAGAAAGCTCACCCTACAGGACGTTTAACTGACGTAACTGTCCTGTACACTTTGCCCGTTTGTATGTTCGTGTCTCTTTTTGCTGAAGTTTATTTGCTCATCGCTGTTATCGCTTCAACCTCCCAAGCAAATTTAATCTCCTTTTGTTTGAGCAGGAGACTGGTTCCTTCAGGGTGGAGAGAATGTGTTTTTTTTTCTTGTGCTCTCTTCGTTGCACCACCATCAGTTGCGTGATGCAAAAAGCTCACCGCACAGAACATTTATCTTATGTAACTGTCCTGTAGAGTGGGCCCGTTCATGTCTCTTTTATGCTCAAGTTTATTTGCTCATCGCTGATATCGCTTCAACCTCTCTTCCATATTTAATCTCCTTTTGTTTGAGCAGGAGACTGGATCCTTCAGGGTGAAGAGAATGTGTTGTGTTTTTTTCGGCTCGCTTCATTGCACCGCCATCAGTTGCGTGATGCAAAAAGCTCGCCCCACAGGACGTTTATCTAATGTAACTTTCCTGTGCAGTGGGCCCGTTTGTGTCTCTTTTATGCTAAAGTTTGTTTGCTAATCGCTGATATCGCTTCAACCTGACATGTAAATTTAGTCTAATTTTGTTTGACCAGGAGACTGGTTCATTCAGGGTGGCGAGAATGTGCTGTGGTTTTCTTGTGCTCTCTTCGTTGCACCGCCATCACTGGCGTGATGCAACAAGCTCGCCCCACAGGACGTTTACTTGATGTAACTGTCCCGTACAAAGGGCCCGATTGCATGTTCGTGTCTCTTTTATGCCCAAGTATATTTGCTCATCGCTGATATCGCTTCAACCTCCCATGCAAATTTAATCTCCTCTTGTTTGAGCAGGAGACTGGTTCCTTCAGGGTGGAGAGAATGTATTGTGATTTTCTTGAGCTCTCTTTCTTGCACCGCCATCAGTTGTGTGATGAAAAAAGCTCGCCCCACAGGATGTTTATCTGATTTAACTGTTCTGTACAGTGGGCCCGTTCGTGTCTCTTTTATCCTAAAGTTCATTTGCTCATCGCTGATATCGCTTCATTCTCCCATGCAAATTTAATCTCCTTTTCTCTGAGCTGAAGACTTGCTCCTTCAGGGTGGAGAGAATGTGTTGTTTTTCTTGTGCTCTCTCCGTTGCAACGCCATCAGTTGCGTGATGCAAAAAGCTCACCCCACAGTACGTTTATCTGATGTAACTGTCCTGTACAGTGGGCCCTATTGTGTGTTCATGTCTCTTTTTTGCTCGAGTTTATTTGTTCATCGCTGATATCGCTTCAACCTCCCATGCAAATCTATTATGGTTTTGTTTGAGCTCGAGACTGGTTCCTTCAGGGTGGAGAGAATGTGTTGTTTTATTCTTGTGCTCTCTTCGTTGCACCACCATCAGTTTTGTTATGCAAAAAGCTCGCTCCACAGGACGTTTAACTGATGTAACTGTCCTGTACACTGGGCCCGATTGTATGTTCGTGTCTCTTTTATGCTCAAGTATATTATCTCATCGCTGATATCGCTTCAACCTTCGATGCAAATTTAATCTCCTTTTTTGAGCAGGAGACTGGTTCCTTCAGGGTGGAGAGAATGTATTGTTTTTCTTGAGCTCTCTTCGTTGCACCGCCATCAGTTGCGTGATGCAAAAAGCTCACCCCACAGGACGTTTATCTGATGTAACTGTTCTGTGCAGTGGGCCCGATTGTATGTCCGTGTCGCTTTTATGCTCAAGTTTATTTGCTCATCGCTGATATCGCTTCAACCTCCCATGCAAATTTAATATCCTTTTGTTTGAGCAGGAGACTGGTTCCTTCAGGGTGGAGATAATGTGTTGTTTTATTCTTGTGCTCTCTTCGTTGCACCGCCATCAGTTGCGTGATGCAAAAGCTCGCCCCACAGGGCGTTTATCTGATGTACCTGTCCTGTACAGTGGGCCCGTTCGTGTCTCTTTTATGCTAAAGTTTGCTCATCGCTGATATCGCTTCAACTTGAGAGGAAAATTTAATCTAATTTTGTTTGAGCAGGAAACTGGTAACTTCAGGGTGGAGAGAATGTGTTTTGTTTTTCTTGTGCTCTCTTCGTTGCACCGCCATCAGTTGCGTATTGCAAAAAATTTGCCCCACAGGACGTTTTTCTGGTGTAATTGTCCTGTACAGAGAGCCCGATTGTGTGTTCGTGTCTCTTTTTTGCTCGAGTTTATTTGTTCATCGCTGATATCGCTTCAACCTCCCATGCAAATTTATTATGCTTTTGTTTGAGCTCGAGACTGGTTCCTTCAGGGTGAAGAGGATGTGTTTTGTTTTTCTTGTGCTCTCTTCGTTGCACCACCATCAGTTTTGTTATGCAAAAAGCTCGCCCCACAGGACGTTTATCTGATGTAACTGTCCTGTACAGTGGGCCCGTTTGTGGCTCTTTTATGCTAAAGTTTGTTTGCTCATCGCTGATATCGCTTCAACCTGACATGCAAATTTAATCTAATTTTGTTTGAGCAGGAGACTGGTTCCTTCAGGGTGGAGAGAATGTGTTGTGTTTTTCTTGTGCTCTCTTCGTTGCACCGCCATCACTGGCGTGATGCAAAAAGCTCGCCCCACAGGACGTTTATCTGATGTAACTGTTCTGTGCAGTGGGCTCGATTGTATGTCCGTGTCGCTTTTATGCTCAAGTTTATTTGCTCATCGCTGATATCGCTTCAACCTCCCATGCAAATTTAATATCCTTTTGTTTGAGCAGGAGACTGGTTCCTTCAGGGTGGAGAGAATGTGTTGTTTTATTCTTGTGCTCTCTTCGTTGCACCGCCATCAGTTGCGTGATGCAAAAAGCTCGCCCCACAGTAAGTTTATCTGTTTAAACTGTCCTGTACAGTGGGCCCGATTATGTTTTCGTGTCTCTTTTTCGCTTAGGTTTATTTGCTCATCGCTGATGTTGCTTCAACCTCTCATGCATATTTAATCTCCTTTTGTTTGAGCAGGAGACTCGTTCCTTCAGGGTGGAGAGAATGTGTTATGTTTTGTTCTGCTCGCTTCATTGCGCCGCCATCAGTTGCGTGATGCAAAAAGCTCGCCCCACAGTACGTTTATCTGATGTAACTGTCCTGTACAGTGGGCCCGATTGTGTGTTCGTGTCTCTTTTTTGCTCGAGTTTATTTGCTCATCGCTGATATCGCTTCAACCTTCCATGCAAATTTATTATGCTTTTGTTTGAGCTGGAGACTGGTTCCTTCAGGGTGGAAAGAATGTGTTGTGTTTTTCTTGTGCTCTCTTCGTTGCACCGCCATCAGTTTCGTGATGCAAAAAGCTCGCCCCACAGGACGTTTAACTGATGTAACGGTCCTGTACACTTTGCCCGATTGTATGTTCGTGTCTGTTTTATGCTCAAGTATATTTGCTCATCGCTGATTTCGCTTGAACCTCCCATGCAAATTTATTTTGCTTTTGTTTGAGCTGGAGACTGGTTCCTTCAGGGTGGAGAGAATGTGTTGTGTTTTTCTTGTGCTCTCTTCGTTGCACCGCCATCAGTTTCGTGATGCAAAAAGCTCGCCCCACAGGACGTTTAACTGATGTAACTGTCCTGTACACTTTTCCCGATTGTATGTTCGTGTCTCTTTTATGCTCAAGTATATTTGCTCATCGCTGATATCGCTTCAACCTCGCATGCAAATTTATTCTCCTTTTGTTTGAGCAGGAGACTGGTTCCTTCAGGGTGGAGGGAATGTATTGTTTTCCTTCAGCTCTCTTTGTTGCACCGCCATCAGTTGTGTGATGGAAAAAGCTCGCCCCACAGGAAGTTTATCTGATTAAACTGTCCTGTACAGTGGGCCCGATTATGTGTTCGTGTCTCTTTTTTGCTTAGGTTTATTTGCTCATCGCTGATTTCGTTTCAACCTCTCATGCATATTTAATCTCCTTTTGTTTGAGCAGGAGACTGGTTCCTTCAGGGTGGAGAGGATGTGTTATGTTTTGATCTGCTCGCTTCATTGCACCGCCATCAGTTGCGTGATGCAAAAAGCTAGCCCCACAGTACGTTTATCCTATGTAACTGTCCTGTACAGTGGGTCCGTTCGTGTCTCTTTTATGCTAAAGTTTATTTGCTCATAGCTGATATCGTTTCAACCTCGCATGCAAATTTAATCTGCTTTTGTTTGAGCAGAAGACTGGTTCCTTCAGGGTGGAGAGAATGTGTTGTTTTTCTTGTGCTCTCTCTGTTGAACCGCCATCAGTTGCGTGATGCAAAAAGCGCGCCCCACATTACGTTTATCTGATGTAACTGTTCTGCACAGTGGGCCCGATTGTGTGTTCGTGTTTCTTTTTTGCTCGAATTTATTTGCTCATCGCTGATATCGCTTCAACCTTCCATGCAAATTTATTGTGCTTTTGTTTGAGCAGAAGACTGGTTCCTTCAGGGTTGAGAGAATGTGTTGTTTTTCTTGTGCTCTCTCTGTTGAACCGCCATCAGTTGTGTGATGCAAAAAGCTCGCCCCACAGGACGGTGATCCATGGAAAGTGAGAGTAGCGCAAAACGGGACAACGGGACAGAGAAAGACAGACACAACACACACAGCGCCTGTGTTGTGTCTGTCTTTCTCTGTCCCGTTGTCCCGTTTTGCGCTACTCTCACTTTCCATGGATCACCGTTACCGACTCGCCCAAGTTTCTGCCCACAGGACGTTTCTCTGATGTAACTGTTCTGTGCTGTGCGCCCGATTGTATGTCCGTGTCTCTTTTATGCTGAAGTTTATTTGCTCATCGCTGTTATCGCTTCAACCTCCCAAGCAAATTTAATCTCCTTTTGTTTGAGCAGGAGACTGGTTCCTTCAGGGCGGAGAGAATGTGTTTTTTTTTCTTGTGCTCTCTTCGTTGCACCGCCATCAGTTGTGTGATGCAAAAAGCTCACCCCACAGGACGTTTATCTGATTAAACTGTCCTGTACAGTGGGCCCGATTATGTGTTCGTGTCTCTTTTCTGCTTAGGTTTATTTGCTCATCGCTGATTTCGCTTCAACCTCTCATGCATATTTATTCTCCTTTTGTTTGAGCAGGAGACTGGTTCCTTCAGGTTGGAGAGAATGTGTTATGTTTTGTTCTGCTCGCTTCAGTGCACCGCCATCAGTTGCGTGATGCAAAAAGCTCGCCCCACAGTACGTTTATCTTATGTAACTGTCCTGTACAGTGGGCCCGAATGTGTGTTCATGCATCTTTTTTTCTCGAGTTTATTTGCTCAACGCTGATATCGCTTCAACCTTCCATGCAAATTTATTATGCTTTTGTTTGAGCTGGAGACTGGTTCCTTCAGGGTGGAGAGAATGTGTTGTGTTTTTCTTGTGCTCTCTTTGTTGCACCGCCATCAGTTTCGTGATGCAAAAAGCTCGCCCCACAGGACGTTTAACTGATGTAACGGTCCTGTACACTTTGCCCGATTGTATGTTCGTGTCTCTTTTATGCTCAAGTATATTTGCTCATCGCTGATATCGCTTCAACCTCCCATGCAAATTTAATGTCCTTTTGTTTGAGCAGGAGACTGATTCCTTCAGGATGGAGAGAACGTATTGTGTTTTTCTTTAGCTCTCTTCGTTGCACCGCCATCAGTTGTGTGATGCAAAATGCTCGCCCCACAGGACGTTTATCTGATGTAACTGTCCCGTACAGTGGGCCCGATTGCATGTTCGTGTCTTTTTATGCTTTTATATTTTGCTCGTCGCTGATATCGCTTCAACCTCCCATGCAAATTTTATCTCCTTTTGTTCGAGCAGCGGACAGGTTCCTTCAGGGTGGAGAGAATGTGTTATGTTTTGTTCTGCTCGCTTCATTGCACCGCCATCAGTTGCGTGATGGAAAAAGCTCGCCCCACAGTACGTTTATCCTATGTAACTGTCCTGTACAGTGGGCCCGATCGTGTCTCTTTTATGCTAAAGTTTATTTCCTCATCGCTGATATCGTTTCAACCTCGCATGCAAATTTAATCTGCTTTTGTTTGAGCAGAAGACTGGTTCCTTCAGGGTGGTGAGAATGTGTTCTTTTTCTTGTGCTCTCTCTGTTGCACCGCCATCAGTTGCGTGATTCAAAAAGCTCGCCCCACAGTACGTTTATCTGATGTAACTGTCCTGTACAGTGGGCCCGATTGCGTGTTCGTCTCTCTTTTTTGCTCGAGTTTATTTGCTCATCGCTTGTTTCGCTTCAACCTCCCATGCAAATTTATTATGCTTTTGATTGAGCTGGAGACTGGTTCCTTCAGGGCGGAGAGAATGTGTTGTGTTTTTCTTGTGCTCTCTTCGTTGCACCGCCATCAGTTTCGTGATGCAAAAAGCTCGCCCCACAGGTCGTTTAACTGATGTAACTGTCCTGTACACTTTTCCCGATTGTATGTTCGTGTCTCTTTTATGCTCAAGTATATTTGCTCATCGCTGATATCGCTTCAACCTCTCATGCATATTTAATCTCCTTTTGTTTGAGCAGGAGTCTGGTTCCTTCAGGTTGGAGAGAATGTGTTATGTTTTGTTCTGCTCGCTTCATTGCACCGCCATCAGTTGCGTGATGCAAAAAGCTCGCCCCACAGTAAGTTTATCTGATGTAACTGACCTGTACAGCTGGCCCGTTTGTGTCTCTTTTATGCTAAAGTTTATTTGCTCATCGCTGATATCGCTTCAACTTGACAGCCATATTTAATCTAATTTTGTTCGAGCCGGAGACTGCTTCTTTCAGGGTGGAGAGAATGTGTTGTGTTTTTCTTGTGCTCTCTTCGTTGCACCGCCATCAGTTGCGTGATGCAAAAAGCTTGCCCCACAGGACGTTTGTCTGGTGTAATTGTCCTGTACAGTGGGCCCGATTGTGTGTGTTCGTGTCTCTTTTATGCTCAAGTTTATTTGCTCATCGCTGATATCGCTTCAACCTCCGATGCACATTTAATCTCCTTTTGTTTGACCAGGAGACTGGTTCCTTCAGGGTGGAGAGAATGTGTTGTGGTTTTCTTGTGCTCTCTTCGTTGCACCGCCATCACTGACGTGATGCAAAAAGCTCGCCCCACAGGACGTTTATTTGATGTAACTGTCCAGTACAGTGGGCCCGATTGCATGTTCGTGTCTCTTTTATGCTCTTTTTTTGCTCGTCGCTGATATCGCTTCAACCAGCCATGCAAATCTTATCTCCTTTTGTTCGAGCAGCGGACAGGTTCCTTCAGAGTGGAGAGAAGGTGTTGTGTTTTTCTTGTGCTCTCTTCGTTGCACCGCCATCAGTTGCGTGATGCAAAAAGATCGCCCCAGAGTAAGTTTATCTGGTGTAGCTGTCTTGTACAGTGCGCCCGATTGTGTGTTCGTGTCTCTTTTTTGCTTAGGTTTATTTGCTCATCGCTGATTTCGCTTCAACCTATCATGCATATTTATTCTCCTTTTGTTTGAGCAGGAGATTGGTTCCTTCAGGGTGGAGAGAATGTGTTATGTTTTGTTCTGCTCGCTTCATTGCACCGCCATCAGTTGCGTGATGCAAAAAGCTCGCCCCAAAGGACGTTTATCTTATGTAACTGTCCTGTACAGTGGGCCCGTTGGTGTCTCTTTTATGCTAAAGTTTATTTGCTCATCGCTGATATCGCTTCAACCTCCCATGCAAATTTAATCTGCTTTTGTTTGAGCAGAAGACTGGTTAATTAAGGGTGGAGAGAATGTGTTGTGTTTTTCTTGTGCTCTCTTCGTTGCACCGCCATCAGTTTCGTGATGCAAAAAGCTCGCCCCACAGGACGTTTAACTGATGTAACTGTCCTGTACACTTTGTCCGATTTTATGTTTGTGTCTCTTTTATGTTCAAGTATATTTGCTCATCGCTGATATCGCTTCAACCTCCCATGCAAATTTTATCTCCTTTTGTTTGAGCAGGATACTGGTTCCTTCAGGGTGGAGAGAATGTGTTATGTTTTGTTCTGCTCGCTTCATTGCACCGCCATCAGTTGCGTGATGCAAAAAGCTCGCCCTACAGGACGTTTATCTTATGTAACTGTCCTGTACAGTGGGCCCGAATGTGTGTTCGTGTCTCTTTTTGCTCGAGTTTATTTGTTCATCGCTGATATCGCTTCAACCTCCCATGGAAATTTATTATGCTTTTGTTTGAGCTCGAGACTGGTTCCTTCAGGGTGGAGAGAATGTGTAGTGTTTTTCTTGTGCTCTCTTCGTTGCACCACCATCAGTTTTGTTATGCAAAAAGCTCGCCCCACAGGACGTTTAACTGATGTAACTGTCCTGTACACTGGGCCCGATTGTATGTTCGTGTCTCTTTTATGCTCAAGTATATTTATTTGCTCATCGCTGATATCGCTTCAACCTTCAATGAAAATTTAATCTCCTTTTGTTTGAGCAGGAGACTAGTTCCTTCAGGGTGGAGAGAATGTGTTGTTTTATTCTTGTGCTCTCTTCGTTGCACCGCCATCAGTTGCGTGATGCAAAAAGCTCGCCCCACAGGGCGTTTATCTGATGTACCTGTCCTGTACAGTGGGCCCGTTCGTGTCTCTTTTAAGCTCATGTTTATTTGCTCATCGCTGATATCGCTTCAACCTCTCATGCATATTTAATCTCCTTTTGTTTGAGGAGGAGACTGGTTCCTTCAGGGTGGAGAGAATGTGTTGTGTTTTTCTTCTGCTCGCTTCATTGCACCGCCACCAGTTGCGTGATGCAAAAAGCTCGCCCCACAGGACGTTTATCTGATGTAACTGTCCTGTACAGTGGGCCCGTTTCTGTCTCTTTTATGCTAAAGTTTGCTCATCGCTGATATCGCTTCAACTTGACAGGCAAATTTAATGTAATTTTGTTTGAGCAGGAAACTGTTCCTTCAGGGTGGAGAGAATGTGTTGTGTTTTTCTTGTGCTCTCTTCGTTGCACCGCCATCAGTTGCGTGATGCAAAAAATTGCCCCACAGGACGTTTTTCTGGTGTAATTGTCCTGTACAGTGGGCCCGATTGTGTGTGTTCGTGTCTCTTTTATGCTCAAGCTTATTTGCTTATCGCTGATATCGCTTCAACCTTCCATGCAAATTTATTATGCTTTTGTTTGAGCTGGAGACTGGTTCCTTCAGGGTGGAGAGAATGTGTTGTGTTTTTCTTGTGCTCTCTTCGTTGCACCGCCATCAGTTTCGTGATGCAAAAAGCTCGCCCCACAGGATGTTTAAGTGATGTAACTGTCCTGTACACTTTGCCTGATTGTATGTTCGTGTCTCTTTTATGCTCAAGTATATTTGCTCATCGCTGATATCGCTTCAACCTCCCATGCAAATTTAATCTGCTTTTGTTTGAGCAGGAGACTGGTTCCTTCAGGATGGAGGGAATGTATTGTGTTTTTCTTGAGCTCTCTTTGTTGCACCGCCATCAGTTGTGTGATGCAAAAAGCTCGCCCCACAGGACGTTTCTCTGATGTAACTGTTCCGTGCAGTAGGCCCGTTCGTGTCTCTTTTATGCTCAAGTTTATTTGCTCATCGCTGATATCGCTTCAACCTGTCATGCATATTTAATCTCCTTTTGTTTGAGCAGGAGACTGGTTCCTTCAGGGTGGAGAGAATGTGTTGTGTTTTTCTTGTGCTCTCTTCGCTGCACCGCCATCAGTTGCGTGATGCAAAAAGCTCGCCCAACAGGACGTTTATCTGATGTAACTGTCCTGTATAGTGGGCCCGTTTCTGTCTCTTTTATGCTAAAGTTTGCTCATCGCTGATATCGCTTCAACTTGACAGGCAAATTTAATCTAATTTTGTTTGAGCAAGAGACTGGTTCCTTCAGGGTGGAGAGAATATGTTGTGTTTTTTTTGTGCTCTCTTTGTTGCACCGCCATCAGTTGCGTGATGGAAAAAGCTTGCCCCACAGGAAGTTTGTCTGGTGTAACTGTCCTGTACAGTGGGCCCGATTATGTGTTCGTGTCTCTTTTTTGCTTAGGTTTATTTGCTCATCGCTGATTTCGCTTCAACCTCTCATGCATATTTATTCTCGTTTTGTTTGAGCAGGAGACTGGTTCCTTCAGGGTGGAGAGAATGTGTTGTGTTTTGTTCTGCTCACTTCATTGCACCGCCATCAGTTGCGTGATGCAAAAAGCTCGCCCCACAGTACGTTTATCTTATGTAACTGTCCTGTGCAGTGGGCCTGTTCGTGTCTCTTTTATGCTAAAGTTTATTTGCTCATCGCTGATATCGTTTCAACCTCCCATGCAAATTTATTATGCTTTTGTTTGAGCTGGAGACTGGTTTCTTCAGGGTGGAGAGAATGTGTTCTGTTTTTTTTGTGCTCTCTTCGTTGCACCGCCATCAGTTTCGTGATGCAAAAAGCTCGCCCCACAGGACGTTTAACTGATGTAACTGTCCTGTACACTTTTCCCAATTGTATGTTCGTGTCTCTTTTATGCTCAAGTATATTTGCTCATCGCTGATATCGCTTCAACCTCCCATGCAAATTTAATCTCCTTTTGTTTGAGCAGGAGACTGGTTTCTTCAGGGTGGAGAGAATGTATTGTTTTTCTTGAGCTCGCTTTGTTGCACCGCCATCAGTTGTGTGATGCAAAAAGCTCGCCCCACCGGACGTTTATCTGATGTAACTGTTCTGTGCAGTGCGCCCGATTGTATGTCCGTGTCTCTTTTATGCTGAAGTTTATTTGCTCATCGCTGTTATCGCTTCAACCTCCCAAGCAAATTTAATCTCCTTTTGTTTGAGCAGGAGACTGGTTCCTTCAGGGTGGAGAGAATGTGGTGTTTTTTTGTTGTGCTCTCTTCGTTGCACCGCCATCAGTTGGTGATGCAAAAAGCTCACCCACAGGACGTTTATTTGATGTAACTGTCCCGTACAGTGGGCCCGATTGCATGTTCGTGTCTTTTTATGCTCTTATATTTTGCTCGTCGCTGATATCGCTTCAATCTCCCATGCAAATTTTATCTCCTTTTGTTCGAGCAGCGGACAGGTTCCTTCAGAGTGGAGAGAAGGTGTTGTGTTTTGCTTGTCCTCTCTTCGTTGCACCGCCATCAGTAGCGTGATGCAAAAAGCTCGCCCCACAGTAAGTTTATCTTATTTATTTATTTATTTATTTATTTGTGATACCTTCAAGGTACAAGGTACATTTCAGAGGGGAAGGGCAGTTGTTAACAAGAAAAATAAAAAAAGCACAATTCATACAAAACTATAGAACAACGGAGGCAGGATAAAAAGAAGTGAGCAAAATGAACACGGAACAGAATAATAAAATAGTTTAAGAACAATACTAATACGTGGAGAACACAACACTCCAATAAAATATAAAAGCGATCATTATGTAATCAGAGTGGTAAGTATTCTTCTAAATTGAGTTGAATCAGTGATGCTAGTTAATGATGCGGGTAGGGAATCCCATTCTTTAGAAGTTAGCGGAAAATATGATTGCGCACATGTCACTGTGTTACAATGAGGCACTGTGACCTTGTGTTGATGATCACGACAGTGAGAAATGAACGGTGCTGGTTGAATCTATCGAGAGCGAAGTTGAAAATTGGAGTAGAAAATCTTATGGAATAGGCAGATGCGGAAGTGCTTACGGCGGGTAGCTAGGGGCAGGAGGTTTAAAGACTTTTTCATTTGGGTGACGCTAGATGTACGATGGTAACTGCCTAAAATGAATCTAGTTGCACGATTCCGGACAGTTTCCAGAACCTGTGTCAGTGAGACCTGTCCAGGGTCCCATATAGATGAAGCGTATTCCATTTGCGGTCGTACGTAGGTCATGTATAATAATGATTTTAATGAAGATGGAGCAAGTGTAAAATTTCTTCGAAGATAACCAAGCGTTTTGTTTGCTTTAGATGCTATATGTTCTATATGAAGTTTCCAGGACAGGGTGTTAGTTATATGTATGCCAAGATACCGGTACGATCTTACGCTTTCAAGGGGATGACTGTGAAGAAAATAAGGAGGACAAGTAGTATTTGAACGTGAAACTCTCATAGATTTGCATTTTTTTAATATTTAGTTCCATTTTCCAATTATGACACCAGTCTAGTATGTTATTAAGATCGACCTGGAGATAGCGAATATCGGAATCGTTAGTTATTTTACGGTAAATCACGCAGTCGTCGGCAAACAAACAAAACCTAGAGTTAGCAGTAGCAGGCAGATCATTAATATAAATCAGGAACAGTAAAGGGCCAAGGACAGATCCTTGAGGAACCCCAGAACCAACTGGCACGGTAGAAGAATTAGTGTCATTAGCATGCACAAACTGAAGGCGAGAAAAAAGAAACGCGCGAATCCAGTTCAGAACAAAAGGGTCAATATTTAGAATGCTGAGTTTATATAGAAGTAATGAATGGTTAACTTTATTGAATGCCTTAGCGAAGTCGAGAAATATGCAGTCTGTGGAAAACGCGGAGTCTAAGTAGAAGTGCAGATCATTAGTAAAGGAAAGTAATTGAGTTTCACAGGAGAAACCTTTCCGAAAGCCATGCTGAGTCAGAGAAAAGAAGCTATTATCTTCAAGAAAATTAACAAGGTGAGTGAGAATTATATGTTCCATTATTTTGCAGGGTATTGATGTGAGAGAGATGGGTCGATAGTTAGATGGGTTCTGTTTGTCACCGGCTTTATGTACAGGTATGACCTTAGCAGTTTTCCAGCCAGTCCTCGGGTAGTACGCCATCATGGTACGACTGTGAGAATATGCTTTCCAAAATGATAGAGGTATATTCAACAGTATTCCGAAGAAATTTGCTATTAATGCCATCGATTCCGCTAGAAGATGTTTGTTTTAAATTATTAATGATCGGTATAATGCCATGAGAGTCAAACACAATTGGATCCATACAGTAGTAGTTACACGATTGGAGTTTGGGATGGTGGCGATCAACGCATGAGGAAGAAAATGACTGGACAAAAGAGTCATTTAGTGAAGTGGCACAAAGATGGTCCGGAATGGGATTTCCAGTTGCTGAAAGTAATGACACTTTGTCGTTAGTGCTAGGTTTTATTATGCTCCAGAAGCGTTTAGGATTAGACTTTAAGATGTTCGGGAGGGTTACATTAAAAAAAGAAAATTTAGTAGTCTTTAGTGCACGGGAATAGGCTAAGGCAGCTGATTTATATGCAGTCCATCGCTCAGCTTTTAATGAATTCCTAGCAGTTCGAAAAAGTCTTCTCTTTTTGTTAGAAAGGCGGTTTAAATATCGATTATACCATGGAGCTTGGTTATTCGAGTAGACGCGCCGAAGAGGAATATGTCGGTTAATCAATTCAGATACCTTATTTCGGAACATGCACCAGTTAGTTTCCACCGAGCGCTCGAGGTAATTAGGCAAGAATATGTCTAGAAAAGAGCTCAGTTCATCATTAATAGCAAGAAAATTAGCCTTGTTGTAGTCCCTAATATTTTTGGAGCGGTTTGATGAAGGTACGTGTTCATGAGCTAACGTGAAATGTAATACATCGTGGTCGCTCAGGCCAGGCATATGTATTACAGGTGACGTGCAATCTTCTGCAGTCGTTAATACAAGATCTAGAAGAGAGGATGAATTTTGAGTAACACGTGTGGGTGAAGTGACGATTTGTGTCAAGCCAAAGTCTGCGCAGATGGTGATAAATTGGTTAGTTTCTGCGCTCGGTGGGTTAGAAAAAGGGAACGTGTGTGACCAGATAATGTTGGGATAGTTGAAGTCCCCCAAAAGTAGAATTTGTGCGCTGGGATATCGAACAGTGATTTGATTCAGGCTGTCATGCAAGCTATCACAGAATGACATATCGCTAGAAGGGGAGCGATAGCAAACGCCGATGATCACTTTCCTGAAACCTAAATTCACGCAGCACCACACAGATTCAATATCAGAAACAATTGATATGCAGTGACAATCAAACTGCTCGTCAATTGCGAGCAAAACACCACAACCTGTTCTTTGAGTGCGGTCACTGCGGTAGACAACATATTTTTTATCGCAATGAAACAATTCT
This sequence comes from Amblyomma americanum, assembly GCF_052857255.1. NCBI lineage: Eukaryota > Metazoa > Arthropoda > Arachnida > Ixodida > Ixodidae > Amblyomma > Amblyomma americanum. Next base: position 1,143,806 of record NC_135501.1, read on the forward strand.
GAATTAGATATTTTGCTGCTGAGCCACGTTTCAGTTAATACAATAACATTTGCTTTGAGGTCGTTAATCAAGGTGCATAATTCATCCTTCTTACGAAAAATACTTCGAATGTTAGTATAACAAACACAAAATTCTGATTTCGATGATGTGGCATCTCTTCCCCTCGCGCATTCCTATTTCTTATCCTTATCGGGGAGTAGTTGGCGTCCAGAACGAAGAAATCTAGGTGATGCAGAAGCATTCATCGGTGCAGTATTCGAGGATGCGATTTCAAAAACAATGTCATCTACTTCATTATAACTGTAACATTTTCCATTGACATGCCGTTTCTTATACCCAAGTTTATATGGTTTATGCAGGCTTTTACCGTATTCTCTTAGCTTTTTTTGAATGTTCCGTGTGGCAACGCATAAGTCCTCACTGAGAGCAAAGCCAGTGTCTTTTAACATGGAACATTTTGCGAAAACTGATTCTCTGTGCTTATAGGTAGCAAATTTGACAATAACCGGCCTTGTTTTTCATTCTACAAACCGACCGATCCTGTGCGCACGTAAAATGCTTTCACTTGTTAAGCTGAGGTTTAGTTTATCGGCAATGACGCCTAAAACTTTCTCTTCAGAATCAGCATACGCTTCACTTTCATCGTCTTTTATTCCGTAAAAAAGCAGATCGTCGCGTCGAGAACGGTCCTCTGCGTCGTCTAATCGGTGGCGCATTGCGCAGGCTTCCAGTTCAAGACGGTTAACTTTATCGCATAGCTCATTAAAATCGGCCTGCCAATGCTGAAGCATTGAAGTCTGGCCTTCAACAACGTCTAACCGGGTCTTTATGTCGGAAATAGCTTGAAAAGCGATTCTTTGCTGGTCTTTCAGTTCAGTCACCGCCTCGGCTACCGATTTTTGCACAGTTTCCATCCTGATTGAGCGCTCGCTTAAATCTTTGAGTGTATTAAGAATTTCCGCAAGAGTCTGTTTGTCAGGACCCGGATTGCACTCTACGTCCCCACACAAAAGCAATAAAAGTGAACAGAAAGGCTCGAACAAGGCTCCAGGGCATGGAAGCACGACTATAAAGGCATCATCTGACTTAAAGCAGTGGTAAGGTAGTTTGAACTGGTAACTGACCTGCATGACGAAGAATAGCGCGCGTGAGCCTCCCATTCTTTCGGTGCTTCCATGCCCTATGAGCGGCGGCTGCGCAGCACATGCTTTTATATGGTGCACAGTGGGGACTGTCGATGATCCTGCGGCTGCGATAGACTGTGGCAGGACGTGATGAGGCAGGAAATGTTGAAGCTGTTCATGTCGGCAAGTTGTCAACCAGTCGCATCCTGGTGGAGCGGCAATACTGGATGCCCCTGAAGCAGAGGCGTTGATGGCGAGTGCGCTCAAAGGATGCACTTGGCCATGGTCCACCCAGGCGGCAGCCGGAAAGAAGAGCAACTGCATGACGAAGAAGAGCGCGCGTGAGCCTCCCATTCTTTCGGTGCTTCCATGCCCTATGAGCGGCGGCTGCGCAGCACATGCTTTTATATGGTGCACAGTGGGGACTGTCGATGATCCTGCGGCTGCGATAGACTGTGGCAGGACGTGATGAGGCAGGAAATGTTGAAGCTGTTCATGTCGGCAAGTTGTCAACCAGTCGCATCCTTGTGGAGCGGCAATACTGGATGCCCCTGAAGCAGACGCGTTGATGGCGAGCGCGCTCAAAGGATGCACTTGGCCATGGTCCACCCAGGCGGCAGCCGGAAAGAAGAGCAACTGCATGACGAAGAAGAGCGCGCGTGAGCCTCCCATTCTTTCTATGCTTCCATGCCACTGGCCTGTACAGTGGGCCCGATTATGTGTTCGTGTCTCTTTTTTGCTTAGGTTTATTGGCTGATCGCTGATTTCGCTTCAACCTCTCATGCATATTTAATCTCCTTTTGTTTGAGCAGGAGACTGGTTCCTTCAGGGTGGAGAGAATGTGTTATGTTTTGTTCTGCTCGCTTCATTTCACCGCCATCAGTTGCGTGATGCAAAAAGCTCGCCCCCCAGGACGTTTATCTTATGTAACTGTCCTGTACAGTGGGCCCGTTTGTGTCTCTTTTATGCTAAAGTTTATTTGCTCATCGCTGATATCGCTTCAACCTCCCATGCAAATTTTATCTCCTTTTGTTCGAGCAGCGGACAGGTTCCTTCAGAGAGGAGAGAAGGTGTTGTGTTTTTCTTGTGCTCTCTTCGTTGCACCGCCATCAGTTGCGTGATTCAAAAAGATCGCCCCACAGTAAGTTTATCTGATGTAGCTGTCTTGTACAGTGCGCCCGATTGTGTGTTCGTGTCTCTTTTTTGCTTAGGTTTATTTGCTCATCGCTGATTTCGCTTCAACCTATCATGCATCTTTAATCTCCTTTTGTTTGAGCAGGAGACTGGTTCCTTCAGGGTGGAGAGAATGTGTTATGTTTTGTTCTGCTCGCTTCATTGCACCGCCATCAGTTGCGTGATGCAAAAAGCTCGCCCCCCAGGACGTTTATCTTATGTAACTGTCCTGTACAGTGGGCCCGTTTGTGTCTCTTTTATGCTAAAGTTTATTTGCTCATCGCTGATATCGCTTCAACCTCCCATGCAAATTTATTCTGCTTTTGTTTGAGCAGAAGACTGGTTCCTTCGGGTTGGAGAGAATGTGTTGTTTTCCTTATGCTCTCTCTGTTGCACACCATCAGTTGCGTGATGCAAAAATCTCGCCCCACAGTACGTTTATCTGATGTAACTGTCCTGTACAGTGGGCCCGATTGTGTGTTCGTGTCTCATTTTTGCTCGAGTTTATTTGCTCATCGCTGATATCGCTTCAACCTCCCATGCAAATTTAATCTGCTTTTCTTTGAGGAGAAGACTGGTTCCTTCAGGATGGAGAGAATGTGTTGTGTTTTTCTTGTCCTCTCTTCGTTGCACCGCCATCAGTTTCGTGATGCAAAAAGCTCGCCCCACAGGACGTTTAACTGATGTGACAGTCCTGTACACTTTGCCCGATTTTATGTTTGTGTCTCTTTTATGCTCAAGTATATGTGCTCATCGCTGATATCGCTTCAACCTCTCATGCAAATTTAATCTCCTTTTGTTTGAGCAGGATACTGGTTCCTTCAGGGTGGAGAGAATGAGTTATGTTTGGTTCTGCTCGCTTCATTGCACCACCATCAGTTGCGTGATGCAAAAAGCTCGCCCCACAGGACGTTTATCTTATGTAACTGTCCTGTACAGTGGGCCCGTTTGTGTCTCTTTTATGCTAAAGTTTATTTGCTCATCGCTGATATCGCTTTAAACTCCCATGCAAATTTAATCTGCTTTTGTTTGAGCTGAAGACTTGTTCCCTCAGGGTGGAGAGAATGTGTCGTTTTTCTAGTGCTCTCTCCGTTGCACCGCCATCAGTTGCGTGATGCAAAAAGCTCGCCCCACAGTACGTTTATCTGATGTAAATGTCCTGTACAGTGGGCCCGAATGTGTGTTCGTGTCTCTTTTTTGCTCGAGTTTATTTGTTCATCGCTGATATCGCTTCAACCTCCCATGCAAATTTATTATGCTTTTGTTTGAGCTCGAGACTGGTTCCTTCAGGGTGGAGAGAATGTGTAGTGTTTTTCTTGTGCTCTCTTCGTTGCACCACCATCAGTTGCGTGATGCAAAATGCTCGCCCCACAGGGCGTTTATCTGATGTACCTGTCCTGTACAGTGGGTCCGTTCGTGTCTCTTTTATGCTCATGTTTATTTGCTCATCGCTGATATCGCTTCAACCTCTCATGCATATTTATTCTCCTTTTGTTTGAGGAGGAGACTGGTTCCTTCAGGGTGGAGAGAATGTGTTGTGTTTTTCTTCTGCTCGCTTCATTGCACCGCCATCAGTTGCATGATGCAAAAAGCTCGCCCCACAGGACGTTTATCTGATGTAACTGTCCTGTACAGTGGGCCCGTTTCTGTCTCTTTTATGCTAAAGTTTACTCATCGCTGATATCGCTTCAACTTGACAGGCAAATTTAATCTAATTTTGTTTGAGCAGGAGACTGGTTCCTTCAGGGTGGAGAGAATGTGTTGTTTTTCTTGTGCTCTCTTTGTTGCACCGCCATCAGTTGCGTGATGGAAAAAGCTTGCCCCACAGGAAGTTTGTCTGGTGTAACTGTCCTGTACAGTGGGCCCGATTGTGTGTGTTCGTGTCTCATTTATGCTCAAGTTTATTTGCTCATTGCTGATATCGCTTCAACCTCCCATGCAAATTTAATCTCCTTTTGTTTGACCAGGAGACTGATTCCTTCAGGGTGGAGAGAATGTGTTGTGGTTTTCTTGTGCTCTCTTCGTTGCACCGCCATAACTGGCGTGATGCAAAAAGCTCGCCCCACAGGACGTTTATTTGATGTAACTGTCCAGTACAGTGGGCCCGATTGCATGTTCGTGTCTCTTTTATCCTCTTTTTTTGCTCGTCGCTGATATCGCTTCAACCTCCCATGCAAATTTTATCTCCTTTTGTTCGAGCAGCGGACAGGTTCCTTCAGAGTGGAGAGAAGGTGTTGTGTTTTTCTTGTGCTCTCTTCGTTGCACCGCCACCAGTTGCGTGATTCAAAAAGATCGCCCCACAGTAAGTTTATCTGACGTAGCTGTCTTGTACAGTGCGCCCGATTGTGTGTTCGTGTCTCTTTTTTGCTTAGGTTTATTTGCTCATCGCTGATTTCGCTTCAACCTATCATGCATATTTAATCTCCTTTTGTTTGAGCAGGAGACTGGTTCCTTCAGGGTGGAGAGAATGTGTTATGTTTTGTTCTGCTCGCTTCATTGCACCGCCATCAGTTGCGTGATGCAAAAAGCTCGCCCCCCAGGACGTTTATCTTATGTAACTGTCCTGTACAGTGGGCCCGTTTGTGTCTCTTTTATGCTAAAGATTATTTGCTCATCGCTGATATCGCTTCAACCTCCCATGCAAATTTATTCTGCTTTTGTTTGAGCAGAAGACTGGTTCCTTCGGGTTGGAGAGAATGTGTTGTTTTCCTTATGCTCTCTCTGTTGCACACCATCAGTTGCGTGATGCAAAAAACTCGCCCCACAGTACGTTTATCTGATGTAACTGTCCTGTACAGTGGGCCCGATTTTGTGTTCGTGTCTCATTTTTGCTCGAGTTTATTTGCTCATCGCTGATATCGCTTCAACTTCCCATGCAAATTTAATCTGCTTTTGTTTGAGGAGAAGACTGGTTCCTTCAGGGTGGAGAGAATGAGTTATGTTTGGTTCTGCTCGCTTCATTGCACCACCATCAGTTGCGTGATGCAAAAAGCTCGCCCCACAGGACGTTTATCTTATGTAACTGTCCTGTACAGTGGGTCCGTTTGTGTCTCTTTTATGCTAAAGTTTATTTGCTCATCGGTGATATCGCTTTAACCTCCCATGCAAATTTAATCTGCTTTTGTTTGAGCTGAAGTCTTGTTCCTTCAGGGTGGAGAGAATGTGTTGTTTTTCTAGTGCTCTCTCCGTTGCACCGCCATCAGTTGCGTGATGCAAAAAGCTCGCCCCACAGTACGTTTATCTGATGTAAATGTCCTGTACAGTGGGCCCGAATGTGTGTTCGTGTCTCTTTTTTGCTCGAGTTTATTTGTTCATCGCTGATATCGCTTCCACCTCCCATGCAAAATTATTATGCTTTTGTTTGAGCTCGAGACTGGTTCCTTTAGGGGAGAAAAAATGTGTAGTGTTTTTCTTGTGCTCTTTTCGTTGCACCACCATCAGTTGCGTGATGCAAAATGCTCGCCCCACAGGGCGTTTATCTGATGTACCTGTCCTGTACAGTGGGTCCGTTCGTGTCTCTTTTATGCTCATGTTTATTTGCTCATCGCTGATATCGCTTCAACTTGACAGGCAAATTTAATCTAATTTTGTTTGAGCAGGAAACTGGTTCCTTCAGGGTGGAGAGAATGTGTTGTGCTTTTCTTGTGCTCTCTTCGGTGCACCGCCATCAGCTGCGTGATGCAAAATCTTGCCCCACAGGACGTTTTTCTGGTGTAATTGTCCTGTACAGTGAGCCCGATGGCATGTTCGTGTTTCTTTTATGCTCTTTTTTTGCTCGTCGCTGATATCGCTTCAACCTCCCATGCAAATTTTATCTCCTTTTGTTCGAGCAGCGGACAGGTTCCTTCAGAGTGGAGAGAAGGTGTTGTGTTTTTCTTGTGCTCTCTTCGTTGCACCGCCATCAGTTGTGTTATGCAAAAAGCTCGCCCCCACAGGACGTTTAACTGATGTAACTGTCCTGTACACTTTGCCCGATTGTATGTTCGTGTCTCTTTTATGCAAAAGTTTATTTGCTCATCGCTGTTATCGCTTCAACCTCCCAAGCAAATTTAATCTCCTTTTGTTTGAGCAGGAGACTGGTTTCTTCAGGGTGGAGAGAATGTGTTTTTTTTCTTGTGCTCTCTCCGTTGCACCACCATCAGTTGCGTGATGCAAAAAGCTCACCGCACAGGACATTTATCTTATGTAACTGTCCTGTACAGTGGGCCCGTTCGTGTCTCCTTTATGCTCAAGTTTATTTGCTCATCGCTGATATCGCTTCAACCTCTCTTGCATATTTAATCTCCTTTTGTTTGAGCAGGAGACTGGTTCCTTCAGGGTGGAGTGAATGTGTTGTGTTTTTCTTCGGCTCGGTTCATTGCACCGCCATCAGATGCGTGATGCAAAAAGCTCGCCCCACAGGACGTTTATCTTATGTAACTGTCCTGTGCAGTGGGCCCTTTGTGTCTCTTTTATGCTAAAGTTTGTTTGCTAATCGCTGATATCGCTTCAACCTGACATGTAAATTTATTCTAATTTTGTTTGAGCAGGAGACTGGTTCATTCAGGGTGGAGAGAATGTGTTGTGTTTTCCTTGTGCTCTCTTCGTTGCACCGCCATCAGTTGCATGATGCAAAAAGCTCGCCCAACAGGACGTTTATCTGATGTAACTGTCCTGTACAGTGGGCCCGATTGTATGTTCGTGTCTCTTTTATGCTCAAGTTTATTTGCTCATCGCTGATATCGCTTCAACCTCCCATGCAAATTTAATCTCCTCTTGTTTGAGCAGGAGACTGGTTCCTTCAGGGTGGAGAGAATGTATTGTGATTTTCTTGAGCTCTCCTTGTTGCACCGCCATCAGTTGTGTGATGAAAAAAGCTCGCCCAACAGGACGTTTATCTGATTTAACTGTTCTGTACAGTGGGCCCGTTCGTGTCTCTTTTATGCTAAAGTTTATTTGCTCATCGCTGATATCGCTTCATCCTCCCATGCAAATTTAATCTCCTTTTCTCTGAGCTGAAGACTTGCTCCTTCAGGGTGGAGAGAATGTGTTGTTTTTCTTGTGCTCTCTTCGTTGCACCGCCATCAGTTGCGTGATGCAAAAAGCTCGCCCCACAGTACGTTTATCTGATGTAACTGTCCTGTACAGTGGGCCCTATTGTGTGTTCATGTCTCTTTTTTGCTCGAGATTATTTGTTCATCGCTGATATCGCTTCAACCTCCCATGCAAATCTATTCTGCTTTTGTTTGAGCTGGAGACTGGTTCCTTCAGGGTGGAGAGAATGTGTTGTGTTTTTCTTGTGCTCTCTTCGTTGCACCGCCATCAGTTTCGTGATGCAAAAAGCTCCCCCCACAGGACGTTTAATTGATGTATCGGTCCTGTACACTTTGCCCGATGTAAGTTCATGTCTCTTTTATGCTCAAGTATATTTGCTCATCGCTGATATCGCTTCAACCTCCGATGCAAATTTAATCTCCTTTTGTTTGAGCAGGAGACTGGTTCCTTCAGGATGGAGAGAATGTATTGTGTTTTTCTTGAGCTCTCTTTGTTTCACCGCCATCAGTTGTGTGATGCAAAAAGCTCGCCCCACAGGACGTTTATCTGATGTAACTGTTCTGTGCAGTGCGCCCAATTGTATGTCCGTGTCTCTTTTATGCTGAAGTTTATTTGCTCATCCCTGTTATCGCTTCAACCTCCCAAGCAAATTTTATCTCCTTTTGTTCGAGCAGGGGACAGGTTCCTTCAGAGTGGAGAGAAGGTGTTGCGTTTTTCTTGTGCTCTCTTCGTTGCACCGCCATCAGTTGCGTGATGCAAAAAGCTCGCCCCACAGGACGTTTATTTGATGTAACTGTCCCGTACAGTGGGCCCGATTGCATGTTCGTGTCTTTTAATGCTCTTATATTTTGCTCGTCGCTGATATCGCTTCAACCTCTAATGCAAATTTTATCTCCTTTTGTTCGAGCAGCGGACAGGTTGCTTCAGAGTGGAGAGAAGGTGTGTTTTTCTTGTGCTCTTTTCGTTGCACCGCCATCAGTTTCGTGATGCAAAAAGCTCGCCCCACAGTAAGTTTATCTGATTAAGCTGTCCTGTACAGTGGGCCCGATTATGTGTTCGTTTCTCTTTTTTGCTTAGGTTTATTTGCTCATCGCTGATTTCGCTTCAACCTCTCATGCATATTTAATCTCCTTTTGTTTGAGCAGGAGACTGGTTCCTTCAGGGTGGAGAGAATGTGTTATGTTTTGTTCTGCTCGCTTCATTGCACCGCCATCAGTTGCGTGATGCAAAAAGGTCGCCCCACTGTACGTTTATCTTATGTAACTCTCCTGTACAGTGGACCCGTTCGTGTCTCTTTTATGCTAAAGTTTATTTGCTCATCGCTGATATCGTTTCAACCTCGCATGCAAATTGAATCTGCTTTTGTTTGACCAGAAGACTAGTTCCTTCAGGGTGGAGAGAATGCTTTGTTTTTCTTGTGCTCTCTTTGTTGCACCGCCATCAGTTGCGTGATGCAAAAAGCTCGCCCCACAGTACATTTATCTGATGTAACTGTCCTGTACAGTGGGCCCGATTGTGTGTTCGTGTCTCTTTTTTGCTCGAGTTTATTTGCTCATCGCTGATTTCGCTTCAACCTCCCATGCAAATTTAATCTCCTTTTGTTTGAGCAGGAGACTGGTTCCTTCAGGGTGGAGAGAATGTGTTTTTTTTCTTGTGCTCTCTTCGTTGCACCGCCATCAGTTGGTGATGCAAAAAGCTCACCCCACAGGACGTTTATTTGATGTAACGGTCCCGTTCGGTGGGCCCGATTGCATGTTCGTGTCTTTTTATGCTCTTACATTTTTCTCGCCGCTGATATCGCTTCAACCTCCCATGCAAATTTTAACTCCTTTTGTTCGAGCAGCGGACAGGTTCCTTAAGATTGGAAAGAAGGTGTTGTGTTTTTCTTGTGCTCTCTTCGTTGAACCGCCATCAGTTGTGTGATGCAAAATGATCGCCCCACAGTAAGTTTATCTGATGTTACTGTCTTGTACAGTGGGCCCGATTGTGTGTTCGTGTCTCTTTTTTGCTTAGGTTTATTTGCTCATCGCTGATATCGCTTCAACCTCCCATGCAAATTTATTCTCCTCTTGTTTGAGCAGGAGACTGGTTCCTTCAGGGTGGAGAGAATGTTTTGTGATTTTCTTGAGCTCTCTTTGTTGCACCGCCATCAGTTGTGTGATGAAAAAAGCTCGCCCCACAGGACGTTTATCTGATTTAACTGTTCTGTACAGTGGGCCCGTTCGTGTCTCTTTTATGCTAAAGTTTATTTGCTCATCGCTGATATCGCTTCATCCTCCCATGCAAATTTAATCTCCTTTTCTCTGAGCTGAAGATTTGCTCCTTCAGGGTGGAGAGAATGTGTTGTTTTTTTTGTGCTCTCTCCGTTGTACCGCCATCAGTTGCGTGATGCAAAAAGCTCGCCCCACAGTACGTTTATCTGATGTAACTGTCCTGTACAGTGGGCCCTATTGTGTGTTCATGTCTCTTTTTTGGTCGAGTTTATTTGTTCATCGCTGATATCGCTTCAACCTCCCATGCAAATCTATTATGCTTTTGTTTGAGCTCGAGACTGGTTAATTCAGGGTGGAGAGAATGTGTTGTGTTTTTCTTGTGCTCTCTTCGTTGCACCACCATCAGTTTGGTTATGCAAAGAGCACGCCCCACAGGACGTTGAACTGATGTAACTGTCCTGTACACTGGGCCCGATTGTATGTTCGTGTCTCTTTTATGCTCAAGTATATTTTCTCATCGCTGATATCGCTTCAACCTTCAATGCAAATTTAATCTCCTCTTCTTGAGCAGGAAACTGGTTCCTTCAGGGTGAAGAGAATGTGTTGTTTTTCTTGTGCTCTCTTCGTTGCACCGCCATCAGTTGCGTGATGCAAAAAGCTCGCCCCACAGTACGTTTATCTGATGTAACTGTTCTGTACAGTGGGCCCTATTGTGTGTTCATGTCTCTTTTTTGCTCGAGATTATTTGTTCATCGCTGATATCGCTTCAACCTCCCATGCAAATCTATTCTGCTTTTGTTTGAGCTGGAGACTGGTTCCTTCAGGGTGGAGAGAATGTGTTGTGTTTTTCTTGTGCTCTCTTCGTTGCACCGCCATCAGTTTCGTGATGCAAAAAGCTCGCCCCACAGGACGTTTAACTGATGTAACGGTCCTGTACACTTTGCCCGATGTAAGTTCATGTCTCTTTTATGCTCAAGTATATTTGCTCATCGCTGATATCGCTTCAACCTCCGATGCAAATTTAATCTCCTTTTGTTTGAGCAGGAGACTGGTTCCTTCAGGATGGAGAGAATGTATTGTGTTTTTCTTGAGCTCTCTTTTTTTCACCGCCATCAGTTGTGTGATGCAAAAAGCTCGCCCCACAGGACGTTTATCTGATGTAACTGTTCTGTGCAGTGCGCCCAATTGTATGTCCGTGTCTCTTTTATGCTGAAGTTTATTTGCTCATCCCTGTTATCGCTTCAACCTCCCAAGCAAATTTTATCTCCTTTTGTTCGAGCAGGGGACAGGTTCCTTCAGAGTGGAGAGAAGGTGTTGCGTTTTTCTTGTGCTCTCTTCATTGCACCGCCATCAGTTGCGTGATGCAAAAAGCTCGCCCCACAGGACGTTTATTTGATGTAACTGTCCCGTACAGTGGGTCCCATTGCATGTTCGTGTCTTTTAATGCTCTTATATGTTGCTCGTCGCTGATATCGCTTCAACCTCTAATGCAAATTTTATCTCCTTTTGTTCGAGCAGCGGACAGGTTGCTTCAGAGTGGAGAGAAGGTGTGTTTTTCTTGTGCTCTCATCGTTGCACCGCCATCAGTTTCGTGATGCAAAAAGCTCGCCCCACAGTAAATTTATCTGATTAAGCTGTCCTGTACAGTGGGCCCGATTATGTGTTCGTGTCTCTTTTTTGCTTAGGTTTATTTGCTCATCGCTGATTTCGCTTCAACCTCTCATGCATATTTAATCTCCTTTTGTTTGAGCAGGAGACTGGTTCTTCAGGGTGGAGAGAATGTGTTATGTTTTGTTCTGCTCGCTTCATTGCACCGCCATCAGTTGCGTGATGCAAAAAGGTCGCCCCACAGTACGTTTATCTTATGTAACTCTCCTGTACAGTGGACCCGTTCGTGTCTCTTTTATGCTAATGTTTATTTGCTCATCGCTGATATCGTTTCAACCTCGCATGCAAATTGAATCTGCTTTTGTTTGAGCAGAAGACTAGTTCCTTCAGGGTGGAGAGAATGCTTTGTTTTTCTTGTGCTCTCTTTGTTGCACCGCCATCAGTTGCGTGATGCAAAAAGCTCGCCCCACAGTACATTTATCTGATGTAACTGTCCTGTACAGTGGGCCCGATTGTGTGTTCGTGTCTCTTTTTTGCTCGAGTTTATTTGCTCATCGCTGATTTCGCTTCAACCTCCCATGCAAATTTTATCTTCTTTTGTTCGAGCAGCGGACAGGTTCCTTCAGAGTGGAGAGAAGGTGTTGTGTTTTTCTTGTGCTCTCTTCGTTGCACCGCCATCAGTTGCGTGATGCAAAAAGATCGCCCCACAGTAAGTTTATCTGATGTAACTGTCTTGTACAGTGGGCCCGATTGTGTGTTCGTGTCTCTTTTTTGCTTAGGTTTATTTGCTCATCGCTGATATCGCTTCAACCTCCCATGCAAATTTAATCTCCTCTTGTTTGAGCAGGAGACTGGTTCCTTCAGGGTGGAGAGAATGTGTTATGTTTTGTTCTGCTCGCTTCATTGCACCGCCATCAATTGCGTGATGCCAAAAGCTCGCCCCACAGGACGTTTATCTTATGTAACTGTCCTGTTCAGTGGGCTCGTTTGTGTCTCTTTTATGCTAATGTTTATTTGCTCATCGCTAATATCGCTTCAACCTCCCATGCAAATTTAATCTGCTTTTGTTTGAGCCGAAGACTGGTTCCTTCGGGGTGGAGAGAATGTGTTGTTTTCCTTGTGCTCTCTCTGTTGAACGCCATCAGTTGCGTGATGCAAAAATCTCGCCCCACAGTACGTTTATCTGATGTAACTGTCTTGTACAGTGGTCCCGATTGTGTGTTCGCGTCTCTTTTTTGCTCGAGTTTATTTGCTCATCGCTGATATCGCTTCAACCTCCCATGCAAATTTAATCTTCTTTTGTTTGAGCAGAAGACTGGTTCCTTCAGGGTGGAGAGAATGTGTTGTGTTTTTCTTTTGCTCTCTTCGTTGCACCGTCATCAGTTTCGTGATGCAAAAAGCTCGCCCCACAGTAAGTTTATCTGATTAAGCTGTCCTGTACAGTGGGCCCGATTATGTGTTCGTGTCTCTTTTTTGCTTAGGTTTATTTGCTCATCGCTGATTTCGCTTCAACCTCTCATGCATATTTAATCTCCTTTTGTTTGAGCAGGAGACTGGTTCCTTCAGGGTGGAGAGAATGTGTTATGTTTTGTTCTGCTCGCTTCATTGCACCGCCATCAGTTGCGTGATGCAAAAAGCTCGCCCCACAGGACGTTTATCTTATGTAACTATCCTGTACAGTGGGCCCGTTTGTGTCTCTTTATTTCTAAAGTTTATTTGCTCATCGCCGATATCACTTCAGCCTCCCATGCAAATTTAATCTGCTTTTGTTTGTGCAGAAGACTGGTTCTTTCAGGATGGAGAGAATGTATTGTGTTTTTCTTGAGCTCTCTTTGTTGCACCGCCATCAGTTGTGTGATGCAAAAGGCTCGCCCCACAGGACGTTTATCTGATGTAACTGTTCTGTACAGTGGGCCCGAATGTGTGTTCGCGTCTTTTTTTGCTCGAGTTTATTTGTTCATCGCTGATATCGCTTCAACCTCCCATGCAAATTTATTATGCTTTTGTTTGAGCTCGAGACTGGTTCCTTCAGGGTGGAGAGAATGTGTTGTGTTTTTCTTGTGCTCTCTTCGTTGCACCACATTCAGTTTTGTTATGCAAAAAGCTCGCCCCACAGGACGTTTAACTTATGTAACTGTCCTGTACACTGGGCCCGATTGTATGTTCGTGTCTCTTTTATGCTCAGCTATATTTGCTCATCGCTGATATCGCTTCAAACTTCAATGCAAATTTAATCTCCTTTTGTTTGAGCAGGAGACTGGTTCCTTCAGGGTGGAGAGAATGTGTTGTTTTATTCTTGTGCTCTCTTCGTTGCACCGCCATCAGTTGCGTGATGCAAAAAGCTCGCCCCACAGGGCGTTTATCTGATGAACCTGTCCTGTACAGTGGGCCCGTTCGTGTCTCTTTTATGCTCATGTTTATTTGCTCATCGCTGATATCGCTTCAACCTCTCATGCATATGTAATCTCCTTTTGTTTGAGCAGGAGACTGGTTCCTTCAGGGTGGAGAGAATGTGTTGTGTTTTTCTTCTGCTCTCTTCACTGCACCACCATCAGTTGCGTGATGCAAAAAACTCGCCCCACAGGACGTTTGTCTGATGTAACTGTCCTGTACAGTGGGCCCGTTTCTGTCTCTTTTATGCTAAAGTTTGCTCATCGCTGATATCGCTTCAACTTGACAGGCAAATTTAATCTAATTTTGTTTGAGCAGGAAACTGGTTCCTTCAGGGTGGAGAGAATGTGTTGTGTTTTTCTTGTGCTCTCTTCGTTGCACCGCCATCAGTTGCGTGATGCAAAAAACTTGCCCCACAGGACGTTTTTCTGGCGTAATTGTGTTGTACAGTGGGCCCGATTGTGTGTGTTCGTGTCTCTTTTATGCTCAGCTATATTTGCTCATCGCTCATATCGCTTCAACCTCCCATGCAAATTTAATCTCCTTTTGTTTGACCAGGAGACTGGTTCCTTCAGGGTGGAGAGAATGTGTCGTGGTTTTCTTGTGCTCTCTTCGTTGCACCGCCATCACTGGCGTGATGCAAAAAGCTCGCCCCACAGGATGTTTATTTGATGTAACTGTCCCGTACAGTGGGCCCGATTGCATGTTCGTGTCTCTTTTATGCTCTTTTTTTGCTCGTCGCTGATATCGCTTCAACCTCCCATGCAAATTTTATTTCCTTTTGTTCGAGCAGCGGACAGGTTCCTTCAGAGCGGAGAGAAGGTGTTGTGTTTTTCTTGTGCTCTCTTCGTTGCACCGCCATCTGTTGCGTGATGCAAAAAGCTCGCCCCAAGGTAAGTTTATCTGATGTAACTGTCCTGTACAGTGCGCCCGATTGTGTGTTCGTGTCTCTTTTTTGCTTAGGTTTATTTGCTCATCGCTGATTTCGCTTCAACCTATCATGCATATTTAATCTCCTTTTGTATGAGCAGGAGACTGGTTCCTTCAGGGTGGAGAGAATGTGTTATGTTTTGTTCTGCTCGCTTCATTGCACCGCCATCAGTTGCGTGATGCAAAAAGCTCGCCCCCCAGGAGGTTTATCTTATGTAACTGTCCTGTACAGTGGGCTCGTTTGTGTCTCTTTTATGCTAAAGTTTATTTGCTCATCGCTAATATCGCTTCAACCTCCCATGCAAATTTAATCTGCTTTTGTTTGAGCAGAAGACTGGTTCCTTCGGGGTGGAGAGAATGTGTTGTTTTCCTTGTGCTCTCTCTGTTGCACGCCATCAGTTGCGTGATGCAAAAATCTCGCCCCACAGTACGTTTATCTGATGTAACTGTCCTGTACAGTGGGCCCGATTGTGTGTTCGCGTCTCTTTTTTGCTCGAGTTTATTTGCTCATCGCTGATATCGCTTCAACCTCCCATGCAAATTTAATCTGCTTTTGTTTGAGCAGAAGACTGGTTCCTTCAGGGTGGAGAGAATGTGTTGTGTTTTTCTTGTGCTCTCTTCGTTGCACCGCCATCAGTTTCGTGATGCAAAAAGCTCGCCCCACAGGACGTGTAACTGATGTAACTGTCCTGTACACTTTGCCCGATTTTATGGTCTCTTTTATGCTCAAGTATATTTGCTCATCGCTGATATCGCTTAAACCTCCCATGCAAATTTACTCTCCTTTTGTTTGAGCAGGACACTGGTTCCTTCAGGGTGGAGAGAGTGTGTTATGTTTTGTTCTGCTCGCTTCATTGCACCGCCATCAGTTGCGTGATGGAAAAAGCTCGCCCCACAGGACGTTTATCTTATGTAACTGTCCTGTACAGTGGGCCCGTTTGTGTCTCTTTATTTCTATAGTTTATTTGCTCATCGCCGATATCACTTCAACCTCCCATGCAAATTTAATCTGCTTTTGTTTGTGCAGAAGACTGGTTCTTTCAGGATGGAGAGAATGTATTGTGTTTTTCTTGAGCTCTCTTTGTTGCACCGCCATCAGTTGTGTGATGCAAAAGGCTCGCCCCACAGGACGTTTATCTGATGTAACTGTTCTGTACAGTGGGCCCGATTGTATGTTCGTGTCTCTTTTATGCTCAGCTATATTTGCTCATCGCTGATATCGCTTAAACCTTCAATGCAAATTTAATCTCCTTTTGTTTGAGCAGGAGACTGGTTCCTTCAGGGTGGAGAGAATGTGTTGTTTTTTTCTTGTGCTCTCTTCGTTGCACCGCCATCAGTTGCGTGATGCAAAAAGCTCACCCCACAGGACGTTTATCTGATGTAACTGTCCTGTACAGTGGGCCCGTTCGTGTCTCTTTTATGCTCAAGTTTATTTGCTCATCGTTGATATCGCTTCAACCCCTCGTGCAAATTTACTCTCCTTTTGTTTGAGCAGGACACTGGTTCCTTCAGGGTGGAGAGAATGAGTTATGTTTGGTTCTGCTCGCTTCATTGCACCACCATCAGTTGCGTGATGCAAAAAGCTCGCCCCACAGGACGTTTATCTTATGTAACTGTCCTGTACATTGGGCCCGTTTGTGTCTCTTTTATGCTAAAGTTTATTTGCTCATCGCTGATATCGCTTTAACCTCCCATGCAAATTTAATCTGCTTTTGTTTGAGCTGAAGACTTGTTGCTTCAGGGTGGAGAGAATGTGTTGTTTTTCTAGTGCTCTCTCCGTTGCACCGCCATCAGTTACGTGATGCAAAAAGCTCGCCCCACAGTACGTTTATCTGATGTAAATGTCCTGTACAGTGGGCCCGAATGTGTGTTCGTGTCTCTTTTTTGCTCGAGTTTATTTGTTCATCGCTGATATCGCTTCAACCTCCCATGCAAATTTATTCTCCTTTTGTGTGAGCAGAAGACTGGTTCCTTCGGGGTGGAGAGAATGTGTTGTTTTCCTTGTGCTCTCTCTGTTGCACGCCATCAGTTGCGTGATGCAAAAATCTCGCCCCACAGTACGTTTATCTGATGTAACTGTCCTGTACAGTGGGCCCGATTGTGTGTTCGCGTCTCTTTTTTGCTCGAGTTTATTTGCTCATCGCTGATATCGCTTCAACCTCCCATGCAAATTTAATCTGCTTTTGTTTGAGCAGAAGACTGGTTCCTTCAGGGTGGAGAGAATGTGTTGTGTTTTTCTTGTGCTCTCTTCGTTGCACCGCCATCAGTTTCGTGATGCAAAAAGCTCGCCCCACAGGACGTGTAACTGATGTAACTGTCCTGTACACTTTGCCCGATTTTATGGTCTCTTTTATGCTCAAGTATATTTGCTCATCGCTGATATCGCTTAAACCTCCCATGCAAATTTACTCTCCTTTTGTTTGAGCAGGACACTGGTTCCTTCAGGGTGGAGAGAATGTGTTATGTTTTGTTCTGCTCGCTTCATTGCACCGCCATCAGTTGCGTGATGGAAAAAGCTCGCCCCACAGGACGTTTATCTTATGTAACTGTCCTGTACAGTGGGCCCGTTTTTCTCTTTATTTCTATAGTTTATTTGCTCATCGCCGATATCACTTCAACCTCCCATGCAAATTTAATCTGCTTTTGTTTGTGCAGAAGACTGGTTCTTTCAGGATGGAGAGAATGTATTGTGTTTTTCTTGAGCTCTCTTTGTTGCACCGCCATCAGTTGTGTGATGCAAAAGGCTCGCCCCACAGGACGTTTATCTGATGTAACTGTTCTGTACAGTGGGCCCGATTGTATGTTCGTGTCTCTTTTATGCTCAGCTATATTTGCTCATCGCTGATATCGCTTAAACCTTCAATGCAAATTTAATCTCCTTTTGTTTGAGCAGGAGACTGGTTCCTTCAGGGTGGAGAGAATGTGTTGTTTTTTTCTTGTGCTCTCTTCGCTGCACCGCCATCAGTTGCGTGATGCAAAAAGCTCACCCCACAGGACGTTTATCTGATGTAACTGTCCTGTACAGTGGGCCCGTTCGTGTCTCTTTTATGCTCAAGTTTCTTTGCTCATCGTTGATATCGCTTCAACCCCTCGTGCAAATTTACTCTCCTTTTGTTTGAGCAGGACACTGGTTCCTTCAGGGTGGAGAGAATGAGTTATGTTTGGTTCTGCTCGCTTCATTGCACCACCATCAGTTGCGTGATGCAAAAAGCTCGCCCCACAGGACGTTTATCTTATGTAACTGTCCTGTACATTGGGCCCGTTTGTGTCTCTTTTATGCTAAAGTTTATTTGCTCATCGCTGATATCGCTTTAACCTCCCATGCAAATTTAATCTGCTTTTGTTTGAGCTGAAGACTTGTTGCTTCAGGGTGGAGAGAATGTGTTGTTTTTCTAGTGCTCTCTCCGTTGCACCGCCATCAGTTACGTGATGCAAAAAGCTCGCCCCACAGTACGTTTATCTGATGTAAATGTCCTGTACAGTGGGCCCGAATGTGTGTTCGTGTCTCTTTTTTGCTCGAGTTTATTTGTTCATCGCTGATATCGCTTCAACCTCCCATGCAAATTTATTCTCCTTTTGTGTGAGAAGAAGACTGGTTCCTTCGGGTTGGAGAGAATGTGTTGTTTTCCTTATGCTCTCTCTGTTGCACACCATCAGTTGCGTGATGCAAAAATCTCGCCCCACAGTACGTTTATCTGATGTAACTGTCCTGTACCGTGGGCCCGATTGTGTGTTCATGTCTCTTTTTTGCTCGAGATTATTTGATCATCGCTGATATCGCTTCAACCTCCCATGCAAATCTATTCTGCTTTTGTTTGAGCTGGAGACTGGTTCCTTCAGGGTGGAGAGAATGTGTTGTGTTTTTCTTGTGCTCTCTTTGTTGCACCGCCATCAGTTTCGTGATGCAAAAAGCTCGCCCCACAGGACGTTTAACTGATGTAACGGTCCTGTACACTTTGCCCGATGTATGTTCATGTCTCTTTTATGCTCAAGTATATTTGCTCATCGCTGATATCGCTTCAACCTCCGATGCAAATTTAATCTCCTTTTGTTTGAGCAGGAGACTGGTTCCTTCAGGATGGAGAGAATGTATTGTGTTTTTCTTGAGCTCTCTTTGTTTCACCGCCATCAGTTGTGTGATGCAAAAAGCTCGCCCCACAGGACGTTTATCTGATGTAACTGTTCTGTACAGTGGGCCCGATTGCATGTTCGTGTCTTTTAATGCTCTTATATTTTGCTCGTCGCTGATATCGCTTCAACCTCCCATGCAAATTTTATCTCCTTTTGTTCGAGCAGCGGACAGGTTCCTTCAGAGTTGAAAGAAGGTGTTGCGTTTTTCTTGTGCTCTCTTCGTTGCACCGCCATCAGTTTCGTGATGCAAAAAGCTCGCCCCACACAAGGTTTATCTGATTAAACTGTCCTGTACAGTGGGCCCGATTATGTCTTCGTGTCTCTTTTTTGCTTAGGTTTATTTGCTCATCGCTGATTTCGCTTCAACCTCTCATGCATATTTAATCTCCTTTTGTTTGAGCAGGAGACTGGTTCCTTCAGGTTGGAGAGAATGTGTTATGTTTTCTTCTGCTCGCTTCATTGCACCGCCATCAGTTGCGTGATGCAAAAAGCTCGCCCCACAGTACGTTTATCTTATGTAACTGTCCTGTACAGTGGACCCGTTCGTGTCTCTTTTATGCTAAAGTTTATTTGCTCATCGCTGATATCGTTTCAACCTCGCATGCAAATTGAATCTGCTTTTGTTTGAGCAGAAGACTAGTTCCTTCAGGGTGGAGAGAATGCTTTGTTTTTCTTGTGCTCTCTTTGTTGCACCGCCATCAGTTGCGTGAACAAAAAGCTCTCCCCACAGTACATTTATCTCATGAAACTGTCCTGTACAGTGGGCCCGATTGTGTGTTCGTGTCTCTTTTTTGCTCGAGTTTATTTGCTCATCGCTGATTTCGCTTCAACCTCCCATGCAAATTTAATCTCCTTTTGTTTGAGCAGGAGACTGGTTCCTTCAGGTTGGAGAAAATGTGTTTTTTTTCTTGTGCTCTCTTTGTTGCACCGCCATCAGTTGTGTGATGAAAAAAGCTCGCCCCACAGGACGTTTATCTGATTTAACTGTTCTGTACAGTGGGCCCGTTCGTGTCTCTTTTATGCTAAAGTTTATTTGCTCATCGCTGATATCGCTTCATCCTCCCATGCAAATTTAATCTCCTTTTCTCTGAGCTGAAGACTTGCTCCTTCAGGGTGGAGAGAATGTGTTGTTTTTCTTGTGCTCTCTCCGTTGCACCGCCATCAGTTGCGTGATGCAAAAAGATCGCCCCACGGTAAGTTTATCTGATGTAGCTGTCTTGTACGATGCGCCCGATTGTGTGTTCGTGTCTCTTTTTTGCTTAGGTTTATTTGCTCATCGCTGATTTCGCTTCAACCTATCATGCATATTTAATCTACTTTTGTTTGAGCAGGAGACTGGTTTCTTCAGGGTGGAGAGAATGTGTTATGTTTTGTTCTGCTCGCTTCATTGCACCACCATCAGTTGCGTGATGCAAAAAGCTCACCGCACAGGACATTTATCTTATGTAACTGTCCTGTACAGTGGGCCCGTTCGTGTCTCATTTATGCTCAAGTTTATTTGCTCATCGCTGATATCGCTTCAACCTCTCTTGCATATTTAATCTCCATTTGTTTGAGCAGGAGACTGGTTCCTTCAGGGTGGAGTGAATGTGTTGTGTTTTTCTTCGGCTCGGTTCATTGCACCGCCATCAGATGCGTGATGCAAAAAGCTCGCCCCACAGGACGTTTATCTTATGTAACTGTCCTGTGCAGTGGGCCCGTTTGTGTCTTTTTTATGCTAAAGTTTGTTTGCTAATCGCTGATATCGCTTCAACCTCACATTTAAATTTAATCTAATTTTGTTTGAGCAGGAGACTGGTTCATTCAGGGTGGAGAGAATGTGTTGTGTTTTCCTTGTGCTCTCTTCGTTGCACCGCCATCAGTTGCATGATGCAAAACGCTCGCCCAACAGGACGTTTATCTGATGTAGCTGTCCTGTACAGTGGGCCCGATTGTATGTTCGTGTCTCTTTTATGCTCAAGTTTATTTGCTCATCGCTGATATCGCTTCAACCTCCCATGCAAATTTAGTCTCCTCTTGTTTGAGCAGGAGACTGGTTCCTTCAGGGTGGAGAGAATGTATTGTGATTTTCTTGAGCTCTCTTTGTTGCACCGCCATCAGTTGTGTGATGAAAAAAACTCGCCCCACAGGACGTTTATCTGATTTAACTGTTCTGTACAGTGGGCCCGTTCGTGTCTCTTTTATGCTAAAGTTTATTTGCTCATCGCTGATATCGCTTCATCCTCCCATGCAAATTTAATCTCCTTTTCTCTGAGCTGAAGACTTGCTCCTTCAGGGTGGAGAGAATGTGTTGTTTTTCTTGTGCTCTCTTCGTTGCACCGCCATCAGTTCCGTGATGCAAAAAGCTCGCCCCACAGCACGTTTATCTGATGTAACTGTCCTGTACAGTGGGCCCTATTGTGTGTTCATGTCTCTTTTTTGCTCGAGATTATTTGTTCATCGCTGATATCGCTTCAACCTCCCATGCAAATCTATTCTGCTTTTGTTTGAGCTGGAGACTGGTTCCTTCAGGGTGGAGAGAATGTATTGTGTTTTTCTTGAGCTCTCTTTGTTTCAACGCCATCAGTTGTGTGATGCAAAAAGCTCGCCCCACAGGACGTTTATCTGATGTAACTGTTCGGTGCAGTGCGCCCAATTGTTTGTCCGTGTCTCTTTTATGCTGAAGTTTATTTGCTTATCCCTGTTATCGCTTCAACCTCCCAAGCAAATTTTATCTCCTTTTGTTCGAGCAGGGGACAGGTTCCTTCAGAGTGGAGAGAAGGTGTTGCGTTTTTCTTGTGCTTTCTTCGTTGCACCGCCATCAGTTGCGTGATGCAAAAAGCTCGCCCCACAGGACGTTTATTTGATGTAACTGTCCCGTACAGTGGGCCCGATTGCATGTTCGTGTCTTTTAATGCTCTTATATTTTGCTCGTCGCTGATATCGCTTCAACCTCTAATGCAAATTTTATCTCCTTTTGTTCGAGCAGCGGACAGGTTTCTTCAGAGTGGAGAGAAGGTGTTGTGTTTTTCTTGTGCTCTCTTCGTTGCACCGCCATCAGTTGCGTGATGCAAAAAGCTCGCCCCACAGTAAGTTTATCTGATTAAGCTGTCCTGTACAGTGGGCCCGATTATGTGTTCGTGTCTCTTTTTTGCTTAGGTTTATTTGCTCATCGCTGATTTCGCTTCAACCTCTCGTGCATATTTAATCTCCTTTTGTTTGAGCAGGAGACTGGTTCCTTCAGGGTGGAGAGAATGTGTTATGTTTTGTTCTGCTCGATTCATTGCACCGCCATCAGTTGCGTGATGCAAAAAGGTCGCCCCACAGTACGTTTATCTTATGTAACTCTCCTGTACAGTGGACCCATTCGTGTCTCTTTTATGCTAAAGTTTATTTGCTCATCGCTGATATCGTTTCAACCTCGCATGCAAATTGAATCTGCTTTTGCTTGAGCAGAAGACTAGTTCCTTCAGGGTGGAGAGAATGCTTTGTTTTTCTTGTGCTCTCTTTGTTGCACCGCCATCAGTTGCGTGATGCAAAAAGCTCGCCCCACAGTGCATTTATCTGATGTAACTGTCCTGTACAGTGGGCCCGATTGTGTGTTCGTGTCTCTTTTTTGCTCGAGTTTATTTGCTCATCGCTGATTTCGCTTCAACCTCCCATGCAAATTTTATCTCCTTTTGTTCGAGCAGCGGACAGGTTCCTTCAGAGTGGAGAGAAGGTGTCGTGTTTTTCTTGTGCTCTCTTCGTTGCACCGCCATCAGTTGCAAGATGCAAAAAGATCGCCCCACAGTAAGTTTATCTGATGTAACTGTCTTGTACAGTGGGCCCGATTGTGTATTCGTGTCTCTTTTTTGCTTAGGTTTATTTGCTCATCGCTGATATCGCTTCAACCTCCCATGCAAATTTAATCTCCTCTTGTTTGAGCAGGAGACTGGTTCCTTCAGGGTGGAGAGAATGTATTGTGAATTTCTTGAGCTCTCTTTGTTGCACCGCCATCAGTTGTGTGATGAAAAAAGCTCGTCCCACAGGACGTTTATCTGATTTAACTGTTCTGTACAGTGGGCCCGTTCGTGTCTCTTTTATGCTAAAGTTTATTTGCTCATCGCTGATATCGCTTCATCCTCCCATGCAAATTTAATCTCCTTTTCTCTGAGCTGAAGATTTGCTCCTTCAGGGTGGAGAGAATGTGTTGTTTTTCTTGTGCTCTCTCCGTTGCACCGCCATCAGTTGCGTGATGCAAAAAGCTCGCCCCACAGTACGTTTATCTGATGTAACTGTCCTGTACAGTGTGCCCTATTGTGTGTTCATGTCTCTTTTTTGCTCGAGTTTATTTGCTCATCTCTGATATCGCTTCAACCTTCCATGCAAATATATTATGCTTTTGTTTGAGCTGGAGACTGGTTCCTTCAGGGTGGAGAGAATGTGTTGTGTTTTTCTTGTGCTCTCTTCGTTGCACCGCCATCAGTTTCGTGATGCAAAAAGCTCGCCCCACAGGACGTTTAACTGATGTAACGGTCCTGTACACTTTGCCCGATTGTATGTTCGTGTCTCTTTCATGCTCAAGTATATTTGCTCATCGCTGATTTCGCTTCAACCTCCCATGCAAATTTTATCTCCTTTTGTTCGAGCAGGGGACAGGTTCCTTCAGAGTGGAGAGAAGGTGTTGCGTTTTTCTTGTGCTCTCTTCGTTGCACCGCCATCAGTTGCGTGATGCAAAAAGCTCGCCCCACAGGACGTTTATCTGATTAAGCTGTCCTGTACAGTGGGCCCGATTATGTGTTCGTGTCTCTTTTTTGCTTAGGTTTATTTGCTCATCGCTGATTTCGCTTCAACCTCTCATGCATATTTAATCTCCTTTTGTTTGAGCAGGAGACTGGTTCTTCAGGGTGGAGAGAATGTGTTAAGTTTTGTTCTGCTCGCTTCATTGCACCGCCATCAGTTGCGTGATGCAAAAAGGTCGCCCCACAGTACGTTTATCTTATGTAACTCTCCTGTACAGTGGACCCCTTCGTGTCTCTTTTATGCTAAAGTTTATTTGCTCATCGCTGATATCGTTTCAACCTCGCATGCAAATTGAATCTGATTTTGTTTGAGCAGAAGACTAGTTCCTTAAGGGTGGAGAGAATGCTTTGTTTTTCTGGTGCTCTCTTTGTTGCACCGCCATCAGTTGCGTGATGCAAAAAGCTCGCCCCACAGTGCATTTATCTGATGTAACTGTCCTGTACAGTGGGCCCGAATGTGTGTTCGTGTCTCTTTTTTGCTCGAGTTTATTTTCTCATCGCTGATATCGCTTCAACCTTCAATGCAAATTTAATCTCCTCTTCTTGAGCAGGAGACTGGTTCCTTCAGGGTGGAGAGAATGTATTGTTTTTTTGAGCTCTCTTCGTTGCACCGTCATCAGTTGCGTGATGCAAAAAGCTCGCCCCACAAGACGTTTATCTGATGTAACTGTTCTGTGCAGTGGGCCCGATTGTATGTCCGTGTCGCTTTTATGCTCAAGTTTATTTGCTCATCGCTGATATCGCTTAAACCTCCCATGCAAATTTAATATCCTTTTGTTTGAGCAGGAGACTGGTTCCTTCAGGGTGGAGAGGATGTGTTGTGTTTTTCTTGTGCTCTCTTCGTTTAACCACCATCAGTTTTGTTATGCAAAAAGCTCGCCCCACAGGACGTTTATCTGATGTAACTGTTCTGTGCAGTGCGCCCGATTGTATGTTCGTGTCTCTTTTATGCTGAAGTTTATTTGCTCATCGCTGTTATCGCTTCAACCTCTCAAGCAAATTTAATCTCCTTTTGTTTGAGCAGGAGACTGGTTCCTTCAGGGTGGAGAGAATGTGTTGTTTTTTTCTTGTGCTCTCTTCGTTGCACCGCCATCAGTTGCGTGATGCAAAAACCTCACCCCACAGGACGTTTATCTGATGTAACTGTCCTGTACAGTGGGCCCGTTCGTGTCTCTTTTATGCTCAAGTTTATTTGCTTCAGGGTGGAGAGAATGTGTAGTGTTTTTCTTCTGCCCGCTTCATTGCACCGCCATCAGTTGCGTGATGCAAAAAGCTCGCCCCACAGGACATTTATCTGATGCAACTGTCCTGTACAGTGGGCCCGTCTGTGGCTCTTTTATGCTAAAGTTTGTTTGCTCATCGCTGATATCGCTTCAACCTGACATGCAAATTTAATCTAATTTTGTTTGAGCAGGAGACTGGTTCATTCAGGGTGGAGAGAATGTGTTGTGTTTTTCTTGTGCTCTCTTCGTTGCACCGCCATCACTGGCGTGATGCAGAAAGCTCGCCCCACAGGACGTTTTTTTGATGTAACTGTCCCGTACAGTGGGCCCGATTGCATGTTCGTGTCTTTTTATGCTCTTATATTTTGCTCCTCGCTGATATCGCTTCAACCTCCCATGCAAATTTTATCTCCTTTTGTTCGAGCAGGGGACAGGTTCCTTCAGAGTGGAGAGAAGGTGTTGTGTTTTTCTTGTGCTCTCTTCGTTGCACCGCCATCAGTTGCGTGATGCAAAAAGCTCGCCCCACAGTAAGTTTATCTGATTAAGCTGTCCTGTACAGTGGGCCCGATTATGTGTTCGTGTCTCTTTTTTGCTTAGGTTTATTTGCTCATCGCTGATTTCGCTTCAACCTCTCATGCATATTTAATCTCCTTTTGTTTGAGCAGGAGACTGGTTCTTCAGGGTGGAGAGAATGTGTTAAGTTTTGTTCTGCTCGCTTCATTGCACCGCCATCAGTTGCGTGATGCAAAAAGGTCGCCCCAAAGTACGTTTATCTTATGTAACTCTCCTGTACAGTGGACCCGTTCGTGTCTCTTTTATGCTAAAGTTTATTTGCTCATCGCTGATATCGTTTCAACCTCGCATGCAAATTGAATCTGCTTTTGTTTGAGCAGAAGACTAGTTCCTTCAGGGTGGAGAGAATGCTTTGTTTTTCTTGTGCTCTCTTTGTTGCACCGCCATCAGTTGCGTGATGCAAAAAGCTCGCCCCACAGTGCATTTATCTGATGTAACTGTCCTGTACAGTGGGCCCGAATGTGTGTTCGTGTCTCTTTTTTGCTCGAGTTTATTTGCTCATCGCTGATTTCGCTTCAACCTCCCATGCAAATTTTATCTCCTTTTGTTCGAGCAGAGGACAGGTTCCTTCAGAGTGGAGAGAAGGTGTTGTGTTTTTCTTGTGCTCTCTTCGTTGCACCGCCATCAGTTGCAAGATGCAAAAAGATCGCCCCACAGTAAGTTTATCTGATGTAACTGTCTTGTACAGTGGGCCCGATTGTGTATTCGTGTCTCTTTTTTGCTTAGGTTTATTTGCTCATCGCTGATATCGCTTCAACCTCCCATGCAAATTTAATCTCCTTTTGTTTGAGCAGGAGACTGGTTCCTTCAGGGTGGAGAGAATGTGTTGTTTTTTTCTTGTGCTCTCTTCGTTGCACCGCCATCAGTTGGTGATGCAAAAAGCTCACCCCACAGGACGTTTATTTGATGTAACTGTCCCGTTCAGTGGGCCCGACTGCATGTTCGTGTCTTTTTATGCTCTTATATTTTTCTCGTCGCTGATATCGCTTCAACCTCCCATGCAAATTTTATCTCCTTTTGTTCGAGCAGCGGACAGGTTTCTTCAGAGTGGAGAGAAGGTGTTGTGTTTTTCTTGTGCTCTCTTCGTTGCACCGCCATCAGTTGCGTGATGCAAAAATATCGCCCCACAGTAAGTTTATCTGATGTAACTGTCTTGTACAGTGGGCCCGATTGTGTGTTCGTGTCTCTTTTTTGCTTAGGTTTATTTGCTCATCGCTGATTTCGCTTCAACCTAGAATGCATATTTAATCTCCTTTTGTTTGAGCAGGAGACGGGTTCCTTCAGGGTGGAGAGAATGTGTTATGTTTTGTTCTGCTCGCTTCATTGCACCGCCATCAGTTGCGTGATGCCAAAAGCTCGCTCCACAGGACGTTTATCTTATGTAACTGTCCTGTTCAGTGGGCTCGTTTGTGTCTCTTTTATGCTAAAGTTTATTTGCTCATCGCTAATATCGCTTCAACCTCCCATGCAAATTTAATCTGCTTTTGTTTGAGCAGAACACTGGTTCCTTCGGGGTGGAGAGAATGTGTTGTTTTCCTTGTGCTCTCTCTGTTGCACGCCATCAGTTGCGTGATGCAAAAATCTCGCCCCACAGTACGTTTATCTGATGTAACTGTCCTGTACAGTGGGCCCGATTGTGTGTTCGCGTCTCTTTTTTCTCGAGTTTATTTGCTCATCGCTGATATCGCTTCAACCTCCCATGCAAATTTAATCTGCTTTTGTTTGAGCAGAAGACTGGTTCCTTCAGGGTGGAGAGAATGTGTTGTGTTTTTCTTGTGCTCTCTTCGTTGCACCGCCATCAGTTTCGTGATGCAAAAAGCTCGCCCCACAGGACGTTTAACTGATGTAACTGTCCTGCACACTTTGCCCGATTTTATGGTCTCTTTTATGCTCAAGTATATTTGCTCATCGCTGATATCGCTTAAACCTCCCATGCAAATTTAATCTCCTTTTGTTTGAGCAGGATACTGGTTCCTTCAGGGTGGAGAGAATGTGTTATGTTTTGTTCTGCTCGCTACATTGCACCGCCATCAGTTGCGTGATGCAAAAAGCTCGCCCCACAGGACGTTTATCTTATGTAACTGTCCTGTACAGTGGGCCCGTTTGTGTCTATTTCTAAAGTTTATTTGCTCATCGCCGATATCACTTCAACCTCGCATGCAAATTTATTCTGCTTTTGTTTGTGCAGAAGACTGGTTCTTTCAGGATGGAGAGAATGTATTGTGTTTTTCTTGAGCTCTCTTTGTTGCACCGCCATCAGTTGTGTGATGCAAAAAGCTCGCCCCACAGGACGTTTATCTGATGTAACTGTTCTGTACAGTGGGCCCGAATGTGTGTTCGCGTCTTTTTTTGCTCGAGTTTATTTGTTCATCGCTGATATCGCTTAAACCTCCCATGCAAATTTAATCTCCTTTTGTTTGAGCAGGAGACTGGTTCCTTCAGGGTGGAGAGAATGTGTTGTTTTTTTCTTGTGCTCTCTTCGTTGCACCGCCATCAGTTGCGTGATGCAAAAACCTCACCCCACAGGACGTTTATCTGATGTAACTGTCCTGTACAGTGGGCCCGTTCGTGTCTCTTTTATGCTCAAGTTTATTTGCTCATCGCTGATATCGCTTCAACCCCTCGTGCATATTTAATCTCCTTTTGTTTGAGCAGGAGACTGGTTCCTTCAGGGTGGAGAGAATGTGTAGTGTTTTTCTTCTGCCCGCTTCATTGCACCGCCATCAGTTGCGTGATGCAAAAAGCTCGCCCCACAGGACGTTTATCTGATGCAACTGTCCTGTACAGTGGGCCCGTCTATGGCTCTTTTATGCTAAAGTTTGTTTGCTCATCGCTGATATCGCTTCAACCTGACATGCAAATTTAATCTAATTTTGTTTGAGCAGGAGACTGGTTCATTCAGGGTGGAGAGAATGTGTTGTGTTTTTCTTGTGCTCTCTTCGTTGCACCGCCATCACTGGCGTGATGCAAAAACCTCGCCCCACAGGACGTTTTTTTGATGTAACTGTCCCGTACAGTGGGCCCGATTGCATGTTCGTGTCTTTTTATGCTCTTATATTTTGCTCGTCGCTGATATCGCTTCAACCTCCCATGCAAATTTCATCTCCTTTTGTTCGAGCAGGGGACAGGTTCCTTCAGAGTGGAGAGAAGGTGTTGTGTTTTTCTTGTGCTCTCTTCGTTGCACCGCCATCAGTTGCGTGATGCAAAAAGCTCGCCCCACAGTAAGTTTATCTGATTAAGCTGTCCTGTACAGTGGGCCCGGTTATGTGTTCGTGTCTCTTTTTTGCTTAGGTTTATTTGCTCATCGCTGATTTCGCTTCAACCTCTCATGCATATTTAATCTCCTTTTGTTTGAGCAGGAGACTGGTTCCTTCAGGGTGGAGAGAATGTGTTATGTTTTGTTCTGCTCGATTCATTGCACCGCCATCAGTTGCGTGATGCAAAAAGGTTGCCCCACAGTACGTTTATCTTATGTAACTCTCCTGTACAGTGGACCCGTTCGTGTCTCTTTTATGCTAAAGTTTATTTGCTCATCGCTGATATCGTTTCAACCTCGCATGCAAATTGAATCTGCTTTTGTTTGAGCAGAAGACTAGTTCCTTCAGGGTGGAGAGAATGCTGTGTTTTTCTTGTGCTCTCTTTGTTGCACCGCCATCAGTTGCGTGATGCAAAAAGCTCGCCCCACAGTGCATTTATCTGATGTAACTGTCCTGTACAGTGGGCCCGATTGTGTGTTCGTGTCTCTTTTTTGCTCGAGTTTATTTGCTCATCGCTGATTTCGCTTCAACCTCCCATGCAAATTTTATCTCCTTTTGTTCGAGCAGAGGACAGGTTCCTTCAGAGTGGAGAGAAGGTGTTGTGTTTTTCTTGTGCTCTCTTCGTTGCACCGCCATCAGTTGCAAGATGCAAAAAGATCGCCCCACAGTAAGTTTATCTGATGTAACTGTCTTGTACAGTGGGCCCGATTGTGTATTCGTGTCTCTTTTTTGCTTAGGTTTATTTGCTCATCGCTGATATCGCTTCAACCTCCCATGCAAATTTAATCTCCTTTTGTTCGAGCAGAGGACAGGTTCCTTCAGAGTGGAGAGAATGTGTTGTGTTTTTCTTGTGCTCTCTTCGTTGCACCGCCATCAGTTTCGTGATGCAAAAAGCTCGCCCCACAGGACGTTTAACTGATGTAACTGTCCTGCACACTTTGCCCGATTTTATGGTCTCTTTTATGCTCAAGTATATTTGCTCATCGCTGATATCGCTTAAACCTCCCATGCAAATTTAATCTCCTTTTGATTGAGCAGGATACTGGTTCCTTCAGGGTGGAGAGAATGTGTTATGTTTTGTTCTGCTCGCTACATTGCACCGCCATCAGTTGCGTGATGCAAAAAGCTCGCCCCACAGGACGTTTATCTTATGTAACTGTCCTGTACAGTGGGCCCGTTTGTGTCTATTTCTAAAGTTTATTTGCTCATCGCCGATATCACTTCAACCTCGCATGCAAATTTATTCTGCTTTTGTTTGTGCAGAAGACTGGTTCCTTCAGGATGGAGAGAATGTATTGCGTTTTTCTTGAGCTCTCTTTGTTGCACCGCCATCAGTTGTGTGATGCAAAAAGCTCGCCCCACAGGACGTTTATCTGATGTAACTGTTCTGTACAGTGGGCCCGATTGTATGTCCGTGTCTCTTTTATGCTGAAGTTTATTTGCTCATCGCTGTTATCGCTTCAACCTCTCATGCAAATTTAATCTCCTTTTGTTTGATCAGGAGACTGGTTCCTTCAGGGTGGAGAGAATGTGTTGTTTTTTTCTTGTGCTCTCTTCGTTGCACCGCCATCAGTTGCGTGATGCAAAAAGCTCGCCCCACAGGACGTTTATCTGGTGTAACTGTCCTGTACAGTGGACTCGATTGTGTGTTCGTGTCTCTTTTATGCTCAAGTTTATTTCCTCATCGCTTATATCGCTTCAACCTCCCATGCAAATTCTATCTCCTTTTGTTAGAGCAGCGGACAGGTTCCTTCAGGGTGGAGTGAATGTGTTGTGTTTTTCTTGTGCTCTTTTCGTTGCACCGCCATCAGTGGCGTGATGCAAAAGCTCGCCAAACAGGACGTTTATTTCATGTAACTGTCCTGTACAGTAGGCCCGATTGCATGTTCGTGTCTCTTTTATGCTCAAGTTTTTTTGCTCGTCGCTGATATCGCTTCAACCTACCATGCAAAATTAATCTCATTTTATTTGAGCAGGAGACTGGTTTCTTCAGGAAGGAGAGAATGTGTTTTTTTTTTCTTGTGCTCTTTTCGTTGCACCGCCATCAGCTGCGTGATACAAAAAGCTCGCCCCACACGACGTTTATCTGATGTAACTGTCCTGTACAGTGGGCCTGTTCGTGTCTCTTTTATGCTCAAGTTTATTTGCTCATCGCTGATATCGCTTCAACCTCTCATGCATATTTACTCTGCTTTTGTTTGAGCTGGAGACTGGTTCCTTCAGGGTGAAGAGAATGTGTTTTGTTTTTCTTCTGCTCGCTTCATTGCACTACCAACAGTTTCGTGATGCAAAAAGCTCGCCCCACGGGGCGTTTATCTGATGGACCTCTGCTGTACAGGGGGCCCGTTCGTGTCCACTTTATGCTAAAGTTTATTTGCTCATCACTGATATCGCTTCAACCTCCCATGCAAATTTAATCTCCTTTTGTTTGAGCAAGAGACTGGTTCCTTCAGGGTGGAGAGAATGTGTTGTGTTTTTCTTGTGCTCTCTTCGTTGCACCGCCATCAGTTGCGTGATGCAAAAAGCTCGCCCCACAGGACGTTTATATGATGTAACTCTCCTGTACAGTGGACCCGATTGTGTGTTCGTGTCTCTTTTATGCTCAATTTTATTTGCTCATCGCTTATATAGCTTCAACCTCCCATGGAAATTTATTCTCCTTTTGTTTGAGCAGGAGACTGGTTGCTTCAGGGTGGAGAGAATGTGTTGTGTTTTTCTTCTGCCCTCTTCATTGCACCGCCATCAGTTGCGTGATGCAAAAAGCTCGCCCCACAGGACGTTTATCTGATGTAACTGTCCTGTACAGTGGGCCCGTTTGTGGCTCTTTTATGCTAAAGTTTGTTTGCTCATCGCTGATATCGCTTCAACCTGGCATGCAAATTTAATCTAATTTTGTTTGAGCAGGAGACTGGTTCCTTCAGGGTGGAGAGAATGTGTTGTGTTTTTCTTCTGCCCTCTTCATTGCACCGCCATCAGTTGCGTGATGCAAAAAGCTCGCCCCACAGGACGTTTATCTGATGTAACTGTCCTGTACAGTGGGCCCGTTTGTGGCTCTTTTATGCTAAAGTTTGTTTGCTCATCGCTGATATCGCTTCAACCTGGCATGCAAATTTAATCTAATTTTGTTTGAGCAGGAGACTGGTTCCTTCAGGGTGGAGAGAAGGTGTTGTGTTTTTCTTGTGCTCTCTTCGTTGCACCGCCATTAGTTTCGTGATGCGAACAGCTCGTCCCACAGGACGTTTAACTGATGTAAATGTCCTGTACACTGGGCCCGATTGTATGTTCGTGTCTCTTTTATTCTCAAGTTTATTTGTTCATCGCTGACATCGCTTCAACGTCCGATGCAAATTTAATCTCATTTTGTTTGAGCAGGAGACTGGTTCCTTCAGGATGGAGAGAATGTGTTGTTTTTTCTTGTGTTCTTTTCGTTGCACCGCCATCAGCTGCGTGATACAAAAAGTTCGCCCCACACGACGTTTATCTGATGTAACTGTCCTGTACAGTGGGCCCGTTCGTGTCTCTTTTATGCTCAAGTTTATTTGCTCATCGCTGATATCGCTTCAACCCCTCATGCATATTTATTCTCCTTTTGTTTGAGCAGGAGACTGGTTGCTTCAGGGTGGAGAGAATGTGTTGTGTTTTTCTTCTGCCCTCTTCATTGCACCGCCATCAGTTGCGTGATGCAAAAAGCTCGCCCCACAGGACGTTTATCTGATGTAACTGTCCTGTACAGTGGGCCCGTTTGTGGCTCTTTTATGCTAAAGTTTGTTTGCTCATCGCTGATATCGCTTCAACCTGGCATGCAAATTTAATCTAATTTTGTTTGAGCAGGAGACTGGTTCCTTCAGAGTGGAGAGAAGGTGTTGTGTTTTTCTTGAGCTCTCTTCGTTGCACCGCCATCAGATGCGTGATGCAAAAAGCTCGCCCCACAGGAAGTTTATCTTATGTAACTGTTCAGTACAGTGGGCCCGTTCGTGTCTCTTTTATGCTAAAGTTTATTTGCTCATCGCTGGTATCGCTTCAACCTCCCATGCAAATTTAATCTGCTTTTGTTTGAGCAGAAGACTGGTTCCTTCAGGGTGGAGAGAATGTGTTGTTTTTCTCGTGCTCTCTTTGTCGCACCGCCATCAGTTGCGTGACGCAAAAAGCTCGCCCCAGAGTACGTTTATCTGATGTAACTTTTCTGTGCAGTGCGCCCGATTTTATGTCCGTGTCTCTATTATGCTGAAGTTTATTTGATCATCGCTGTTATCGCTTCAACCTCCCATGCAAATTTAATCTCCTTTTGTTTGATCAGGAGACTGGTTCCTTCAGGGTGGAGAGAATGTGTTGTTTTTTTCTTGTGCTCTCTTCGTTGCACCGCCATCAGTTGCGTGATGCAAAAATCTCGCCCCACAGGACGTTTATCTGATGTAACTGTCCTGTACAGTGGACTCGATTGTGTGTTCGTGTCTCTTTTATGCTCAAGTTTATTTCCTCATCGCTTATATCGCTTCAACCTCCCATGCAAATTCTATCTCCTTTTGTTAGAGCAGCGGACAGGTTCCTTCAGGGTGGAGTGAATGTGTTGTGTTTTTCTTGTGCTCTTTTCGTTGCACCGCCATCAGTGGCGTGATGCAAAAGCTCGCCAAACAGGACGTTTATTTCATGTAACTGTCCTGTACAGTAGGCCCGATTGCATGTTCGTGTCTCTTTTATGCTCAAGTTTTTTTGCTCGTCGCTGATATCGCTTCAACCTACCATGCAAAATTAATCTCATTTTATTTGAGCAGGAGACTGGTTTCTTCAGGAAGGAGAGAATGTGTTTTTTTTTCTTGTGCTCTTTTCGTTGCACCGCCATCAGCTGCGTGATACAAAAAGCTCGCCCCACACGACGTTTATCTGATGTAACTGTCCTGTACAGTGGGCCTGTTCGTGTCTCTTTTATGCTCAAGTTTATTTGCTCATCGCTGATATCGCTTCAACCTCTCATGCATATTTACTCTGCTTTTGTTTGAGCTGGAGACTGGTTCCTTCAGGGTGAAGAGAATGTGTTTTGTTTTTCTTCTGCTCGCTTCATTGCACTACCAACAGTTTCGTGATGCAAAAAGCTCGCCCCACGGGGCGTTTATCTGATGGACCTCTGCTGTACAGGGGGCCCGTTCGTGTCCACTTTATGCTAAAGTTTATTTGCTCATCACTGATATCGCTTCAACCTCCCATGCAAATTTAATCTCCTTTTGTTTGAGCAAGAGACTGGTTCCTTCAGGGTGGAGAGAATGTGTTGTGTTTTTCTTGTGCTCTCTTCGTTGCACCGCCATCAGTTGCGTGATGCAAAAAGCTCGCCCCACAGGACGTTTATATGATGTAACTCTCCTGTACAGTGGACCCGATTGTGTGTTCGTGTCTCTTTTATGCTCAAGTTTATTTGCTCATCGCTTATATAGCTTCAACCTCCCATGGAAATTTAATCTCCTTTTGTTTGAGCAGGAGACTGGTTCCTTCAGGGTGGAGAGAAGGTGTTGTGTTTTTCTTGTGCTCTCTTCGTTGCACCGCCATTAGTTTCGTGATGCGAACAGCTCGTCCCACAGGACGTGTAACTGATGTAAATGTCCTGTACACTGGGCCCGATTGTATGTTCGTGTCTCTTTTATTCTCAAGTTTATTTGTTCATAGCTGACATCGCTTCAACGTCCGATGCAAATTTAATCTCATTTTGTTTGAGCAGGAGACTGGTTCCTTCAGGATGGAGAGAATGTGTTGTTTTTTCTTGTGTTCTTTTCGTTGCACCGCCATCAGCTGCGTGATACAAAAAGTTCGCCCCACACGACGTTTATCTGATGTAACTGTCCTGTACAGTGTGCCCGTTCGTGTCTCTTTTATGCTCAAGTTTATTTGCTCATCGCTGATATCGCTTCAACCTCCCATGCAAATTTAATCTCCTTTTGTTTTAGCAGGAGACTCGTTCCTTCAGGGTGGAGAGAATTTGTTGTTTTTTCTTATGCTCTATTCGTTGCACCGCCATCAGTTGCGTGATGCAAAAAGCTCGCCCCACAGGACGTTTATATGATGTAACTCTCCTGTACAGTGGACCCGATTGTGTGTTCGTGTCTCTTTTATGCTCAAGTTTATTTGCTCATCGCTTATATAGCTTCAACCTCCCATGGAAATTTAATCTCCTTTTGTTTGAGCAGGAGACTGGTTCCTTCAGGGTGGAGAGAAGGTGTTGTGTTTTTCTTGTGCTCTCTTCGTTGCACCGCCATTAGTTTCGTGATGCGAACAGCTCGTCCCACAGGACGTTTAACTGATGTAAATGTCCTGTACACTGGGCCCGATTGTATGTTCGTGTCTCTTTTATTCTCAAGTTTATTTGTTCATCGCTGACATTGCTTCAACGTCCGATGCAAATTTAATCTCATTTTGTTTGAGCAGGAGACTGGTTCCTTCAGGATGGAGAGAATGTGTTGTTTTTTCTTGTGTTCTTTTCGTTGCACCGCCATCAGCTGCGTGATACAAAAAGTTCGCCCCACACGACGTTTATCTGATGTAACTGTCCTGTACAGTGCGCCCGTTCGTGTCTCTTTTATGCTCAAGTTTATTTGCTCATCGCTGATATCGCTTCAACCTCCCATGCAAATTTAATCTCCTTTTGTTTTAGCAGGAGACTCGTTCCTTCAGGGTGGAGAGGATTTGTTGTTTTTTCTTATGCTCTATTCGTTGCACCGCCATCAGTTGCGTAATGCAAAAAGCTCGCCCCACAGGACGTTTATCTGATGTAACTGTCCTGTACAGTGGACCCGATTGTGTGTTCGTGTCTCTTTTATGCTCAAGTTTATTTGCTCATCGCTTATATAGCTTCAACCTCCCATGGAAATTTAATCTCGTTTTGTTTGAGCAGAAGACTGGTTCCATCAGGGTGGAGAGAATGTGTTATCTTTCTTGTGCTCTCTTCGTTGCACCACCATTAGTTGCGTGATGCAAAAAGCTCGCCCCACAGTACGTTTATCTGATGTAACTGTCCTGTACAGTGGACTCGACTGTGTGTTCGTGTCTCTTTTATGCCCAAGTTTATTTGCTCATCGCTTATATCGCTTGAACCTCCCATGCAAATTCTATCTCCTTTTGTTAGAGCAGCGGACAGGTTCCTTCAGGGTGGAGAGAATGTGTTGTGTTTTTCTTGTGCTCTTTTTTGGTTGCACCGCCATCAGTGGCGTGATGCAAAAAGCTCGCCAGACAGGACGTTTATTTGATGTAACTGTCCTGTACAGTGGGCCCGATTGCATGTTCGCGTCTCTTTTATGCTCAAGTTTTTTTGCTCGTCGCTGATATCGCTTCAACCTCCCTTGCAAATTTTACCTCCTTTTGTTCGAGCAGCGGACAGGTTCCTTCAAGGTGGAGGGAAGGTGTGTTTTTTTGTGCTCTCTTCGTTGCACCTCCATCAGTTGCGTGATGCAAAAAGCTCACCCCACAGTACGTTTATTTGATGTTACTGTCCTGTACAGTGGGCCCGATTGTGTGTTCGTGTCTCTTTTTTGTTTATTTGATCAACGCTGATATCGCTTCAACCTCTCATGCATATATAATCTCCTTTTGTTTGAGCAGGAGACTCGTTCCTTCAGGGTGGAGAGAATGTGTTATGTTATTCTTCTGCTCGCTTCATTGCACCGCCATCAGTTGCGTGATGCAAAAAGCTCGCCCCACACGACGTTTATCTGAGGTAACTGTCCTGTACAGTGGGCCTGTTCGTGTCTCTTTTATGCTCAAGTTTATTTGCTCATCGCTGATATTGCTTCAACCTCCCATACAAATTTAATCTCCTTTTGTTTGAGCAGGAGACTGGTTCCTTCAGGGTGGAGAGAATGTGTTGTGTTTTTCTTGTTCTCTCTTCGTTGCACGGCCATCAGTTGCGTGATGCAAAAAGCTCGCCCCACAGGACGTTTATCTGATGTAACTCTCCTGTACAGTGGACCCGATTGTGTGTTCGTGTCCCTTTTATGCTCAAGTTTATTTGCTCATCGCTTATATAGCTTCAACCTCCCATGGAAATTTAATCTCCTTTTGTTTGAGCAGGAGACTGGTTCCTTCAGTGTGGAGAGAAGGTGTTGTGTTTTTCTTGTGCTCTCTTCCTTGGACCGTAATCAGGTGCGTGATGCAAAAACCTTGCCCCACAGTACGTTTATCTTATGTAACTGTCCTGTACAGTGGGCCCGATTGTGTGTTCGTGTCTCTTTTTTCTCAAGTTTATTTGCTCATCGCTGATATCGCTTCAACCTCCCATGCAAATTTAATCTCCTTTTGTTTGAGCAGGAGACTGGTTCCTTCAGGAAGGAGAGAATGTGTTTTTTTTCTTGTGCTCTTTTCGTTGCACGGCCATCAGCTGCGTGATACAAAAAGCTCGCCCCACACGACGTTTATCTGATGTAACTGTCCTGTACAGTGGGCCCGTTCGTGTCTCTTTTATGCTCAAGTTTAGTTGCTCACCGCTGATATCGCTTCAACCTCTCATGCATATTAATCTGCTTTTGTTTGAGCAGGAGACTGGTTCCTTCATGGTGAAGAGAATGTGTTGCGTTTTTCTTGTGCTCTCTTCGTAGCACCGCCATCCGTTGCGTGATGCAAAAAGCTCGCCCAACAGGACGTTTATCTGATGTAACTGTCCTGTACAGTGGGCCCGATTGTATGTTCGTGTCTCTTTTATGCTCAAGTTTATTTGCTCATCGCTGATATCGCTTCAGCCTCCCATGCAAATTTAATCTCGTTTTGTTCGAGCAGGAGACTGGTTCCTTCAGGGTGGAGAGAACGTGTTGCGTTTTTCTTGTGCTCTCTTCGTAGCACCGCCATCAGTTGCGTGATGCAAAAAGCTCGCCCCACAGGATGTTTATCGGATGCAACTGTCTTGTACTGTGGACCCGATTGTATGTTCGCGTCTCTTTTATGCTCAAGTTTATTTGCGCATCGCTGATATCGCTTAAACCTGCCATGCAAATTTAATCTCCTTTTGTTTGAGCTGGATACTGGTTCCTTCAGGGTGGAGAGAATGTGTTGTGTTTTTCTTGTGCTCTCTTCGTTGCACCGCCATTAGTTTCGTGATTCGAACAGCTCGCCCCACAGGACGTTTAACTGATGTAAATGTCCTGTACACTGGGCCCGATTGTATGTTCGTGTCTGTTTTATTCTCAAGTTTATTTGCTCATCGCTGACATCGCTTCAACGTCCCATGCAAATTTAATCTCATTTTGTTTGAGCAGGAGACTGGTTCTTTCAGGATGGAGAGAATGTGTTGTTTTTTCTTGTGCTCTTTTCGTTGCACCGCCATCAGCTGCGGGATACAAAAAGATCGCCCCACACGACGTTTATCTGATGTAACTGTCCTGTACAGTGGGCCCGTTCGTGTCTCTTTTATGCTCAAGTTTATTTGCTCATCGCTGATATTGCTTCAACCTCCCATGCAAATTTAATCTCCTTTTGTTTGAGCAGGAGACTCGTTCCTTCAGGGTGGAGAGAATTTGTTGTTTTTTCTTTTGCTCTCTTCGTTGCACCGCCATCAGTTGCGTAATGCAAAAAGCTCGCCCCACAGGACGTTTATCCTATATAACTGTCCTGTACAGTGGACCCGATTGTGTGTTCGTGTCTCTTTTATGCTCAAGTTTATTTGCTCATCGCTTATATAGCTTCAACCTCCCATGGAAAATTAATCTCGTTTTGTTTGAGCAGAAGACTGGTTCCTTCAGGGTGGAGAGAATGTGTTGTTTTTTCTTGTGCTCTTTTCGTTGCACCGCCATCAGCTGCGTGATACAAAAGCTCGCCCCACACGACGTTTATCTGATGTAACTGCCCTGTACAGTGGGCCCGTTCGTGTCTCTTTTATGCTCAAGTTTATTTGCTCATCGCTGATATCGCTTCAACCTCTCATGCATATTTAATCTGCTTTTGTTTGAGCAGGAGAGTGGTTCCTTCATGGTGAAGAGAATGTGTTGCGTTTTTCTTGTGCTCTCTTCGTAGCACCGCCATCCGTTGCGTGATGCAAAAAGCTCGCCCAACAGGACGTTTATCTGATGTAACTATCCTGTACAGTGGGCCCGATTGTATGTTCGTGTCTCTTTTATGCTCAAGTTTATTTGCTCATCGCTGATATCGCTTCAGCCTCCCATGCAAATTTAATCTCCTTTTGTTCGAGCAGGAGACTGGTTCCTTCAGGGTGGAGAGAACGTGTTGTGTTTTTCTTGTGCTCTCTTCGTAGCAACGCCATCAGTTGCGTGATGCAAAAAGCTCGCCCCACAGGACGTTCATCTGATGCAACTGTCTTGTACTGTGGACCCGATTGTATGTTCGCGTCTCTTTTATGCTCAAGTTTATTTGCGCATCGCTGATATCGCTTAAACCTGCCATGCAAATTTAATCTCCTTTTGTTTGAGCGGGATACTGGTTCCTTCAGGGTGGAGAGAATGTGTTGTGTTTTTCTTGTGCTCTCTTCGTTGCACCGCCATTAGTTTCGTGATTCGAACAGCTCGCCCCACAGGACGTTTAACTGATGTAAATGTCCTGTACACTGGGCCCGATTGTATGTTCGTGTCTGTTTTATTCTCAAGTTTATTTGCTCATCGCTGACATCGCTTCAACGTCCCATGCAAATTTAATCTCCTTTTGTTTGAGCAGGAGACTGGTTCCTTCAGGGAGGAGAGAATGTGTTTTTTTTCTTGTGCTCTTTTCGTTGCACGGCCATCAGCTGCGTGATACAAAAAGCTCGCCCCACACGACGTTTATCTGATGTAACTGTCCTGTACAGTGGGCCCGTTCGTGTCTCTTTTATGCTCAAGTTTAGTTGCTCACCGCTGATATCGCTTCAACCTCTCATGCATATTAATCTGCTTTTGTTTGAGCAGGAGACTGGTTCCTTCATGGTGAAGAGAATGTGTTGCGTTTTTCTTGTGCTCTCTTCGTAGCACCGCCATCCGTTGCGTGATGCAAAAAGCTCGCCCAACAGGACGTTTATCTGATGTAACTGTCCTGTACAGTGGGCCCGATTGTATGTTCGTGTCTCTTTTATGCTCAAGTTTATTTGCTCATCGCTGATATCGCTTCAGCCTCCCATGCAAATTTAATCTCGTTTTGTTCGAGCAGGAGACTGGTTCCTTCAGGGTGGAGAGAACGTGTTGCGTTTTTCTTGTGCTCTCTTCGTAGCACCGCCATCAGTTGCGTGATGCAAAAAGCTCGCCCCACAGGATGTTTATCGGATGCAACTGTCTTGTACTGTGGACCCGATTGTATGTTCGCGTCTCTTTTATGCTCAAGTTTATTTGCGCATCGCTGATATCGCTTAAACCTGCCATGCAAATTTAATCTCCTTTTGTTTGAGCTGGATACTGGTTCCTTCAGGGTGGAGAGAATGTGTTGTGTTTTTCTTGTGCTCTCTTCGTTGCACCGCCATTAGTTTCGTGA
Organism: Amblyomma americanum; assembly: GCF_052857255.1. Taxonomy (NCBI): domain Eukaryota; kingdom Metazoa; phylum Arthropoda; class Arachnida; order Ixodida; family Ixodidae; genus Amblyomma; species Amblyomma americanum. The sequence goes on from NC_135501.1 coordinate 1,183,644, forward strand.
TTCGAACAGCTCGCCCCACAGGACGTTTAACTGATGTAAATGTCCTGTACACTGGGCCCGATTGTATGTTCGTGTCTGTTTTATTCTCAAGTTTATTTGCTCATCGCTGACATCGCTTCAACGTCCCATGCAAATTTAATCTCATTTTGTTTGAGCAGGAGACTGGTTCTTTCAGGATGGAGAGAATGTGTTGTTTTTTCTTGTGCTCTTTTCGTTGCACCGCCATCAGCTGCGGGATACAAAAAGATCGCCCCACACGACGTTTATCTGATGTAACTGTCCTGTACAGTGGGCCCGTTCGTGTCTCTTTTATGCTCAAGTTTATTTGCTCATCGCTGATATTGCTTCAACCTCCCATGCAAATTTAATCTCCTTTTGTTTGAGCAGGAGACTCGTTCCTTCAGGGTGGAGAGAATTTGTTGTTTTTTCTTTTGCTCTCTTCGTTGCACCGCCATCAGTTGCGTAATGCAAAAAGCTCGCCCCACAGGACGTTTATCCTATATAACTGTCCTGTACAGTGGACCCGATTGTGTGTTCGTGTCTCTTTTATGCTCAAGTTTATTTGCTAATCGCTTATATAGCTTCAACCTCCCATGGAAATTTAATCTCGTTTTGTTTGAGCAGAAGACTGGTTCCTTCAGGGTGGAGAGAATGTGTTGTTTTTTCTTGTGCTCTTTTCGTTGCACCGCCATCAGCTGCGTGATACAAAAGCTCGCCCCACACGACGTTTATCTGATGTAACTGCCCTGTACAGTGGGCCCGTTCGTGTCTCTTTTATGCTCAAGTTTATTTGCTCATCGCTGATATCGCTTCAACCTCTCATGCATATTTAATCTGCTTTTGTTTGAGCAGGAGAGTGGTTCCTTCATGGTGAAGAGAATGTGTTGCGTTTTTCTTGTGCTCTCTTCGTAGCACCGCCATCCGTTGCGTGATGCAAAAAGCTCGCCCCACAGTACGTTTATCTGATGCAACTGTCCTGTACAGTGGGCCCGATTGTGTGTTCATGTCTCTTTTTTGATCGAGTTTAGTTGCTCATCGCTGATATCGCTTCAACCTCCCATGCAAATTTAATATGCTTTTGTTTGAGCTGGATACTGGTTCCTTCAGTGTGGAGAGAATGTGTTGTGTTTTTCTTGTGCTCTCTTCGTTGCACCGCCATTAGTTTCGTGATGGGAACAGCTCGCCCCACAGGACGTTTAACTGATGTTAATGTCCTGTACACTGGGCCCGAATGTATGTTCGTGTCTCTTTTATTCTCAAGTTTATTTGCTCATCGCTGACATCGCTTCAACCTCCCATGCAAATAAATCTCCTTTTGTTTGAGCAGGAGACTGGTTCCTTCAGGGTGGAGAGAATGTATTGTGTTTTTCATGAGCTCTCTTCGTTGCACCGCCATCAGTTGCGTGATGCAGAAAGCTCAACCCACAGGACGTCTATCTGAAGTAACTGTTCTGTGCAGTGGGCTCGATTGTATGTCAGTGTCTCTTTTATGCGCAAGTTTATTTGCTCATCGCTGATATCGCTTCAACCTCCCATGAAAATTTAATCTCCTTATGTTTGAGCAGGAGTCTCGTTCCTGCAGGGTGGAGAGAATGTGTTTTTTTTTCTTGTGCTCTCTTCGTTGCACCGCCATCAGTTACGTGATGCAAAAAGCTCGCCCCACAGGACGTTTATCTGATGTAACTGTCCTGTACAGTGGGCCCGATTGCGTGTTCGTGTCTCCTTTTGCTCACATTTATTTGCTCATCGCTGATTTCGCTTCAACCTCTTATGCATATTTAATCTCCTTTTCTTTGAGCAGGAGACTGGTTCCTTCAGGGTGGAGAGAATGTGTTATGTTTTACTTCTGCTCGCTTCATTGCACCACCATTAGTTGCGTGATGCAAAAAGCTCACCCCACAGGACGTATATCTTATGTAACTGTCCTGTACAGTGGGCCCTTTCATGTCTCTTTTTTGCTAAAGTTTATTTGCTCATCGCTGCTATCGCTTCATCCTCCCATGCAAATTTAATCTCATTTTGTTTGAGCAGAAGACTGGTTCCTTCTGGGCGGAGAAAATGTGTAGTTTTTCTTGTGCTCTCTCCGTTGCACCGCCATCAGTTGCGTGATGCAAAAAGCTCGCCTCACAGCACATTTATCTCATGTAACTGTCCTGTACAGTGGGCCCGATTGTGTGTTCCTGTCTCTTTTTTGCTCGAGTTTATTTGCTCATCGCTGATATCGCTTCAACCTCCCATGCAAATTTATTATGCTTTTGTTTGAGATGGAGACTGGTTCCTTCAGGGTGTAGAGAATGTGTTGTGTTTTTCTTGTGCTCTCTTCGTTGCACCGCCATCAGTTTCGTGATGGAAAAACCTCGCTCCACAGGACGTTTATCTGATGTAACTGCCCTGTACAGTGGGCCCGATTGTACGTTCGTGTCTCTTTTATGCTCAAGTATATTTGCTCATCGCTGATATCGCTTCAACTTCCAATGCAAATTTAATCTCCTTTTGTTTGAGCAGAAGACTGGTTCCTTCAGGGTGGAGAAAATGTGTTGTTTTTCTTGTGCTCTCTCCGTTGCACCGCCATCAGTTGCGCGATGCAAAAAGCTCGCCTCACAGTACGTTTATCTGATGTAACTGTCCTGTACAGTGGGCCCGATTGTTTGTTCCTGTCTCTTTTTTGCTCGAGTTTATTTGCTCATCGCTGATATCGCTTCAACCTCCCATGCAAATTTATTTTGCTTTTGTTTGTGATGTAGATTGGTTTCTTCAGGGTGGAGAGAATGTGTTGTGTTTTTCTTGTGCTCTCTTCGTTGCACCGCCATCAGTTTCGTGATGGAAAAAGCTCGCTCCACAGGACGGTTATCTGATGTAAATGCCCTGTACAGTGGGCCCGATTGTATGTTCGTGTCTCTTTTATGCTCAAGTATATTTGCTCATCGCTGATATCGCTTCAACTTCCAATGCAAATTTAATCTCCTTTTGTTTGAGCAGGAGACTGGTTCCTTCAGGGTGGAGAGAATATATTGTGTTTTTCTTGAGCTCTCTTCGTTGCACCGCCATCAGTTGCGTGATTCGAACAGCTCGCCCCACAGGACGTTTAACTGATGTAAATATCCTGTACACTGGGCCCGATTGTATGTTCGTGTCTGTTTTATTCTCAAGTTTATTTGCTCATCGCTGACATCGCTTCAACGTCCCATGCAAATTTAATCTCATTTTGTTTGAGCAGGAGACTGGTTCTTTCAGGATGGAGAGAATGTGTTGTTTTTTCTTGTGCTCTTTTCGTTGCACCGCCATCAGCTGTGGGATACAAAAAGATCGCCCCACACGACGTTTATCTGATGTAACTGTCCTGTACAGTTTGCCCGTTCGTGTCTCTTTTATGCTCAAGTTTATTTGCTCATCGCTGATATCGCTTCAACCTCCCTTGCAAATTTAATCTCCTTTTGTTTGAGCAGGAGACTGGTTCCTTCATGGTGAAGAGAATGTGTTGCGTTTTTCTTGTGCTCTCTTCGTAGCACCGCCATCCGTTGCGTGATGCAAAAAGCTCGCCCAACAGGACGTTTATCTGATGTAACTATCCTGTACAGTGGGCCCGATTGTATGTTCGTGTCTCCTTTATGCTCAAGTTTATTTGCTCATCGCTGATATCGCTTCAACCTCTCATGCATATTTAATCTGCTTTTGTTTGAGCAGGAGACTCGTTCCTTCAGGGTGGAGAGAATTTGTTGTTTTTTCTTGTGCTCTCTTCGTTGCACCGCCATCAGTTGCGTAATGCAAAAAGCTCGCCCCACAGGACGTTTATCTGATGTAACTGTCCTGTACAGTGGACCCGATTGTGTGTTCGTGTCTCTTTTATGCTCAAGTTTATTTGCTCATCGCTTATATAGCTTCAAACTCCCATGGAAATTTAATCTCGTTTTGTTTGAGCAGGAGACTGGTTGCTTCAGGGTGGAGAGAAGGCGTGTTTTTCTTGTGCTCTCTTCCTTGGACCGCCATCAGTGGCGTGATGCAAAAAGCTTGCCCCACAGGATGTTTGTCTGGTGTAACTGTCCTGTACTGTGGACCCGATTGTATGTTCGCGTCACTTTTATGCTCAAGTTTGTTTGCGCATCGCTGATATCGCTTAAACCTCCCATGCAAATTTAATCTCCTTTTGTTTGAGCAGAAGACTGGTTCCTTCAGGGTGGAGAGAATGTGTTGTTTTTCTTGTGCTCTCTTCGTTGCACCACCATCAGTTGCGTGATGCAAAAAGCTCGCCCCACAGTACGTTTATTTGATGCAACTGTCCTGTACAGTGGGCCCGATTGTGTGTTCATGTCTCTTTTTTGATCGAGTTTAGTTGCTCATCGCTGATATCGCTTCAACCTCCTATGCAAATTTAATATGCTTTTGTTTGAGCTGGATACTGGTTCCTTCAGTGTGGAGAGAATGTGTTATGTTTTACTTCTGCTCGCTTCATTGCACCGCCATTAGTTGCGTGATGCAAAAGCTCACCCCACAGGAATGTATATCTTATGTAACGGTCCTGTACAGTGGGCCCTTTCATGTCTCTTTTATGCTAAAGTTTATTTGCTCATCGCTGCTATCGCTTCATCCTCCCATGCAAATTTAATCTCCTTTTGTTTGAGCAGAAGACTGGTTCCTTCAGGGCGGAGAAAATGTGTAGTTTTTCTTGAGCTCTCTCCGTTGCACCGCCATCAGTTGCGTGATGCAAAAAGCTCGCCTCACAGTTCATTTATCTCATGTAACTGTCCTGTACAGTGGGCCCGATTGTGTGTTCCTGTCTCTTTCTTGCTCGAGTATATTTGCTCATCGCTGATATCGCTTCAACCTCCCATGCAAATATATTATGCTTTTGTTTGAGCTGGAGACTGGTTCCTTCAGGGTGGAGAGAATGTGTTGTGTTTTTCTTGTGCTCTCTTCGTTGCACCGCCATCAGTTGCGTGATGCAAAAAGCTCGCCCCACAGGACGTTTATCTGATGTAACTCTCCTGTACAGTGGGCCCTTTCATGTCTCTTTTTTGCTAAAGTTTATTTGCTCATCGCTGCTAACGCTTCATCCTCCCATGCAAATTTAATCTCATTTTGTTTGAGCAGAAGACTGGTTCCTTCTGGGCGGAGAAAATGTGTAGTTTTTCTTGTGCTCTCTCCGTTGCACCGCCATCAGTTGCGTGATGCAAAAAGCTCGCCTCACAGCACATTTATCTCATGTAACAGTCCTGTACAGTGGGCCCGATTGTGTGTTCCTGTCTCTTTTTTGCTCGAGTATATTTGCTCATCGCTGATATCGCTTCAACTTCCAATGCAAATTTAATCTCCTTTTGTTTGAGCAGAAGACTGGTTCCTTCAGGGTGGAGAAAATGTGTTGTTTTTCTTGTGCTCTCTCCGTTGCACCGCCATCAGTTGCGCGATGCAAAAAGCTCGCCTCACAGTACGTTTATCTGATGTAACTGTCCTGTACAGTGGGCCCGATTGTTTGTTCCTGTCTCTTTTTTGCCCGAGTTTATTTGCTCATCGCTGATATCGCTTCAACCTCCCATGCAAATTTATTTTGCTTTTGTTTGTGATATAGATTGGTTCCTTCAGGGTGGAGAGAATGTGTTGTGTTTTTCTTGTGCTCTCTTCGTTGCACCGCCATCAGTTTCGTGATGGAAAAAGCTCGCTCCACAGGACGTTTATCTGATGTAAATGCCCTGTACAGTGGGCCCGATTGTATGTTCGTGTCTCTTTTATGCTCAAGTATATTTGCTCATCGCTGATATCGCTTCAACTTCCAATGCAAATTTAATCTCCTTTTGTTTGAGCAGGAGACTGGTTCCTTCAGGGTGGAGAGAATATATTGTGTTTTTCTTGAGCTCTCTTCGTTGCACCGCCATCAGTTGCGTGATTCGAACAGCTCGCCCCACAGGACGTTTAACTGATGTAAATGTCCTGTACACTGGGCCCGATTGTATGTTCGTGTCTGTTTTATTCTCAAGTTTATTTGCTCATCGCTGACATCGCTTCAACGTCCCATGCAAATTTAATCTCATTTTGTTTGAGCAGGAGACTGGTTCTTTCAGGATGGAGAGAATGTGTTGTTTTTTCTTGTGCTCTTTTCGTTGCACCGCCATCAGCTGTGGGATACAAAAAGATCGCCCCACACGACGTTTATCTGATGTAACTGTCCTGTACAGTTTGCCCGTTCGTGTCTCTTTTATGCTCAAGTTTATTTGCTCATCGCTGATATCGCTTCAACCTCCCTTGCAAATTTAATCTCCTTTTGTTTGAGCAGGAGACTGGTTCCTTCATGGTGAAGAGAATGTGTTGCGTTTTTCTTGTGCTCTCTTCGTAGCACCGCCATCCGTTGCGTGATGCAAAAAGCTCGCCCAACAGGACGTTTATCTGATGTAACTATCCTGTACAGTGGGCCCGATTGTATGTTCGTGTTTCCTTTATGCTCAAGTTTATTTGCTCATCGCTGATATCGCTTCAACCTCTCATGCATATTTAATCTGCTTTTGTTTGAGCAGGAGACTCGTTCCTTCAGGGTGGAGAGAATTTGTTGTTTTTTCTTGTGCTCTCTTCGTTGCACCGCCATCAGTTGCGTAATGCAAAAAGCTCGCCCCACAGGACGTTTATCTGATGTAACTGTCCTGTACAGTGGACTCGATTGTGTGTTCGTGTCTCTTTTATGCTCAAGTTTATTTGCTCATCGCTTATATAGCTTCAAACTCCCATGGAAATTTAATCTCGTTTTGTTTGAGCAGGAGACTGGTTGCTTCAGGGTGGAGAGAAGGCGTGTTTTTCTTGTGCTCTCTTCCTTGGACCGCCATCAGTGGCGTGATGCAAAAAGCTTGCCCCACAGGATGTTTGTCTGGTGTAACTGTCCTGTACTGTGGACCCGATTGTATGCTCGCGTCACTTTTATGCTCAAGTTTGTTTGCGCATCGCTGATATCGCTTAAACCTCCCATGCAAATTTAATCTCCTTTTGTTTGAGCAGAAGACTGGTTCCTTCAGGGTGGAGAGAATGTGTTGTTTTTCTTGTGCTCTCTTCGTTGCACCACCATCAGTTGCGTGATGCAAAAAGCTCGCCCCACAGTACGTTTATTTGATGCAACTGTCCTGTACAGTGGGCCCGATTGTGTGTTCATGTCTCTTTTTTGATCGAGTTTAGTTGCTCATCGCTGATATCGCTTCAACCTCCCATGCAAATTTAATATGCTTTTGTTTGAGCTGGATACTGGTTCCTTCAGTGTGGAGAGAATGTGTTATGTTTTACTTCTGCTCGCTTCATTGCACCGCCATTAGTTGCGTGATGCAAAAGCTCACCCCACAGGAATGTATATCTTATGTAACGGTCCTGTACAGTGGGCCCTTTCATGTCTCTTTTATGCTAAAGTTTATTTGCTCATCGCTGCTATCGCTTCATCCTCCCATGCAAATTTATTCTCCTTTTGTTTGAGCAGAAGACTGGTTCCTTCAGGGCGGAGAAAATGTGTAGTTTTTCTTGAGCTCTCTCCGTTGCACCGCCATCAGTTGCGTGATGCAAAAAGCTCGCCTCACAGTTCATTTATCTCATGTAACTGTCCTGTACAGTGGGCCCGATTGTGTGTTCCTGTCTCTTTCTTGCTCGAGTATATTTGCTCATCGCTGATATCGCTTCAACCTCCCATGCAAATTTATTATCCTTTTGTTTGAGCTGGAGACTGGTTCCTTCAGGGTGGAGAGAATGTGTTGTGTTTTTCTTGTGCTCTCTTCGTTGCACCGCCATCAGTTGCGTGATGCAAAAAGCTCGCCCCACAGGACGCTTATCTGATGTAACTCTCCTGTACAGTGGGCCCTTTCATGTCTCTTTTTTGCTAAAGTTTATTTGCTCATCGCTGCTATCGCTTCATCCTCCCATGCAAATTTAATCTCATTTTGTTTGAGCAGAAGACTGGTTCCTTCTGGGCGGAGAAAATGTGTAGTTTTTCTTGTGCTCTCTCCGTTGCACCGCCATCAGTTGCGTGATGCAAAAAGCTCGCCTCACAGCACATTTATCTCATGTAACTGTCCTGTACAGTGGGCCCGATTGTGTGTTCCTGTCTCTTTTTTGCTCGAGTATATTTGCTCATCGCTGATATCGCTTCAACTTCCAATGCAAATTTAACCTCCTTTTGTTTGAGCAGGAGACTGGTTCCTTCAGGGTGGAGAGAATATATTGTGTTTTTCTTGAGCTCTCTTCGTTGCACCGCCATCAGTTGCGTGATGCAAAAAGCTCGCCCCACAGGACGTTTATCTTATGTAACTGTTCTGTACAGTGGGCCCGTTCGTGTCTCTTTTATGTTAAAGTTTATTTGCTCATCGCTGATTTCGCTTCAACCTCTCATGCATATTTAATCTCCTTTTGTTTGAGCAGGAGACTGGTTCCTTCAGGGTGGAGAGAATGTGTTATGTTTTGTTCTGCTCGTTTCATTGCACCGCCATCAGTTGCGTGATGCAAAAAGCACGCCCCACAGGACGTTTATCTTATGTAACGGTCCTGTACAGTGGGCCCTTTCGTGTCTCTTTTATGCTAAAGTTTATTTGCTCATCGCTGCTATCGCTTCATCCTCCCATGCAAATTTAATCTCCTTTTGTTTGTGCAGAAGACTGGTTCCTTCAGGGTGGAGAAAATGTGTTGTATTTCTTGTGCTCTCTCCGTTGCACCGCCATCAGTTGCGTGATGCAAAAAGCTCGCCTCACAGTACGTTTATCTGATGTAACTGTCCTGTACAGTGGGCCCGATTGTTTGTTCCTGTCTGTTTTTTGCTCGAGTTTATTTTCTCATCGCTGATATCGCTTCAACCTCCCATGCAAATTTATTATGCTTTTGTTTGAGATGGAGACTGGTTCCTTCAGGGTGGAGAGAATGTGTTGTGTTTTTCTTGTGCTCTCTTCGTTGCACCGCCATCAGTTGCGTGATGCAAAAAGCTCGCCCCACAGGATGTTTATCTTATGTAACTCTCCTGTACAGTGGGCCCTTTCATGTCTCTTTTTTGCTAAAGTTTATTTGCTCATCGCTGCTATCGCTTCATCCTCCCATGCAAATTTAATCTCATTTTGTTTGAGCAGAAGACTGGTTCCTTCTGGGCGGAGAAAATGTGTAGTTTTTCTTGTGCTCTCTCCGTTGCACCGCCATCAGTTGCGTGATGCAAAAAGCTCGCCTCACAGCACATTTATCTCATGTAACTGTCCTGTACAGTGGGCCCGATTGTGTGTTCCTGTCTCTTTTTTGCTCGAGTATATTTGCTCATCGCTGATATCGCTTCAACTTCCAATGCAAATTTAATCTCCTTTTGTTTGAGCAGAAGACTGGTTCCTTCAGGGTGGAGAAAATGTGTTGTTTTTCTTGTGCTCTCTCCGTTGCACCGCCATCAGTTGCGCGATGCAAAAAGCTCGCCTCACAGTACGTTTATCTGATGTAACTGTCCTGTACAGTGGGCCCGATTGTTTGTTCCTGTCTCTTTTTTGCCCGAGTTTATTTGCTCATCGCTGATATCGCTTCAACCTCCCATGCAAATTTATTTTGCTTTTGTTTGTGATATAGATTGGTTCCTTCAGGGTGGAGAGAATGTGTTGTGTTTTTCTTGTGCTCTCTTCGTTGCACCGCCATCAGTTTCGTGATGGAAAAAGCTCGCTCCACAGGACGTTTATCTGATGTAAATGCCCTGTACAGTGGGCCCGATTGTATGTTCGTGTCTCTTTTATGCTCAAGTATATTTGCTCATCGCTGATATCGCTTCAACTTCCAATGCAAATTTAATCTCCTTTTGTTTGAGCAGGAGACTGGTTCCTTCAGGGTGGAGAGAATATATTGTGTTTTTCTTGAGCTCTCTTCGTTGCACCGCCATCAGTTGCGTGATTCGAACAGCTCGCCCCACAGGACGTTTAACTGATGTAAATGTCCTGTACACTGGGCCCGATTGTATGTTCGTGTCTGTTTTATTCTCAAGTTTATTTGCTCATCGCTGACATCGCTTCAACGTCCCATGCAAATTTAATCTCATTTTGTTTGAGCAGGAGACTGGTTCTTTCAGGATGGAGAGAATGTGTTGTTTTTTCTTGTGCTCTTTTCGTTGCACCGCCATCAGCTGTGGGATACAAAAAGATCGCCCCACACGACGTTTATCTGATGTAACTGTCCTGTACAGTTTGCCCGTTCGTGTCTCTTTTATGCTCAAGTTTATTTGCTCATCGCTGATATCGCTTCAACCTCCCTTGCAAATTTAATCTCCTTTTGTTTGAGCAGGAGACTGGTTCCTTCATGGTGAAGAGAATGTGTTGCGTTTTTCTTGTGCTCTCTTCGTAGCACCGCCATCCGTTGCGTGATGCAAAAAGCTCGCCCAACAGGACGTTTATCTGATGTAACTATCCTGTACAGTGGGCCCGATTGTATGTTCGTGTCTCCTTTATGCTCAAGTTAATTTGCTCATCGCTGATATCGCTTCAACCTCTCATGCATATTTAATCTGCTTTTGTTTGAGCAGGAGACTCGTTCCTTCAGGGTGGAGAGAATTTGTTGTTTTTTCTTGTGCTCTCTTCGTTGCACCGCCATCAGTTGCGTAATGCAAAAAGCTCGCCCCACAGGACGTTTATCTGATGTAACTGTCCTGTACAGTGGACCCGATTGTGTGTTCGTGTCTCTTTTATGCTCAAGTTTGTTTGCGCATCGCTGATATCGCTTAAACCTCCCATGCAAATTTAATCTCCTTTTGTTTGAGCAGAAGACTGGTTCCTTCAGGGTGGAGAGAATGTGTTGTTTTTCTTGTGCTCTCTTCGTTGCACCACCATCAGTTGCGTGATGCAAAAAGCTCGCCCCACAGTACGTTTATTTGATGCAACTGTCCTGTACAGTGGGCCCGATTGTGTGTTCATGTCTCTTTTTTGATCGAGTTTAGTTGCTCATCGCTGATATCGCTTCAACCTCCCATGCAAATTTAATATGCTTTTGTTTGAGCTGGATACTGGTTCCTTCAGTGTGGAGAGAATGTGTTATGTTTTACTTCTGCTCGCTTCATTGCACCGCCATTAGTTGCGTGATGCAAAAGCTCACCCCACAGGAATGTATATCTTATGTAACGGTCCTGTACAGTGGGCCCTTTCATGTCTCTTTTATGCTAAAGTTTATTTGCTCATCGCTGCTATCGCTTCATCCTCCCATGCAAATTTAATCTCCTTTTGTTTGAGCAGAAGACTGGTTCCTTCAGGGCGGAGAAAATGTGTAGTTTTTCTTGAGCTCTCTCCGTTGCACCGCCATCAGTTGCGTGATGCAAAAAGCTCGCCTCACAGTTCATTTATCTCATGTAACTGTCCTGTACAGTGGGCCCGATTGTGTGTTCCTGTCTCTTTCTTGCTCGAGTATATTTGCTCATCGCTGATATCGCTTCAACCTCCCATGCAAATTTATTATGCTTTTGTTTGAGCTGGAGACTGGTTCCTTCAGGGTGGAGAGAATGTGTTGTGTTTTTCTTGTGCTCTCTTCGTTGCACCGCCATCAGTTGCGTGATGCAAAAAGCTCGCCCCACAGGACGTTTATCTGATGTAACTCTCCTGTACAGTGGGCCCTTTCATGTCTCTTTTTTGCTAAAGTTTATTTGCTCATCGCTGCTATCGCTTCATCCTCCCATGCAAATTTAATCTCATTTTGTTTGAGCAGAAGACTGGTTCCTTCTGGGCGGAGAAAATGTGTAGTTTTTCTTGTGCTCTCTCCGTTGCACCGCCATCAGTTGCGTGATGCAAAAAGCTCGCCTCACAGCACATTTATCTCATGTAACTGTCCTGTACAGTGGGCCCGATTGTGTGTTCCTGTCTCTTTTTTGCTCGAGTATATTTGCTCATCGCTGATATCGCTTCAACTTCCAATGCAAATTTAACCTCCTTTTGTTTGAGCAGGAGACTGGTTCCTTCAGGGTGGAGAGAATATATTGTGTTTTTCTTGAGCTCTCTTCGTTGCACCGCCATCAGTTGCGTGATGCAAAAAGCTCGCCCCACAGGACGTTTATCTTATGTAACTGTTCTGTACAGTGGGCCCGTTCGTGTCTCTTTTATGTTAAAGTTTATTTGCTCATCGCTGATTTCGCTTCAACCTCTCATGCATATTTAATCTCCTTTTGTTTGAGCAGGAGACTGGTTCCTTCAGGGTGGAGAGAATGTGTTATGTTTTGTTCTGCTCGTTTCATTGCACCGCCATCAGTTGCGTGATGCAAAAAGCACGCCCCACAGGACGTTTATCTTATGTAACGGTCCTGTACAGTGGGCCCTTTCGTGTCTCTTTTATGCTAAAGTTTATTTGCTCATCGCTGCTATCGCTTCATCCTCCCATGCAAATTTAATCTCCTTTTGTTTGTGCAGAAGACTGGTTCCTTCAGGGTGGAGAAAATGTGTTGTATTTCTTGTGCTCTCTCCGTTGCACCGCCATCAGTTGCGTGATGCAAAAAGCTCGCCTCACAGTACGTTTATCTGATGTAACTGTCCTGTACAGTGGGCCCGATTGTTTGTTCCTGTCTGTTTTTTGCTCGAGTTTATTTTCTCATCGCTGATATCGCTTCAACCTCCCATGCAAATTTATTATGCTTTTGTTTGAGATGGAGACTGGTTCCTTCAGGGTGGAGAGAATGTGTTGTGTTTTTCTTGTGCTCTCTTCGTTGCACCGCCATCAGTTTCGTGATGGAAAAACCTCGCTCCACAGGACGTTTATCTGATGTAACTGCCCTGTACAGTGGGCCCGATTGTACGTTCGTGTCTCTTTTATGCTCAAGTATATTTGCTCATCGCTGATATCGCTTCAACTTCCAATGCAAATTTAATCTCCTTTTGTTTGAGCAGAAGACTGGTTCCTTCAGGGTGGAGAAAATGTGTTGTTTTTCTTGTGCTCTCTCCGTTGCACCGCCATCAGTTGCGCGATGCAAAAAGCTCGCCTCACAGTACGTTTATCTGATGTAACTGTCCTGTACAGTGGGCCCGATTGTTTGTTCCTGTCTCTTTTTTGCTCGAGTTTATTTGCTCATCGCTGATATCGCTTCAACCTCCCATGCAAATTTATTTTGCTTTTGTTTGTGATATAGATTGGTTCCTTCAGGGTGGAGATAATGTGTTGTGTTTTTCTTGTGCTCTCTTCGTTGCACCGCCATCAGTTTCGTGATGGAAAAAGCTCGCTCCACAGGACGTTTATCTGATGTAAATGCCCTGTACAGTGGGCCCGATTGTATGTTCGTGTCTCTTTTATGCTCAAGTATATTTGCTCATCGCTGATATCGCTTCAACTTCCAATGCAAATTTAATCTCCTTTTGTTTGAGCAGGAGACTGGTTCCTTCAGGGTGGAGAGAATATATTGTGTTTTTCTTGAGCTCTCTTCGTTGCACCGCCATCAGTTGCGTGATTCGAACAGCTCGCCCCACAGGACGTTTAACTGATGTAAATGTCCTGTACACTGGGCCCGATTGTATGTTCGTGTCTGTTTTATTCTCAAGTTTATTTGCTCATCGCTGACATCGCTTCAACGTCCCATGCAAATTTAATCTCATTTTGTTTGAGCAGGAGACTGGTTCTTTCAGGATGGAGAGAATGTGTTGTTTTTTCTTGTGCTCTTTTCGTTGCTCCGCCATCAGCTGTGGGATACAAAAAGATCGCCCCACACGACGTTTATCTGATGTAACTGTCCTGTACAGTGGGCCCGTTCGTGTCTCTTTTATGCTCAAGTTTATTTGCTCATCGCTGATATCGCTTCAACCTCCCTTGCAAATTTAATCTCCTTTTGTTTGAGCAGGAGACTGGTTCCTTCATGGTGAAGAGAATGTGTTGCGTTTTTCTTGTGCTCTCTTCGTAGCACCGCCATCCGTTGCGTGATGCAAAAAGCTCGCCCAACAGGACGTTTATCTGATGTAACTATCCTGTACAGTGGGCCCGATTGTATGTTCGTGTCTCCTTTATGCTCAAGTTTATTTGCTCATCGCTGATATCGCTTCAACCTCTCATGCATATTTAATCTGCTTTTGTTTGAGCAGGAGACTCGTTCCTTCAGGGTGGAGAGAATTTGTTGTTTTTTCTTGTGCTCTCTTCGTTGCACCGCCATCAGTTGCGTAATGCAAAAAGCTCGCCCCACAGGACGTTTATCTGATGTAACTGTCCTGTACAGTGGACCCGATTGTGTGTTCGTGTCTCTTTTATGCTCAAGTTTATTTGCTCATCGCTTATATAGCTTCAAACTCCCATGGAAATTTAATCTCGTTTTGTTTGAGCAGGAGACTGGTTGCTTCAGGGTGGAGAGAAGGCGTGTTTTTCTTGTGCTCTCTTCCTTGGACCGCCATCAGTGGCGTGATGCAAAAAGCTTGCCCCACAGGATGTTTGTCTGGTGTAACTGTCCTGTACTGTGGACCCGATTGTATGTTCGCGTCACTTTTATGCTCAAGTTTGTTTGCGCATCGCTGATATCGCTTAAACCTCCCATGCAAATTTAATCTCCTTTTGTTTGAGCAGAAGACTGGTTCCTTCAGGGCGGAGAAAATGTGTAGTTTTTCTTGAGCTCTCTCCGTTGCACCGCCATCAGTTGCGTGATGCAAAAAGCTCGCCTCACAGTTCATTTATCTCATGTAACTGTCCTGTACAGTGGGCCCGATTGTGTGTTCCTGTCTCTTTTTTGCTCGAGTATATTTGCTCATCGCTGATATCGCTTCAACCTCCCATGCAAATTTATTATGCTTTTGTTTGAGCTGGAGACTGGTTCCTTCAGGGTGGAGAGAATGTGTTGTGTTTTTCTTGTGCTCTCTTCGTTGCACGGCCATCAGTTGCGTGATGCAAAAAGCTCGCCCCACAGGACGTTTATCTGATGTAACTCTCCTGTACAGTGGACCCGATTGTGTGTTCGTGTCTCTTTTTTGCTCGAGTATATTTGCTCATCGCTGATATCGCTTCAACTTCCAATGCAAATTTAACCTCCTTTTGTTTGAGCAGGAGACTGGTTCCTTCAGGGTGGAGAGAATATATTGTGTTTTTCTTGAGCTCTCTTCGTTGCACCGCCATCAGTTGCGTGATGCAAAAAGCTCGCCCCACAGGACGTTTATCTTATGTAACTGTTCTGTACAGTGGGCCCGTTCGTGTCTCTTTTATGTTAAAGTTTATTTGCTCATCGCTGATTTCGCTTCAACCTCTCATGCATATTTAATCTCCTTTTGTTTGAGCAGGAGACTGGTTCCTTCAGGGTGGAGAGAATGTGTTATGTTTTGTTCTGCTCGTTTCATTGCACCGCCATCAGTTGCGTGATGCAAAAAGCACGCCCCACAGGACGTTTATCTTATGTAACGGTCCTGTACAGTGGGCCCTTTCGTGTCTCTTTTATGCTAAAGTTTATTTGCTCATCGCTGCTATCGCTTCATCCTCCCATGCAAATTTAATCTCCTTTTGTTTGTGCAGAAGACTGGTTCCTTCAGGGTGGAGAAAATGTGTTGTATTTCTTGTGCTCTCTCCGTTGCACCGCCATCAGTTGCGTGATGCAAAAAGCTCGCCTCACAGTACGTTTATCTGATGTAACTGTCCTGTACAGTGGGCCCAATTGTTTGTTCCTGTCTGTTTTTTGCTCGAGTTTATTTTCTCATCGCTGATATCGCTTCAACCTCCCATGCAAATTTATTATGCTTTTGTTTGAGATGGAGACTGGTTCCTTCAGGGTGGAGAGAATGTGTTGTGTTTTTCTTGTGCTCTCTTCGTTGCACCGCCATCAGTTTCGTGATGGAAAAACCTCGCTCCACAGGACGTTTATCTGATGTAACTGCCCTGTACAGTGGGCCCGATTGTACGTTCGTGTCTCTTTTATGCTCAAGTATATTTGCTCATCGCTGATATCGCTTCAACTTCCAATGCAAATTTAATCTCCTTTTGTTTGAGCAGAAGACTGGTTCCTTCAGGGTGGAGAAAATGTGTTGTTTTTCTTGTGCTCTCTCCGTTGCACCGCCATCAGTTGCGCGATGCAAAAAGCTCGCCTCACAGTACGTTTATCTGATGTAACTGTCCTGTACAGTGGGCCCGATTGTTTGTTCCTGTCTCTTTTTTGCTCGAGTTTATTTGCTCATCGCTGATATCGCTTCAACCTCCCATGCAAATTTATTTTGCTTTTGTTTGTGATATAGATTGGTTCCTTCAGGGTGGAGATAATGTGTTGTGTTTTTCTTGTGCTCTCTTCGTTGCACCGCCATCAGTTTCGTGATGGAAAAAGCTCGCTCCACAGGACGTTTATCTGATGTAAATGCCCTGTACAGTGGGCCCGATTGTATGTTCGTGTCTCTTTTATGCTCAAGTATATTTGCTCATCGCTGATATCGCTTCAACTTCCAATGCAAATTTAATCTCCTTTTGTTTGAGCAGGAGACTGGTTCCTTCAGGGTGGAGAGAATATATTGTGTTTTTCTTGAGCTCTCTTCGTTGCACCGCCATCAGTTGCGTGATTCGAACAGCTCGCCCCACAGGACGTTTAACTGATGTAAATGTCCTGTACACTGGGCCCGATTGTATGTTCGTGTCTGTTTTATTCTCAAGTTTATTTGCTCATCGCTGACATCGCTTCAACGTCCCATGCAAATTTAATCTCATTTTGTTTGAGCAGGAGACTGGTTCTTTCAGGATGGAGAGAATGTGTTGTTTTTTCTTGTGCTCTTTTCGTTGCTCCGCCATCAGCTGTGGGATACAAAAAGATCGCCCCACACGACGTTTATCTGATGTAACTGTCCTGTACAGTGGGCCCGTTCGTGTCTCTTTTATGCTCAAGTTTATTTGCTCATCGCTGATATCGCTTCAACCTCCCTTGCAAATTTAATCTCCTTTTGTTTGAGCAGGAGACTGGTTCCTTCATGGTGAAGAGAATGTGTTGCGTTTTTCTTGTGCTCTCTTCGTAGCACCGCCATCCGTTGCGTGATGCAAAAAGCTCGCCCAACAGGACGTTTATCTGATGTAACTATCCTGTACAGTGGGCCCGATTGTATGTTCGTGTCTCCTTTATGCTCAAGTTTATTTGCTCATCGCTGATATCGCTTCAACCTCTCATGCATATTTAATCTGCTTTTGTTTGAGCAGGAGACTCGTTCCTTCAGGGTGGAGAGAATTTGTTGTTTTTTCTTGTGCTCTCTTCGTTGCACCGCCATCAGTTGCGTAATGCAAAAAGCTCGCCCCACAGGACGTTTATCTGATGTAACTGTCCTGTACAGTGGACCCGATTGTGTGTTCGTGTCTCTTTTATGCTCAAGTTTATTTGCTCATCGCTTATATAGCTTCAAACTCCCATGGAAATTTAATCTCGTTTTGTTTGAGCAGGAGACTGGTTGCTTCAGGGTGGAGAGAAGGCGTGTTTTTCTTGTGCTCTCTTCCTTGGACCGCCATCAGTGGCGTGATGCAAAAAGCTTGCCCCACAGGATGTTTGTCTGGTGTAACTGTCCTGTACTGTGGACCCGATTGTATGTTCGCGTCACTTTTATGCTCAAGTTTGTTTGCGCATCGCTGATATCGCTTAAACCTCCCATGCAAATTTAATCTCCTTTTGTTTGAGCAGAAGACTGGTTCCTTCAGGGCGGAGAAAATGTGTAGTTTTTCTTGAGCTCTCTCCGTTGCACCGCCATCAGTTGCGTGATGCAAAAAGCTCGCCTCACAGTTCATTTATCTCATGTAACTGTCCTGTACAGTGGGCCCGATTGTGTGTTCCTGTCTCTTTTTTGCTCGAGTATATTTGCTCATCGCTGATATCGCTTCAACCTCCCATGCAAATTTATTATGCTTTTGTTTGAGCTGGAGACTGGTTCCTTCAGGGTGGAGAGAATGTGTTGTGTTTTTCTTGTGCTCTCTTCGTTGCACGGCCATCAGTTGCGTGATGCAAAAAGCTCGCCCCACAGGACGTTTATCTGATGTAACTCTCCTGTACAGTGGACCCGATTGTGTGTTCGTGTCTCTTTTATGCTCAAGTTTATTTGCTCATCGCTTATATAGCTTCAACCTCCCATGGAAATTTAATCTCCTTTTGTTTGAGCAGGAGACTGGTTCCTTCAGGGCGGAGAGAACGTGTTGCGTTTTTCTTGTGCTCTCCTCGTAGCACCGTCATCAGTTGCGTGATGCAAAAAGCTCTCCCCACAGGACGCTTATCTCATGTAACTGTCCTGTACAGTGGGCCCGATTGTGTGTTCCTGTCTCTTTTTTGCTCGAGTATATTTGCTCATCGCTGATATCGCTTCAACCTCCCATGCAAATTTATTATGCTTTTGTTTGAGCTGGAGACTGGTTCCTTCAGGGTGGAGAGAATGTGTTTTTTTTTCTTGTGCTCTTTTCGTTGCACGGCCATCAGCTGCGTGATACAAAAAGCTCGCCCCACACGACGTTTATCTGACGTAACTGTCCTGTACAGTGGGCCCGTTCGTGTCTCTTTTATGCTCAAGTTTAGTTGCTCACCGCTGATATCGCTTCAACCTCTCATGCATATTAATCTGCTTTTGTTTGAGCAGGAGACTGGTTCCTTCATGGTGAAGAGAATGTGTTGCGTTTTTCTTGTGCTCTCTTCGTAGCACCGCCATCCGTTGCGTGATGCAAAAAGCTCGCCCAACAGGATGTTTATCTGATGTAACTGTCCTGTACAGTGGGCCCGATTGTATGTTCGTGTCTCTTTTATGCTCAAGTTTATTTGCTCATCGCTGATATCGCTTCAGCCTCCCATGCAAATTTAATCTCGTTTTGTTCGAGCAGGAGACTGGTTCCTTCAGGGTGGAGAGAACGTGTTGCGTTTTTCTTGTGCTCTCTTCGTAGCACCGCCATCAGTTGCGTGATGCAAAAAGCTCGCCCCACAGGATGTTTATCGGATGCAACTGTCTTGTACTGTGGACCCGATTGTATGTTCGCGTCTCTTTTATGCTCAAGTTTATTTGCGCATCGCTGATATCGCTTAAACCTGCCATGCAAATTTAATCTCCTTTTGTTTGAGCTGGATACTGGTTCCTTCAGGGTGGAGAGAATGTGTTGTGTTTTTCTTGTGCTCTCTTCGTTGCACCGCCATTAGTTTCGTGATTCGAACAGCTCGCCCCACAGGATGTTTAACTGATGTAAATGTCCTGTACACTGGGCCCGATTGTATGTTCGTGTCTGTTTTATTCTCAAGTTTATTTGCTCATCGCTGACATCGCTTCAACGTCCCATGCAAATTTAATCTCATTTTGTTTGAGCAGGAGACTGGTTCTTTCAGGATAGAGAGAATGTGTTGTTTTTTCTTGTGCTCTTTTCGTTGCACCGCCATCAGCTGCGGGATACAAAAAGATCGCCCCACACGACGTTTATCTGATGTAACTGTCCTGTACAGTGGGCCCGTTCGTGTCTCTTTTATGCTCAAGCTTATTTGCTCATCGCTGATATTGCTTCAACCTCCCATGCAAATTTAATCTCCTTTTGTTTGAGCAGGAGACTCGTTCCTTCAGGGTGGAGAGAATTTGTTGTTTTTTCTTTTGCTCTCTTCGTTGCACCGCCATCAGTTGCGTAATGCAAAAAGCTCGCCCCACAGGACGTTTATCCTATGTAACTGTCCTGTACAGTGGACCCGATTGTGTGTTCGTGTCTGTTTTATGCTCAAGTTTATTTGCTCATCGCTTATATAGCTTCAACCTCCCATGGAAATTTAATCTCGTTTTGTTTGAGCAGAAGACTGGTTCCTTCAGGGTGGAGAGAATGTGTTGTTTTTTCTTGTGCTCTTTTCGTTGCACCGCCATCAGCTGCGTGATACAAAAGCTCGCCCCACACGACGTTTATCTGATGTCACTGCCCTGTACAGTGGGCCCGTTCGTGTCTCTTTTATGCTCAAGTTTATTTGCTCATCGCTGATATCGCTTCAACCTCTCATGCATATTTAATCTGCTTTTGTTTGAGCAGGAGAGTGGTTCCTTCATGGTGAAGAGAATGTGTTGCGTTTTTCTTGTGCTCTCTTCGTAGCACCGCCATCCGTTGCGTGATGCAAAAAGCTCGCCCAACAGGACGTTTATCTGATGTAACTATCCTGTACAGTGGGCCCGATTGTATGTTCGTGTCTCTTTTATGCTCAAGTTTATTTGCTCATCGCTGATATCGCTTCAGCCTCCCATGCAAATTTAATCTCCTTTTGTTCGAGCAGGAGACTGGTTCCTTCAGGGTGGAGAGAACGTGTTGTGTTTTTCTTCTGCTCTCTTCGTAGCAACGCCATCAGTTGCGTGATGCAAAAAGCTCGCCCCACAGGACGTTCATCTGATGCAACTGTCCTCCTGTACTGTGGACCCGATTGTATGTTCGCGTATCTTTTATGCTCAAATTTATTTGCGCATCGCTGATATCGCTTAAACATGCCATGCAAATTTAATCTCCTTTTGTTTGAGCTGGATACTGGTTCCTTCAGGGTGGAGAGAATGTGTTGTGTTTTTCTTGTGCTCTCTTCGTTGCACCGCCATTAGTTTCGTGATTCGAACAGCTCGCCCCACAGGACGTTTAACTGATGTAAATGTCCTGTACACTGGGCCCGATTGTATGTTCGTGTCTCTGTTATTCTCAAGTTTATTTGCTCATCGCTGACATCGCTTCAACGTCACACTTAAATTTATTCTCATTTTGTTTGAACAGGAGACTGGTTCCTTCAGGATGGAGAGAATGTGTTGTTTTTTCTTGTGCTCTTTTCGTTGCACCGCCATCAGCTGCGTGATAAAAAAAGTTCGCCCCACACGACGTTTATCTGATGTAACTGTC
The DNA here is from genome assembly GCF_052857255.1 of Amblyomma americanum. NCBI lineage: Eukaryota > Metazoa > Arthropoda > Arachnida > Ixodida > Ixodidae > Amblyomma > Amblyomma americanum. Next base: position 1,204,362 of record NC_135501.1, read on the forward strand.
CTGTACAGTGGCCCCGATTGTGTGTTCGTGTCTCTTTTATGCTCAAGTTTATTTGCTCATCGTTATATAGCTTCAAACTCCCATGGACATTTAATCTCGTTTTGTTTGAGCAGGAGACTGGTTGCTTCAGGGTGGAGAGAAGGTGTGTTTTTCTTGTGCTCTCTTCCTTGGACCGCCATCAGTGGCGTGATGCAAAAAACTTGCCCCACAGGATGTTTGTCTGGTGTAACTGTCCTGTACTGTGGACCCGATTGTATGTTCGCGTCACTTTTATGCTCAAGTTTATTTGCGCATCGCTGATATCGCTTAAACCTCCCATGCAAATTTAATCTCCTTTTGTTTGAGCAGAAGACTGGTTCCTTCAGGGTGGAGAGAATGTGTTGTTTTTCTTGTGCTCTCTTCGTTGCACCACCATCAGTTGCGTGATGCAAAAAGCTCGCCCCACAGTACGTTTTTCTGCTGCAACTGTCCTGTGCAGTGGGCCCTTTTGTGTGTTCATGTCTCTTTTTTGATCGAGTTTAGTTGCTCATCGCTGATATCGCTTCAACCTCCCATGCAAATTTAATATGCTTTTGTTTGAGCTGGATACTGGTTCCTTCAGTGTGGAGAGAATGTGTTGTGTTTTTCTTGTGCTCTCTTCGTTGCACCGCCATTAGTTTCGTGATGGGAACAGCTCGCCCCACAGGACGTTTACCTGATGTAAATGTCCGGTACACTGGGCCCGAATGTATGTTCGTGTCTCTTTTATTCTAAAGTTTATTTGCTCATCGCTGACATCGCTTCAACCTCCCATGCAAATTTAATCTCCTTTTGTTTGAGCAGGAGACTGGTTCCTTCAGGGTGGAGAGAATGTATTGTGTTTTTCTTGAGCTCTCTTCGTTGCACCGCCATCAGTTGCGTGATGCAGAAAGCTCAACCCACAGGACGTCTATCTGAAGTAACTGTTCTGTGCAGTGGGCTCGATTGTATGTCAGTGTCTCTTTTATGCGCAAGTTTATTTGCTCATCGCTGATATCGCTTCAACCTCCCATGAAAATTTAATCTCCTTATGTTTGAGCAGGAGTCTGGTTCCTGCAGGGTGGAGAGAATGTGTTGTGTTTTTCTTGTGCTCTCTTCGTAGCAACGCCATCAGTTGCGTGATGCAAAAAGCTCGCCCCACAGGACGTTCATCTGATGCAACTGTCCTCCTGTACTGTGGACCCGATTGTATGTTCGCGTATCTTTTATGCTCAAGTTTTTTTTGCTCATCGCTGATATCGCTTCAACCTCCCATGCAAATTTAATCTCCTTATGTTGGAGCAGGAGTCTGGTTCCTGCAGGGTGGAGAGAATGTGTTTTTTTTTCTTGTGCTCTCTTCGTTGCACCGCCATCAGTTACGTGATGCAAAAAGCTCGCCCCACAGGACGTTTATCTGATGTAACTGTCCTGTACAGTGGGCCCGATTGTGTGTTCGTGTCTCCTTTTGCTCACATTTATTTGCTCATCGCTGATTTCGCTTCAACCTCTTATGCATATTTAATCTCCTTTTCTTTGAGCAGGAGACTGGTTCCTTCAGGGTGGAGAGAATGTGCTATGTTTTACTTCTGCTCGCTTCATTGCACCACCATTAGTTGCGTGATGCAAAAAGCTCACCCCACAGGACGTATATCTTATGTAACTGTCCTGTACAGTGGGCCCTTTCATGTCTCTTTTTTGCTAAAGTTTATTTGCTCATCGCTGCTATCGCTTCATCCTCCCATGCAAATTTAATCTCCTTTTGTTTGAGCAGAAGACTGGTTCCTTCAGGGCGGAGAAAATGTGTAGTTTTTCTTGTGCTCTCTCCGTTGCACCGCCATCAGTTGCGTGATGCAAAAAGCTCGCCTCACAGCACATTTATCTCATGTAACTGTCCTGTACAGTGGGCCCGATTGTGTGTTCCTGTCTCTTTTTTGCTCGAGTATATTTGCTCATCGCTGATATCGCTTCAACTTCCAATGCAAATTTAACCTCCTTTTGTTTGAGCAGGAGACTGGTTCCTTCAGGTTGGAGAGAATATATTGTGTTTTTCTTGAGCTCTCTTCGTTGCACCGCCATCAGGTGCGTGATGCAAAAAGCTCGCCCCACAGGACGTTTATCTTATGTAACTGTTCTGTACAGTGGGCCCGTTCGTGTCTCTTTTATGTTAAAGTTTATTTGCTCATCGCTGATTTCGCTTCAACCTCTCATGCATATTTAATCTCCGTTTGTTTGAGCAGGAGACTGGTTCCTTCAGGGTGGAGAGAATGTGTTATGTTTTGTTCTGCTCGTTTCATTGCACCGCCATCAGTTGCGTGATGCAAAAAGCACGCCCCACAGGACGTTTATCTTATGTAACGGTCCTGTACAGTGGGCCCTTTCGTGTCTCTTTTATGCTAAAGTTTATTTGCTCATCGCTGCTATCGCTTCATCCTCCCATGCAAATTTAATCTCCTTTTGTTTGTGCAGAAGACTGGTTCCTTCAGGGTGGAGAAAATGTGTTGTATTTCTTGTGCTCTCTCCGTTGCACCGCCATCAGTTGCGTGATGCAAAAAGCTCGCCTCACAGTACGTTTATCTGATGTAACTGTCCTGTACAGTGGGCCCGATTGTTTGTTCCTGTCTCTTTTTTGCTCGAGTTTATTTGCTCATCGCTGATATCGCTTCAACCTCCCATGCAAATTTATTATGCTTTTGTTTGAGATGGAGACTGGTTCCTTCAGGGTGGAGAGAATGTGTTGTGTTTTTCTTGTGCTCTCTTCGTTGCACCGCCATCAGTTTCGTGATGAAAAAACCTCGCTCCACAGGTCGTTTATCTAAAGTAACTGCCCTGTACAGTGGGCCCGATTGTACGTTCGTGTCTCTTTTATGCTCAAGTATATTTGCTCATCGCTGATATCGCTTCAACTTCCAATGCAAATTTAATCTCCTTTTGTTTGAGCAGAAGACTGGTTCCTTCAGGGTGGAGAAAATGTGTTGTTTTTCTTGTGCTCTCTCCGTTGCACCGCCATCAGTTGCGTGATGCAAAAAGCTCGCCTCACAGTACGTTTATTTGATGTAACTGTCCTGTACAGTGGGCCCGATTGTTTGTTCCTGTCTCTTTTTTGCTCGAGTTTATTTGCTCATCGCTGATATCGCTTCAACCTCCCATGCAAATTTATTTTGCTTTTGTTTGAGATATAGACTGGTTCCTTCAGGGTGGAGAGAATGTGTTCTGTTTTTCTTGTGCTCTCTTCGTTGCACCGCCATCAGTTTCGTGATGGAAAAAGCTCGCTCCACAGGACGTTTATCTGATGTAAATGCCCTGTACAGTGGGCCCGATTGTATGTTCGTGTCTCTTTTATGCTCAAGTATATTTGCTCATCGCTGATATCGCTTCAACTTCCAATGCAAATTTAATCTCCTTTTGTTTGAGCAGGAGACTGGTTCCTTCAGGGTGGAGAGAATATATTGTGTTTTTCTTGAGCTCTCTTCGTTGCACCGCCATCAGTTGCGTGATTCGAACAGCTCGCCCCACAGGACGTTTAACTGATGTAAATGTCCTGTACACTGGGTCCGATTGTATGTTCGTGTCTGTTTTATTCTCAAGTTTATTTGCTCATCGCTGACATCGCTTCAACGTCCCATGCAAATTTAATCTCATTTTGTTTGAGCAGGAGACTGGTTCTTTCAGGATGGAGAGAATGTGTTGTTTTTTCTTGTGCTCTTTTCGTTGCACCGCCATCAGCTGTGGGATACAAAAAGATCGCCCCACACGACGTTTATCTGATGTAACTGTCCTGTACAGTGGGCCCGTTCGTGTCTCTTTTATGCTCAAGTTTATTTGCTCATCGCTGATATCGCTTCAACCTCCCTTGCAAATTTAATCTCCTTTTGTTTGAGCAGGAGACTCGTTCCTTCAGGGTGGAGAGAATTTGTTGTTTTTTCTTGTGCTCTCTTCGTTGCACCGCCATCAGTTGCGTACTGCAAAAAGCTCGCCCCACAGGACGTTTATCTGATGTAACTGTCCTTTACAGTGGACCCGATTGTGTGTTCGTGTCTCTTTTATGCTCAAGTTTATTTGCTCATCGCTTATATAGCTTCAACCTCCCATGGAAATTTAATCTCGTTTTGTTTGAGCAGGAGACTGGTTGCTTCAGGGTGGAGAGATGTGTTTTTCTTGTGCTCTCTTCCTTGGACCGCCATCAGTGGCGTGGTGCAAAAAGCTTCCCCACAGGATGTTTGTCTGGTGTAAATGTCCTGTACTGTGGACCCGATTGTATGTTCGCGTCACTTTATGCTCAAGTTTATTTGCGCATCGCTGATATCGCTTAAACCTCCCATGCAAATTTAATCTCCTTTTGTTTGAGCAGAAGACTGGTTCCTTCAGGGTGGAGAGAATGTGTTGTTTTTTTCTTGTGCTCTTTTCGTTGCACCGCCATAAGCTGCGTGATTCAAAAAGCTCGCCCCACACGACGTTTACCTGAAGTAACTGTCCTGTACAGTGGGCCCGTTCGTGTCTCTTTTATGCTCAAGTTTATTTGCTCATCGCTGATATCGCTTCAACCTCTCATGCATATTTAATCTGCTTTTGTTTGAGCAGGAGACTGGTTCCTTCATGGTGAAGAGAATGTGTTGCGTTTTTCTTGTGCTCTCTTCGTAGCACCGCCATCCGTTGCGTGATGCAAAAAGCTCGCCCAACAGGACGTTTATCTGATGTAGCTATCCTGTACAGTGGGCCCGATTGTATGTTCGTGTCTCCTTTATGCTCAAGTTTATTTGATCATCGCTGATATCGCTTCAACCTCCCATGCAAATTTAATCTCCTTTTGTTTGAGCAGGAGACTCGTTCCTTCAGGGTGGAGAGAATTTGTTGTTTTTTCTTGTGCTCTCTTCGTTGCACCGCCATCAGTTGCGTAATGCAAAAAGCTCGCCCCACAGGACGTTTATCTGATGTAACTGTCCTGTACAGTGGACCCGATTGTGTGTTCGTGTCTCTTTTATGCTCAAGTTTATTTGCTCATCGCTTATATAGCTTCAAACTCCCATGGAAATTTAATCTCGTTTTGTTTGAGCAGGAGACTGGTTCCTTCAGGGTGGAGAGAATGTGTTGCGTTTTTCTTGTGCTCTCTTCCTTGGACCGCCATCAGTGGCGTGATGCAAAAAGCTTGCCCCACAGGATGTTTGTCTGGTGTAACTGTCCTGTACTGTGGACCCGATTGTATGTTCGCGTCACTTTTATGCTCAAGTTTGTTTGCGCATCGCTGATATCGCTTAAACCTCCCATGCAAATTTAATCTCCTTTTGTTTGAGCAGAAGACTGGTTCCTTCAGGGTGGAGAGAATGTGTTGTTTTTCTTGTGCTCTCTTCGTTGCACCACCATCAGTTGCGTGATGCAAAAAGCTCGCCCCACAGTACGTTTATCTGATGCAACTGTCCTGTACAGTGGGCCCGATTTTGTGTTCATGTCTCTTTTTTGATCGAGTTTAGTTGCTCATCACTGATATCGCTTCAACCTCCCATGCAAATTTAATATGCTTTTGTTTGAGCTGGATACTGGTTCCTTCAGTGTGGAGAGAATGTGTTATGTTTTACTTCTGCTCGCTTCATTGCACCGCCATTAGTTGCGTGATGCAAAAGCTCACCCCACAGGACGTATATCTTATGTAACGGTCCTGTACAGTGGGCCCTTTCATGTCTCCTTTATGCTAAAGTTTATTTGCTCATCGCTGCTATCGCTTCATCCTCCCATGCAAATTTAATCTCCTTTTGTTTGAGCAGAAGACTGGTTCCTTCAGGGCGGAGAAAATGTGTAGTTTTTCTTGAGCTCTCTCCGTTGCACCGAAATCAGTTGCGTGATGCAAAAAGCTCGCCTCACAGTTCATTTATCTCATGTAACTGTCCTGTACAGTGGGCCCGATTGTGTGTTCCTGTCTCTTTTTTGCTCGAGTATATTTGCTCATCGCTGATATCGCTTCAACCTCCCATGCAAATTTATTATGCTTTTGTTTGAGCTGGAGACTGGTTCCTTCAGGGTGGAGAGATTGTGTTGTGTTTTTCTTGTGCTCTCTTCGATGCACCGCCATCAGTTTCGTGATGGAAAAAGCTCGCTCCACAGGACGTTTAACTGATGTAACTGTCCTGTACACTGGGCCCGATTGTATGTTCGTGTCTCTTTTATGCTCAAGTATATTTGCTCATCGCTGATATCGCTTCAACTTCCAATGCAAATTTAACCTCCTTTTGTTTGAGCAGGAGACTGGTTCCTTCAGGGTGGAGAGAATATATTGTGTTTTTCTTGAGCTCTCTTCGTTGCACCGCCATCAGTTGCGTGATGCAAAAAGCTCGCCCCACAGGACGTTTATCTTATGTAACTGTTCTGTACAGTGGGCCCGTTCGTGTCTCTTTTATGCTAAAGTTTATTTGCTCATCGCTGATTTCGCTTCAACCTCTCATGCATATTTAATCTCCTTTTGTTTGAGCAGGAGACTGGTTCCTTCAGGGTGGAGAGATTGTGTTATGTTTTATTTCTGCTCGCTTCACTGCACCGCCATCAGCTGCGTGATGCAAAAAGCTCGCCCCACAGGACGTATATCTTATGTAACGGTCCTGTACAGTGGGCCCTTTCGTGTCTCTTTTATGCTAAAGTTTATTTGCTCATCGCTGCTATCGCTTCATCCACCCATGCAAATTTAATCTCCTTTTGTTTGTGCAGAAGACTGGTTCCTTCAGTGTGGAGAGAATGTGTTGTTTTTCTTGTGCTCTCTCCGTTGCACCGCCATCAGTTGCGTGATGCAAAAAGCTCGCCTCACAGTACGTTTATCTGATGTAACTGTCCTGTACAGTGGGCCCGATTGTTTGTTCCTGTCTCTTTTTTGCTCGAGTTTATTTGCTCATCGCTGATATCGCTTCAACCTCCCATGCAAATTTATTATGCTTTTGTTTGAGATGGAGACTGGTTCCTTCAGGGTGGAGAGAATGTGTTGTGGTTTTCTTGAGCTCTCTTCGTTGCACCGCCATCAGTTGCGTGATGCAAAAAGCTCGCCCCACAGGACGTTTATCTTATGTAACTGTCATGTACAGTGGGCCCGTTCGTGTCTCTTTTATGCTAAAGTTTATTTGCTCATCGCTGATTTCGCTTCAACCTCTCATGCATATTTAATCTCATTTTGTTTGAGCAGGAGACTGGTTCCTTCAGGGTGGAGAGAATGTGTTATGTTTTATTTCTGCTCGCTTCACTGCACCGCCATCAGCCGCGTGATGCAAAAAGCTCGCCCCACAGGACGTATATCTTATGTAACGGTCCTGTACAGTGGGCCCTTTCATGTCTCTTTTATGCTAAAGTTTATTTGCTCATCGCTGCTATCGCTTCATCCTCCCATGCAAATTTAATCTCCTTTTGTTTGAGCAGAAGACTGGTTCCTTCAGGGCGGAGAAAATGTGTAGTTTTTCTTGAGCTCTCTCCGTTGCACCGCCATCAGTTGCGTGATGCAAAAAGCTCGCCTCACAGTTCATTTATCTCATGTAACTGTCCTGTACAGTGGGCCCGATTGTTTGTTCCTGTCTCTTTTTTGCTCGAGTTTATTTGCTCATCGCTGATATCGCTTCAACCTCCCATGCAAATTTATTATGCTTTTGTTTGAGATGGAGACTGGTTCCTTCAGGGTGGAGAGAATGTGTTGTGTTTTTCTTGTGCTCTCTTCGTTGCACCGCCATCAGTTTCGTGATGGAAAAAGCTCGCTCCACAGGACGTTTATCTGATGTAACTGCCCTGTACAGTGGGTCCGATTGTATGTTCGTGTCTCTTTTATGCTCAAGTATATTTGCTCATCGCTGATATCGCTTCAACTTCCAATGCAAATTTAATCTCCTTTTGTTTGAGCAGGAGACTGGTTCCTTCAGGGTGGAGAGAATATATTGTGTTTTTCTTGAGCTCTCTTCGTTGCACCGCCATCAGTTGCGTGATGCAAAAAGCACGCCCCACAGGCCGTTTATCTTATGTAACTGTTCTGTACAGTGGGCCCGTTCGTGTCTCTTTTACGCTAAAGTTTATTTGCTCATCGCTGATATCGCTTCAACCTCCCATGCAAATTTAATCTGCTTTTGTTTGAGCAGAAGACTGCTTCCTTCAGGGTGGAGAGAATGTGTTGTTTTTCTTGTGCTCTCTCTGTTGCACCGCCATCAGTTGCGTGATTCAAAAAGCTCGCCCCAGAGTACGTTTATCTGATTTAACTTTTCTGTGCAGTGCGCCCGATTGTATGTCCGTGTCTCTTTTATGCTGAATTTTATTTGATCATCGCTGTTATCGCTTCAACCTCCCATGCAAATTTAATCTCCTTTTGTTTGATCAGGACACGGGTTCCTTCAGGGTGGAGAGAATGTGTTGTTTTTTTCTTGTGCTCTCTTCGTTGCACCGCCATCAGTTGCGTGATGCAAAAAGCTCGCCCCATAGGACGTTTATCTGATGTAACTGTCGTGTACAGTGGACTCGATTGTGTGTTCGTGTCTCTTTTATGCTCAAGTTTATTTGCTCATCGCTTATATCGCTTCAACCTCCCATGCAAATTCTATCTCCTTTTGTTAGAGCAGCGGACAGGTTCCTTCAGGGTGGAGAGAATGTGTTGTGTTTTTCTTGTGCTCTTTTCGTTGCACCGCCATCAGTGGCGTGATGCAAAAAGCTCGCCAAACAGGACGTTTATTTGATGCAACTGTCCTGTACAGTGGGCCCGATTGCATGTTTGTGTCTCTTTTATGCTCAAGTTTTTTTTGCTCATCGCTGATATCGCTTCAACCTCCCATGCAAATTTAATCTTCTTTTGTTTGAGCAGGAGACTGGTTCCTTCAGGGTGGAGAGAATGTGTTGTTTTATTCTTGTGCTCTCTTCGTTGCACCGCCATCAGTTGCGTGATGCAAAAAGCTCGCCCCACAGGGCGTTTATATTATGTACCTGTCCTGTACAGTGGGCCCGTTCCTGTCTCTTTTATGCTCACGTTTATTTGCTCATCGCTGATACAGCTTCAACCTCTCATGCATATTTAATCTCCTTTTGTTTGAGCAGGAGACTGGTTCCTTCAGGGTGGACAGAATGTGTTGCATTTTTCTTCTGCTCGCTTCATTGCACCGCCATCAGTTGCGTGATGCAAAAAGCTCGCCCTACAGGACGTTTATTTGATGTAACTGCCCCGTACAGTGGGCCCGATTGCATGTTCATGTCTCTTTTATGCTCTTTTTTTTTGCTCGTCGCTGATATCGCTTCAACCTCCCATGCAAATTTTATCTCATTTTGTTCGAGCAGCGGACAGGTTCCTTCAGAGGGGAGAGATGGTGCGTTTTTCATGTGCTCTCTTCGTTGCACCGCCATCAGTTGCGTGATGCAAAAGGCTCGCCCCACAGTGTGTTTATCTGATGTAACTGTCCTGTACATTGCGCCCGATTGTATGTCCGTGTCTCTTTTATGCTGAAGTTTATTTGCTCATCGCTGTTTTCACTTTAACCTCCCAAGCAAATTTAATCTCCTTTTGTTTGAGCAGGAGACTGGTTCCTTCAGGATGGAGAGAATGTATTGTGTTTTTCTTGAGGTCTCTTTGTTGCACCGCCATCAGTTGTGTGATGCAAAAAGCTCGCCCACAGGACGTTTAACTGATGTAACTGTCCTGTACACTTTGCCCGATTGTATGTTCGTGTCTCTTTTATGCTCAAGTTTACTTGCTCATCGCTGATATCGCTTAAACCTCTCATGCATATTTAATCTTCTTTTGTTTGAGCAGGAGACTGGTTCCTTCAGGGTGGAGAGAATGTGTTGTGTTTTTCGTCTGCTCGCTTCATTGCACCGCCATCTGTTGCGTGATGCAAATAGCTCGCCCCACAGGACGTTTATCTAATGTAACTGTCCTGTAGAGTGTGCCCGTTTGTGTCTCTTTTATGCTAAAGTTTGTTTGCTCATCGCTGATATCGCTTCAACCTGACAGGCAAATTTAATCTGATTTTTTTTGAGCAGGAGACTGGTTCATTCAGGGTGGAGAAAATGTGTTGTGTTTTTCTTGTGCTCTCTTCGTTGCACCGCCATCAGTTGCGTGATGCAAAAAGCTTGCCCCACAGGATGTTTGTCTGGTGTAACTGTCCTGTACTGTGGACCCGATTGTATGTTCGCGTCACTTTTATGCTCAAGTTTATTTGCGCATCGCTGATATCGCTTAAACCTCCCATGCAAATTTAATCTCCTTTTGTTTGAGCAGAAGACTGGTTCCATCAGGGTGGAGAGAATGTGTTATCTTTCTTGTGCTCTCTTCGTTGCACCACCATCAGTTGTGTGATGCAAAAAGCTCGCCCCACAGTACGTTTATCTGATGCAACTGTCCTGTACAGTGGGCCCGATTGTGTGTTCATGTCTCTTTTTTGATCGAGTTTATTTGCTCATCGCTGACATCGCTTCAACCTCCCATGCAAATTTAATCTCCTTATGTTTGAGCAGGAGTCTGGTTCCTGCAGGGTGGAGAGAATGTGTTTTTTTTCTTGTGCTCTCTTCGTTGCACCGCCATCAGTTGCATGATGCAAAAAGCTCGCCCCACAGGACGTTTATCTGATGTAACTGTCCTGTACAGTGGGCCCCATTGTGTGTTCGTGTCTCCTTTTGCTCACATTTATTTGCTCATCGCTGATTTCGCTTCAACCTCCTATGCATATTTATTATCCTTTTCTTTGAGCAGGAGACTGGTTCCTTCAGCGTGGAGAGAATGTGTTATGTTTTACTTCTGCTCGTTTCATTGCACCGCCATTAGTTGCGTGATGCAAAAAGCTCGCCCCACAGGACGTATATCTTATGTAACTGTCCTGAACAGTGGGCCCTTTCGTGTCTATTTTATGCTAAAGTTTATTTGCTCATCGCTGCTATCGCTTCATCCTCCCATGCAAATTTAATCTCCTTTTGTTTGAGCTGTAGTGTGGTAATCTTCATCGATATAACCACTGACATGCGTCGCGTGCTGCCGCTCTCAAGGACGAAGAAGTTGTTCGCTGCCTTGCTCTTTTCGCCACGCCTGACGCTTCGCTGCGAGTCTCCCCTGAGCGGCTGGAATCATCTGGGTTCACCGAATAAACACACCCCTACAATTGGTGGAGGTGCTGCTGGGTACGTTCCCGTCCACCCTGGAACTAAGAAGCCGCACGTTACCCTCTGCTTCCAGCATGCCGGATGACACTGCCACGACATCGTCGCCCCTCCCAACCACCGTGCTGTGTTCTGGAGCTCTACGGCAGCGTGATCCGTGCTTCTTCAGTGGCACAGCCGACCAGGACGTCGACGATTGGTTGGCGGCATATGAGCGCGTCAGTAGCTACAACAGATGGGACGACGCTATCAAGCTAAGCAATGTAATCTTTTATCTGACTGACGTGGCGAACCTCTGGTTTCGCAACCATGAGGCAGACCTGCCATCTTGGTCTGCATTTAAAAAGAATTTTGCAGAAGTGTTCGGCCGCCCTGCAGTTCGCAAGCTCCGGGCAGAACAACGCTTGCGTGAGCGCACTCAGCAAGTCGATGAGTCGTTCACTAGTTATATAGAGGACATCGTGGACCTATGCAAGCGTGTCGATCCGCTAATGACTGAAGCGGATAAGATCGAGAACATCATGAAAGGCATCTCTGACGACGCGTGCCAAATGCTCTGGGTAAAAAATCCTGCCACGGTGAGTGACGTGATCAAGCTTTGCCAGAGCTACGACGTGCTTCGTAAGAAGCGCGCTTCTACCCGGCGGTCCGGTGTTAGAGACGACGCCATCTCTACACTTGCGCTGGGCGGTTCTACCCCATCAGAGGACAGCCCTTTACTTCAGCAAATCAAAGCCTTCGTTCGAGAAGAGGTCGCCCGCCAGCTATCGCTGGTCCCTCAGTTACAGGATAGTGGCCGCCTTGTTCCTGACATGGCTCCGTCTTTGGCCCCTACCATACGGCGTGCCGTTCAAGATCACATCGCTGACGTTCTTCCTCCTAGCTCCATGCTCCCGCCCAGCCCTGTGCTGCCGCCCAGCCCCGTGCCAGCGCAAGTAACGGCACCACTGACTTACGCCCAAGTTGCGGCCAGGCCGCTCATGCCATCAGCATCTCTTTCCTACCAGGCCGCTCCTTCCAACCTTCCTTCGCCTTTGCCTGGGTCTGCATTCCATGTCCCTATTCCAAGGGTACGCCAACGCCCTACGAACCCTTGGCGTACCGCGGACAACCGACCAATCTGCTACTCTTGCGGGCTGCCGGGCCATGTCGCACGCCTTTGCCGCCAACGCCTTCCACCTTCTCGACCTGAACTATGGAACTACTCCTACAATACAGACCAGCCCTCGCCGAGAAATCCGCCCAGTTCCGAATTTGTATCTCGTGACAATCAAACGTACACAGCTCGCCGATCACCTTCCCCTCGTCGCCGTTCCCCGTCCCCACTCCGACGTTCTACCGGCACCGTTGAGGGAAACTAACAGTCGCAGTTCCCGGGGCAAGAACTGCGCTTGGTTCGAACTCTTCAAGTCCTCGGTGTTCTCCCACTAACGTAATTCAAGTGTTTGTCGACGGCGTCGCAGTACTCGCTCTAGTCGACACGGGCGCTGCCGTATCAGTCATCAGTGAAGCTCTTTGCCGTCGTCTTCGTAAGGTGACCACCGCACTTTCCGACTTTTCGCTTCGCACCGCCTCATCACAGCGCATTCATCCCTCAGCGGCGTGCACGGCCCGTGTTCTCATCGAAGACGTCTTATACACCATCGAGTTTATTGTACTGTCTCGCTGCTCACACGACATCATCCTGGGCTACGATTTCCTTTCCACTCATCATGCCGTTATTGACTGCGCCCGCGCGGAAGTTTCCTTTTTACCTCTTTGTGATACCGTCTTGTGTGACGTCCCTACCCGGCCTGCAAAACTCCTCGTCGCCAGTGACACAGACATTCCTCCATTTTCTGCTGCCCTCGTTCCACTCTCCTGTGAAAGCGTTATTAGTTCGACTGTCTTCTTCACACCTTCCGACGCCGCTTCACGCCATCCCTGCCTCCTGCTTCCATTTGCGGTCCTCAAGATCGAAGATGGCCTTAGTGCAATGTACGTCTCAAATCCATTTTCGTGCCCGTCCGTCCTGCTACGCGGCGAGTGTCTCGGTCGTATTGAAGAACTTGATCCCGCGCTTGTAAATACTCTTCCTGCAACGCCTACTTCATTAGACGTTAATGTGCTCAGCTCTTGCGATACAGCGACCGCTTCGACACCACCCGATGTTCTTCAACAAGCTATTGACGCAGATCTCCCACCCGCACAACGCGATCAACTCGCTGCTCTTCTACAGAACTTCACTTCTGCCTTCGACCTTCCTCACACTGCTCTGGGTCGCACGTCTGTCGTTACGCACGCAATCGACACTGGTACAAACGCACCTTTACGACAGCGTCCTTATCGCGTGTCGGCCTCTGAGCGCCAAGTCATTGCTGACAACGTGGACGACATGCTTCGCCGGGGCGTCATACAGCCATCTAACAGTCCATGGGCTTCTCCGGTTGTTTTGGTCACCAAGAAAGATGGTTCCATCCGGTTTTGCGTCGATTACCGTAGGCTTAACAAAATCACGCGCAAAGATGTCTATCCTTTGCCGCGAATCGACGACGCCTTGGACTGTTTACAGGGAGCCGAGTATTTCTCCTCTTTGGATTTGCGCTCCGGCTACTGGCAGGTACCGATGGCTGATAATGACCGCTCGAAAACTGCCTTTATAACACCGGATGGATTATACGAGTTCAACGTTATGCCCTTTGGCCTCTGCAATGCCCCGGCTACTTTCGAGCGCCTGATGGACACTGTTCTTCGTGGACTCAAGTGGCAGACCTGTCTTTGTTATCTGGACGACATCGTAGTTTTTTCTGCCGACTTTTCTTCTCACCTTCTCCGCCTAAAGGATGTCCTCACGTGTCTCGCCGGCGCTGGGCTTCAGTTGAATTTGAAGAAGTGCCACTTTGCCGCTCGAAAACTCACAATTTTAGGCCACGTAGTTTCTAAGGACGGCATTCTTCCCGACCCCACCAAACTTCGCGCAGTTGCAGAGTTCCCGAAGCCAACCTCCCTGAAGCAGCTTCGGAGCTTTATCGGCCTCTGCTCCTACTTTCGACGTTTCATCTTGAACTTCGCCTCTATCATCGCTCCTCTGACCCAGCTCCTTGCCGGCAGCTCCGACCTTTCCGCCTGGACTCCAGCCTGCGATAAAGCCTTTGACACTTTACGCCGCCTTTTGGTTTCGCCGCCCATTCTACGCCACTTTGATCCGGCTGCGCCTACGGAGATCCACACTGATGCCAGCGGTATTGGGCTTGGTGCCGTCCTTACCCAACGTAAGCCTGGTTACAGCGAGTATGTTGTGGCATACGCCAGCCGAACATTGACAAAGGCAGAATCTAATTATTCAGTCACAGAAAGGGAATGTTTGGCCATTATTTGGGCTATCGGAAAATTTCGTCCTTATGTGTATGGTCGACCGTTTTACGTTGTGACCGATCACCACGCTTTGTGCTGGCTTGCCTCTCTGAAAGACCCATCCGGTCGCCTTGCTCGCTGGGCTCTTCGTCTCCAGGAGTTTGACATTCATGTCATTTATCGATCAGGGCTGAAGCATACGGACGCGGATGCTCTTTCCCGCTCGCCATTGCCTAGAGATAATTCGTCTGACCACGTCTGTGCCTACGATATGTCGACTCTTACAACTATCGACATGGCTACCGAGCAGCGGAATGACCCCTGGATCAATGCACTTTTGAATTTTCTCTCAAGTCCTACTCCCGGTCATTCCTCCAAAGCGCTCGTCCGCCAAGCACACCACTTCTCCATTCGTGACGGTCTTCTCTATCGCCGCAATTATTTGCTTGATGGACGGAAGTGGCTTCTAGTCATCCCGCGTCATCTCCGCGCCGACATTTGTGCTGCGTACCATGGTGACCCACAATGTGCTCACGGTGGCGTATTGAAAACCTACACACGCCTACGTCTGCGATTTTACTGGCGTGGAATGTACCGCTTCGTAAGACATTTCGTGCGCGCTTGCGAATCTTGTCAACGCCGAAAAACTCCTCAGAAGTCCTCTGTTTCGTTGCAGCCGTTACCCTGCCCTGCTCGTCCGTTTGACCGCGTTGGCATAGATCTCTATGGCCCTCTTCCGACTACTCCTGCTGGAAACCGGTGGATTATTGTGGCAGTAGACCATCTGACTCGCTACACTGAAACATCACCGTTACCCTCTGCCTCTGCAAGAGACGTTGCTTTGTTCATTCTCAACAACTTGATTCTTCGCCACGGGACTCCGAAGGAACTGCTCAGTGACCGCGGACGCGTTTTCTTGTGCGACGCTCTCGAGGCCCTACTGAAAGAATGTCGCATCATTCATCGCACCGCTACTTCTTACCACCCTCAGACGAATGGCCTGACAGAACGCTTCAACCGTACTCTGAGTGACATGCTGGCCATGTACGTCAACGACGCTCATTCCAACTGGGACCACGTTCTTCCCTTCGTAACCTACGCGTACAACACTGCGATACAGACCACCACTGGATTCTCTCCCTTTTTTCTTCTTTACGGGCGCGAGCCAACCTGCACAATGGACGCGCTTTTTCCCTACCGCCCTGATGTTTCTGAATCGACGCCACTCTCGGACGCCGCCCAGTATGCAGAAGAATGCCGTCAGCTCGCTCGTTCGCTCACAAAGGAAAATCAATGGCAACAAAAACACCATCGTGACACTGGTGAGGCGCCTTCATATGCGCCCAACTCCCTGGTGTGGCTCTGGGTTCCTGCCACAACCGCCGGCCTGTCAAAGAAGCTTCTTGCTCGGTATCACGGTCCATACCGAGTGCTTCAACAAACATCTCCTGTGAACTACGTAGTTGAGCCCGTTACGCCTTCTGCGGACTTGCGTCGCCGTGGACGCGAAATAGTTCATGTGGACCGAATCAAGCCCTACTACGATCCGTCTGTCCTTTCGGCACCATGAGTCGCCAGGATGGCTCCTTCTCTGCCCGGGGGGGAAACTGTAGTGTGGTAATCTTCATCGATATAACCACTGACATGCGTCGCGTGCTGCCGCTCTCAAGGACGAAGAAGTTGTTCGCTGCCTTGCTCTTTTCGCCACGCCTGACGCTTCGCTGCGAGTCTCCCCTGAGCGGCTGGAATCATCTGGGTTCACCGAATAAACACACCCCTACAGAGCAGAAGACTGGTTCCTTCAGGGCGGAGAAAATGTGTAGTTTTTCTTGTCCTCTCTCCGTTGCACCGCCGTCAGTTGCGTGATGCAAAAAGCTCGCCTCACAGTACATTTATCTGATGTAACTGTCCTGTACAGTGGGCCCGATTGTGTGTTCCTGTCTCTTTTTTGCTCGAGTATATTTGCTCATCGCTGATATCGCTTCAACCTCCCATGCAAATTTAATCTCCTTTTGTTTGATCAGGAGACTAGTTCCTTCAGGGTGGAGAGAATGTGTTGTTTTTTTCTTGTGCTCTCTTCGTTGCACCGCCATCAGTTGCGTGATTCAAAAAGCTCGCCCCACAGGACGTTTATCTGATATAACTGTCCTGTACAGTGGACTCGATTGTGTGTTCGTGTCTCTTTTATGCTCAAGTTTATTTGCTCATCGCTTATATCGCTTGAACCTCCCATGCAAATTCTATCTCCTTTTGTTAGAGCAGCGGACAGGTTCCTTCAGGGTGGAGAGAATGTGTTGTTTTTTTCTTGTGCTCTCTTTGTTGCACCTCCATCAGTTGCGTGATGCAAAAAGCTCGCCCCACACGACGTTTATCTGATGTAACTGTCCTGTGCAGTGGGCCCGTTCGTGTCTCTTTTATAATAAAGTTTATTTGCTCATCGCTGATATCGCTTCAACCTCCCATGCAAAATTAATCTCCTTTTATTTGAGCAGGAGACTGGTTCCTTCAGGAAGGAGAGAATGTGTTTTTTTTTCTTGTGCTCTTTTTGTTGCACCGCCATCAGCTGCGTGATACAAAAAGCTCGCCCCACACGACGTTTATCTGATGTAACTGTCCTGTACAGTGGGCCTGTTCGTGTCTCTTTTATGCTCAAGTTTATTTGCTCATCGCTGATATCGCTTCAACCTGTCATGCATATTTACTCTGCTTTTGTTTGAGCAGGAGACTGGTTCCTTCAGGGTGAAGAGAATGTGTTTTTTTTTTCTTCTGCTCGCTTCATTGCACTACCAACAGTTGCGTGATGCAAAAAGCTCGCCCCACGGGGCGTTTTTCTGATGGAACTCTGCTGTACAGGGGGCCCGTTCGTGTCTCTTTTATGCTAAAGTTTATTTGCTCATTGCTGATATTGCTTCAACCTCCCATACAAATTTAATCTCCTTTTGTTTGAGCAGGAGACTGGTTCCTTCAGGGTGGAGAGAATGTGTTGTGTTTTTCTTGTGCTCTCTTCGTTGCACGGCCATCAGTTGCGTGATGCAAAAAGCTCGCCCCACAGGACGTTTATCTGATGTAACTCTCCTGTACAGTGGACCCGATTGTGTGTTCGTGTCTCTTTTATGCTCAAGTTTATTTGCTCATCGCTTATATAGCTTCATCCTCCCATGGAAATTTAATCTCCTTTTGTTTGAGCAGGAGACTGGTTCCTTCAGTGTGGAGAGAAGGTGTTGTGTTTTTCTTGTGCTCTCTTGGACCGCAATCAGGTGCGTGATGCAAAAACCTTGCCCCACAGTACGTTTATCTTATGTAACTGTCCTGTACAGTGGGCCCGATTGTGTGTTCGTGTCTCTTTTTTCTCAAGTTTATTTGCTCATCGCTGATATCGCTTCAACCTCCCATGCAAATTTAATCTCCTTTTGTTTGAGCAGGAGACTGGTTCCTTCAGGAAGCAGAGAATGTGTTTTTTTTTCTTGTGCTCTTTTCGTTGCACCGCCATCAGCTGCGTGATACAAAAAGCTCGCCCCACACGACGTTTATCTGATGTAACTGTCCTGTACAGTGGGCCCCTTCGTGTCTCCTTTATGCTCAAGTTTAGTTGCTCACCGCTGATATCGCTTCAACCTCTCATGCATATTTAATCTGCTTTTGTTTGAGCAGGAGACTGGTTCCTTCATGGTGAAGAGAATGTGTTGCGTTTTTCTTGTGCTCTCTTCGTAGCACCGCCATCCGTTGCGTGATGCAAAAAGCTCGCCCAACAGGACGTTTATCTGAAGTAACTGTTCTGTGCAGTGGGCTCGTTTGTATGTCAGTGTCTCCTTTATGCTCAAGTTTATTTGCTCATCGCTGATATCGCTTCACCCTCCCATGAAAATTTAATCTCCTTATGTTTGAGCAGGAGTCTGGCTCCTGCAGGGTGGAGAGAATGTGTTTTTTTTCTTGTGCTCTCTTCGTTGCACCGCCATCAGTTGCGTGATGCAAAAAGCTCGCCCCACAGGACGTTTATCTGATGTAACTGTCCTGTACAGTGGGCCCCATTGTGTGTTCGTGTCTCCTTTTGCTCACATTTATTTGCTCATCGCTGATTTCGCTTCAACCTCTTATGCATATTTAATCTCCTTTTCTTTGAGCAGGAGACTGGTTCCTTCAGGGTGGAGAGAATGTGTTGTGTTTTTCGTCTGCTCGCTTCATTGCACCGCCATCTGTTGCGTGATGCAAATAGCTCGCCCCACAGGACGTTTATCTAATGTAACTGTCCTGTAGAGTGTGCCCGTTTGTGTCTCTTTTATGCTAAAGTTTGTTTGCTCATCGCTGATATCGCTTCAACCTGACAGGCAAATTTAATCTGATTTTTTTGAGCAGGAGACTGGTTCATTCAGGGTGGAGAAAATGTGTTGTGTTTTTCTTGTGCTCTCTTCGTTGCACCGCCATCAGTTGCGTGATGCAAAAAGCTTGCCCCACAGGATGTTTGTCTGGTGTAACTGTCCTGTACTGTGGACCCGATTGTATGTTCGCGTCACTTTTATGCTCAAGTTTATTTGCGCATCGCTGATATCGCTTAAACCTCCCATGCAAATTTAATCTCCTTTTGTTTGAGCAGAAGACTGGTTCCATCAGGGTGGAGAGAATGTGTTATCTTTCTTGTGCTCTCTTCGTTGCACCACCATCAGTTGTGTGATGCAAAAAGCTAGCCCCACAGTACGTTTATCTGATGCAACTGTCCTGTACAGTGGGCCCGATTGTGTGTTCGTGTCTCTTTTTTGATCGAGTTTAGTTGCTCATCGCTGATATCGCTTCAACCTCCCATGCAAATTTAATATGCTTTTGTTTGAGCTGTATACTGGTTCCTTCAGTGTGGAGAGAATGTGTTGTGTTTTTCTTGTGCTCTCTTCGTTGCACCGCCATTAGTTTCGTGATGTGAACAGCTCGCCCCACAGGACGTTTAACTGATGTAAATGTCCTGTACACTGGGCCCGAATGTATGTTCGTGTCTCTTTTATGCTCAAGTTTATTTGCTCATCGCTGACATCGCTTCAACCTCCCATGCAAATTTAATCTCCTTATGTTTGAGCAGGAGTCTGGTTCCTGCAGGGTGGAGAGAATGTGTTTTTTTTCTTGTGCTCTCTTCGTTGCACCGCCATCAGTTGCATGATGCAAAAAGCTCGCCCCACAGGACGTTTATCTGATGTTACTGTCCTGTACAGTGGGCCCCATTGTGTGTTCGTGTCTCCTTTTGCTCACATTTATTTGCTCATCGCTGATTTCGCTTCAACCTCCTATGCATATTTAATATCCTTTTCTTTGAGCAGGAGACTGGTTCCTTCAGGGTGGAGAGAATGTGTTATGTTTTACTTCTGCACGTTTCATTGCACCGCCATTAGTTGCGTGATACAAAAAGCTCGCCCCACAGGACGTATATTTTATGTAACTGTCCTGAACAGTGGGCCCTTTCGTGTCTATTTTATGCTAAAGTTTATTTGCTCATCGCTGCTATCGCTTCATCCTCCCATGCAAATTTAATCTCCTTTTGTTTGAGCAGAAGACTGGTTCCTTCAGGGCGGAGAAAATGTGTAGTTTTTCTTGTCCTCTCTCCGTTGCACCGCCGTCAGTTGCGTGATGCAAAAAGCTCGCCTCACAGTACATTTATCTGATGTAACTGTCCTGTACAGTGGGCCCGATTGTGTGTTCCTGTCTCTTTTTTGCTCGAGTATATTTGCTCATCGCTGATATCGCTTCAACCTCCCATGCAAATTTAATCTCCTTTTGTTTGATCAGGAGACTGGTTCCTTCAGGGTGGAGAGAATGTGTTGTTTTTTTCTTCTGCTCTCTTCGTTGCACCGCCATCAGTTGCGTGATTCAAAAAGCTCGCCCCACAGGACGTTTATCTGATGTAACTGTCCTGTACAGTGGACTCGATTGTGTGTTCGTGTCTCTTTTATGCTCAAGTTTATTTGCTCATCGCTTATATCGCTTGAACCTCCCATGCAAATTCTATCTCCTTTTGTTAGAGCAGCGGACAGGTTCCTTCAGGGTGGAGAGAATGTGTTGTTTTTTTCTTGTGCTCTCTTCGTTGCACCTCCATCAGTTGCGTGATGCAAAAAGCTCGCCCCACACGACGTTTATCTGATGTAACTGTCCTGTGCAGTGGGCCCGTTCGTGTCTCTTTTATAATAAAGTTTATTTGCTCATCGCTGATATCGCTTCAACCTCCCATGCAAAATTAATCTCCTTTTATTTGAGCAGGAGACTGGTTCCTTCAGGAAGAAAGAATGTGTTTTTTTTTCTTGTGCTCTTTTTGTTGCACCGCCATCAGCTGCGTGATACAAAAAGGTCGCCCCACACGACGTTTATCTGATGTAACTGTCCTGTACAGTGGGCCTGTTCGTGTCTCTTTTATGCTCAAGTTTATTTGCTCATCGCTGATATCGCTTCAACCTCTCATGCATATTTACTCTGCTTTTGTTTGAGCAGGAGACTGGTTCCTTCAGGGTGGAGAGAATGTGTTGTGTTTTTCTTGTGCTCTCTTCGTTGCACGGCCATCAGTTGCGTGATGCAAAAAGCTGGCCCCACAGGACGTTTATCTGATGTAACTCTCCTGTACAGTGGACCCGATTGTGTGTTCGTGTCTCTTTTATGCTCAAGTTTATTTGCTCATCGCTTATATAGCTTCATCCTCCCATGGAAATTTAATCTCCTTTTGTTTGAGCAGGAGACTGGTTCCTTCAGTGTGGAGAGAAGGTGTTGTGTTTTTCTTGTGCTCTCTTGGACCGCAATCAGGTGCGTGATGCAAAAACCTTGCCCCACAGTACGTTTATCTTATGTAACTGTCCTGTACAGTGGGCCCGATTGTGTGTTCGTGTCTCTTTTTTCTCAAGTTTATTTGCTCATTGCTGATATCGCTTCAACCTCCCAAGCAAATTTAATCTCCTTTTGTTTGAGCAGGAGACTGGTTCCTTCAGGAAGCAGAGAATGTGTTTTTTTTTCTTGTGCTCTTTTCGTTGCACCGCCATCAGCTGCGTGATACAAAAAGCTCGCCCCACACGACGTTTATCTGATGTAACTGTCCTGTACAGTGGGCCCCTTCGTGTCTCCTTTATGCTCAAGTTTAGTTGCTCACCGCTGATATCGCTTCAACCTCTCATGCATATTTAATCTGCTTTTGTTTGAGCAGGAGACTGGTTCCTTCATGGTGAAGAGAATGTGTTGCGTTTTTCTTGTGCTCTCTTCGTAGCACCGCCATCCGTTGCGTGATGCAAAAAGCTCGCCCCACAGGACGTTTATCTGATGTAACTGTCCTGTACAGTGGGCCCCATTGTGTGTTCGTGTCTCCTTTTGCTCACATTTATTTGCTCATCGCTGATTTCGCTTCAACCTCTTATGCATATTTAATCTCCTTTTCTTTGAGCAGGAGACTGGTTCCTTCAGGGTGGAGAGAATGTGTTATGTTTTACTTCTGCTCGTTTCATTGCACCGCCATTAGTTGCGTGATGCAAAAAGCTCGCCCCACAGGACGTATATCTTATGTAACTTTCCTGTACAGTGGGCCCTTTCGTGTCTCTTTTATGCTAAAGTTTATTTGCTCATCGCTGCTATCGCTTCATCCTCCCATGCAAATTTAATCTCCTTTTGTTTGAGCAGAAGACTGGTTCCTTCAGGGCTGAGAAAATGTGTAGTTTTTCTTGTCCTCTCTCCGTTGCACCGCCGTCAGTTGCGTGATGCAAAAAGCTCGCCTCACAGTACATTTATCTGATGTAACTGTCCTGTACAGTGGGCCCGATTGTGTGTTCCTGTCTCTTTTTTGCTCGAGTATATTTGCTCATCGCTGATATCGCTTCAACCTCCCATGCAAATTTAATCTCCTTTTGTTTGATCAGGAGACTGGTTCCTTCAGGGTGGAGAGAATGTGTTGTTTTTTTCTTGTGCTCTTTTCGTTGCACCGCCATCAGTGGCGTGATGCAAAAAGCTCGCCAGACAGGACGTTTATTTGATGTAACTGTCCTGTACAGTGGGCCCGATTGCATGTTCGCGTCTCTTTTATGCTCAAGTTTTTTTGCTCGCCGCTGATATCGCTTCAACCTCCCTTGCAAATTTTACCTCCTTTTGTTCGAGCAGCGGACAGGTTCCTTCAAGGTGGAGGGAAGGTGTGTTTTTTTTTGTGCTCTCTTCGTTGCACCTCCATCAGTTGCGTGATGCAAAAAGCTCGCCCCACAGTACGTTTATTTGATGTTATTGTCCTGTGCAGTGGGCCCGATTGTGTGTTCGTGTCTCTTTTTTGCTCAAGTTTATTTGATCAACGCTGATATCGCTTCAACCTCTCATGCATATATAATCTCCTTTTGTTTGAGCAGGAGACTCGTTCCTTCAGGGTGGAGAGAATGTGTTATGTTTTTCTTCTGCTCGCTTCATTGCACTACCAACAGTTGCGTGATGCAAAAAGCTCGCCCCACGGGGCGTTTATCTTATGTAACTCTCCTGTACAGTGGACCCGATTGTGTGTTCGTGCCTCTTTTATGCTCAAGTTTATTTGCTCATCGCTTATATAGCTTCAACCTCCCATGGAAATTTAATCTCCTTTTGTTTGAGCAGGAGACTGGTTCCTTCAGTGTGGAGAGAAGGTGTTGTGTTTTTCTTGTGCTCTCTTGGACCGCAATCAGGTGCGTGATGCAAAAATCTTGCCCCACAGTACGTTTATCTTATGTAACTGTCCTGTACAGTGGGCCCGATTGTGTGTTCGTGTCTCTTTTTTCTCAAGTTTATTTGTTCATCGCTGATATCGCTTCAACCTCCCATGCAAATTTAATCTCCTTTTGTTTGAGCAGGAGACTGGTTCCTTCAGGAAGGAGAGAATGTGTTTTTTTTTCTTGTGCTCTTTTCGTTGCACCGCCATCAGCTGCGTGATACAAAAAGCTCGCCCCACACGACGTTTATCTGATGTAACTGTCCTGTACAGTGGGCCCGTTCGTGTCTCTTTTATGCTCAAGTTTAGTTGCTCACCGCTGATATCGCTTCAACCTCTCATGCATATTTAATCTGCTTTTGTTTGAGCAGGAGACTGGTTCCTTCATGGTGAAGAGAATGTGTTGCGTTTTTCTTGTGCTCTCTTCGTAGCACCGCCATCAGTTGCGTGATGCAAAAACCTCGCCCCACAGGACGTTTATCTGATGCAACTGTCCTGTACTGTGGACCCGATTGTATGTTCGCCTCTCTTTTATGCTCAAGTTTATTTGCTCATCGCTGATATCGCTTCAACCTCCCATGCAAATTTAATCTCCTTTTGTTTGAGCAGGAGACTGGTTCCTTCAGGGTGGAAAGATTGTATTGTGTTTTTCTTGAGCTCTCTTCGTTGCACCGCCATCAGTTCCGTGATGCAAAAAGCTCAACCCACAGGACGTCTATCTGAAGTAACTGTTCTGTGCAGTGGGCTCGATTGTATGTCAGTGTCTCTTTTATGCGCAAGTTTATTTGCTCATCGCTGATATCGCTTCAACCTCCCATGAAAATTTAATCTCCTTATGTTTGAGCAGGAGTCTGGTTCCTGCAGGGTGCAGAGAATGTGTTTTTTTTTCTTGTGCTTTCTTCGTTGCACCGCCATCAGTGGCGTGATGCAAAAAGCTCGCCAAACAGGACGTTTATTTGATGTAACTGTCCCATACAGTGGGCCCGATTGCATGTTCGTGTCTCTTTTATGCTCAAGTTTTTTTGCTCGTCGCTGATATCGCTTCAACCTCCCTTGCAAATTTTACCTCCTTTTGTTCGAGCAGCGGACAGGTTCCTTCAAGGTGGAGGGAAGGTGTGTTTTTTTGTGCTCTCTTCGTTGCACCTCCATCAGTTGCGTGATGCAAAAAGCTCGCCCCACAGTACGTTTATTTGATGTTACTGTCCTGTACAGTGGGCCCGATTGTGTGTTCGTCTCTCTTTTTTGCTCAAGTTTATTTGATCAACACTAATATCGCTTCAACCTCTCATGCATATATAATCTCCTTTTGTTTGAGCAGGAGACTGGTTCCTTCAGGGTGGAGAGAATGTGTTATGTTTTTCTTCTGCTCGCTTCATTGCACCGCCATCAGTTGCGTGAGGCAAAAAGCTCGCCCCACACGACGTTTATCTTAAGTAAGTCTCCTGTACAGTGGGCCCGTTCGTGTCTCTTTTATGGTAAAGTTTATTTGCTCATCGCTGATATCGCTTCAACCTCCCATGCAAAATTAATCTCCTTTTATTTGATCAGGAGACTGGTTCCTTCAGGAAGGAGAGAATGTGTTTTTTTTTCTTGTGCTCTTTTCGTTGCACCGCCATCAGCTGCGTGATACAAAAAGCTCGCACCACACGACGTTTATCTGATGTAACTGTCCTGTAAAGTGGGCCTGTTCGTGTCTCTTTTATGCTCAAGTTTATTTGCTCATCGCTGATATCGCTTCAACCTCTCATTTATATTTACTCTGCTTTTGTTTGAGCAGGAGACTGGTTCCTTCAGGGTGAAGAGAATGTGTTTTGTTTTTCTTCTGCTCGCTTCATTGCACTACCAACAGTTGCGTGATGCAAAAAGCTCGCCCCACGGGGCGTTTATCTGATGGAACTCTGCTGTACAGGGGGCCCGTTCGTGTCTCTTTTATGCTAAAGTTTATTTGTTCATCGCTGATATCGGTTCAACCTCCCATGCAAATTTAATCTCCTTTTGTTTGAGCAGGAGACTGGTTCCTTCAGGGTGGAGAGAATGTGTTGTGTTTTTCTTGTGCTCTCTTCGTTGCACCGCCATCAGTTGCGTAATGGAAAAAGCTCGCCCCACAGGACGTTTATCTGATGTAAATGTCCTGTACAGTGGACCCGATTGTGTGTTCGTGTCTCTTTTATGCTCAAGTTTATTTGCTCATCGCTTATATAGCTTCAACCTCCCATGGAAATTTTATCTCGTTTTGTTTGAGCAGGAGACTGGTTGCTTCAGGGTGGAGAGAAGGTGTGTTTTTCTTGTGCTCTCTTCTGTGGACCGCCATTATTGGCGTGATGCAAAAAGCTTCCCCACAGGATGTTTGTCTGGTGTAAACGTCCTGTACTGTGGACCCGATTGTATGTTCGCGTCACTTTTATGCTCAAGTTTATTTGCGCATCGCTGATATCGACTAAACCTCCCATGCAAATTTAATCTCCTTTTGTTTGAGCAGAAGACTGGTTCCTTCAGGGTGGAGAGAATGTGTTATCTTTCTTGTGCTCTCTTCGTTGCACCACCATCAGTTGCGTGATGCAAAAAGCTCGCCCCACAGTACGTTTATCTGATGCAACTGTCCAGTACAGTGGGCCCGATTGTGTGTTCGTGTCCCTTTTTTGATCGAGTTTAGTTGCTCATCGCTGATATCGCTTCAACCTCCCATGCAAATTTAATATGCTTTTGTTTGAGCTGTATACTGGTTCCTTCAGTGTGGAGAGAATGTGTTGTGTTTTTCTTGTGCTCTCTTCGTTGCACCGCCATTAGTTTCGTGATGCGAACAGCTCGCCCCACAGGACGTTTAACAGATGTAAATGTCCTGTACACTGGGCCCGAATGTATGCTCGTGTCTCTTTTATGCTCAAGTTTATTTGCTCATCGCTGACATCGCTTCAACCTCCCATGCAAATTTAATCTCCTTTTGTTTGAACAGGAGACAGGTTCCTTCAGGGTGGAGAGAATGTATTGTGTTTTTCTTGAGCTCTCTTCGTTGCACCGCCATCAGTTGCGTGATGCAAAAAGCTCAACCCACAGGACGTCTATCTGAAGTAACTGTTCTGTGCAGTGGGCTCGATTGTATGTCAGTGTCTCCTTTATGCTCAAGTTTATTTGCTCATCGCTGATATTGCTTCAACCTCCCATGAAAATTTAATCTCCTTATGTTTGAGCAGGAGTCTGGTTCCTGCAGGTTGGAGAGAATGTGTTTTTTTTCTTGTGCTCTCTTCGTTGCACCGCCATCAGTTGCGTGATGTAAAAAGCTCGCCCCACAGGACGTTTATCTGATGTAACTGTCCTGTACAGTGGGCCCGATTGTGTGTTCGTGTCTCCTTTTGTTCACATTTATTTGCTCATCGTTGATTTCGCTTCAACGTCTTATGCATTTTTAATCTCCTTTTCTTTGAGCAGGAGACTGGTTCCTTCAGGGTGGAGAGAATGTGTTATGTTTTACTTCTGCTCGCTTCATTGCACCGCCATTAGTTGCGTGATGCAAAAAGCTCACCCCACAGGACGTATATCTTATGTAACTGTCCTGTACAGTGGGCCCTTTCATGTCTCTTTTATGCTAAAGTTTATTTGCTCATCTCTGCAATCGCTTCATTCTCCCATGCAAATTTAATCTTCTTTTGTTTGAGCAGAAGACTGGTTGCTTCAGGGCGGAGAAAATGTGTAGTTTTTCTTGTGCTCTCTCCGTTGCACCGCCATCAGTTGCGTGATGCAAAAAGCTCGCCTCACAGTACATTTATCTCATGTAACTGTCCTGTACAGTGGGCCCGATTGTGTGTTCCTGTCTCTTTTTTGCTCGAGTATATTTGCTCATCGCTGATATCGCTTCAATCTCCCATGCAAATTTATTATGCTTTTGTTTGAGCTGGAGACTGGTTCCTTCAGGGTGGAGAGAATATATTGTGTTTTTCTTGAGCTCTCTTCGTTGCACCGCCATCAGTTGCGTGATGCAAAAAGCTCGCCCCACAGGACGTTTATCTTATGTAACTGTTCTGTACAGTGGGCCCGTTCGTGTCTCTTTTATGCTAAAGTTTATTTGCTCATCGCTGATTTCGCTTCAACCTCTCATGCATATTTAATCTCCTTTTGTTTGAGCAGGAGACTGGTTCCTTCAGGGTGGAGAGAATGTGTTATGTTTTGTTCTGCTCGTTTCATTGCACCGCCATCAGTTGCGTGATGCAAAAAGCACGCCCCACAGGACGTTTATCTTATGTAACTGTTCTGTACAGTGGGCCCGTTCGTGTCTCTTTTATGCTAAAGTTTATTTGCTCATCGCTGATATCGCTTCAACCTCCCATGCAAATTTAATCTGCTTTTGTTTGAGCAGAAGACTGGTTCCTTCAGGGTGGAGAGAATGTGTTGTTTTTCTTGTGCTCTCTCTGTTGCACCGCCATCATTTGCGTGATGCAAAAAGCTCGCCCCAGAGTACGTTTATCTGATGTAACTTTTCTGTGCGGTGCGCCCGATTGTATGTCCGTGTCTCTTTTATGCTGAAGTTTATTTGATCAACGCTGATATCGCTTCAACCTCTCATGCATATATAATCTCCTTTTGTTTGAGCAGGAGACTCGTTCCTTCAGGGTGGAGAGAATGTGTTATGTTTTTCTTCTGCTCGCTTAATTGCGCCGCCATCAGTTGCGTGATGCAAAAAGCTCGCCCCACACGACGTTTATCTTAAGTAACTCTCCTGTACAGTGGGCCCGTTCGTGTCTCTTTTATGGTAAAGTTTATTTGCTCATCGCTGATATCGCTTCAACCTCCCATGCAAATTTAATCTCCTTTTGTTTGAGCAGGAGACTGGTTCCTTCAGGGTGGAGAGAATGTGTTGTGTTTTTCTTGTGCTCTCTTCGTTGCACCGCCATCAGTTGCGTAATGCAAAAAGCTCGCCCCACAGGACGTTTATCTGATGTAAATGTCCTGTACAGTGGACCCGATTGTGTGTTCGTGTCTCTTTTATGCTCAAGTTTATTTGCTCATCGCTTATATAGCTTCAACCTCCCATGGAAATTTTATCTCGTTTTGATTGAGCAGGAGACTGGTTGCTTCAGGGTGGAGAGAAGGTGTGTTTTTCTTGTGCTCTCTTCTGTGGACCGCCATTATTGGCGTGATGCAAAAAGCTTGCCCCACAGGATGTTTGTCTGCTGTAACTGTCCTGTACTGTGGACCCGACTGTATGTTCGCTTCACTTTTAGGCTCAAGTTTATTTGCGCATCGCTGATATCGCTTAAACCTCCCATGCAAATTTAATCTCCTTTTGTTTGAGCAGAAGACTGGTTCCTTCAGGGTGGAGAGAATGTGTTATCTTTCTTGTGCTCTCTTCGTTGCACCACCATCAGTTGCGTGATGCAAAAAGCTCGCCCCACAGTACGTTTATCTGATGCAACTGTCCAGTACAGTGGGCCCGATTGTGTGTTCGTGTCTCTTTTTTGATCGAGTTTAGTTGCTCATCGCTGATATCGCTTCAACCTCCCATGCAAATTTAATATGCTTTTGTTTGAGCTGTATACTGGTTCCTTCAGTGTGGAGAGAATGTGTTGTGTTTTTCTTGTGCTCTCTTCGTTGCACCGCCATTAGTTTCGTGATGCGAACAGCTCGCCCCACAGGACGTTTAACTGATGTAAATGTCCTCTACACTGGGACCGAATGTATGTTCGTGTCTCTTTTATGCTCAAGTTTATTTGCTCATCGCTGACATCGCTTCAACCTCCCATGCAAATTTAATCTCCTTTTGTTTGAGCAGGAGACTGGTTCCTTCAGGGTGGAGAGAATGTATTGTGTTTTTCTTGAGCTCTCTTCGTTGCACCGCCATCAGTTGCGTGATGCAAAAAGCTCAACCCACAGGACGTCTATCTGAAGTAACTGTTCTGTGCAGTGGGCCCTTTCATGTCTCTTTTATGCTAAAGTTTATTTGCTCATCGCTGATTTCGCTTCAACCTCTCATGCATATTTAATCTCCTTTTGTTTGAGCAGGAGACTGGTTCCTTCAGGGTGGAGAGAATGTGTTATGTTTTGTTCTGCTCGTTTCATTGCACCGCCATCAGTTGCGTGATGCAAAAAGCACGCCCCACAGGACGTTTATCTTATGTAACTGTTCTGTACAGTGGGCCCGTTCGTGTCTCTTTTATGCTAAAGTTTATTTGCTCATCGCTGATATCGCTTCAACCTCCCATGCAAATTTAATCTGCTTTTGTTTGAGCAGAAGACTGGTTCCTTCAGGGTGGAGAGAATGTGTTGTTTTTCTTGTGCTCTCTCTGTTGCACCGCCATCAGTTGCGTGATGCAAAAAGCTCGCCCCAGAGTACGTTTATCTGATGAAACTTTTCTGTGCGGTGCGCCCGATTGTATGTCCGTGTCTCTTTTATGCTGAAGTTTATTTGATCAACGCTGATATCGCTTCAACCTCTCATGCATATATAATCTCCTTTTGTTTGAGCAGGAGACTCGTTCCTTCAGGGTGGAGAGAATGTGTTATGTTTTTCTTCTGCTCGCTTAATTGCGCCGCCATCAGTTGCGTGATGCAAAAAGCTCGCCCCACACGACGTTTATCTTAAGTAACTCTCCTGTACAGTGGGCCCGTTCGTGTCTCTTTTATGGTAAAGTTTATTTGCTCATCGCTGATATCGCTTCAACCTCCCATGCAAATTTAATCTCCTTTTGTTTGAGCAGGAGACTGGTTCCTTCAGGGTGGAGAGAATGTGTTGTGTTTTTCTTGTGCTCTCTTCGTTGCACCGCCATCAGTTGCGTAATGCAAAAAGCTCGCCCCACAGGACGTTTATCTGATGTAAATGTCCTGTACAGTGGACCCGATTGTGTGTTCGTGTCTCTTTTATGCTCAAGTTTATTTGCTCATCGCTTATATAGCTTCAACCTCCCATGGAAATTTTATCTCGTTTTGTTTGAGCAGGAGACTGGTTGCTTCAGGGTGGAGAGAAGGTGTGTTTTTCTTGTGCTCTCTTCTGTGGACCGCCATTATTGGCGTGATGCAAAAAGCTTGCCCCACAGGATGTTTGTCTGCTGTAACTGTCCTGTACTGTGGACCCGACTGTATGTTCGCTTCACTTTTAGGCTCAAGTTTATTTGCGCATCGCTGATATCGCTTAAACCTCCCATGCAAATTTAATCTCCTTTTGTTTGAGCAGAAGACTGGTTCCTTCAGGGTGGAGAGAATGTGTTATCTTTCTTGTGCTCTCTTCGTTGCACCACCATCAGTTGCGTGATGCAAAAAGCTCGCCCCACAGTACGTTTATCTGATGCAACTGTCCAGTACAGTGGGCCCGATTGTGTGTTCGTGTCTCTTTTTTGATCGAGTTTAGTTGCTCATCGCTGATATCGCTTCAACCTCCCATGCAAATTTAATATGCTTTTGTTTGAGCTGTATACTGGTTCCTTCAGTGTGGAGAGAATGTGTTGTGTTTTTCTTGTGCTCTCTTCGTTGCACCGCCATTAGTTTCGTGATGCGAACAGCTCGCCCCACAGGACGTTTAACTGATGTAAATGTCCTCTACACTGGGACCGAATGTATGTTCGTGTCTCTTTTATGCTCAAGTTTATTTGCTCATCGCTGACATCGCTTCAACCTCCCATGCAAATTTAATCTCCTTTTGTTTGAGCAGGAGACTGGTTCCTTCAGGGTGGAGAGAATGTATTGTGTTTTTCTTGAGCTCTCTTCGTTGCACCGCCATCAGTTGCGTGATGCAAAAAGCTCAACCCACAGGACGTCTATCTGAAGTAACTGTTCTGTGCAGTGGGCCCTTTCATGTCTCTTTTATGCTAAAGTTTATTTGCTCATCGCTGCTATCGCTTCATTCTCCCATGCAAATTTAATCTCCTTTTGTTTGAGCAGAAGACGGGTTGATTCAGGGCGGAGAAAATGTGTAGTTTTTCTTGTGCTCTCTCCGTTGCACCGCCATTAGTTTCGTGATGTGAACAGCTCGCCCCACAGGACGTTTAACTGATGTAAATGTCCTGTACACTGGGCCCGAATGTATGTTCGTGTCTCTTTTATGCTCAAGTTTATTTGCTCATCGCTGACATCGCTTCAACCTCCCATGCAAATTTAATCTCCTTATGTTTGAGCAGGAGTCTGGTTCCTGCAGGGTGGAGAGAATGTGTTTTTTTTCTTGTGCTCTCTTCGTTGCACCGCCATCAGTTGCATGATGCAAAAAGCTCGCCCCACAGGACGTTTATCTGATGTTACTGTCCTGTACAGTGGGCCCCATTGTGTGTTCGTGTCTCCTTTTGCTCACATTTATTTGCTCATCGCTGATTTCGCTTCAACCTCCTATGCATATTTAATATCCTTTTCTTTGAGCAGGAGACTGGTTCCTTCAGGGTGGAGAGAATGTGTTATGTTTTACTTCTGCACGTTTCATTGCACCGCCATTAGTTGCGTGATACAAAAAGCTCGCCCCACAGGACGTATATTTTATGTAACTGTCCTGAACAGTGGGCCCTTTCGTGTCTATTTTATGCTAAAGTTTATTTGCTCATCGCTGCTATCGCTTCATCCTCCCATGCAAATTTAATCTCCTTTTGTTTGAGCAGAAGACTGGTTCCTTCAGGGCGGAGAAAATGTGTAGTTTTTCTTGTCCTCTCTCCGTTGCACCGCCGTCAGTTGCGTGATGCAAAAAGCTCGCCTCACAGTACATTTATCTGATGTAACTGTCCTGTACAGTGGGCCCGATTGTGTGTTCCTGTCTCTTTTTTGCTCGAGTATATTTGCTCATCGCTGATATCGCTTCAACCTCCCATGCAAATTTAATCTCCTTTTGTTTGATCAGGAGACTGGTTCC
The DNA here is from genome assembly GCF_052857255.1 of Amblyomma americanum. Lineage (NCBI taxonomy): Eukaryota > Metazoa > Arthropoda > Arachnida > Ixodida > Ixodidae > Amblyomma > Amblyomma americanum. The sequence continues at coordinate 1,236,257 of NC_135501.1, forward strand.
TTCAGGGTGGAGAGAATGTGTTGTTTTTTTCTTCTGCTCTCTTCGTTGCACCGCCATCAGTTGCGTGATTCAAAAAGCTCGCCCCACAGGACGTTTATCTGATGTAACTGTCCTGTACAGTGGACTCGATTGTGTGTTCGTGTCTCTTTTATGCTCAAGTTTATTTGCTCATCGCTTATATCGCTTGAACCTCCCATGCAAATTCTATCTCCTTTTGTTAGAGCAGCGGACAGGTTCCTTCAGGGTGGAGAGAATGTGTTGTTTTTTTCTTGTGCTCTCTTCGTTGCACCTCCATCAGTTGCGTGATGCAAAAAGCTCGCCCCACACGACGTTTATCTGATGTAACTGTCCTGTGCAGTGGGCCCGTTCGTGTCTCTTTTATAATAAAGTTTATTTGCTCATCGCTGATATCGCTTCAACCTCCCATGCAAAATTAATCTCCTTTTATTTGAGCAGGAGACTGGTTCCTTCAGGAAGAAAGAATGTGTTTTTTTTTCTTGTGCTCTTTTTGTTGCACCGCCATCAGCTGCGTGATACAAAAAGGTCGCCCCACACGACGTTTATCTGATGTAACTGTCCTGTACAGTGGGCCTGTTCGTGTCTCTTTTATGCTCAAGTTTATTTGCTCATCGCTGATATCGCTTCAACCTCTCATGCATATTTACTCTGCTTTTGTTTGAGCAGGAGACTGGTTCCTTCAGGGTGGAGAGAATGTGTTGTGTTTTTCTTGTGCTCTCTTCGTTGCACGGCCATCAGTTGCGTGATGCAAAAAGCTGGCCCCACAGGACGTTTATCTGATGTAACTCTCCTGTACAGTGGACCCGATTGTGTGTTCGTGTCTCTTTTATGCTCAAGTTTATTTGCTCATCGCTTATATAGCTTCATCCTCCCATGGAAATTTAATCTCCTTTTGTTTGAGCAGGAGACTGGTTCCTTCAGTGTGGAGAGAAGGTGTTGTGTTTTTCTTGTGCTCTCTTGGACCGCAATCAGGTGCGTGATGCAAAAACCTTGCCCCACAGTACGTTTATCTTATGTAACTGTCCTGTACAGTGGGCCCGATTGTGTGTTCGTGTCTCTTTTTTCTCAAGTTTATTTGCTCATTGCTGATATCGCTTCAACCTCCCAAGCAAATTTAATCTCCTTTTGTTTGAGCAGGAGACTGGTTCCTTCAGGAAGCAGAGAATGTGTTTTTTTTTCTTGTGCTCTTTTCGTTGCACCGCCATCAGCTGCGTGATACAAAAAGCTCGCCCCACACGACGTTTATCTGATGTAACTGTCCTGTACAGTGGGCCCCTTCGTGTCTCCTTTATGCTCAAGTTTAGTTGCTCACCGCTGATATCGCTTCAACCTCTCATGCATATTTAATCTGCTTTTGTTTGAGCAGGAGACTGGTTCCTTCATGGTGAAGAGAATGTGTTGCGTTTTTCTTGTGCTCTCTTCGTAGCACCGCCATCCGTTGCGTGATGCAAAAAGCTCGCCCCACAGGACGTTTATCTGATGTAACTGTCCTGTACAGTGGGCCCCATTGTGTGTTCGTGTCTCCTTTTGCTCACATTTATTTGCTCATCGCTGATTTCGCTTCAACCTCTTATGCATATTTAATCTCCTTTTCTTTGAGCAGGAGACTGGTTCCTTCAGGGTGGAGAGAATGTGTTATGTTTTACTTCTGCTCGTTTCATTGCACCGCCATTAGTTGCGTGATGCAAAAAGCTCGCCCCACAGGACGTATATCTTATGTAACTTTCCTGTACAGTGGGCCCTTTCGTGTCTCTTTTATGCTAAAGTTTATTTGCTCATCGCTGCTATCGCTTCATCCTCCCATGCAAATTTAATCTCCTTTTGTTTGAGCAGAAGACTGGTTCCTTCAGGGCTGAGAAAATGTGTAGTTTTTCTTGTCCTCTCTCCGTTGCACCGCCGTCAGTTGCGTGATGCAAAAAGCTCGCCTCACAGTACATTTATCTGATGTAACTGTCCTGTACAGTGGGCCCGATTGTGTGTTCCTGTCTCTTTTTTGCTCGAGTATATTTGCTCATCGCTGATATCGCTTCAACCTCCCATGCAAATTTAATCTCCTTTTGTTTGATCAGGAGACTGGTTCCTTCAGGGTGGAGAGAATGTGTTGTTTTTTTCTTGTGCTCTTTTCGTTGCACCGCCATCAGTGGCGTGATGCAAAAAGCTCGCCAGACAGGACGTTTATTTGATGTAACTGTCCTGTACAGTGGGCCCGATTGCATGTTCGCGTCTCTTTTATGCTCAAGTTTTTTTGCTCGCCGCTGATATCGCTTCAACCTCCCTTGCAAATTTTACCTCCTTTTGTTCGAGCAGCGGACAGGTTCCTTCAAGGTGGAGGGAAGGTGTGTTTTTTTTTGTGCTCTCTTCGTTGCACCTCCATCAGTTGCGTGATGCAAAAAGCTCGCCCCACAGTACGTTTATTTGATGTTATTGTCCTGTGCAGTGGGCCCGATTGTGTGTTCGTGTCTCTTTTTTGCTCAAGTTTATTTGATCAACGCTGATATCGCTTCAACCTCTCATGCATATATAATCTCCTTTTGTTTGAGCAGGAGACTCGTTCCTTCAGGGTGGAGAGAATGTGTTATGTTTTTCTTCTGCTCGCTTCATTGCACTACCAACAGTTGCGTGATGCAAAAAGCTCGCCCCACGGGGCGTTTATCTTATGTAACTCTCCTGTACAGTGGACCCGATTGTGTGTTCGTGCCTCTTTTATGCTCAAGTTTATTTGCTCATCGCTTATATAGCTTCAACCTCCCATGGAAATTTAATCTCCTTTTGTTTGAGCAGGAGACTGGTTCCTTCAGTGTGGAGAGAAGGTGTTGTGTTTTTCTTGTGCTCTCTTGGACCGCAATCAGGTGCGTGATGCAAAAATCTTGCCCCACAGTACGTTTATCTTATGTAACTGTCCTGTACAGTGGGCCCGATTGTGTGTTCGTGTCTCTTTTTTCTCAAGTTTATTTGTTCATCGCTGATATCGCTTCAACCTCCCATGCAAATTTAATCTCCTTTTGTTTGAGCAGGAGACTGGTTCCTTCAGGAAGGAGAGAATGTGTTTTTTTTTCTTGTGCTCTTTTCGTTGCACCGCCATCAGCTGCGTGATACAAAAAGCTCGCCCCACACGACGTTTATCTGATGTAACTGTCCTGTACAGTGGGCCCGTTCGTGTCTCTTTTATGCTCAAGTTTAGTTGCTCACCGCTGATATCGCTTCAACCTCTCATGCATATTTAATCTGCTTTTGTTTGAGCAGGAGACTGGTTCCTTCATGGTGAAGAGAATGTGTTGCGTTTTTCTTGTGCTCTCTTCGTAGCACCGCCATCAGTTGCGTGATGCAAAAACCTCGCCCCACAGGACGTTTATCTGATGCAACTGTCCTGTACTGTGGACCCGATTGTATGTTCGCCTCTCTTTTATGCTCAAGTTTATTTGCTCATCGCTGATATCGCTTCAACCTCCCATGCAAATTTAATCTCCTTTTGTTTGAGCAGGAGACTGGTTCCTTCAGGGTGGAAAGATTGTATTGTGTTTTTCTTGAGCTCTCTTCGTTGCACCGCCATCAGTTCCGTGATGCAAAAAGCTCAACCCACAGGACGTCTATCTGAAGTAACTGTTCTGTGCAGTGGGCTCGATTGTATGTCAGTGTCTCTTTTATGCGCAAGTTTATTTGCTCATCGCTGATATCGCTTCAACCTCCCATGAAAATTTAATCTCCTTATGTTTGAGCAGGAGTCTGGTTCCTGCAGGGTGCAGAGAATGTGTTTTTTTTTCTTGTGCTTTCTTCGTTGCACCGCCATCAGTGGCGTGATGCAAAAAGCTCGCCAAACAGGACGTTTATTTGATGTAACTGTCCCATACAGTGGGCCCGATTGCATGTTCGTGTCTCTTTTATGCTCAAGTTTTTTTGCTCGTCGCTGATATCGCTTCAACCTCCCTTGCAAATTTTACCTCCTTTTGTTCGAGCAGCGGACAGGTTCCTTCAAGGTGGAGGGAAGGTGTGTTTTTTTGTGCTCTCTTCGTTGCACCTCCATCAGTTGCGTGATGCAAAAAGCTCGCCCCACAGTACGTTTATTTGATGTTACTGTCCTGTACAGTGGGCCCGATTGTGTGTTCGTCTCTCTTTTTTGCTCAAGTTTATTTGATCAACACTAATATCGCTTCAACCTCTCATGCATATATAATCTCCTTTTGTTTGAGCAGGAGACTGGTTCCTTCAGGGTGGAGAGAATGTGTTATGTTTTTCTTCTGCTCGCTTCATTGCACCGCCATCAGTTGCGTGAGGCAAAAAGCTCGCCCCACACGACGTTTATCTTAAGTAAGTCTCCTGTACAGTGGGCCCGTTCGTGTCTCTTTTATGGTAAAGTTTATTTGCTCATCGCTGATATCGCTTCAACCTCCCATGCAAAATTAATCTCCTTTTATTTGATCAGGAGACTGGTTCCTTCAGGAAGGAGAGAATGTGTTTTTTTTTCTTGTGCTCTTTTCGTTGCACCGCCATCAGCTGCGTGATACAAAAAGCTCGCACCACACGACGTTTATCTGATGTAACTGTCCTGTAAAGTGGGCCTGTTCGTGTCTCTTTTATGCTCAAGTTTATTTGCTCATCGCTGATATCGCTTCAACCTCTCATTTATATTTACTCTGCTTTTGTTTGAGCAGGAGACTGGTTCCTTCAGGGTGAAGAGAATGTGTTTTGTTTTTCTTCTGCTCGCTTCATTGCACTACCAACAGTTGCGTGATGCAAAAAGCTCGCCCCACGGGGCGTTTATCTGATGGAACTCTGCTGTACAGGGGGCCCGTTCGTGTCTCTTTTATGCTAAAGTTTATTTGTTCATCGCTGATATCGGTTCAACCTCCCATGCAAATTTAATCTCCTTTTGTTTGAGCAGGAGACTGGTTCCTTCAGGGTGGAGAGAATGTGTTGTGTTTTTCTTGTGCTCTCTTCGTTGCACCGCCATCAGTTGCGTAATGGAAAAAGCTCGCCCCACAGGACGTTTATCTGATGTAAATGTCCTGTACAGTGGACCCGATTGTGTGTTCGTGTCTCTTTTATGCTCAAGTTTATTTGCTCATCGCTTATATAGCTTCAACCTCCCATGGAAATTTTATCTCGTTTTGTTTGAGCAGGAGACTGGTTGCTTCAGGGTGGAGAGAAGGTGTGTTTTTCTTGTGCTCTCTTCTGTGGACCGCCATTATTGGCGTGATGCAAAAAGCTTCCCCACAGGATGTTTGTCTGGTGTAAACGTCCTGTACTGTGGACCCGATTGTATGTTCGCGTCACTTTTATGCTCAAGTTTATTTGCGCATCGCTGATATCGACTAAACCTCCCATGCAAATTTAATCTCCTTTTGTTTGAGCAGAAGACTGGTTCCTTCAGGGTGGAGAGAATGTGTTATCTTTCTTGTGCTCTCTTCGTTGCACCACCATCAGTTGCGTGATGCAAAAAGCTCGCCCCACAGTACGTTTATCTGATGCAACTGTCCAGTACAGTGGGCCCGATTGTGTGTTCGTGTCCCTTTTTTGATCGAGTTTAGTTGCTCATCGCTGATATCGCTTCAACCTCCCATGCAAATTTAATATGCTTTTGTTTGAGCTGTATACTGGTTCCTTCAGTGTGGAGAGAATGTGTTGTGTTTTTCTTGTGCTCTCTTCGTTGCACCGCCATTAGTTTCGTGATGCGAACAGCTCGCCCCACAGGACGTTTAACAGATGTAAATGTCCTGTACACTGGGCCCGAATGTATGCTCGTGTCTCTTTTATGCTCAAGTTTATTTGCTCATCGCTGACATCGCTTCAACCTCCCATGCAAATTTAATCTCCTTTTGTTTGAACAGGAGACAGGTTCCTTCAGGGTGGAGAGAATGTATTGTGTTTTTCTTGAGCTCTCTTCGTTGCACCGCCATCAGTTGCGTGATGCAAAAAGCTCAACCCACAGGACGTCTATCTGAAGTAACTGTTCTGTGCAGTGGGCTCGATTGTATGTCAGTGTCTCCTTTATGCTCAAGTTTATTTGCTCATCGCTGATATTGCTTCAACCTCCCATGAAAATTTAATCTCCTTATGTTTGAGCAGGAGTCTGGTTCCTGCAGGTTGGAGAGAATGTGTTTTTTTTCTTGTGCTCTCTTCGTTGCACCGCCATCAGTTGCGTGATGTAAAAAGCTCGCCCCACAGGACGTTTATCTGATGTAACTGTCCTGTACAGTGGGCCCGATTGTGTGTTCGTGTCTCCTTTTGTTCACATTTATTTGCTCATCGTTGATTTCGCTTCAACGTCTTATGCATTTTTAATCTCCTTTTCTTTGAGCAGGAGACTGGTTCCTTCAGGGTGGAGAGAATGTGTTATGTTTTACTTCTGCTCGCTTCATTGCACCGCCATTAGTTGCGTGATGCAAAAAGCTCACCCCACAGGACGTATATCTTATGTAACTGTCCTGTACAGTGGGCCCTTTCATGTCTCTTTTATGCTAAAGTTTATTTGCTCATCTCTGCAATCGCTTCATTCTCCCATGCAAATTTAATCTTCTTTTGTTTGAGCAGAAGACTGGTTGCTTCAGGGCGGAGAAAATGTGTAGTTTTTCTTGTGCTCTCTCCGTTGCACCGCCATCAGTTGCGTGATGCAAAAAGCTCGCCTCACAGTACATTTATCTCATGTAACTGTCCTGTACAGTGGGCCCGATTGTGTGTTCCTGTCTCTTTTTTGCTCGAGTATATTTGCTCATCGCTGATATCGCTTCAATCTCCCATGCAAATTTATTATGCTTTTGTTTGAGCTGGAGACTGGTTCCTTCAGGGTGGAGAGAATATATTGTGTTTTTCTTGAGCTCTCTTCGTTGCACCGCCATCAGTTGCGTGATGCAAAAAGCTCGCCCCACAGGACGTTTATCTTATGTAACTGTTCTGTACAGTGGGCCCGTTCGTGTCTCTTTTATGCTAAAGTTTATTTGCTCATCGCTGATTTCGCTTCAACCTCTCATGCATATTTAATCTCCTTTTGTTTGAGCAGGAGACTGGTTCCTTCAGGGTGGAGAGAATGTGTTATGTTTTGTTCTGCTCGTTTCATTGCACCGCCATCAGTTGCGTGATGCAAAAAGCACGCCCCACAGGACGTTTATCTTATGTAACTGTTCTGTACAGTGGGCCCGTTCGTGTCTCTTTTATGCTAAAGTTTATTTGCTCATCGCTGATATCGCTTCAACCTCCCATGCAAATTTAATCTGCTTTTGTTTGAGCAGAAGACTGGTTCCTTCAGGGTGGAGAGAATGTGTTGTTTTTCTTGTGCTCTCTCTGTTGCACCGCCATCATTTGCGTGATGCAAAAAGCTCGCCCCAGAGTACGTTTATCTGATGTAACTTTTCTGTGCGGTGCGCCCGATTGTATGTCCGTGTCTCTTTTATGCTGAAGTTTATTTGATCAACGCTGATATCGCTTCAACCTCTCATGCATATATAATCTCCTTTTGTTTGAGCAGGAGACTCGTTCCTTCAGGGTGGAGAGAATGTGTTATGTTTTTCTTCTGCTCGCTTAATTGCGCCGCCATCAGTTGCGTGATGCAAAAAGCTCGCCCCACACGACGTTTATCTTAAGTAACTCTCCTGTACAGTGGGCCCGTTCGTGTCTCTTTTATGGTAAAGTTTATTTGCTCATCGCTGATATCGCTTCAACCTCCCATGCAAATTTAATCTCCTTTTGTTTGAGCAGGAGACTGGTTCCTTCAGGGTGGAGAGAATGTGTTGTGTTTTTCTTGTGCTCTCTTCGTTGCACCGCCATCAGTTGCGTAATGCAAAAAGCTCGCCCCACAGGACGTTTATCTGATGTAAATGTCCTGTACAGTGGACCCGATTGTGTGTTCGTGTCTCTTTTATGCTCAAGTTTATTTGCTCATCGCTTATATAGCTTCAACCTCCCATGGAAATTTTATCTCGTTTTGATTGAGCAGGAGACTGGTTGCTTCAGGGTGGAGAGAAGGTGTGTTTTTCTTGTGCTCTCTTCTGTGGACCGCCATTATTGGCGTGATGCAAAAAGCTTGCCCCACAGGATGTTTGTCTGCTGTAACTGTCCTGTACTGTGGACCCGACTGTATGTTCGCTTCACTTTTAGGCTCAAGTTTATTTGCGCATCGCTGATATCGCTTAAACCTCCCATGCAAATTTAATCTCCTTTTGTTTGAGCAGAAGACTGGTTCCTTCAGGGTGGAGAGAATGTGTTATCTTTCTTGTGCTCTCTTCGTTGCACCACCATCAGTTGCGTGATGCAAAAAGCTCGCCCCACAGTACGTTTATCTGATGCAACTGTCCAGTACAGTGGGCCCGATTGTGTGTTCGTGTCTCTTTTTTGATCGAGTTTAGTTGCTCATCGCTGATATCGCTTCAACCTCCCATGCAAATTTAATATGCTTTTGTTTGAGCTGTATACTGGTTCCTTCAGTGTGGAGAGAATGTGTTGTGTTTTTCTTGTGCTCTCTTCGTTGCACCGCCATTAGTTTCGTGATGCGAACAGCTCGCCCCACAGGACGTTTAACTGATGTAAATGTCCTCTACACTGGGACCGAATGTATGTTCGTGTCTCTTTTATGCTCAAGTTTATTTGCTCATCGCTGACATCGCTTCAACCTCCCATGCAAATTTAATCTCCTTTTGTTTGAGCAGGAGACTGGTTCCTTCAGGGTGGAGAGAATGTATTGTGTTTTTCTTGAGCTCTCTTCGTTGCACCGCCATCAGTTGCGTGATGCAAAAAGCTCAACCCACAGGACGTCTATCTGAAGTAACTGTTCTGTGCAGTGGGCCCTTTCATGTCTCTTTTATGCTAAAGTTTATTTGCTCATCGCTGATTTCGCTTCAACCTCTCATGCATATTTAATCTCCTTTTGTTTGAGCAGGAGACTGGTTCCTTCAGGGTGGAGAGAATGTGTTATGTTTTGTTCTGCTCGTTTCATTGCACCGCCATCAGTTGCGTGATGCAAAAAGCACGCCCCACAGGACGTTTATCTTATGTAACTGTTCTGTACAGTGGGCCCGTTCGTGTCTCTTTTATGCTAAAGTTTATTTGCTCATCGCTGATATCGCTTCAACCTCCCATGCAAATTTAATCTGCTTTTGTTTGAGCAGAAGACTGGTTCCTTCAGGGTGGAGAGAATGTGTTGTTTTTCTTGTGCTCTCTCTGTTGCACCGCCATCAGTTGCGTGATGCAAAAAGCTCGCCCCAGAGTACGTTTATCTGATGTAACTTTTCTGTGCGGTGCGCCCGATTGTATGTCCGTGTCTCTTTTATGCTGAAGTTTATTTGATCAACGCTGATATCGCTTCAACCTCTCATGCATATATAATCTCCTTTTGTTTGAGCAGGAGACTCGTTCCTTCAGGGTGGAGAGAATGTGTTATGTTTTTCTTCTGCTCGCTTAATTGCGCCGCCATCAGTTGCGTGATGCAAAAAGCTCGCCCCACACGACGTTTATCTTAAGTAACTCTCCTGTACAGTGGGCCCGTTCGTGTCTCTTTTATGGTAAAGTTTATTTGCTCATCGCTGATATCGCTTCAACCTCCCATGCAAATTTAATCTCCTTTTGTTTGAGCAGGAGACTGGTTCCTTCAGGGTGGAGAGAATGTGTTGTGTTTTTCTTGTGCTCTCTTCGTTGCACCGCCATCAGTTGCGTAATGCAAAAAGCTCGCCCCACAGGACGTTTATCTGATGTAAATGTCCTGTACAGTGGACCCGATTGTGTGTTCGTGTCTCTTTTATGCTCAAGTTTATTTGCTCATCGCTTATATAGCTTCAACCTCCCATGGAAATTTTATCTCGTTTTGTTTGAGCAGGAGACTGGTTGCTTCAGGGTGGAGAGAAGGTGTGTTTTTCTTGTGCTCTCTTCTGTGGACCGCCATTATTGGCGTGATGCAAAAAGCTTGCCCCACAGGATGTTTGTCTGCTGTAACTGTCCTGTACTGTGGACCCGACTGTATGTTCGCTTCACTTTTAGGCTCAAGTTTATTTGCGCATCGCTGATATCGCTTAAACCTCCCATGCAAATTTAATCTCCTTTTGTTTGAGCAGAAGACTGGTTCCTTCAGGGTGGAGAGAATGTGTTATCTTTCTTGTGCTCTCTTCGTTGCACCACCATCAGTTGCGTGATGCAAAAAGCTCGCCCCACAGTACGTTTATCTGATGCAACTGTCCAGTACAGTGGGCCCGATTGTGTGTTCGTGTCTCTTTTTTGATCGAGTTTAGTTGCTCATCGCTGATATCGCTTCAACCTCCCATGCAAATTTAATATGCTTTTGTTTGAGCTGTATACTGGTTCCTTCAGTGTGGAGAGAATGTGTTGTGTTTTTCTTGTGCTCTCTTCGTTGCACCGCCATTAGTTTCGTGATGCGAACAGCTCGCCCCACAGGACGTTTAACTGATGTAAATGTCCTCTACACTGGGACCGAATGTATGTTCGTGTCTCTTTTATGCTCAAGTTTATTTGCTCATCGCTGACATCGCTTCAACCTCCCATGCAAATTTAATCTCCTTTTGTTTGAGCAGGAGACTGGTTCCTTCAGGGTGGAGAGAATGTATTGTGTTTTTCTTGAGCTCTCTTCGTTGCACCGCCATCAGTTGCGTGATGCAAAAAGCTCAACCCACAGGACGTCTATCTGAAGTAACTGTTCTGTGCAGTGGGCCCTTTCATGTCTCTTTTATGCTAAAGTTTATTTGCTCATCGCTGCTATCGCTTCATTCTCCCATGCAAATTTAATCTCCTTTTGTTTGAGCAGAAGACGGGTTGATTCAGGGCGGAGAAAATGTGTAGTTTTTCTTGTGCTCTCTCCGTTGCACCGCCATAAGTTGCGTGATGCAAAAAGCTCGCCTCACAGTACATTTATCTCATGTAACTGTCCTGTACAGTGGGCCCGATTGTGTGTTCCTGTCTCTTTTTTGCTCGAGTATATTTGCTCATCGCTGATATCGCTTCAATCTCCCATGCAAATTTATTATGCTTTTGTTTGAGCTGGAGACTGGTTCCTTCAGGGTGGAGAGAATGTGTTGTGTTTTTCTTGTGCTCTCTTCGTTGCACCGCCATTCAGTTTCGTGATTGAAAAAGCTCGCTCCACAGGACGTTTAACTGATGTAACTGTCCTGTACACTGGGCCCGAGTGTATGTTCGTGTCTCTTTTATGCTCAAGTATATTTGCTCATCGCTGATATCGCTTCAACTTCCAATGCAAATTTAATCTCCTTTTGTTTGAGCAGGAGACTGGTTCCTTCAGGGTGGAGAGGATATATTGTGTTTTTCTTGAGCTCTCTTCGTTGCACCGCCATCAGTTGCGTGATGCAAAAAGCTCGCCCCACAGGACGTTTATCTTATGTAACTGTTCTGTACAGTGGGCCCGTTCGTGTCTCTTTTATGCTAAAGTTTATTTGCTCATCGCTGATTTCGCTTCAACCTGTCATGCATATTTATTCTCCTTTTGTTTGAGCAGGAGACTGGTTCCTTCAGGGTGGAGAGAATGTGTTATGTTTTGTTCTGCTCGTTTCATTGCACCGCCATCAGTTGCGTGATGCAAAAAGCACGCCCCACAGGTCGTTTATCTTATGTAACTGTTCTGTACAGTGGGCCCGTTCGTGTCTCTTTTATGCTAAAGTTTATTTGCTCATCGCTGATATCGCTTCAACCTCCCATGCAAATTTAATCTGCTTTTGTTTGAGCAGAAGACTGGTTCCTTCAGGGTGGAGAGAATGTGTTGTTTTTCTTGTGCTCTCTCTGTTGCACCGCCATCAGTTGCGTGATGCAAAAAGCTCGCCCCAGAGTACGTTTATCTGATGTAACTTTTCTGTGCAGTGCGCCCGATTGTATGTCCGTGTCTCTTTTATGCTGAAGTTTATTTGATCATGGCTGTTATCGCTTCAACCTCCCATGCAAATTTAATCTCCTTTTGTTTGATCAGGAGACTGGTTCCTTCAGGGTGGAGAGAATGTGTTGTTCTTTTCTTGTGCTCTTTTCGTTGCACCGCCATCAGTTGCGTGATGCAAAAAGCTCGCCCCACAGGACGTTTATCTGATGTAACTGTCCTGTACAGTGGACTCGATTGTGTGTTCGTGTCTCTTTTATGCTCAAGTTTATTTGCTCATCGCTTATATCGCTTGAACCTCCCATGCAAATTCTATCTCCTTTTGTTAGAGCAGCGGACAGGTTCCTTCAGGGTGGAGAGAATGTGTTGTGTTTTTCTTGTGCTCTTTTCGTTGCACCGCCATCAGTGGCGTGATGCAAAAAGCTCGCCAAACAGGACGTTTATTTGATGTAACTGTCCTGTACAGTGGGCCCGATTGCATGTTCGTGTCTCTTTTATGCTCAAGTTTTTTTGCTCGTCGCTGATATCGCTTCAACCTCCCTTGCAAATTTTACCTCCTTTGGTTCGAGCAGCGGACAGGTTCCTTCAAGGTGGAGGGAAGGTGTGTTTTTTTTGTGCTCTCTTCGTTGCACCCCCATCAGTTGCGTGATGCAAAAAGCTCGCCCCACAGTACGTTTGTTTGATGTAACTGTCCTGTACAGTGGGCCCGATTGTGTGTTCGTGTCTCTTTTTTGCTCAAGTTTATTTGATCAACGCTGATATCGCTTCAACCTCTCATGCATATATAATCTCCTTTTGTTTGAGCAGGAGACTCGTTCCTTCAGGGTGGAGAGAATGTGTTATGTTTTCCTTCTGCTCGCTTCATTGCACCGCCATCAGTTGCGTGATGCAAAAAGCTCACCCCACAGGATGTTTATCTGATGTAACTCTCCTGTACAGTGGGCCCGTTCGTGTCTCTTTTATGGTAAAGTTTATTTGCTCATCGCTGATATCGCTTCAACCTCCCATGCAAAATTAATCTCCTTTTATTTGAGCAGGAGACTGGTTCCTTCAGGAAGGAGAGAATGTGTTTTTTTTCTTGTGCTCTTTTCTTTGCACCGCCATCAGCTGCGTGATACAAAAAGCTCGCCCCACAGGACGTTTATCTGATGTAATTGTCCTGTACAGTGGGCCTGTTCGTGTCTTTTTTATGCTCAAGTTTATTTGCTCATCGCTGATATCGCTTCAACCTCTCATGCATATTTACTCTGCTTTTGTTTGAGCAGGAGACTGGTTCCTTCAGGGTGAAGAGAATGTGTTTTGTTTTTCTTCTGCTCGCTTCATTGCACTACCAACAGTTGCGTGATGCAAAAGGCTCGCCCCACGGGGCGTTTATCTGATGGAACTCTGCTGTAGAGGGGGCCCGTTCGTGTCTCTTTTATGCTAAAGTTTATTTGCTCATCGCTGATATTGCTTCAACCTCCCATACAAATTTAATCTCCTTTTGTTTGAGCAGGAGACTGGTTCCTTCAGGGTGGAGAGAATGTGTTGTGTTTTTCTTGTGCTCTCTTCGTTGCACCGCCATCAGTTGCGTGATGCAAAAAGCTTGCCCCACAGTACGTTTACCTTATGTAACTGTCCTGTACAGTGGGCCCGATTGTGTGTTCGTGTCTCTTTTTTCTCAAGTTTATTTGCTCATCGCTGATATCGCTTCAACCTCCCATGCAAATTTAATCTCCTTTTGTTTGAGCAGGAGACTGGTTCCTTCAGGAAGGAGAGAATGTGTTTTTTTTTCTTGTGCTCTTTTCGTTGCACCGCCATCAGCTGCGTGATACAAAAAGCTCGCCCCACACGACGTTTATCTGATGTAACTGTCCTGTACAGTGGGCCCGTTCGTGTCTCTTTTATGCTCAAGTTTAGTTGCTCACCGCTGATATCGCTTCAACCTCTCATGCATATTTAATCTCCTTTTGTTCGAGCAGGAGACTGATTCCTTCAGGGTGGAGAGAACGTGTTGCGTTTTTCTTGTGCTCTCTTCGTAGCACCGCCATCAGTTGCGTGATGCAAAAAGCTCGCCCCACAGGACGTTTATCTGATGCAACTGTCCTGTACTGTGGACCCCATTGTATGTTCGCGTCTCTTTTATGCTCAAGTTTATTTGCGCATCGCTGACATTGCTTCAACGTCCCATGCAAATTTAATCTCATTTTGTTTGAGCAGGGGACTGGTTCCTTCAGGATGGAGAGAATGTGTTGTTTTTTTCTTGTGCTCTTTTCGTTGCACCGCCATCAGCTGCGGGATACAAAAAGTTCGCCCCACAGGACGTTTATCTGATGTAACTGTCCTGTACAGTGGGCCCGTTCGTGTCTCTTTTATGCTCAAGTTTATTTGCTCATCGCTGATATCGCTTCAACCTCCCATGCAAATTTAATCTCCTTTTGTTTGAGCAGGAGACTCGTTCCTTCAGGGTGGAGAGAATTTGTTGTTTTTTCTTGTGCTCTCTTCGTTGCACCGCCATCAGTTGCGTAATGCAAAAAGCTCGCCCCACAGGACGTTTATCTGATGTAACTGTCCAGTACAGTGGACCCGATTATGTGTTCGTGTCTCTTTTATGCTCAAGTTTATTTGCTCATCGCTTATATAGCTTCAACCTCCCATGGAAATTTAATCTCGTTATGTTTGAGCAGGAGATTGGTTGCTTCAGGGTGGAGAGAAGGTGTGTTTTTCTTGTGCTCTCTTCCTTGGACCGCCGTCAGTGGCGTGATGCAAAAAGCTTGCCCCACAGGATGTTTGTCTGGTGTAAATGTCCTGTACTGTGGACCCGATTGTATGTTCGCGTCATGTTTATGCTCAAGTTTATTTGCGCATCGCTGATATCGCTTAAACCTCCCATGCAAATTTAATCTCCTTTTGTTTGATCAGGAGACTGGTTCCTTCAGGGTGGAGAGAATGTGTTGTTCTTTTCTTGTGCTCTCTTCGTTGCACCGCCATCAGTTGCGTGATGCAAAAAGCTCGCCCCACAGGACGTTTATCTGATGTAACTGTCCTGTACAGTGGACTCGATTGTGTGTTCGTGTCTCTTTTATGCTCAAGTTTATTTGCTCATCGCTTATATCGCTTGAACCTCCCATGCAAATTCTATCTCCTTTTGTTAGAGCAGCGGACAGGTTCCTTCAGGGTGGAGAGAATGTGTTGTGTTTTTCTTGTGCTCTTTTCGTTGCACCGCCATCAGTGGCGTGATGCAAAAAGCTCGCCAAACAGGACGTTTATTTGATGTAACTGTCCTGTACAGTGGGCCCGATTGCATGTTCGTGTCTCTTTTATGCTCAAGTTTTTTTGCTCGTCGCTGATATCGCTTCAACCTCCCTTGCAAATTTTACCTCTTTTTGTTCGAGCAGCGGACAGGTTCCTTCAAGGTGGAGAGAATGTGTTATGTTTTTCTTCTGCTCGCTTCATTGCACCGCCATCAGTTGCGTGATGCAAAAAGCTCGCCCCACAGGATGTTTATCTGATGTAACTCTCCTGTACAGTGGGCCCGTTCGTGTCTCTTTTATGGTAAAGTTTATTTGCTCATCGCTGATATCGCTTCAACCTCCCATGCAAAATTAATCTCCTTTTATTTGAGCAGGAGACTGGTTCCTTCAGGAAGGAGAGAATGTGTTTTTTTTTCTTGTGCTCTTTTCTTTGCACCGCCATCAGCTGCGTGATACAAAAAGCTCGCCCCACAGGACGTTTATCTGATGTAACTGTCCTGTACAGTGCGCCTGTTCGTGTCTTTTTTATGCTCAAGTTTATTTGCTCATCGCTGATATCGCTTCAACATCTCATGCATATTTACTCTGCTTTTGTTTGAGCAGGAGACTGGTTCCTTCAGGGTGAAGAGAATGTGTTTTGTTTTTCTTCTGCTCGCTTCATTGCACTACCAACAGTTGCGTGATGCAAAAAGCTCTCCCCACAGGACGTATATCTTATGTAACTGTCCTGTACAGTGGGCGCTTTCGTGTCTCTTTTATGCTAAAGTTTATTTGCTCATCGCTGCTATCGCTTCATCCTCCCATGCAAATTTAATCTCCTTTTGTTTGAGCAGAAGACTGGTTCCTTCAGGGCGGAGAAAATGTGTAGTTTTTCTTGTGCTCTCTGCGTTGCACCGCCATCAGTTGCGTGATGCAAAAAGCTCGCCTCACAGTACATTTATCTCATGTAACTGTCCTGTACAGTGGGCCCGATTGTGTGTTCCTGTCTCTTTTTTGCTCGAGTTTATTTGCTCATCGCTGATATCGCTTCAACCTCCCATGCAAATTTAATCTCCTTTTGTTTGATCAGGAGACTTGTTCCTTCAGGGTGGAGAGAATGTGTTGTTTTTTTCTTGTGCTCTCTTCGTTGCACCGCCATCAGTTTCGTGATGGAAAAAGCTCGCTCCACAGGACGTTTAACTGATGTAACTATCCTGTACACTGGGCCCGATTGTATGTTCGTGTCTCTTTTATGCTCAAGTATATTTGCTCATCGCTGATATCGCTTCAACTTCCAATGCAAATTTAATCTCCTTTTGTTTGAGCAGGAGACTGGTTCCTTCAGGGTGGAGAGAATATATTGTGTTTTTCTTGAGCTCTCTTCGTTGCACCGCCATCAGTTGCGTGATGCAAAAAGCTCGCCCCACAGGACGTTTATCTGATGTAACTGTCCTAAACAGTGGACACGTT
Source organism: Amblyomma americanum (assembly GCF_052857255.1). Lineage (NCBI taxonomy): Eukaryota > Metazoa > Arthropoda > Arachnida > Ixodida > Ixodidae > Amblyomma > Amblyomma americanum. Next base: position 1,252,769 of record NC_135501.1, read on the forward strand.
CGTGTCTCTTTTATGCTCAAGTTTATTTGCTCATCGCTGATTTCGGTTCAACCTCTCATGCTTATTTATTCTCCTTTTGTTTGAGCAGGAGACTGGTTCCTTCAGGGTGGAGAGAATGTGTTATGTTTTGTTCTGCTCGTTTCATTGCACCGCCATCGGTTGCGTGATGCAAAAAGCTCGCCCCACAGGACGTTTATCTTATGTAACTGTTCTGTACAGTGGGCCCGTTCGTGTCTCTTTTATGCTAAAGTTTATTTGCTCATCGCTGATATCGCTTCAACCTCCCATGCAAATTTAATCTGCTTTTGTTTGAGCAGAAGACTGGTTCCTTCAGGGTGGAGAGAATGTGTTGTTTTTCTTGTGCTCTCTCTGTTGCACCGCCATCAGTTGCGTGATGCAAAAAGCTCGCCCCAGAGTATGTTTATCTGATGTAACTTTTCTGTGCAGTGCGCCCGATTGTATGTCCGTGTCTCTTTTATGCTGAAGTTTATTTGATCATCGCTGTTATCGCTTCAACCTCCCATGCAAATTTAACCTCCTTTTGTTTGATCAGGAGACTGGTTCCTTCAGGGTGGAGAGAATGTGTTGTGTTTTTCTTGTGCTCTTTTCGTTGCACCGCCATCAGTTGCGTGATGCAAAAAGCTCGCCAAACAGGACGTTTATTTGATGTAACTATCCTGTACAGTGGACTCGATTGTGTGTTCGTGTCTCTTTTATGCTCAAGTTTTTTTGCTCGTCGCTAATATCGCTTCAACCTCCCTTGCAAATTTTACCTCCTTTTGTTCGAGCAGCGGACAGGTTCCTTCAAGGTGGAGGGAAGGTGTGTTTTTTTTTGTGCTCTCTTCGTTGCACCTCCATCAGTTGCGTGATGCAAAAAGCTCGCCCCACTGTACGTTTATTTGATGTAACTGTCCTGTACAGTGGGCCCGATTGTGTGTTCGTGTCTCTGTTATTCTCAAGTTTATTTGCTCATCGCTGACATCGCTTCAACGTCCCATTTAAATTTAATCTCATTTTGTTTGAGCAGGAGACTCGTTCCTTCAGGGTGGAGAGAATGTGTTATGTTTTTCTTCTGCTCGCTTCATTGCACCGCCATCAGTTGCGAGATGCAAAAAGCTCGCCCCACACGACGTTTATCTTAAGTAACTCTAATGTACAGTGGGCCTCTTCGTGTCTCTTTTATGGTAAAGTTTATTTGCTCATCGCTGATATCGCTTCAACCTCCCATGCAAAATTAATCTCCTTTTATTTGAGCAGGAGACTGGTTCCTTCAGGAAGGAGAGATTGTGTTTTTTTTTCTTATGCTCTTTTCGTTGCACCGCTATCAGCTGCGTGATACAAAAAGCTCGCCCCACACGACGTTTATCTGATGTAACTGTCCTGTACAGTGGGCCTGTTCGTGTCTCTTTTATGCTCAAGTTTATTTGCTCATCACTGATATCGCTTCAACCTCTCATGGATATTTACTCTGCTTTTGTTTGAGCAGGAGACTGGTTCCTTCAGGGTGAAGAGAATGTGTTTTGTTTTTCTTCTGCTCGCTTCATTGCACTACCAACAGTTGCGTGATGCAAAAAGCTCGCCCCACACGACGTTTATCTGATCTAATTGTCCTGTACAGTGGGCCCGTTCGTGTCTCTTTTATGCTCAAGTTTAGCTTCTCACCGCTGATATCGCTTCAACCTCTCATGCATATTTAATCTGCTTTTGTTTGAGCAGGAGACTCGTTCCTTCATGGTGAAGAGAATGTGTTGCGTTTTTCTTGTGCTCTCTTCGTAGCACCGCCATCCGTTGCGTGATGCAAAAAGCTCGCTCCACAGGACGTTTATCTGATGTAACTGTCCTGTACAGTGGGCCCGATTGTATGTTCGTGTCTCTTTTATGCTCAAGTTTATTTGCTCATCGCTGATATCGCTTCAGCCTCCCATGCAAATTTAATCTCCTTTTGTTCGAGCAGGAGACTGGTTCCTTCAGGGTGGAGAGAACGTGTTGCGTTTTTCTTGTGCTCTCTTCGTAGCACCGCCATCAGTTGCGTGATGCAAAAAGCTCGCTCCACAGGACGTTTATCTGATGTAACTGTCCTGTACTGTGGACCCGATTGTATGTTCGCGTCTCTTTTATGCTCAAGTTTATTTGCGCATCGCTGATATCGCTTAAACCTCCCATGCAAATTTAATCTCCTTTTGTTTGAGCAGAAGACTGGTTCCTTCAGGGTGGAGAGAATGTGTTATTTTCTTGTGCTCTCTTCGTAGCACCGCCATCAGTTGCGGGATGCAAAAAGCTCGCCCCACAGGACGTTCATCTGATGCAACTGTCCTGTACTGTGGACCCGATTGTATGTTCGCGTCTCTTTTATGCTCAAGTTTATTTGCGCATCGCTGATATCGCTTAAACCTGCCATGCAAATTTAATCTCCTTTTGTTTGAGCTGGATACTGGTTCCTTCAGGGTGGAGAGAATGTGTTGTGTTTTTCTTGTGCTCTCTTCGTTGCACCGCCATTAGTTTCGTGATGCGAACAGCTCGCCCCACAGGACGTTTAACTGATGTAAATGTCCTGTACACTGGGCCCGATTGTATGTTCGTGTCTCTGTTATTCTCAAGTTTATTTGCTCATCGCTGACATCGCTTCAACGTCCCATTTAAATTTAATCTCATTTTGTTTGAGCAGGAGACTAGTTCCTTCAGGATGGAGAGAATGTGTTGTTTTTTCTTGTGCTCTTTTCGTTGCACCGCCATCAGCTGCGTGATAAAAAAAGTTCGCCCCACACGACGTTTATCTGATGTAACTGTCCTGTACAGTGGGCCCGTTCGTGTCTCTTTTATGCTCAAGTTTATTTGCTCATCGCTGATATCGCTTCAACCTCCCATGCAAATTTAATCTCCTTTTGTTTGAGCAGGAGACTCGTTCCTTCAGGGTGGAGAGAATTTGTTGTTTTATCTTGTGCTCTCTTCGTTGCACCGCCATCAGTTGCGTGATTGAAAAAGCTCATCCCACCGGACGTCTATCTGAAGTAACTGTTCTGTGCAGTGGGCTCGATTGTATGTCAGTGTCTCTTTTATGCTCAAGTTTATTTGCTCATCGCTGATATCGCTTCAACCTCCCATGAAAATTTAATCTCCTTATGTTTGAGCAGGAGTCTGGTTCCTGCAGGGTGGAGAGAATGTGTTTTTTTTCTTGTGCTCTCTTCGTTGCACCGCCTTCAGCTGCGGGATACAAAAAGATCGCCCCACACGACGTTTATCTTATGTAACTGTCCTGTACAGTGGGCCCGTTCGTGTCTCTTTTATGCTCAAGTTTATTTGCTCATCGCTGATATCGCTTCAACCTCCCATGCAAATTTAATCTCCTTTTGTTTGAGCAGGAGACTCGTTCCTTCAGGGTGGAGAAAATTTGTTGTTTTTTCTTGTGCTCTCTTCGTTGCACCGCCATCAGTTGCGTAATGCAAAAAGCTCGCCCCACAGGACGTTTATCTGATGTAACGTCCTGTACAGTGGACCCGATTGTGTGTTCGTGTCTCTTTTATGCTCAAGTTTATTTGCTCATCGCTTATATCGCTTCAGCCTCTCATGCAAATTTAATCTCCTTTTGTTCGAGCAGGAGACTGGTTCCTTCAGGGTGGAGAGAACGTGTTGTGTTTTTCTTGTGCTCTCTTCGTAGCACCGCCATCAGTTGCGTGATGCAAAAAGCTCGCCCCACAGGAAGTTCATCTGATGCAACTGTCCTGTACTGTGGACCCGATTGTATGTTCGCGTCTCTTTTATGCTCAAATTTATTTGCGCATCGCTGATATCGCTTAAACCTGCCATGCAAATTTAATCTCCTTTTGTTTGAGCTGGATACTGGTTCCTTCAGGGTGGAGAGAATGTGTTGTGTTTTTCTTGTGCTCTCTTCGTTGCACCGCCATTAGTTTCGAGATGCGAACAGCTCGCCCCACAGGACGTTTAACTGATGTAAATGTCCTGTACACTGGGCCCGATTGTATGTTCGTGTCTCTGTTATTCTCAAGTTTATTTGCTCATCGCTGACATCGCTTCAACGTCCCACTTAAATTTAATCTCATTTTGTTTGAGCAGGAGACTGGTTCCTTCAGGATGGAGAGAATGTGTTGTTTTTTCTTGTGCTCTTTTCGTTGCACCGCCATCAGCTGCGTGATAAAAAAAGTTCGCCCCACACGACGTTTATCTGATGTAACTGTCCTGTACAGTGGGCCCGTTCGTGTCTCTTTTATGCTCAAGTTTATTTGCTCATCGCTGATATCGCTTCAACCTCCCATGCAAATTTAATCTCCTTTTGTTTGAGCAGGAGACTCGTTCCTTCAGGGTGGAGAGAATTTGTTGTTTTTTCTTGTGCTCTCTTCGTTGCACCGCCATCAGTTGCGTAATGCAAAAAGCTCGCCCCACAGGACGTTTATCTGATGTAACTGTCCTGTACAGTGGGATCGATTGTGTGTTCGTCTCTCTTTTTTGCTCAAGTTTATTTGATCAACGGTGATATCGCTTCAACCTCGCATGCATATATAATCTCCTTTTGTTTGAGCAGGAGACTGGTTCCTTCAGGGTGGAGAGAATGTGTTATGTTTTTCTTCTGCTCGCTTCATTGCACCGCCATCAGTTGCGTGATGCAAAAAGCTCGCCCCACACGACGTTTATCTTAAGTAACTCTCCTGTACAGTGGGCCCGTTCGTGTCTCTTTTATGGTAAAGTTTATTTGCTCATCGCTGATATCGCTTCAACCTCCCATGCAAAATTATTCTCCTTTTATTTGAGCAGGAGACTGGTTCCTTCAGGAAGGAGAGAATGTGTTTTTTTTCTTGTGCTCTATTCGTTGCACCGCCATTAGTTTCGAGATGCGAACAGCTCGCCCCACAGGACGTTTAACTGATGTAAATGTCCTGTACACTGGGCCCGATTGTATGTTCGTGTCTCTGTTATTCTCAAGTTTATTTGCTCATCGCTGACATCGCTTCAACGTCCCACTTAAATTTAATCTCATTTTGTTTGAGCAGGAGACTGGTTCCTTCAGGATGGAGAGAATGTGTTGTTTTTTCTTGTGCTCTTTTCGTTGCACCGCCATCAGCTGCGTGATAAAAAAAGTTCGCCCCACACGACGTTTATCTGATGTAACTGTCCTGTACAGTGGGCCCGTTCGTGTCTCTTTTATGCTCAAGTTTATTTGCTCATCGCTGATATCGCTTCAACCTCCCATGCAAATTTAATCTCCTTTTGTTTGAGCAGGAGACTCGTTCCTTCAGGGTGGAGAGAATTTGTTGTTTTTTCTTGTGCTCTCTTCGTTGCACCGCCATCAGTTGCGTAATGCAAAAAGCTCGCCCCACAGGACGTTTATCTGATGTAACTGTCCTGTACAGTGGGATCGATTGTGTGTTCGTCTCTCTTTTTTGCTCAAGTTTATTTGATCAACGGTGATATCGCTTCAACCTCGCATGCATATATAATCTCCTTTTGTTTGAGCAGGAGACTGGTTCCTTCAGGGTGGAGAGAATGTGTTATGTTTTTCTTCTGCTCGCTTCATTGCACCGCCATCAGTTGCGTGATGCAAAAAGCTCGCCCCACACGACGTTTATCTGATGTAACTGTCCTGTACAGTGGGCCTGTTCGTGTCTCTTTTATGCTCAAGTTTATTTGCTCATCGCTGATATCGCTTCAACCTCTCATTTATATTTACTCTGCTTTTGTTTGAGCAGGAGACTGGTTCCTTCAGGGTGGAGAGAATGTGTTGTGTTTTTCTCGTGCTCTCTTCGTTGCACCGCCATTAGTTTCGTGATGCGAACAGTTCGCCCCACAGGACGTTTAACTGATGTAAATGTCCTGTACACTGGGCCCGATTGTATGTTCGTGTCTCTTTTATTCTCAAGTTTATTTGCTCATCGCTGACATCGCTTCAACGTCCCATGCAAATTTAATCTCATTTTGTTTGAGCAGGAGACTTGTTCCTTTAGGACGGAGAGAATGTGTTGTTTTTTCTTCTGCTCTTTTCGTTGCTCCGCCCTCAGCTGCGTGATACAAAAAGCTCGCCCCACACGACGTTTATCTGATGTAACTGTCCTGTACAGTGGGCCTGTTCGTGTCTCTTTATGCTCAAGTTTATTTGCTCATCGCTGATATCGCTTCAACCTCTCATTTATATTTACTCTGCTTTTGTTTGAGCAGGAGACTGGTTCCTTCAGGGTGGAGAGAATGTGTTGTGTTTTTCTCGTGCTCTCTTCGTTGCACCGCCATTAGTTTCGTGATGCGAACAGTTCGCCCCACAGGACGTTTAACTGATGTAAATGTCCTGTACACTGGGCCCGATTGTATGTTCGTGTCTCTTTTATTCTCAAGTTTATTTGCTCATCGCTGACATCGCTTCAACGTCCCATGCAAATTTAATCTCATTTTGTTTGAGCAGGAGACTTGTTCCTTTAGGATGGAGAGAATGTGTTGTTTTTTCTTCTGCTCTTTTCGTTGCTCCGCCCTCAGCTGCGTGATACAAAAAGCTCGCCCCACACGACGTTTATCTGATGTAACTGTCCTGTACAGTGGGCCTGTTCGTGTCTCTTTTATGCTCAAGTTTATTTGCTCATCGCTGATATCGCTTCAACCTCTCATTTATATTTACTCTGCTTTTGTTTGAGCAGGAGACTCGTTCCTTCAGGGTGGAGAGAATTTGTTGTTTTTTTCTTGTGCTCTCTTCGTTGCACCGCCATCAGTTGCGTAATGCAAAAAGCTCGCCCCACAGGACGTTTATCTGATGTAAATGTCCTGTACAGTGGACCCGATTGTGTGTTCGTGTCTCTTTTATGCTCAAGTTTATTTGCTCATCGCTTATATAGCTTCAACCTCCCATGGAAATTTTATCTCGTTTTGTTTGAGCAGGAGACTGGTTGCTTCAGGGTGGAGAGAAGGCGTGTTTTTCTTGTGCTCTCTTCGTTGCACCGCCATCAGTTGCGTAATGCAAAATGCTCGCCCCACAGGACGTTTATCTGATGTAACTGTCCTGTACTGTGGACCCGATTGTATGTTCGCGTCACTTTTGTGCTCAAGTTTATTTGCGCATCGCTGATATCGCTTAAACCTCCCATGCAAATTTAATCTCCTTTTGTTTGAGCAGAAGACTGGTTCCTTCAGGGTGGAGAGAATGTGTTATCTTTCTTGTGCTCTCTTCGTTGCACCACCATCAGTTGCGTGATGCAAAAAGCTCGCCCCACAGTACGTTTATCTGATGCAACTGTCCTGTACAGTGGGCCCGATTGTGTGTTCGTGTCTCATTTTGATCGAGTTTAGTTGCTCATCGCTGATATCGCTTCAACCTCGCATGGAAATTTAATATGCTTTTGTTTGAGCTGTATACTGGTTCCTTCAGTGTGGAGAGAATGTGTTGTGTTTTTCTTGTGCTCTCTTCGTTGCACCGCCATTAGTTTCGTGATGCGAACAGCTCGCCCCACAGGACGTTTAACTGATGTAAATGTCCTGTACACTGGGCCCGAATGTATGTTCGTGTCTCTTTTATGCTCAAGTTTATTTGCTCATCGCTGACATCGCTTCAACATCCCATGCAAATTTAATCTCCTTTTGTTTGAGCAGGAGACTGGTTCCTTCAGGGTGGAGAGAATGTATTGTGTTTTTCTTGAGCTCTCTTCGTTGCACCGCCATCAGTTGCGTGATGCAAAAAGCTCAACCCACAGGACGTCTATCTGAAGTAACTGTTCTGTGCAGTGGGCTCGATTGTATGTCAGTGTGTCCTTTATGCTCAAGTTTATTTGCTCATCGCAGATATCGCTTCAACCTCCCATGAAAATTTAATCTCCTTATGTTTGAGCAGGAGTCTGGTTCCTGCAGGTTGGAGAGAATGTGTTTTTTTTCTTGTGCTCTCTTCGTTGCACCGCCATCAGTTGCGTGATGCAAAAAGCTCGCCCCACAGGACGTTTATCTGATGTAACTGTCCTGTACAGTGGGCCCGATTGTGTGTTCGTGTCTCCTTTTGCTCACATTTATTTGCTCATCGCTGATTTCGCTTCAACCTCTTATGCATATTTAATCTCCTTTTCTTTGAGCAGGAGACTGGTTCCTTCAGGGTGGAGAGAATGTGTTATGTTTTACTTCTGCTCGCTTCATTGCACCGCCATCAGTTGCGTGATGCAAAAAGCTCGCCCCACACGACGTTTATCTTAAGTAACTCTCCTGTACAGTGGGCCCGTTCGTGTCTCTTTTATGGTAAAGTTTATTTGCTCATCGCTGATATCGCTTCAACCTCCCATGCAAAATTATTCTCCTTTTATTTGAGCAGGAGACTGGTTCCTTCAGGAAGGAGAGAATGTGTTTTTTTTCTTGTGCTCTATTCGTTGCACCGCCATCAGGTGCGTGATACAAAAAGCTCGCCCCACACGACGTTTATCTGATGTAACTGTCCTGTACAGTGGGCCTGTTCGTGTCTCTTTTATGCTCAAGTTTATTTGCTCATCGCTGATATCGCTTCAACCTCTCATTTATATTTACTCTGCTTTTGTTTGAGCAGGAGACTGGTTCCTTCAGGGTGGAGAGAATGTGTTGTGTTTTTCTCGTGCTCTCTTCGTTGCACCGCCATTAGTTTCGTGATGCGAACAGTTCGCCCCACAGGACGTTTAACTGATGTAAATGTCCTGTACACTGGGCCCGATTGTATGTTCGTGTCTCTTTTATTCTCAAGTTTATTTGCTCATCGCTGACATCGCTTCAACGTCCCATGCAAATTTAATCTCATTTTGTTTGAGCAGGAGACTTGTTCCTTTAGGACGGAGAGAATGTGTTGTTTTTTCTTCTGCTCTTTTCGTTGCTCCGCCCTCAGCTGCGTGATACAAAAAGCTCGCCCCACACGACGTTTATCTGATGTAACTGTCCTGTACAGTGGGCCTGTTCGTGTCTCTTTTATGCTCAAGTTTATTTGCTCATCGCTGATATCGCTTCAACCTCTCATTTATATTTACTCTGCTTTTGTTTGAGCAGGAGACTGGTTCCTTCAGGGTGGAGAGAATGTGTTGTGTTTTTCTCGTGCTCTCTTCGTTGCACCGCCATTAGTTTCGTGATCCGAACAGTTCGCCCCACAGGACGTTTAACTGATGTAAATGTCCTGTACACTGGGCCCGATTGTATGTTCGTGTCTCTTTTATTCTCAAGTTTATTTGCTCATCGCTGACATCGCTTCAACGTCCCATGCAAATTTAATCTCATTTTGTTTGAGCAGGAGACTTGTTCCTTTAGGATGGAGAGAATGTGTTGTTTTTTCTTCTGCTCTTTTCGTTGCTCCGCCCTCAGCTGCGTGATACAAAAAGCTCGCCCCACACGACGTTTATCTGATGTAACTGTCCTGTACAGCGGGCCCGTTCGTGTCTCTTTTATGCTCAAGTTTATTTGCTCATCGCTGATATCGCTTCAACCTCAAATGCAAAATTAATCTCCTTTTGTTTGGGCAGGAGACTCGTTCCTTCAGGGTGGAGAGAATTTGTTGTTTTTTTCTTGTGCTCTCTTCGTTGCACCGCCATCAGTTGCGTAATGCAAAAAGCTCGCCCCACAGGACGTTTATCTGATGTAAATGTCCTGTACAGTGGACCCGATTGTGTGTTCGTGTCTCTTTTATGCTCAAGTTTATTTGCTCATCGCTTATATAGCTTCAACCTCCCATGGAAATTTTATCTCGTTTTGTTTGAGCAGGAGACTGGTTGCTTCAGGGTGGAGAGAAGGTGTGTTTTTCTTGTGCTCTCTTCGTTGCACCGCCATCAGTTGCGTAATGCAAAAAGCTCGCCCCACAGGACGTTTATCTGATGTAACTGTCCTGTACTGTGGACCCGATTGTATGTTCGCGTCACTTTTATGCTCAAGTTTATTTGCGCATCGCTGATATCGCTTAAACCTCCCATGCAAATTTAATCTCCTTTTGTTTGAGCAGAAGACTGGTTCCTTCAGGGTGGAGAGAATGAGTTATCTTTCTTGTGCTCTCTTCGTTGCACCACCATCAGTTGCGTGATGCAAAAAGCTCGCCCCACAGTACGTTTATCTGATGCAACTGTCCTGTACAGTGGGCCCGATTGTGTGTTCGTGTCTCATTTTGATCGAGTTTAGTTGCTCATCGCTGATATCGCTTCAACCTCGCATGGAAATTTAATATGCTTTTGTTTGAGCTGTATACTGGTTCCTTCAGTGTGGAGAGAATGTGTTGTGTTTTTCTTGTGCTCTCTTCGTTGCACCGCCATTAGTTTCGTGATGCGAACAGCTCGCCCCACAGGACGTTTAACTGATGTAAATGTCCTGTACACTGGGCCCGAATGTATGTTCGTGTCTCTTTTATGCTCAAGTTTATTTGCTCATCGCTGACATCGCTTCAACATCCCATGCAAATTTAATCTCCTTTTGTTTGAGCAGGAGACTGGTTCCTTCAGGGTGGAGAGAATGTATTGTGTTTTTCTTGAGCTCTCTTCGTTGCACCGCCATCAGTTGCGTGATGCAAAAAGCTCAACCCACAGGACGTCTATCTGAAGTAACTGTTCTGTGCAGTGGGCTCGATTGTATGTCAGTGTCTCCTTTATGCTCAAGTTTATTTGCTCATCGCAGATATCGCTTCAACCTCCCATGAAAATTTAATCTCCTTATGTTTGAGCAGGAGTCTGGTTCCTGCAGGTTGGAGAGAATGTGTTTTTTTTTTCTTGTGCTCTCTTCGTTGCACCGCCATCAGTTGCGTGATGCAAAAAGCTCGCCCCACAGGACGTTTATCTGATGTAACTGTCCTGTACAGTGGGCCCGATTGTGTGTTCGTGTCTCCTTTTGCTCACATTTATTTGCTCATCGCTGATTTCGCTTCAACCTCTTATGCATATTTAATCTCCTTTTCTTTGAGCAGGAGACTGGTTCCTTCAGGGTGGAGAGAATGTGTTATGTTTTACTTCTGCTCGCTTCATTGCACCGCCATTAGTTGTGTGATGCAAAAAGCTCTCCCCACAGGACGTATATCTTATGTAACTGTCCTGTACAGTGGGCGCTTTCGTGTCTCTTTTATGCTAAAGTTTATTTGCTCATCGCTGCTATCGCTTCATCCTCCCATGCAAATTTAATCTCCTTTTGTTTGAGCAGAAGACTGGTTCCTTCAGGGCGGAGAAAATGTGTAGTTTTTCTTGTGCTCTCTCCGTTGCACCGCCATCAGTTGCGTGATGCAAAAAGCTCGCTCCACAGGACGTTTAACTGATGTAACTATCCTGTACACTGGGCCCGATTGTATGTTCGTGTCTCTTTTATGCTCAAGTATATTTGCTCATCGCTGATATCGCTTCAACTTCCAATGCAAATTTAATCTCCTTTTGTTTGAGCAGGAGACTGGTTCCTTCAGGGTGGAGAGAATATATTGTGTTTTTCTTGAGCTCTCTTCGTTGCACCGCCATCAGTTGCGTGATGCAAAAAGCTCGCCCCACAGGACGTTTATCTGATGTAACTGTCCTGTACAGTGGACACGTTCGTGTCTCTTTTATGCTCAAGTTTATTTGCTCATCGCTGATTTCGCTTCAACCTCTGATGCATATTTATTCTCCGTTTGTTTGAGCAGGAGACTGGTTCCTTCAGGGTGGAGAGAATGTGTTATGTTTTGTTCTGCTCGTTTAATTGCACCGCCATCGGTTGCGTGATGCAAAAAGCACGCCCCACAGGACGTTTATCGTATGTAACTGTTCTGTACAGTGGGCCCGTTCGTGTCTCTTTTATGCTAAAGTTTATTTGCTCATCGCTGATATCGCTTCAACCTCCCATGCAAATTTAATCTGCTTTTGTTTGAGCAGAAGACTGGTTCCTTCAGGGTGGAGAGAATGTGTTGTTTTTCTTGTGCTCTCTCTGTTGCACCGCCATCAGTTGCGTGATGCAAAAAGCTCGCCCCAGAGTACGTTTATCTGATGTAACTTTTCTGTGAAGTGCGCCCGATTGTATGTCCGTGTCTCTTTTATGCTGAAGTTTATTTGATCATCGCTGTTATCGCTTCAACCTCCCATGCAAATTTAATCTCCTTTTGTTTGATCAGGAGACTGGTTCCTTCAGGGTGGAGAGAATGTGTTGTTCTTTTCTTGTGCTCTCTTCGTTGCACCGCCATCAGTTGCGTGATGCAAAAAGCTCGTCCCACAGGACGTTTATCTGATGTAACTGTCCTGTACAGTGGACTCGATTGTGTGTTCGTGTCTCTTTTATGCTCAAGTTTATTTGCTCATCGCTTATATCGCTTTACCCTCCCATGCAAATTCTATCTCCTTTTGTTAGAGCAGCGGACAGGTTCCTTCAGGGTGGAGAGAATGTGTTGTGTTTTTCTTGTGCTCTTTTCGTTGCACCGCCATCAGTGGCGTGATGCAAAAAGCTCGCCAAACAGGACGTTTATTTGATGTAACTGTCCTGTACAGTGGGCCCGATTGCATGTTCGTGTCTCTTTTATGCTCAAGATTTTTTGCTCGTCGCTGATATCGCTTCAACCTCCCTTGCAAATTTTACCTCCTTTTGTTCGAGCAGCGGACAGGTTCCTTCAAGGTGGAGGGAAGGTGTGTTTTTTTTGTGCTCTCTTTGTTGCACCTCCATCAGTTGCGTGATGCAAAAAGCTCGCCCCACAGTACGTTTATTTGATGTAACTGTCCTGTACAGTGGGCCCGATTGTGTGTTCGTGTCTCTTTTTTGCTCAAGTTTATTTGATCAACGCTGATATCGCTTCAACCTCTCATGCATATATAATCTCCTTTTGTTTGAGCAGGAGACTCGTTCCTACAGGGTGGAGAGAATGTGTTATGTTTTTCTTCTGCTCGCTTCATTGCACCGCCATCAGTTGCGTGATGCAAAAAGCTCGCCCCACACGACGTTTATCTTAAGTAACTCTCCTGTACAGTGGGCCTGTTCGTGTCTCTTTTATGGTAAAGTTTATTTGCTCATCGCTGATATCGCTTCAAACTCCCATGCAAAATTAATCTCCTTTTATTTGAGCAGGAGACTGGTTCCTTCAGGAAGGAGAGAATGTGTTTTTTTTCTTATGCTCTTTTCGTTGCACCGCTATCAGCTGCGTGATACAAAAAGCTCGCCCCACACGACGTTTATCTGATGTAACTGTCCTGTACAGTGGGCCTGTTCGTGTCTCTTTTATGCTCAAGTTTATTTGCTCATCACTGATATCGCTTCAACCTCTCATGCATATTTACTCTGCTTTTGTTTGAGCAGGAGACTGGTTCCTTCAGGGTGAAGAGAATGTGTTTTGTTTTTCTTCTGCTCGCTTCATTGCACTACCAACAGTTGCGTGATGCAAAAAGCTCGCCCCACACGACGTTTATCTGATCTAACGGTCCTGTACAGTGGGCCCGTTCGTGTCTCTTTTGTGCTCAAGTTTAGTTGCTCACCGCTGATATCGCTTCAACCTCTCATGCATATTTAATCTGCTTTTGTTTGAGCAGGAGACTGGTTCCTTCATGAAGAGAATGTGTTGCGTTTTTCTTGTGCTCTCTTCGTAGCACCGCCATCCGTTGCGTGATGCAAAAAGCTCGCCCAACAGGACGTTTATCTGATGTAACTGTCCTGTACAGTGGGCCCGATTGTATGTTCGTGTCTCTTTTATGCTCAAGTTTATTTGCTCATCGCTGATATCGCTTCAGCCTCCCATGCAAATTTAATCTCCTTTTGTTCGAGCAGGAGACTGGTTCCTTCAGGGTGGAGAGAACGTGTTGCGTTTTTCTTGTGCTCTCTTCGTAGCACCGCCATCAGTTGCGTGATGCAAAAACATCGCCCCACAGGACGTTTATCTGATGCAACTGTCCTGTACTGTGGACCCGACTGTATGTTCGCTTCTCTTTTATGCTCAAGTTTATTTGCGCATCGCTGATATCGCTTAAACCTCCCATGCAAATTTAATCTCCTTTTGTTTGAGCAGAAGACTGGTTCCTTCAGGGTGGAGAGAATGTGTTATCTTTCTTGTGCTCTCTTCGTTGCACCACCATCAGTTGCGTGATGCAGAAAGCTCGCCCCACAGTACGTTTATCTGATGCAACTGTCCTGTACAGTGGGCCCGATTGTGTGTTCGTGTGTCTTTTTTGATCGAGTTTAGTTGCTCATCGCTGATATCGCTTCAACCTCCCATGCAAATTTAATATGCTTTTGTTTGAGCTGTATACTGGTTCCTTCAGTGTGGAGAGAATGTGTTGTGTTTTTCCTGTGCTCTTTTTGTTGCACCGCCATCAGCTGCGTGATACGAAAAGCTCGCCCCACACGACGTTTATCTGATGTAACTGTCCTGTACAGTGGGCCCGTTCGTGTCTCTTTTATGCTCAAGTTTATTTGCTCATCGCTGATATCGCTTCAACCTCTCATGCATATTTAATCTGCTTTTGTTTGAGCAGGAGACTGGTTCCTTCATGGTGAAGAGAATGTGTTGCGTTTTTCTTGTGCTCTCTTCGTAGCACCGCCATCCGTTGCGTGATGCAAAAAGCTCGCCCAACAGGACGTTTATCTGATGTAACAGTCCTGTACAGTGGGCCCGATTGTATGTTCGTGTCTCTTTTATGCTCAAGTTTATTTGCTCATCGCTGATATCGCTTCAGCCTCCCATGCAAATTTAATCTCCTTTTGTTCGAGCAGGAGACTGGTTCCTTCAGGGTGGAGAGAACGTGTTGTGTTTTTCTTGTGCTCTCTTCGTAGCACCGCCATCAGTTGCGTGATGCAAAAAGCTCGCCCCACAGGACGTTCATCTGATGCAACTGTCCTGTACTGTGGACCCGATTGTTAGTTCGCGTCTCTTTTATGCTCAAGTTTATTTGCGCATCGCTGATATCGCTTAAACCTGCCATGCAAATTTAATCTCCTTTTGTTTGAGCTGGATACTGGTTCCTTCAGGGTGGAGAGAATGTGTTGTGTTTTTCTTGTGCTCTCTTCATTGCACCGCCATCAGTTGCGTGATGCAAAAAGCTCGCCCCACAGGACGTTTAACTGATGTAAATGTCCTGTACACTGGGTCCGATTGTATGTTCGTGTCTCTGTTATTCTCAAGTTTATTTGCTCATCGCTGACATCGCTTCAACGTCCCATTTAAATTTAATCTCATTTTGTTTGAGCAGGAGACTGCTTCCTTCAGGATGGAGAGAATGTGTTGTTTTTTCTTGTGCTCTTTTCGTTGCACCGCCATCAGCTACGTGATAAAAAAAGTTCGCCCCACACGACGTTTATCTGATGTAACTGTCCTGTACAGTGGGCCCGTTCGTGTTTCTTTTATGCTCAAGTTTATTTGCTCATCGCTGATATCGCTTCAACCTCCCATGCAAATTTAATCTCCTTTTGTTTGAGCAGGAGACTCGTTCCTTCAGGGTGGAGAGAATTTGTTGTTTTTTCTTGTGCTCTCTTCGTTGCACCGCCATCAGTTGCGTGATTGAAAAAGCTCAACCCACCGGACGTCTATCTGAAGTAACTGTTCTGTGCAGTGGGCTCGATTGTATGTCAGTGTCTCTTTTATGCTCAAGTTTA
Source organism: Amblyomma americanum (assembly GCF_052857255.1). Taxonomy (NCBI): domain Eukaryota; kingdom Metazoa; phylum Arthropoda; class Arachnida; order Ixodida; family Ixodidae; genus Amblyomma; species Amblyomma americanum. Next base: position 1,268,249 of record NC_135501.1, read on the forward strand.
TTTGCTCATCGCTGATATCGCTTCAAACTCCCATGAAAATTTAATCTCCTTATGTTTGAGCAGGAGTCTGGTTCCTGCAGGGTGGAGAGAATGTGTTGTTTTGTTCTGCTCGTTTCATTGCACCGCCATCAGTTGCGTGATGCAAAAAGGACGCCCCACAGGACGTTTATCTTATGTAACTGTTCTGTACAGTGGGCCCGTTCGTGTCTCTTTTATGATAAAGTTTATTTGCTCATCGCTGATATCGGTTCAATCTCCCATGCAAATTTAATCTGCTTTTGTTTGAGCAGAAGACTGGTTCCTTCAGGGTGGAGAGAATGTGTTGTTTTTCTTGTGCTCTCTCTGTCGCACCGCCATCAGTTGCGTGATGAAAAAAGCTCGCCCCTGATGTAACTTTTCTGTGCAGTGCGCCCGATTGTATATCCGTGTCTCTTTTATGCTGAAATTTATTCGATCATCGCTGTTATCGCTTCAACCTCCCATGCAAATTTAATCTCCTTTTGTTTGAGCTGGATACTGGTTCCTTCAGGGTGGAGAGAATGTGTTGTGTTTTTCTTGTGCTCTCTTCATTGCACCGCCATCAGTTGCGTGATGCAAAAAGCTCGCCCCACAGGACGTTTAACTGATGTAACTGTCCTGTACACTGGGCCCGATTGCATGTTCGTGTCTCTGTTATTCTCAAGTTTATTTGCTCATCGCTGACATCGCTTCAACGTCCCATTTAAATTTCATCTCATTTTGTTTGAGCAGGAGACTGGTTTCTTCAGGATGGAGAGAATGTGTTGTTTTTTCTTGTGCTCTTTTCGTTGCACCGCCATCAGCAGCGTGATAAAAAAGTTCGCCCCACACGACGTTTATCTGATGTAACTGTCCTGTACAGTGGGCCCGTTCGTGTTTCTTTTATGCTCAAGTTTATTTGCTCATCGCTGATATCGCTTCAACCTCCCATGCAAATTTAATCTCCTTTTGTTTGAGCAGGAGACTCGTTCCTTCAGGGTGGAGAGAATTTGTTGTTTTTTCTTGTGCTCTCTTCGTTGCACCGCCATCAGTTGCGTGATTGAAAAAGCTCAACCCACCGGACGTCTATCTGAAGTAACTGTTCTGTGCAGTGGGCTCGATTGTATGTCAGTGTCTCTTTTATGCTTAAGTTTATTTGCTCATCGCTGATATCGCTTCAAACTCCCATGAAAATTTAATCTCCTTATGTTTGAGCAGGAGTCTGGTTCCTGCAGGGTGGAGAGAATGTGTTATGTTTTGTTCTGCTCGTTTCATTGCACCGCCATCAGTTGCGTGATGCAAAAAGCACGCCCCACAGGACGTTTATCTTATGTAACTGTTCTGTACAGTGGGCCCGTTCGTGTCTCTTTTATGATAAAGTTTATTTGCTCATCGCTGATATCGGTTCAACCTCCCATGCAAATTTAATCTGCTTTTGTTTGAGCAGAAGACTGGTTCCTTCAGGGTGGAGAGAATGTGTTGTTTTTCTTGTGCTCTCTCTGTTGCACCGCCATCAGTTGCGTGATGAAAAAAGCTCGCCCCAGAGTACGTTTATCTGATGTAACTTTTCTGTGCAGTGCGCCCGATTGTATATCCGTGTCTCTTTTATGCTGAAATTTATTCGATCATCGCTGTTATCGCTTCAACCTCCCATGCAAATTTAATCTCCTTTTGTTTGATCAGGAGACTGGTTCCTTCAGGGAGGAGAGAATGTGTTGTTTTTTTCTTGTGCTCTCTTCGTTGCACCGCCATCAGTTTCGTGATGCAAAAAGCTCGCCCCACAGGACGTTTATATGATGTAACTCTCCTGTACAGTGGACCCGATTGTGTGTTCGTGTCTCTTTTATGCTCAAGTTTATTTGCTCATCGCTTATATAGCTTCAACCTCCCATGGAGATTTAATCTCCTTTTGTTTAAGCAGGAGACTGGTTCCTTCAGGGTGGAGAGTATGTGTTGTGTTTTTCTTGTGCTCTCTTCCTTGGACCGCCATCAGGTGCGTGATGCAAAAAGCTTGCCCCACAGTACGTTTATCATATGTAACTGTCCTGTACAGTGGGCCCGATTGTGTGTTCGTGTCTCTTTCTTGCTCAAGTTTATTTGATCAACGCTGATATCGCTTCAACCTCTCATGCATATATAATCTCATTTTGTTTGAGCAGGAGACTGGTTCCTTCAGGATGGAGAGAATGTGTTGTTTTTTCTTGTGCTCTTTTCGTTGCACCGCCATCAGCAGCGTGATAAAAAAGTTCGCCCCACACGACGTTTATCTGATGTAACTGTCCTGTACAGTGGGCCCGTTCGTGTTTCTTTTATGCTCAAGTTTATTTGCTCATCGCTGATATCGCTTCAACCTCCCATGCAAATTTAATCTCCTTTTGTTTGAGCAGGAGACTCGTTCCTTCAGGGTGGAGAGAATTTGTTGTTTTTTCTTGTGCTCTCTTCGTTGCACCTCCATCAGTTGCGTGATTGAAAAAGCTCAACCCACCGGACGTCTATCTGAAGTAACAGTTCTGTGCAGTGGGCTCGATTGTATGTCAGTGTCTCTTTTATGCTCAAGTTTATTTGCTCATCGCTGATATCGCTTCAAACTCCCATGAAAATTTAATCTCCTTATGTTTCAGCAGGAGTCTGGTTCCTGCGGGGTGGAGAGAATGTGTTATGTTTTGTTCTGCTCGTTTCATTGCACCGCCATCAGTTGCGTGATGCAAAAAGCACGCCCCACAGGACGTTTATCTTATGTAACTGTTCTGTGCAGTGGGCCCGTTCGTGTCTCTTTTATGATAAAGTTTATTTGCTCATCGCTGATATCGGTTCAACCTCCCATGCAAATTTAATCTGCTTTTGTTTGAGCAGAAGACTGGTTCCTTCAGGGTGGAGAGAATGTGTTGTTTTTCTTGTGCTCTCTCTGTCGCACCGCCATCAGTTGCGCGATGAAAAAAGCTCGCCCCAGAGTACGTTTATCTGATGTAACTTTTCTGTGCAGTGCGCCCGATTGTATATCCGTGTCTCTTTTATGCTGAAATTTATTCGATCATCGCTGTTATCGCTTCAACCTCCCATGCAAATTTAATCTCCTTTTGTTTGATCAGGAGACTGGTTCCTTCAGGGAGGAGAGAATGTGTTGTTTTTTTCTTGTGCTCTCTTCGTTGCACCGCCATCAGTTTCGTGATGCAAAAAGCTCGCCCCACAGGACGTTTATATGGTGTAACTCTCCTGTACAGTGGACCCGATTGTGTGTTCGTGTCTCTTTTATGCTCAAGTTTATTTGCTCATCGCTTATATAGCTTCAACCTCCCATGGAGATTTAATCTCCTTTTGTTTGAGCAGGAGACTGGTTCCTTCAGGGTGGAGAGTATGTGTTGTGTTTTTCTTGTGCTCTCTTCCTTGGACCGCCATCAGGTGCGTGATGCAAAAAGCTTGCCCCACAGTACGTTTATCTTATGTAACTGTCCTGTACAGTGGGCCCGATTGTGTGTTCGTGTCTCTTTCTTGCTCAAGTTTATTTGATCAACGCTGATATCGCTTCAACCTCTCATGCATATATAATCTCATTTTCTTTGAGCAGGAGACTGGTTCCTTCAGGATGGAGAGAATGTGTTGTTTTTTCTTGTGCTCTTTTCGTTGCACCGCCATCAGCAGCGTGATAAAAAAGTTCGCCCCACACGACGTTTATCTGATGTAACTGTCCTGTACAGTGGGCCCGTTCGTGTTTCTTTTATGCTCAAGTTTATTTGCTCATCGCTGATATCGCTTCAACCTCCCATGCAAATTTAATCTCCTTTTGTTTGAGCAGGAGACTCGTTCCTTCAGGGTGGAGAGAATTTGTTGTTTTTTCTTGTGCTCTCTTCGTTGCACCGCCATCAGTTGCGTGATTGAAAAAGCTCAACCCACCGGACGTCTATCTGAAGTAACAGTTCTGTGCAGTGGGCTCGATTGTATGTCAGTGTCTCTTTTATGCTCAAGTTTATTTGCTCATCGCTGATATCGCTTCAAACTCCCATGAAAATTTAATCTCCTTATGTTTGAGCAGGAGTCTGGTTCCTGCGGGGTGGAGAGAATGTGTTATGTTTTGTTCTGCTCGTTTCATTGCACCGCCATCAGTTGCGTGATGCAAAAAGCACGCCCCACAGGACGTTTATCTTATGTAACTGTTCTGTGCAGTGGGCCCGTTCGTGTCTCTTTTATGATAAAGTTTATTTGCTCATCGCTGATATCGGTTCAACCTCCCATGCAAATTTAATCTGCTTTTGTTTGAGCAGAAGACTGGTTCCTTCAGGGTGGAGAGAATGTGTTGTTTTTCTTGTGCTCTCTCTGTCGCACCGCCATCAGTTGCGCGATGAAAAAAGCTCGCCCCAGAGTACGTTTATCTGATGTAACTTTTCTGTGCAGTGCGCCCGATTGTATATCCGTGTCTCTTTTATGCTGAAATTTATTCGATCATCGCTGTTATCGCTTCAACCTCCCATGCAAATTTAATCTCCTTTTGTTTGATCAGGAGACTGGTTCCTTCAGGGAGGAGAGAATGTGTTGTTTTTTTCTTGTGCTCTCTTCGTTGCACCGCCATCAGTTTCGTGATGCAAAAAGCTCGCCCCACAGGACGTTTATATGGTGTAACTCTCCTGTACAGTGGACCCGATTGTGTGTTCGTGTCTCTTTTATGCTGAAGTTTATTTGCTCATCGCTTATATAGCTTCAACCTCCCATGGAGATTTAATCTCCTTTTGTTTGAGCAGGAGACTGGTTCCTTCAGGGTGGAGAGTATGTGTTGTGTTTTTCTTGTGCTCTCTTCCTTGGACCGCCATCAGGTGCGTGATGCAAAAAGCTTGCCCCACAGTACGTTTATCTTATGTAACTGTCCTGTACAGTGGGCCCGATTGTGTGTTCGTGTCTCTTTCTTGCTCAAGTTTATTTGATCAACGCTGATATCGCTTCAACCTCTCATGCATATATAATCTCATTTTCTTTGAGCTGGAGACTGGTTCCTTCAGGATGGAGAGAATGTGTTGTTTTTTCTTGTGCTCTTTTCGTTGCACCGCCATCAGCTGCGTGATAAAAAAAGTTCGCCCCACACGACGTTTATCTGATGTAACTGTCCTGTACAGTGGGCCCGTTCGTGTTTCTTTTATGCTCAAGTTTATTTGCTCATCGCTGATATCGCTTCAACCTCCCATGCAAATTTAATCTCCTTTTGTTTGAGCAGGAGACTGGTTCCTTCAGGATGGAGAGAATGTGTTGTTTTTTCTTGTGCTCTTTTCGTTGCACCGCCATCAGCTGCATGATACAAAAAGTTCGCCCCACACGACGTTTATCTGATGTAACTGTCCTGTACAGTGGGCCCGTTCGTGTCTCTTTTATGCTCAAGTTTATTTGCGCATCGCTGATATCGCTTAAACCTCCCATGCAAATTTAATCTCCTTTTGTTTGAGCAGAAGACTGGTTCCTTCAGGGTGGAGAGAATGTGTTGTTTTCTTGTGCTCTCTTCGTTGCACCACCATCAGTTGCGTGATGCAAAAAGCTCGCTCCAGAGTACGTTTATCTGATGCAACTGTCCTGTACAGTAGGCCCAATTGTGTGTTCGTGTCTCTTTTTTGATCGAGTTTAGTTGCTCATCGCTGATATCTCTTCAACCTCCCATGCAAATTTAATATGCTTTTGTTTGAGCTGGATACTGGTACCTTCAGTGTGGAGAGAATGCGTTGTGTTTTTCTTGTGGTCTCTCCGTTGCACCGCCATTAGTTTCGTGATGCGAACAGCTCGCCCCACAGGACGTTTAACTGATGTAAATATCCTGTACACTGGGCCCCAATGTATGTTCGTGTCTCTTTTATGCCCAAGTTTATAGGCTCATCGCTGACATCGCTTCAACCTCCCACGCAAATTTAATCTCCTTTTGTTTGAGCAGGAGACTGGTTCCTTCAGGGTGGAGAGAATGTATTGTGTTTTTCTTGAGCTCTCTTCGTTGCACCGCCATCAGTTGCGTGATGCAAAAAGGTCCACCCACAGGACGTCTACCTGAAGTAACTGTTCTGTGCAGTGGGCTCGATTGTATGTCAGTGTCTCTTTTATGCTCAAGTTTATTTGCTCATCGCTGATATCGCTTCAACCTCCCATGAAAATTTAATCTCCTTATGTTTGAGCAGGAGTCTGGTTCCTGCAGGGTGGAGAGAATGTGTTTTTTTTTCTTGTTCTCTCTTCGTTGCACCGCCATCAGTTGCGTGATGCAAAAAGCTCGCCCCACAGGACGTTTATCTGTTGTAACTGTCCTGTACAGTGGGCCCGATAGTGTGTTCGTGTCTCCTTTTGCTCACATTTATTTGCTCATCGCTGATTTCGCTTCAACCTCTTATGCATATTTAATCTCCTTTTCTTTGAGCAGGAGACTGGTTACTTCAGGGTGGAGAGAATGTATGTTTTACTTCTGCTCGCTTCATTGCACCGCCATCAGTTGCGTGATGCAAAAAGCTCGCCCCACAGGACGTTTATCTGTTGTAACTGTCCTGTACAGTGGGCCCGATAGTGTGTTCGTGTCCCCTTTTGCTCACATTTATTTGCTCATCGCTGATTTCGCTTCAACCTCTTATGCATATTTAATCTCCTTTTCTTTGAGCAGGAGACTGGTTACTTCAGGGTGGAGAGAATGTATGTTTTACTTCTGCTCGCTTCATTGCACCGCCATCAGTTGCGTGATGCAAAAAGCTCGCCCCACAGGACGTTTATCTGTTGTAACTGTCCTGTACAGTGGGCCCGATAGTGTGTTCGTGTCTCCTTTTGCTCACATTTATTTGCTCATCGCTGATTTCGCTTCAACCTCTTATGCATATTTAATCTCCTTTTCTTTGAGCAGGAGACTGGTTACTTCAGGGTGGAGAGAATGTGTTATGTTTTACTTCTGCTCGCTTCATTGCACCGCCATCAGTTGCGTGATGCAAAAAGCTCGCCCCACAGGACGTACATCTTATGTAACTGTCCTGCATAGTGGGCCCTTTCGTGTCTCTTTTATGCTAAAGTTTATTTGCTCATCGCTGCTATCGCTTCATCCTCCCATGCAAATTTAATCTCCTTTTGTTTGAGCAGATTACTGGTTCCTTCAGGATGGAGAGAATGTGTTGTTTTTTCTTGTGCTCTTTTCGTTGCACCGCCATCAGCTGCGTGATAAAAAAAGTTCGCCCCACACGACGTTTATCTGATGTAACTGTCCTGTACAGTGGGCCCGTTCGTGTTTCTTTTATGCTCAAGTTTATTTGCTCATCGCTGATATCGCTTCAACCTCCCATGCAAATTTAATCTCCTTTTGTTTGAGCAGGAGACTGGTTCCTTCAGGATGGAGAGAATGTGTTGTTTTTTCTTGTGCTCTTTTCGTTGCACCGCCATCAGCTGCATGATACAAAAAGTTCGCCCCACACGACGTTTATCTGATGTAACTGTCCTGTACAGTGGGCCCGTTCGTGTCTCTTTTATGCTCAAGTTTATTTGCGCATCGCTGATATCGCTTAAACCTCCCATGCAAATTTAATCTCCTTTTGTTTGAGCAGAAGACTGGTTCCTTCAGGGTGGAGAGAATGTGTTGTTTTCTTGTGCTCTCTTCGTTGCACCACCATCAGTTGCGTGATGCAAAAAGCTCGCTCCAGAGTACGTTTATCTGATGCAACTGTCCTGTACAGTAGGCCCAATTGTGTGTTCGTGTCTCTTTTTTGATCGAGTTTAGTTGCTCATCGCTGATATCTCTTCAACCTCCCATGCAAATTTATTATGCTTTTGTTTGAGCTGGATACTGGTTCCTTCAGTGTGGAGAGAATGCGTTGTGTTTTTCTTGTGGTCTCTCCGTTGCACCGCCATTAGTTTCGTGATGCGAACAGCTCGCCCCACAGGACGTTTAACTGATGTAAATATCCTGTACACTGGGCCCCAATGTATGTTCGTGTCTCTTTTATGCCCAAGTTTATAGGCTCATCGCTGACATCGCTTCAACCTCCCACGCAAATTTATTCTCCTTTTGTTTGAGCAGGAGACTGGTTCCTTCAGGGTGGAGAGAATGTATTGTGTTTTTCTTGAGCTCTCTTCGTTGCACCGCCATCAGTTGCGTGATGCAAAAAGGTCCACCCACAGGACGTCTACCTGAAGTAACTGTTCTGTGCAGTGGGCTCGATTGTATGTCAGTGTCTCTTTTATGCTCAAGTTTATTTGCTCATCGCTGATATCGCTTCAACCTCCCATGAAAATTTAATCTCCTTATGTTTGAGCAGGAGTCTGGTTCCTGCAGGGTGGAGAGAATGTGTTTTTTTTTCTTGTTCTCTCTTCGTTGCACCGCCATCAGTTGCGTGATGCAAAAAGCTCGCCCCACAGGACGTTTATCTGTTGTAACTGTCCTGTACAGTGGGCCCGATAGTGTGTTCGTGTCTCCTTTTGCTCACATTTATTTGCTCATCGCTGATTTCGCTTCAACCTCTTATGCATATTTAATCTCCTTTTCTTTGAGCAGGAGACTGGTTACTTCAGGGTGGAGAGAATGTATGTTTTACTTCTGCTCGCTTCATTGCACCGCCATCAGTTGCGTGATGCAAAAAGCTCGCCCCACAGGACGTTTATCTGTTGTAACTGTCCTGTACAGTGGGCCCGATAGTGTGTTCGTGTCTCCTTTTGCTCACATTTATTTGCTCATCGCTGATTTCGCTTCAACCTCTTATGCATATTTAATCTCCTTTTTTTTGAGCAGGAGACTGGTTACTTCAGGGTGGAGAGAATGTATGTTTTACTTCTGCTCGCTTCATTGCACCGCCATCAGTTGCGTGATGCAAAAAGCTCGCCCCACAGGACGTTTATCTGTTGTAACTGTCCTGTACAGTGGGCCCGATAGTGTGTTGGTGTCTCCTTTTGCTCACATTTATTTGCTCATCGCTGATTTCGCTTCAACCTCTTATGCATATTTAATCTCCTTTTCTTTGAGCAGGAGACTGGTTACTTCAGGGTGGAGAGAATGTGTTATGTTTTACTTCTGCTCGCTTCATTGCACCGCCATCAGTTGCGTGATGCAAAAAGCTCGCACCACAGGACGTACATCTTATGTAACTGTCCTGCATAGTGGGCCCTTTCGTGTCTCTTTTATGCTAAAGTTTATTTGCTCATCGCTGCTATCGCTTCATCCTCCCATGCAAATTTAATCTCCTTTTGTTTGAGCAGATTACTGGTTCCTTCAGGGTGGAGAAAATGTGTTGTTTTTCTTGTGCTCTCTCCGTTGCACCGCCATCAGTTGCGTGATGCAAAAACCTCGCCTCACAGTACGTTTATCTGATGTAACTGTCCTGTACAGTGGGCCTGATTGTGTGTTCCTGTCTCTTTATTGCTCGAGTTTATTTGCTCATCGCTGATATCGCTTCAACCTCCCATGCAAATTTATTATGCTTTTGTTTGAGCTGGAGACTGGTTCCTTCAGGGTGGAGAGAATGTGTTGTGTTTTTTTGTGCTCTCTTCGTTGCACCGCCATCAGTTGCGTGATGCAAAAAGCTCGCCCCAGAGTACGTTTATCTGATGTAACTTTTCTGTGCAGTGCGCCCGATTGTATGTCCGTGTCTCTTTTATGCTGAAGTTTATTTGATCATCGCTGTTATCGCTTCAACCTCCCATGCAAATTTAATCTCCTTTTGTTTGATCAGGAGACTGGTTCCTTCAGGGTAGAGAGAATGTGTTCTTTTTTTCTTGTGCTCTCTTCGTTGCACCGCCATCAGTGGCGTGATGCAAAAAGCTCGCCAAACAGGACGTTTATTTGATCTAACTGTCCTGTACAGTGGAGAGCAGAAAGTTGGGCGAGTTGGTTGAAATGCATACTGAAGAAGTTGGCGCGGAAAAACGAGGACAAGCGAGACAAACAAAGACGAGCGCTCGTCTTTGTTTGTCTCGCTTGTCCTCGTTTTTCCGCGCCAACTTCTTCTGTACAGTGGGCCCGATTGCATGTTCGTGTCTCTTTTATGCTCAAGTTTTTTTGCTCGTCACTGATATCGCTTCAACCTCCCTTGCAAATTTTACCTCCTTTTGTTCGAGCAGCGGACAGGTTCCTTCAAGGTGAAGGGAAGGTGTGTTTTTCTTGTGCTCTCTTCGTTGCACCTCCATCAGTTGCGTGATGCAAAAAGGTCGCCCCACAGTACGTTTATCTGATGTAACTGTCCTGTACACTGGGCCCGATTGTATGTTCGTGTCTCTTTTATTCTCAAGTTTATTTGCTCATCGCTGACATCGCTTCAATGTCCCATGCAAATTTAATCTCGTTTTGTTTGAGCAGGAGACTGGTTGCTTCAGGGTGGAGAGAAGGTGTGTTTTTCTTGTGCTCTCTTCCTTGGACCGCCATCAGTGGCGTGATGCAAAAAGCTTGCCCCACAGGATGTTTTTCTGGTGTAACTGTCCTGTACTGTGGACCCGATTGTATGTTCGCGTCACTTTTATGCTCAAGTTTATTTGCGCATCGCTGATATCGCCTAAACCTCCCATGCAAATTTAATCTCGTTTTGTTTGAGCAGAAGACTGGTTCCTTCAGGGTGGAGAGAATGTGTTGTTTTTTTCTTGTGCTCTCTTCCTTGCACCGCCATCAGTTGCGTGATGCAAAAAGCTCGCCCCACAGGACGTTTATCTGATGTAACTGTCCTGTACAGTGGGCCCGTTTGTGTGTTCGTGTCTCTTTTATGCTCAAGTTTATTTGCTCATCGCTTATATCGCTTCAACCTCCCATGCAAATTCTATCTCCTTTTGTTAGAGCAGCGGACAGGTTCCTTCAGGGTGGAGGGAAGGTGTTGTGTTTTTCTTGTGCTCTCTTCGTTGCACCTCCATCAGTTGCGTGATGCAAAAAGCTCTCCCCACAGTACGTTTATCTGATGTAACTATCCTGTACAGTGGGCCCGATTGTGTGTTCGTGTCTCTTTTTTGCTCAAGTTTATTTGATCAACGCTGATATCGCTTCAACCCCTCATGCATATATAATCTCCTTTTGTTTGAGCAGGAGACTGGTTCCTTCAGGGTGGAGAGAATGTGTTATGTTTTTCTTCTGCTCGCTCATTGCACCGCCATCAGTTGCGTGATGAAAAAGCTCGCCCCGCACGACGTTTATCTTATGTAACTCTCCTGTACAGTGGGCCCGTTCGTGTCTCTTTTATGCTCAAGTTTATTTGCTCATCGCTGATATCGCTTCAACCTCCCATGCAAATTTAATCTCCTTTTGTTTCAGCAGGAGACTCGTTCCTTCAGGGTGGAGAGAATTTGTTGTTTTTTCTTGTGCTCTCTTCGTTGCACCGCCATCAGTTGCGTAATGCAAAAAGCTCGCCCCACAGGACGTTTATCTGATGTAACTGTCCTGTACAGTGGACCCGATTGTGTGTTCGTGTCACTTTTTTGATCGAGTTTAGTTGCTCATCGCTGATATCTCTTCAACCTCCCATGCAAATTTAATCTCCTTTTGTTTGAGCAGGAGACTGGTTCCTTCAGGATGGAGAGAATGTGTTGTTTTTTCTTGTGCTCTTTTCGTTGCACCGCCATCAGCTGCATGATACAAAAAGTTCGCCCCACACGACGTTTATCTGATGTAACTGTCCTGTACAGTGGGCCCGTTCGTGTCTCTTTTATGCTCAAGTTTATTTGCGCATCGCTGATATCGCTTCAACCTCCCATGAAAATTTAATCTCCTTATGTTTGAGCAGGAGTCTGGTTCCTGCAGGGTGGAGAGAATGTGTTTTTTTTCTTGTGCTCTCTTCCTTGCACCGCCATCAGTTGCGTGATGCAAAAAGCTCGCCCCACAGGACGCTTATCTGTTGTAACTGTCCTGTACAGTGGGCCCGATAGTGTGTTCGTGTCTCCTTTTGCTCACATTTATTTGCTCATCGCTGATTTCGCTTCAACCTCTTATGCATATTTAATCTCCTTTTCTTTGAGCAGGAGACTGGTTACTTCAGGGTGGAGAGAATGTGTTATGTTTTACTTCTGCTCGCTTCATTGCACCGCTGCAGTTGCGTGATGCAAAAAGCTCGCCCCACAGGACGTACATCTCATGTAACTGTCCTGTATAGTGGGCCCTTTCGTGTCTCTTTTATGCTAAAGTTTATTTGCTCATCGCTGCTATCGCTTCATCCTCCCATGCAAATTTAATCTCCTTTTGTTTGAGCAGAAGACTGGTTCCTTCAGGGTCGAGAAAATGTGTTGTTTTTCTTGTGCTCTCTCCGTTGCACCGCCATCAGTTGCGTGATGCAAAAACCTCGCCTCACAGTACGTTTATCTGATGTAACTGTCCTGCACAGTGGGCCTGATTGTGTGTTCCTGTCTCTTTATTGCTCGAGTTTATTTGCTCATCGCTGATATCGCTACAACCTCCCATGCAAATTTATTATGCTTTTGTTTGAGCTGGAGACTGGTTCCTTCAGGGTGGAGAGAATGTGTTGTGTTTTTTTGTGCTCTCTTCTTTGCACCGCCATCAGTTGCGTGATGCAAAAAGCTCGCCCCAGAGTACGTTTATCTGATGTAACTTTTCTGTGCAGTGCGCCCGATTGTATGTCCGTGTCTCTTTTATGCTGAAGTTTATTTGATCATCGCTGTTATCGCTTCAACCTCCCATGCAAATTTAATCTCCTTTTGTTTGATCAGGAGACTGGTTCCTTCAGGGTAGAGAGAATGTGTTGTTTTTTTCTTGTGCTCTCTTCGTTGCACCGCCATCAGTGGCGTGATGCAAAAAGCTCGCCAAACAGGACGTTTATTTGATCTAACTGTCCTGTACAGTGGAGAGGAGAAAGTTGGGCGAGTTGGTTGAAATGCATACTGAAGAAGTTGGCGCGGAAAAACGAGGACAAGCGAGACAAACAAAGACGAGCGCTCGTCTTTGTTTGTCTCGCTTGTCCTCGTTTTTCCGCGCCAACTTCTTCTGTACAGTGGGCCCGATTGCATGTTCGTGTCTCTTTTATGCTCAAGTTTTTTTGCTCGTCACTGATATCGCTTCAACCTCCTTGCAAATTTTACCTCCTTTTGTTCGAGCAGCGGACAGGTTCCTTCAAGGTGAAGGGAAGGTGTGTTTTTCTTGTGCTCTCTTCGTTGCACCTCCATCAGTTGCGTGATGCAAAAAGCTCGCCCCACATTACGTTTATCTGATGTAACTGTCCTGTACACTGGGCCCGATTGTATGTTCGTGTCTCTTTTATTCTCAAGTTTATTTGCTCATCGCTGACATCGCTTCAACGTCCCATGCAAATTTAATCTCCTTTTGTTTGAGCTGGATACTGGTTCCTTCAGGGTGGAGAGAATGTGCTCTGTTTTTCTTGTGCTCTCTTCATTGCACCGCCATCAGTTGCGTGATGCAAAAAGCTCGCCCCACAGGACGTTTAACTGATGTAAATGTCCTGTACACTGGGCCCGATTGTATGTTCGTGTCTCTGTTATTCTCAAGTTTATTTGCTCATCGCTGACATCGCTTCAACGTCCCATTTAAATTTAATCTCATTTTGTTTGAGCAGGAGACTGGTTCCTTCACGATGGAGAGAATGTGTTGTTTTTTCTTGTGCTCTTTTCGTTGCACCGCCATCAGCTGCGTGATAAAAAAAGTTCGCCCCACACGACGTTTATCTGATGTAACTGTCCTGTACAGTGGGCCCGTTCGTGTTTCTTTTATGCTCAAGTTTATTTGCTCATCGCTGATATCGCTTCAACCTCCCATGCAAATTTAATCTCCTTTTGTTTGAGCAGGAGACTCGTTCCTTCAGGGTGGAGAGAATTTGTTGTTTTTTCTTGTGCTCTCTTCGTTGCACCGCCATCAGTTGCGTGATTGAAAAAGCTCAACCCACCGGACGTCTATCTGAAGTAACTGTTCTGTGCAGTGGGCTCGATTGTATGTCAGTGTCTCTATTATGCTCAAGTTTATTTGCTCATCGCTGATATCGCTTCAAACTCCCATGAAAATTTAATCTCCTCATGTTTGAGCAGGAGTCTGGTTCCTGCAGGGTGGAGAGAATGTGTTATGCTTTGTTCTGCTCGTTTCATTGCACCGCCATCAGTTGCGTGATGCAAAAAGCACGCCCCACAGGACGTTTATCTTATGTAACTGTTCTGTACAGTGGGCCCGTTCGTGTCTCTTTTATGATAAAGTTTATTTGCTCATCGCTGATATCGGTTCAACCTCCCATGCAAATTTAATCTGCTTTTGTTTGAGCAGAAGACTGGTTCCTTCAGGGTGGAGAGAATGTGTTGTTTTTCTTGTGCTCTCTCTGTCGCACCGCCATCAGTTGCGTGATGAAAAAAGCTCGCCCCAGAGTACGTTTATCTGATGTAACTTTTCTGTGCAGTGCGCCCGATTGTATATCCGTGTCTCTTTTATGCTGAAATTTATTCGATCATCGCTGTTATCGCTTCAACCTCCCATGCAAATTTAATCTCCTTTTGTTTGATCAGGAGACTGGTTCCTTCAGGGAGGAGAGAATGTGTTGTTTTTTTCTTGTGCTCTCTTCGTTGCACCGCCATCAGTTTCGTGATGCAAAAAGCTCGCCCCACAGGACGTTTATATGATGTAACTCTCCTGTACAGTGGACCCGATTGTGTGTTCGTGTCTCTTTTATGCTCAAGTTTATTTGCTCATCGCTTATATAGCTTCAACCTCCCATGGAGATTTAATCTCCTTTTGTTTGAGTAGGAGACTGGTTCCTTCAGGGTGGAGAGTAGGTGTTGTGTTTTTCTTGTGCTCTCTTCCTTGGACCGCCATCAGGTGCGTGATGCAAAAAGCTTGCCCCACAGTACGTTTATCTTATGTAACTGTCCTGTACAGTGGGCCCGATTGTGTGTTCGTGTCTCTTTCTTGCTCAAGTTTATTTGATCAACGCTGATATCGCTTCAACCTCTCATGCATATATAATCTCCTTTTGTTTGAGCAGGAGACTGGTTCCTTCAGGGTGGAGAGAATGTGTTATGTTTTTCTTCTGCTCGCTTCATTGTACCGCCATCAGTTGCGTGATGCAAAAAAGCTCGCCCCACACGACGTTTATCTTATGTAACTCTTCTGTACAGTGGGCCCGTTCGTGTCTCTTTTATGCTAAAGTTTATTTGCTCATCGCTGATATCGCTTCAACCTCCCATGCAAATTTAATCTCCTTTTGTTTGAGCAGGAGACTGGTTCCTTCACTATGGAGAGAATGTGTTGTTTTTTCTTGTGCTCTTTTCGTTGCACCGCCATCAGCTGCATGATACAAAAAGTTCGCCCCACACGACGTTTATCTGATGTAACTGTTCTGTACAGTGGGCCCGTTCGTGTCTCTTTTATGCTCAAGTTTATTTGCTCATCGCTGATATCGCTTCAACCTCCCATGCAAATTTAATCTCCTTTTGTTTCAGCAGGAGACTCGTTCCTTCAGAGTAGAGAGAATTTGTTGTTTTTTCTTGTGCTCTCTTCGTTGCACCGCCATCAGTTGCGTAATGCAAAAAGCTCGCCCCACAGGACGTTTATCTGATGTAACTGTCCTGTACAGTGGACCCGATTGTGTGTTCGTGTCACTTTTTTGATCTAGTTTAGTTGCTCATCGCTGATATCTCTTCAACCTCCCATGCAAATTTAATCTCCTTTTGTTTGAGCAGGAGACTGGTTCCTTCAGGATGGAGAGAATGTGTTGTTGTTTCTTGTGTTCTTTTCGTTGCACCGCCATCAGCTGCATGATACAAAAAGTTCGCCCCACACGACGTTTATCTGATGTAACTGTCCTGTACAGGGGGCCCGTTCGTGTCTCTTTTATGCTCAAGTTTATTTGCGCATCGCTGATATCGCTTAAACCTCCCATGCAAATTTAATCTCCTTTTGTTTGAGCAGAAGACTGGTTCCTTCAGGGTGGAGAGAATGTGTTGTTTTCTTGTGCTCTCTTCGTTGCACCACCATCAGTTGCGTGATGCAAAAAGCTCGCTCCAGAGTACGTTTATCTGATGCAACTGTCCTGTACAGTGGGCCCGATTGTGTGTTCGTGTCTCTTTTTTGATCGAGTTTAGTTGCTCATCGCTAATATCTCTTCAAACTCCCATGCAAATTTAATATGCTTTTGTTTGAGCTGGATACTGGTTCGTTCAGTGTGGAGAGAATGCGTTGTGTTTTTCTTGTGGTCTCTCCGTTGCACCGCCATTAGTTTCGTGATGCGAACAGCTCGCCCCACAGGACGTTTACCTGATGTAAATATCCTGTACACTGCGCCCCAATGTATGTTCGTGTCTCTTTTATGCTCAAGTTTATATGCTCATCGCTGACATCGCTTCAACCTCCCACGCAAATTTAATCTCCTTTTGTTTGAGCAGGAGACTGGTTCCTTCAGGGAGGAGAGAATGTATTGTGTTTTTCTTGAGATCTCTTCGTTGCACCGCCATCAGTTGCGTGATGCAAAAAGGTCAACCCACAGGACGTCTACCTGAAGTAACTGTTCTGTGCAGTGGGCTCGATTGTATGTCAGTGTCTCTTTTATGCTCAAGTTTATTTGCTCATCGCTGATATCGCTTCAACCTCCCATGAAAATTTAATCTCCTTATGTTTGAGCAGGAGTCTGGTTCCTGCAGGGTGGAGAGAATGTGTTTTTTTTCTTGTTCTCTCTTCGTTGCACCGCCATCAGTTGCGTGATGCAAAAAGCTCGCCCCACAGGACGTTTATCTGTTGTAACTGTCCTGTACAGTGGGCCCGATAGTGTGTTCGTGTCTCCTTTTGCACACATTTATTTGCTCATCGCTGATTTCGCTTCAACCTCTTATGCATATTTAATCTCCTTTTCTTTGAGCAGGAGACTGGTTACTTCAGGGTGGAGAGAATGTGTTATGTTTTACTTCTGCTCGCTTCATTGCACCGCCATCAGTTGCGTGATGCAAAAAGCTCGCCCCACAGGACGTTTATCTGTTGTAACTGTCCTGTACAGTGGGCCCGATAGTGTGTTCGTGTCTCCTTTTGCTCACATTTATTTGCTCATCGCTGATTTCGCTTCAAACTCTTATGCATATTTAATCTCCTTTTCTTTGAGCAGGAGACTGGTTACTTCAGGGTGGAGAGAATGTGTTATGTTTTACTTCTGCTCGCTTCATTGCACCGCCATCAGTTGCGTGATGCAAAAAGCTCGCCCCACAGGACGTACATCTTATGTAACTGTCCTGTATAGTGGGCCCTTTCGTGTCTCTTTTATGCTAAAGTTTATTTGCTCATCGCTGCTATCGCTTCATCCTCCCATGCAAATTTAATCTCCTTTTGTTTGAGCAGAAGACTGGTTCCTTCGGGGTGGAGAAAATGTGTTGTTTTTCTTGTGCTCTCTCCGTTGCACCGCCATCAGTTGCGTGATGCAAAAACCTCGCCTCACAGTACGTTTATCTGATGTAACTGTCCTGTACAGTGGGCCTGATTGTGTGTTCCTGTCTCTTTATTGCTCGAGTTTATTCGCTCATCGCTGATATCGCTTCAACCTCCCATGCAAATTTATTATGCTTTTGTTTGAGCTGGAGACTGGTTCCTTCAGGGTGGAGAGAATGTGTTGTGTTTTTTTGTGCTCTCTTCGTTGCACCGCCATCAGTTGCGTGATGCAAAAAGCTCACCCCAGAGTACGTTTATCTGATGTAACTTTTCTGTGCAGTGCGCCCGATTGTATGTCCGTGTCTCTTTTATGCTGAAGTTTATTTGATCATCGCTGTTATCGCTTCAACCTCCCATGCAAATTTAATCTCCTTTTGTTTGATCAGGAGACTGGTTCCTTCAGGGTAGAGAGAATGTGTTGTTTTTTTCTTGTGCTCTCTTCGTTGCACCGCCATCAGTGGCGTGATGCAAAAAGCTTGCCCCACAGGATGTTTTTCTGGTGTAACTGTCCTGTACTGTGGACCCGATTGTATGTTCGCGTCACTTTTATGCTCAAGTTTATTTGCGCATCGCTGATATCGCCTAAACCTCCCATGCAAATTTAATCTCGTTTTGTTTGAGCAGAAGACTGGTTCCTTCAGGGTGGAGAGAATGTGTTGTTTTTTTCTTGTGCTCTCTTCCTTGCACCGCCATCAGTTGCGTGATGCAAAAAGCTCGCCCCACAGGACGTTTATCTGATGTAACTGTCCTGTACAGTGGGCCCGTTTGTGTCTCTTTTATGCTAAAGTTTTTTTGCTCATCGCTGATATCGCTTCAACCTCCCATGTAAATTTAATCTAATTTTGTTTGAGCAGGAGACTGCTTCCTTCAGGGTGGAGAGAATGTGTTGTGTTTTTCTTTTGCTCTCTCCGTTGCACCGCCATCAGTTGCGTGATGCAAATAGCTCGCCCCACAGGACGTTTATCTGATGTAACTGTCCTGTACAGTGGACCCGATTGTTTGTTCGTATCTCTTTTATGCTCAAGTTTATTTGCTCATCGCTTATATCGCTTCAACCTCCCATGCAAATTCTATCTCCTTTTGTTAGAGCAGCGGACAGGTTCCTTCAGGGTGGAGGGAAGGTGTTGTGTTTTTCTTGTGCTCTCTTCGTTGCACCTCCATCAGTTGCGTGATGCAAAAAGCTCTCCCCACAGTACGTTTATCTGATGTAACTGTCCTGTACAGTGGGCCCGATTGTGTGTTCGTGTCTCCTTTTGCTCACATTTATTTGCTCATCGCTGATTTCGCTTCAACCTCTTATGCATATTTAATCTCCTTTTCTTTGAGCAGGAGACTGGTTACTTCAGGGTGGAGAGAATGTGTTATGTTTTACTTCTGCTCGCTTCATTGCACCGCCATCAGTTGCGTGATGCAAAAAGCTCGCCCCACAGGACGTACATCTTATGTAACTGTCCTGTATAGTGGGCCCTTTCGTGTCTCTTTTATGCTAAAGTTTATTTGCTCATCGCTGCTATCGCTTCATCCTCCCATGCAAATTTAATCTCCTTTTGTTTGAGCAGAAGACTGGTTCCTTCAGGGTGGAGAAAATGTGTTGTTTTTCTTGTGCTCTCTCCGTTGCACCGCCATCAGTTGCGTGATGCAAAAACCTCGCCTCACAGTACGTTTATCTGATGTAACTGTCCTGCACAGTGGGCCTGATTGTGTGTTCCTGTCTCTTTATTGATCGAGTTTATCTGCTCATCGCTGATATCGCTTCAACCTCCCATGCAAATTTATTATGCTTTTGTTTGAGCTGGAGACTGGTTCCTTCAGGGTGGAGAGAATGTGTTGTGTTTTTTTGTGCTCTCTTCGTTGCACCGCCATCAGTTGCGTGATGCAAAAAGCTCGCCCCAGAGTACGTTTATCTGATGTAACTTTTCTGTGCAGTGCGCCCGATTGTATGTCCGTGTCTCTTTTATGCTGAAGTTTATTTGATCATCGCTGTTATCGCTTCAACCTCCCATGCAAATTTAATCTCCTTTTGTTTGATCAGGAGACTGGTTCCTTCAGGGTAGAGAGAATGTGTTGTTTTTTTCTTGTGCTCTCTTCGTTGCACCGCCATCAGTGGCGTGATGCAAAAAGCTCGCCAAACAGGACGTTTATTTGATCTAACTGTCCTGTACAGTGGAGAGCAGAAAGTTGGGCGAGTTGGTTGAAATGCATACTGAAGAAGTTGGCGCGGAAAAACGAGGACAAGCGAGACAAACAAAGGCGACCGCTCGTCTTTGTTTGTCTCGCTTGTCCTCGTTTTTCCGCGCCAACTTCTTCTGTACAGTGGGCCCGATTGCATGTTCGTGTCTCTTTTATGCTCAAGTTTTTTTGCTCGTCACTGATATCGCTTCAACCTCCCTTGCAAATTTTACCTCCTTTTGTTCGAGCAGCGGACAGGTTCCTTCAAGGTGAAGGGAAGGTGTGTTTTTCTTGTGCTCTCTTCGTTGCACCTCCATCAGTTGCGTGATGCAAAAAGCACGCCCCACAGTACGTTTATCTGATGTAACTGTCCTCTACACTGGGCCCGATTGTATGTTCGTGTCTCTTTTATTCTCAAGTTTATTTGCTCATCGCTGACATCGCTTCAACGTCCCATGCAAATTTATTCTCGTTTTTTTTGAGCAGGATACTGGTTGCTTCAGGGTGGAGAGAAGGTGTGTTTTTCTTGTGCTCTCTTCCTTGGACCGCCACCAGTGGCGTGATGCAAAAAGCTTGCCCCGCAGGATGTTTTTCTGGTGTAACTGTCCTGTACTGTGGACCCGATTGTATGTTCGCGTCACTTTTATGCTCAAGTTTATTTGCGCATCGCTGATATCGCCTAAACCTCCCATGCAAATTTAATCTCGTTTTGTTTGAGCAGAAGACAGGTTCCTTCAGGGTGGAGGGAAGGTGTTGTGTTTTTCTTGTGCTCTCTTCGTTGCACCTCCATCAGTTGCGTGATGCAAAAAGCTCTCCCCACAGTACGTTTATCTGATGTAACTGTCCTGTACAGTGGACCCGATTGTGTGTTCGTGTCACTTTTTTGATCGAGTTTAGTTGCTCATCGCTGATATCTCTTCAACCTCCCATGCAAATTTAATCTCCTTTTGTTTGAGCAGGAGACTGGTTCCTTCAGGATGGAGAGAATGTGTTCTTTTTTCTTGTGCTCTTTTCGTTGCACCGCCATCAGCTGCATGATACAAAAAGTTCGCCCCACACGACGTTTATCTGATGTAACTGTCCTGTACAGTGGGCCCGTTCGTGTCTCTTTTATGCTCAAGTTTATTTGCGCATCGCTGATATCGCTTAAACCTCCCATGCAAATTTAATCTCCTTTTGTTTGAGCAGAAGACTGGTTCCTTCAGGGTGGAGAGAATGTGTTGTTTTTCTTGTGCTCTCTTCGTTGCACCACCATCAGTTGCGTGATGCAAAAAGCTCGCTCCAGAGTACGTTTATCTGATGCAACTGTCCTGTACAGTGGGCCCGATTGTGTGTTCGTGTCTCTTTTTTGATCGAGTTTAGTTGCTCATCGCTGATATCGCTTCAACCTCCCACGCAAATTTAATCTCCTTTTGTTTGAGCAGGAGACTGGTTCCTTCAGGGTGGAGAGAATGTATTGTGTTTTTCTTGAGCTCTCTTCGTTGCACCGCCATCAGTTGCGTGATGCAAAAAGGTCAACCCACAGGACGTCTACCTGAAGTAACTGTTCTGTGCAGTGGGCCCTTTCGTGTCTCTTTTATGCTCAAGTTTTTTTGCTCATCGCTGATATCGCTTCAACCTCTCATGCATATTTATTCTGCTTTTGTTTGAGCAGGAGACTGGATCCTTCAGGGTGGAGAGAATGTGTTATGTTTTGTTCTGCTCGTTTCATTGCACCGCCATCAGTTGCGTGATGCAAAAAGCTCGCCCCACAGGACATTTATCTTGTGTAACTGTTCTGTACAGTGGGCCCGTTCGTGTCTCTTTTATGCGAAAGTTTATTTGCTCATCGCTGATATCGATTCACCCTCCCATGCAAATTTAATCTGCTTTTGTTTGAGCAGAAGACTGGTTCCTTCAGGGTGGAGAGAATGTGTTGTTTTTCTTGCGCTCTCTCTGTTGCACCGCCATCAGTTGCGTGATGCAAAATGCTCACCCCAGAATACGTTTATCTGATGTAACTTTTCTGTGCAGTGCGCCCGATTGTATGTCCGTGTCTCTTTTATACTGAATTTTATTTGATCATCGCTCTTATCGCTTCAACCTCCCATGCAAATTTAATCTTTTGTTTGATCAGGAGACTGGTTCCTTCAGGGTGAAGAGAATTTGTTGTTTTTTCTTGTGCTCTCTTCCTTGCACCGCAATCAGTCTCGTGATGCAAAAAGCTCGCCCCACAGGACGTTTATCTGATGCAACTGTCCTGTACAGTGGGCCCGTTTGTGTCTCTTTTATGCTAAAGTTTTTTTGCTCATCGCTGATATCGCTTCAACCTCCCATGTAAATTTAATCTAATTTTGTTTGAGCAGGAGACTGGTTCCTTCAGGGTGGAGAGAATGTGTTGTGTTTTTCTTGTGCTCTCTTCGTTGCACCGCCATCAGTTGCGTGATGCAAAAAGCTCGCCCCACAGGACGTTTATCTGATGTAACTGTCCTGTACAGTGGACCCGATTGTGTGTTCGTATCTCTTTTATGCTCAAGTTTATTTGCTCATCGCTTATATCGCTTCAACCTCCCATGCAAATTCTATCTCCTTTTGTTAGAGCAGCGGACAGGTTCCTTCAGGGTGGAGAGAATGTGTTGTGTTTTCCTTGTGGTCTCTTCGTTGCACCGCCATCAGTGGCGTGATGCAAAAAGCTCGCCCCACAGGACGTTTATTTGATGTAACTGTCCTGTACAGTGGACCCGATTGTGTGTTCGTATCTCTTTTATGCTCAAGTTTATTTGCTCATCGCTTATATCGCTTCAACCTCCCATGCAAATTCTATCTCCTTTTGTTAGAGCAGCGGACAGGTTCCTTCAGGGTGGAGAGAATGTGTTGTGTTTTCCTTGTGGTCTCTTCGTTGCACCGCCATCAGTGGCGTGATGCAAAAAGCTCGCCCCACAGGACGTTTATTTGATGTAAGTGTCCTGTACAGTGGGCCCGATTGCATGTTCGTGTCTCTTTTATGCTCAAGTTTTTTTGCTCGTCGCTGATATCGCTTCAACCTGTCATGCATATATAATCTCCTTTTGTTTGAGCAGGAGACTGGTTCCTTCAGGGTGGAGAGAATGTGTTATGTTTTTCTTCTGCTCGCTTCATTGCACCGCCATCAGTTGCGTGATGCAAAAAGCTCGGCCCGCACGACGTTTATCTTATGTAACTCTTGTGACATTCCTTGTGTGCTACGAGGTACATTCCTTGTGTGTGCTACGAGGTACATTCCTTGTGTGTGCTACGAGGTTCCACGTTCGACGGCGCGGCGTAGACGGAGACCCAGATGACAGGCATCATCAATTACCCAGCCATGCTCGTTGAGAGTGACAACCAGAACGAAGGGACCCGCCGCCGTCGCCGCGGGGAAACGGGCTTATCCTCCCCAATTGGCGTGGCGGTTCCAGGGGCGGCCCTCGCGAGCACATTCCAGGACAAAGGAACTGTCAGCGGGCCAGAGCGCGCCTTACCACAGCCGACGCTATGCGCTACCTCGAAGACAACATTCTTTCCCTCGGACTCAACACGTGAGGGGGGCGAGACAATAAGTGCGGTGGTATGTTTGTGCGCCCAAGTGAAAGCCCTAGCCCCCCCTCCTTCCCCTCCGGCGTGGGCGTCCTCACCCTAGGGAGTGTGGAGAAGAGGATAGAAAAATCGAGCAGCAGTACGGAAGGAGGACGCTCAGGACGACATCGTTCGCCAAGAGGGCCTTCAGCGCCGAAGCCCGACGGCGTGCAGCTTCTGCCAGCAACCGCTCGAGCCCAACTCCGGAGCCACTCCATCGCCCCCATGAAGTCGTCGGCACGTAAGCTCGGACGCCCCAGCCTCTGAATCTTAATCATGTATAATTATTGAATATATCTGTTTGTTTAAACTGAGCCATACGGTGTCTCTTTGCCTCTCCGTCCCGTGTGGACCTGCGCATTATGGGGGTCATCACACTGGTGTCAGAAGTGGGGTCTCAAAAGCAAATGTCCTCTGAATGCTGTGACATTCATGACTTCAAAATTGTAATCAAAAGGGAATCACGGGAGTGATTGTGGGACTTTTACCCCCATTTGAGAGGCTTGAGGCACTGGAGGGTTTGAAAAAAAAAATGTCTGTATCTGAGGGAGCTCCCACTCCACAGCCGTCGCTCGGAGCAAGCATGCTGGCATTAGGAAGCGTCATTCCGACGTTTACGGGAGATAAGACAGGGGTTCCAATCTGCGATTTCTTTTCCATGCTAGAAGAGATTGGGAAAATGGGGGGATGGTCCGATGCTCAAATGCTGGGAATGGCGAGGTGTAAGATGGCAGGAGCTGCTCATGATTTTGCATGGCGAGACGAAAAAGTAAAATCCACAAAATCATTTGCGGAATTTAAGAAGCTCGCGTTTGAGCATTTCGACACTGAACCACGTCACGTGCGGGTACAGAAGTTCCGTGACGCCGGACAGATGGTAGGGGAGGACGTGCGAACATTTGCGTCGCGGCTTCAGCGCCTAGCACGCGATACGTTAAGCAGGGAG
Organism: Amblyomma americanum; assembly: GCF_052857255.1. Taxonomy (NCBI): domain Eukaryota; kingdom Metazoa; phylum Arthropoda; class Arachnida; order Ixodida; family Ixodidae; genus Amblyomma; species Amblyomma americanum. Next base: position 1,292,242 of record NC_135501.1, read on the forward strand.
GAGGAAGGAGACCAGCTAAGGAAGAAATACGCGGAGGATCTACTTAAAGAGGAAATGACCGCTTTGTTCGTGGCTGGTCTGCAAGACCCCGTGCGCCGGTTCGTGCTCTCGCGCAAGCCGAGCAATTTCGACCAAGCCGTGGAGGCCGCATTGGATGAGGTACGAAATGAGGCGTTAACGACAGCCGCAGCGAGAGTACGCGTCATAGAGAGAGCGGTGCTCAACCCTGAGGTTGCTCTCTTGACAGAGCGGTTAGATCGCTTGGAACAGCTGCTATCTCAGCAGGTAGAACGCCAGGTTGAAGCGCGCGCTCAACAGCGCCCATTCGCTGGAAACCGGAGACCGCCACAAAGCTACAGGCGCGGTATGCGAGATTTTGAAGAAATCGTATGCTTCGCTTGCCAGGGTCGCGGACACATCGCCAGGTTCTGCCAAAACGTGCGCCGTGGGGAGCCACAAAGAGAAGCAGGCGAGACACGCCCTAAGCAAGCCTACAGCGGGGCTCCAGATACCGAGACAAAAAACTAGTTAGTCCTCCCCAGCCTGAGGAGCGTGGGGAGGGAGCAGTGGATGATGAGGTGGTGGTAGTTTGTGTGGCCGACGAGGCATGCCCTGTTGTGCGTTGCAAGTTAAATGGTTGTTGCATGGAATTGTTGATAGATACGGGGTCAAAGGTGACATTGCTTAAGGAGAGCAGTTTTAACACGCTTCGAAGGAAGGGGGACCGCGAGGTGTTGGAAGCGTCTGGTGGTATGGCAACCAAATTTGTAGGCATTTGGGGATCCTCTTGGCATAAGTGGACTCTACCGGTTACACTTCTCTCTCGGCGTAATTGCATTGGAGCACCCCTGCTACGTATGCCCGGACACGGTGTCTCTGCCAAACGGAGTGTCAGGTATATTAGGGCAGGATTTTTTGAGAAAAGGGAAGGTAGTAGTCTCATTCTCTGAGGAAGAGGTTAATGCGGGCGGATCAAAAGTTCCGTTTTTGAGCAGGAGAGGGGCTGAGATTCGCATTACCGATATTGACATCCGTCAAACAGTGGGATCATTGGAGAAGGTATATTCGCGGGTTGCCGTCAGGCTAGTCGATGAGGCGGTCGTCCTTCCTTGGTCGGAGCACATTTTGTACGCGTTTGTGCCTTCAGATGTAGAGAGCGGCGCCGTGGGAGTGCTTGAGCCGGTCGACTCTCTCAGCAATGGCCTGAAGGCAGCCGCGTGCCTCGTGACAGTTAATGACGCCCACAGAGTGCCCCTACGGGTGGTTAACTGTAGCCAGCAGCCACTGAGCCTTCCCAAGAACAAAACATTGGCTTTCTTCACCTCTGCGATAGAGCAACGTGAGCCCACCGATACGGTACTCGCAACTGTAGAGCATGCTAGTCCTTCGGCTGCTCCAAAGGTGTCGTTCGATCTTTCTCACGTAAAATCCAGGGAGAGGGAGGCTCTGGCTGGTTTGCTGAACGACTACTCGGAGGTATTCGCCGCGTCCAACCTGGATTTGGGCTGCTGTGGCGTTATAAAGCACAGGATAGAAACCGGCACTTCATCGCCCGTTTACCAGCGTGCGTACAGGATTCCTTACTCCCAACGTGAGGAGATGGAGCGGCAGGTGCAGGACCTGATTGATCGCGGCATTGTCGAACACTCAAAGTCACCCTGGGGAGCACCAGCACTATTGGTGGAAAAGCCAGATGGCTCGTATCGATTGGTAGTGGACTACCGCAAACTAAATGCCGTAACTCGCATCGATCCATACCCCATCCCCAATATACAGGAGACGCTTTCTCAGCTGGGCTCTGCCAGGTACTTCACGGTAGTGGACATGGCGGCGGGATTCTGGCAGATAGCAATGGATCCGGCAGATGCCGAGAAAACGGCATTCAACACGCCCTCAGGGCACTATGAATGGAAAAGAATGCCGATGGGTCTGGCCAACAGCCCTGCTGTCTGGCAGAGAACCGCTGATGTTATCCTGGCAGGTCTTCTGGGGAGGCTGTGCTTCGTGTATATGGATGACATTATCATATACAGTGACAGTTTTGAGAACCATTTGCGCGATATTGAGCAGGTTTTGGTGCGACTAAGAGGAGCGGGTCTCAAGCTGAAGCCCTCTAAGTGCCAATTCCTCAAAAACGAGGTGAAATATCTCGGGCACGTTGTTTCAGCTGACGGCGTGCGACCGGACCCTGAGAAACTAAGGTGTGTCTCGGATTTTCCATCCCCGACTAGCGTCCGCCAGGTCCGGCAGTTTCTCGGCCTGATCGGTTACTACCGAAGGCACATAGAGGAGTTCGCCAAGCTCGCTAAGCCGCTCACCGCCTTAACAGCCAAAAATGTCGCCTTTCGCTGGGACGAAAACGCGGAGAATGCTTTTGGGGCCCTGAAAAGGAAGCTAATGAGTGCACCGCTGTTGCGCCACCCGGATTTTAATTTGCCCTTCGTTATGGCCACAGATGCGTCAAAGTTCGCAGTTTGTGCCGTGCTATCTCAGGTTATCGAGGGCAAAGAACATCCCGTTGCTTTTGCTAGCCGACAGCTGAGCCCCACAGAGCAAAAGTACGGAGCTACGGAAAGGGAGTGCCTCGCCGTTGTCTGGGCAGTAAAGCACTTCAGATGCTACCTTTACGGCCGCAAATTCAAGCTAGTCACAGACTGCCATCCTCTGAAATGGGTGATGAGTGTCAGGGACCCTAGCTCGCGACTCGCTAGATGGAATCTACACCTGCAGGAATACTGCTTTGAAGTTGAGCACAAGTCAGGAAAGACACATCTGAATGCTGATGCACTCAGCCGCACAGCTGCCGCGGCAGCTATAGATGAGTTTGTCCCCGTAGTCGACCCCGCCGAATTACGCACAGAGCAGTGCAAAGATCCTGACCTGAAGCGAATAATCGAAAGCTTAGAGGGCGCACCGTCTCACCCCGAACAGCTAGGTTATTTCATTGGCAAAGACGGCACCCTGTGTCGGCGCACGAGGCCAACCAGGAAAGGGAGACCAGAGAAAACCGCTTGGGAGAGAGTCGTCATACCTCGGTCGTGGATAGAAAGGGTTCTTCGCGCGCTTCACGATGCGCCATGCGCCGGTCATTTTGGCGTAGCGAAGACACGCAGGCGTGTGGAGCGTTTGTACTTTTGGAGTGGCATGCGACAGGATGTTAGAGACTACTGTGCGAAGTGTCATTCCTGTCTCGAAAGAAAAACACCCAAGGGACGAAGACCAGCTCCAATTCAGCCGTTCCCTGAGGTTTCGGCTCCCTTCGAGCGGACAGGTATGGACATAATGGGCCCATTGCCCACGACCACTTCCGGAAACAAGTACATTTTAGTATTTGTCGACCACCTTTCAAAATACGCGGAAGCGGTAGCACTCCCAGATCAGAAGGCAGACACGGTTGCAAGAGCATTTGTCGAACAGATCGTGCTCCGACATGGACCCCCGAGGCAACTCTTGACAGATCGGGGAACGAACTTCGTGTCGCAGCTAATGAGGAGAGTTTGCGAGCTGCTTAAGATCGCTAAGAAGCAGACAACACCGTACCATCCGGCTTGCAACGGCGCGGTGGAGCGACTGAACCAAACCGTGGCCGGGTTCCTGTCGCATTTTGTTTCGCGCGACCAGCGGGACTGGGACTTGTGGCTCCCGTATGCAATGTTTGCCTACAATTCCGCAGCAGACGAGAGCACGGGCGAATCGCCATTCTTTCTTCTCTACGGCCGAGACCCGGACCAGCCTAGTGAAGTGCCAGAGGGCCCCCGTCGTGTCCCATACGCTTCACCGGACGACTATAAGGTGGAGCTAGAATCGCGCTTGCAAATGGCGAGGGACATCGCAAAGGAGGCCTTAAAGAAAGCGGCGAAGCGCAGGAAGGAGGTGCACGATCGCAGTGCTAGAGACGCGCCGTTTAATGTGGGGGACAGCGTGTACATTGAAAACTGCCAAAGGCAGATTGGGCTAGCTCGTAAGTTCCAGACGAAGTGGAGAGGACCGTGCGAGGTTGTCGAGAAGCTTTCTCCGGTAAACTTCAGAGTCCGAGACGTGAACCGGCGCTTGATAAGGATACACGCAAATCGCCTCAAGTCGGCACCGGTTCAGTATTCACGAAATGAGGAAAGGGAAAGCGCGGATTTTGATGGGGACAGAAGTGAAGCGGAGCGCGCAGATAGTTCGCAAGAAACGCCCTCTCCTGGATTTGTTCGGCAGGCGCCAGAGGTGACGGCCGGAATGCCACCGGATTTACTTCATGCATTGCTAGAAGAAGAAGCGCGCGAGGTTGCCGCGCAGATAACGCCAGGAGAGGCTCCTGCCACGAGCCCCCGCGAGTCCCAAAGCAGACAAAGGGTCACAGACTTACTTAGTATGACTCATGAAGGCCGATATCCGCTGCGAAATCGGAAAGCTAAGTCGGACTAATGGCGTAAACAGAGCGGAGTTGTGAACTGGTTAGAATTGAGTAATGCCGCAGCTCATAACATTGCTATGTGCTTATGTGTTAAAATATCGGAGTTGGTAGTTAAACCTTTCTGTCATTAAGTAACACCTTCACAGGAGAGCATGCGGAGCGCATGCAGAACCTGCCCTACTTCCTTTCGTTATCTATATTTTTGTCTGTGCCGTGATCGTGCTAGAAGTGGGAGCTCCTTTGTAACTGTGGTAAATTTATTTCGTCCAGTTTGGACTAGAAAGGAGAGGCTTGGGTGCTGAGTTTCATGTTTATCTGTAAAAGAAGATCAGTGCTGCCCCTGGAGACGCCAGTTATGACAGCGGAGGCATATGGTGTTGTGCAGTGGTGTTGAGTGCAGCGAAAAGTGTTTTGTCGGACGCACTGTGCGAGGCGATTCAGAAAGACAAGGGGAGCTGCAGGGACTCAAATGTTCGGAGAACATTCTTCTGGAGGGTGAGCGAGTGTGACATTCCTTGTGTGCTACGAGGTACATTCCTTGTGTGTGCTACGAGGTACATTCCTTGTGTGTGCTACGAGGTACATTCCTTGTGTGTGCTACGAGGTACATTCCTTGTGTGTGCTACGAGGTTCCACGTTCGACGGCGCGGCGTAGACGGAGACCCAGATGACAGGCATCATCAATTACCCAGCCATGCTCGTTGAGAGTGACAACCAGAACGAAGGGACCCGCCGCCGTCGCCGCGGGGAAACGGGCTTATCCTCCCCAATTGGCGTGGCAGTTCCAGGGGCGGCCCTCGCGAGCACATTCCAGGACAAAGGAACTGTCAGCGGGCCAGAGCGCGCCTTACCACAGCCGACGCTATGCGCTACCTTGAAGACAACATTCTTTCCCTCGGACTCAACACGTGAGGGGGGCGAGACAATAAGTGCGGTGGTATGTTTGTGCGCCCAAGTGAAAGCCCTAGCCCCCCCTCCTTCTCCTCCGGCGTGGCCGTCCTCACCCTAGGGAGTGTGGAGAAGAGGATAGAAAAATCGAGCAGCAGTACGGAAGGAGGACGCTCAGGGCGACATCGTTCGCCAAGAGGGCCTTCAGCGCCGAAGCCCGACGGCGTGCAGCTTCTGCCAGCAACCGCTCGAGCCCAACTCCGGAGCCACTCCATCGCCCCCATGAAGTCGTCGGCACGTAAGCTCGGACGCCCCAGCCTCTGAATCTTAATCATGTATAATTATTGAATATATCTGTTTGTTTAAACTGAGCCATACGGTGTCTCTTTGCCTCTCCGTCCCGTGTGGACCTGCGCATTATGGGGGTCATCACACTCTCCTGTACAGTGGGCCCGTTCGTGTCTCTTTTGTGCTAAAGTTTATTTGCTCATCGCTGATATCGCTTCAACCTCCCATGCAAATTTAATCTCCTTTTGTTTCAGCAGGAGACTGGTTCCTTCAGGGTGGAGAGAATGTGTTGTGTTTTTCTTGTGCTCTCTTCGTTGCACCGCCATCAGTTGCGTGATGCAAAACGCTCGCCCCACAGGACGTTTATCTGATGTAACTGCCCTGTAAAGTGGACCCGATTGTGTGTTCGTGTCTCTTTTATGCTCAAGTTTATTTGCTCATCGCTTATATAGCTTCAACCTCCCATGGAAATTTAATCTCCTTTTGTTTGAGCAGGAGACTGGTTCCTTCAGGGTGGAGAGAAGGTGTGTTTTTCTTGTGCTCCCTTCCTTGGACCGCCATCAGTTGCGTGATGCAAAAAGCTTGCCCCAAAGGTTGTTTGCCTGGTGTAACTGTCCTGTACAGTGGGCCCGATTGTGTGTTCGTGTCTCTTTTATGCTCAAGTTTATTTGTTCATCGTTGATAGCGCTTCAACCTCTCATGCATATATAATCTCCTTTTGTTTGAGCAGGAGACTGGTTCCTTCAGGATTTGTAGAAGGAGTTATGTTTTTCTTCTGCTCGCTTCATTGCACCGCCATCAGTTGCGTGATGCAAAAAGCTCGCCCCACACGACGTTTGTCTTATGTAACTCTCCTGTACAGTGGGCCCGTTCGTGTCTATTTTATGCTAAAGTTTATTTGCTCATCGCTGATATCGCTTCAACCTCCCATGCAAATTTAATCTCCTTTTGTTTGAGAAGGAGACTGGTTCCTTCAGGAAGGAGAGAATGTGTTGTTTTTTTCTTGTGCTCTTTTCGTTGCACCGCCATTAGTTGCGTGATGCAAAAAGCCCGCCCCACAGGACGTTTATCTGATGTAACTGTCCTGTACAGTGGGCCCGTTCGTGTCTCTTTTATGCTCAAGTTTATTTGCTCATCGCTGATATCGCTTCAACCTCTCATGCATATTTAATCTGCTTTTGTTTGAGCAGGAGACTGGTTCCTTCAGGGTGAAGAGAATGTGTTTTGTTTTTCTTCTGCTCGCTTCATTGCACCACCAACAGTTGCGTGATGCAAAAATCTCGCCCCACGGGGCGTTTATCTGATGGAACTGTGCTGTACAGGGGGCCCGTTCGTGTCTCCTTTATGCTAAAGTTTATTTGCTCATCGCTGATATTGCTTCAACCTCCCATACAAATTTAATCTAATTTTGTTTGAGGAGGAGACTGGTTCCTTCAGGGTGGAGAGAATGTGTTGTGTTTTTCTTGTGCTCTCTCCGTTGCACCGCCATCAGTTGCGTGATGCAAATAGCTCGCCCCACAGGACGTTTATCTGATGTACCTGTCCTGTTCAGTGGACCCGATTGTGTGTTCGTATCTCTTTTATGCTCAAGTTTATTTGCTCATCGCTTATATCGCTTCAACCTCCCATGCAAATTCTATCTCCTTTTGTTAGAGCAGCCCTATTTAAGGAATAGGGAAGGTGCTAACCTTGTTGAGCACTGCGCAACTTGCAAAGATTGCACACCGATGTTTTCGGCAGTGAGGATTCTAAGCAGAAGCAAATTAAAAACAACCCGTGAAACGATAGAGGCATACTATATTAAAAAAGCTGGGTCAGAGTGTGTCAGCGATACCTCAGTCATTCTGTATAATACAGAAAAGGCGTTCCTGTCAAAGTTTCTGCGATAAAGATATGATGAGATTGTTTTTGCCTATTTTTTCCTTTTTTGGTTCTTTTACGGTGTGCGCCTGCGCTGGTCTGAGAGTATTTAAGCTGTGTGTGTGACTCTGAATAAACAGTTGTAAGTCAGCGCTGTGTTCGTCCTTGTTCGTCCTTCTTCTTTTCTGTCTTCTGTCTTCTTTTCCTTGGCTAAAAACGTGCCGTTGCGCTGAAGAACTATGAACTTCAATCAACAATACCAACTAGCCCAAGAACTAACGCTACTGGGGTCCCAGACAATGCAAGCGTATTCTAACTTGGGTCTGATTAATGACGAATAGGCTAAAAATCTCAAGTCTGCAGGAGCATGCTTCAATTTGTGCTTGAGGACACAAAGTTTACGAAAACCGGATGCACATACGTTACCTATATGTTTGTTCCAGCTTAGATTATTAGTTATCGTCACGCCAAGATATTTATATTCAGTTACCTCCGAAAGTGGAAATGATGGAAGAGCGTAAGGGTATAAAAGGCTGTTTTTTTTTGGTTAATCTCATAAATACGGTTTTCTGATCGTTAAGTTTCATGTCCCACTGGTTGCACCAATCCAGAATATTCTTTAGGTTTAAATTGAGTAATAGTTGGTCTTCGCGACAAGTAATTACATTAAACAAAACACAGTCATCTGAAAATAGCCGGATTTGAACGGGATGAGTAACTACTTTTACAATGTCATTCACATATATTAAAAATAACAGGGGACCGAGGACACTTCCTGGGGGAACACCAGAAGAGACAGGCAGGCTGTTTGAATAATGGTCGTCAATACTAACAAACTGCTGTCGGTTAGATAAGTAAGCTGAAACCCAGTTAACTATAAAGTTAGGAAGACCAACTTGTTTAAGCTTGTCAATTAATTTAGAATGGGAGACGAGGTCAAATGCTTTACTAAAATCCATAAAAATAATATCAGCCTGACCGGATTTATCAAGTACAGATGCAAAACTATGAACAACCGATGTTAGTTGAGTTACAGTAGAAAAGCCCTTCCTAAACCCGTGTTGAACGTTAGAAAGGATATTGTTATCGTCAAGAAAACCGATGATGTACTTGGCGATTATGTGTTCTAGTAATTTTCAACAGGTTGAAGTGAGAGAGATGGGACGATAATTTGATATCAGTGATGCGTCCCCTTTCTTTAGAACAGGAACAACACGTGCAGTTTTCCACTCTGAAGGAATCACAGCTGATGAAAGAGATGCGCAAAAAATAACAACCAGAAACTCGGAAAGCTTTTCGGCATACCGGCGCAAGAAAGCGTTTGGAATTTTATCAGGGCCTGGCGATGCTTTAGTTTTCAGGTTTAGCAGCAATTCAACAATGCCAGGTCTTTATATCGTAATAGAAGGCATAGTGGAGGGCGTTTCAAAAGAATAATGTTCACCACTTGCATTAGCAAAGACACTGTGGAAGTAGCGGTTAAATTGCGTAGCAATATCATTTTTATCTGTGAGAGGCTTGCCGTCGGGCATTATTCGGTCAATAGGTTTTTTCTTTTGACATAAGTGGTTCCAAAATTTTTCAGGTGAAGTTCGAATGAAATTAGGCAGTCTGTATTCAAAGTAATGTCGTTTAGCGGACCTCACAGCTGCATTAAGGGATATTTGAAAAGACTGAATAATGAAACGACTGGCGCCTCCACGCTTCAAACGTTTCACTTTTCTTTTCAATTGCAGGACTTCACGTGTGATCCAGGGAGAAGCTTTGCGAGACTTTATTATTTTATTAGGGACGAAGTTCTCAAGGCAGTGAGTGCACAGTGTTTTAAATTTATTGCATAGCTCATCAGCTTTGCTGCCTCGGAAACTGCTGAGGCAAAAATCTAAATAATCCAACACGCTCTCATCTTTCGCACGCGAGAAGTCCTTTACATGGCACACTTTGGCCACAGGCTTTTTGCAAACAATATGGACAGGGAAAGAACAATATACCAAATCATGATCGGAAATTCCCTGCTCAATTGAAACATGGTAGTCACTAATAGATCGGCTTACAAAGATAAGGTCAAGTAGAGAAGAAGTACAACCATGTACACGTGTTGGCTGCCTCACTACTTGCTGCAAGTCATGTCTCAACATAATATTAAATATGTGCTCTTCATGAGCAGCATGATCGGGATTGAGAAAGGGCTTGTCCCAGTTAATTGATGGAAGGTTTAAATCACCAATTAATAAGATTCTGTCATGATGAAAATCATTCATGAAATCAGACAGTTCACGTAGAAACTGCGGAGGGGAATTGGGAGCTCTGTAAACTGCAATTACTAGAAAGGACCGCCCAAAACAAGAAAGTTTTAACGCGAGGCTTTCATGCCTTTCAATTTGAGTTAGAAAAGAAGTGTCGATGCCATGTTTTACGAGTACGGCAACACCGCCTCCTCTGGTAGATCTGTCCCGACGGAACACCCGGTAAAGGGGAGGGAAAACATCTTCATCATCAATTCCTTCGTGCAGCCGAGTCTCTGTGATTACAACAATGTGTGGCTGATACCCTAGAATTATGGATTCAAGATGATCGCTTTTATTTACCACGCTGCGCGCATTTATGTTTAGAAGCCTGAGTTCCTTGATAAGCGGTGATGCGAGTCACTCTTTACTCTGCTCATTTCGTATCTTGATTCTGCAATTGTTGGCCTCATCCCACGCAAAAATCTGCCCGTCCATTTTTATTTTATCATGCACCAGAATAGGCTTCTTGCCTTGATCCCTATCGATTTTTGTACTGTCCCATAAGAGTTTCCTTATTCTGAGCGTGTCACGCGAATAGTAATTTTGTACCGAATATTTGGTTCCTTTGAGCTTGCGTACATTCCGCATTACTTCTTGTTTTTCATTAAAGTCCTGGAAGAACAATATGGCGGGTCGCTTTTTTCCAGCTTTGCCAATACGGTGGATTCTGGCGACTGAGTTGCATTTCACACCAAGCTTCTCTTGAAAAACCTCAGAAATAACTTTCTCCCTAAGGACAGATTCTGTTTCATCGCTGGCTTCATCTGCCCCAAACCCAACTAAGTTGGAACGCCTACTTCTGTCCTCCAAGTCAATAATTTTTTCGCGTAGGAAGGTGACTGTTTTTTCCAGGTTTTCTACACGGGTTGATTGGTCTTTTAATAGATCGAGCTGTTGGGTGAATTCGCAGAACATTTTTTCCATCTTCGCGTTATGCGTCCTTAACGCTGCCATTTCGTCTGTCAATTTTTGCTGTCCCAGAATCAGTTGCTTCAACATCTCTTGCGCGCTCATACTGTCAGAGTCTGTCTCGGGGCCAGGATTCAGTTCGACGTCACCACACAACATCAACTCGCACATTAGATATACATCACATGCGATACGAATGCACTGCTGGGGGCAAGGCAGAACCAGGATACCACGACAATCACTTTTAAATGTACAATAATATGCACCAACCTGGGTTAGACAGAGGAAGGGTGCGTAAGGCCACATGCCGCTGCCTGGTCTGCCGAGCCCACTGAAGTGAAATTCTTGCGGTCGGCTATTTAAAGGGATGTCCGGTGAGGTCACATGCTGATGCGGCGGCGCTGTAGGCGTGACGCACGTTGCCATATTCATGACGTCATCAGGCTCTTGATGAAAGTTGTGCTGATATTCCGCTCCGGCATGACCAAGCAGGAATACCTGGGTTAGACAGAGGAAGGGTGCGTAAGGCCACATGCCGCTGCCTGGTCTGCCGAGCCCACTGAAGTGAAATTCTTGCGGTCGGCTATTTAAAGGGATGTCCGGTGAGGTCACATGCTGATGCGGCGGCGCTGTAGGCGTGACGCACGTTGCCAGATTCATGACGTCATCAGGCTCTTGATGAAAGTTGTGCTGATAGTCCGCTCCGGCATGACCAAGCAGGAATACCTGGGTTAGACAGAGGAAGGGTGCGTAAGGCCACATGCCGCTGCCTGGTCTGCCGAGCGGGGAAGCAAGATGAGAAGCACCAAAGCGACGACAGATAACTTCGCCGTCACCGCCTACAGTGCAACTGACGTCATGAGCCACGGGATATAAGCCCTACAAAAGGAAGCTGCGAAAGGCGACATTCCGCAGTCAGGTGGAGCATCGATTGCAGTACTAATTCTTGTCCTGTTACTTTTAGACGCCGACGTGTCGTGTACTGGTTCGATGATCCTGATGCACAGCCGGAGCGGGGAAGCAAGATAAAAGCACCAAAGCGACGACAGATAAATTCGCCCTCACCGCCTACAGTGCAACTGACGTCATGAGCCACGTGATTTAAGCCCTACAAAAGGAAGCTGCGAAGGGTGACACTCCGCAGTCCGGTGGAGCATCGAATGCAGCGCTAATTCTTGTCATGTTACTTTTAGGCGCCGACGCGTCCCGTACTGGTCCGATGATCGTGATGCACAGCCGGAGCGGGGAAGCAAAATAGAAGCACCAAAGCGACGACAGATAAATTCGCCCTCACCGCATACAGTGCAACTGACGTCATGAGCCACGGGATTTAGGCCCTACAAAAGGAAGCTGCGAAAGGCGACACTCCGAAGTCAGGTGGAGCATCAAATGCAGTGCTTATTCTTGTCCTGTTACTTTTAGGCGCCGACGCGTCCCGTACTGGTCCGATGATCGTGATGCACAGTCGGAGCGGGGAAGCAAAATAGAAGCACCAAAGCGACGACAGATAAATTCGCCCTCACCGCATACAGTGCAACTGACGTCATGAGCCACGGGATTTAGGCCCTACAAAAGGAAGCTGCGAAAGGCGACACTCCGAAGTCAGGTGGAGCATCAAATGCAGTGCTTATTCTTGTCCTGTTGCTTTTAGGCGCCGTGGTGTCCCGTACTGGTCCGATGATCCTGATGCACGGCCGGAGCGGGGAAGCAAGATAGAAGTACCAAAGCGACGACAGATAACTTCGCCCTCACCACCTACAGTGCAACTGACGTCATGAGCCACGGGATTTAAGCCCTACAAACGGAATCTGCGAAAGGCGACACTCCGCAGTCCGGTGGAGCATCGAATGCAGCGCTAATTCTTGTCCTGTTACTTTTAGGCGCCGACGTGTCCCGTACTGGTCCGATGCTCCTGATGCACGGCCGGAGCGGGGAAGCAAGATAGAAGCACCAAAGCGACGACATATAACTTCGCCTTCACCGCCTAAAGTGCAACTGACGTCATGAGTCACGGGATTTAAGCCCTACAAAAGGAAGCTGCGAAAGCGACTCTCCGCAGTCCGGTGGAGCATCGAATGCAGTGCTAATTCTTGTCCTGCTACTTTTAGGCCCTGACGTGTCCCGTACTGTTCCGATGATCCTGATGCACTGCCGGAGCGGGGAAGCAAGATAGAAGCACCAAAGCGACGACATATAACTTCGCCTTCACCGCCAACAGTGCAACTGACGTCATGAGCCACGGGATTTAAGCCCTACAAAAGTAAGCTGCAAAAGGCGACACTCCGCAGTCCGGTGGAGTATCAAATGCAGTGCTAATTCTTGTCCTGATACCTTTAGGCGCCGACGTGTCCCGTAATGGTCCGATGATCCTGATGCACGGCCGGAGCGGGGAAGCAAGATAGAAGCACCGAAGCGACGACATATAACTTCGCCTTCACCGCCTACAATGCAACTGACGTCATGAGCCACGGGATTCAAGCCCTACAAAAGGAAGCTGCAAAAGGCTACACTCCGCACTCCGGTGGAACATCGAATGCTGTGCTAATTCTTGTCCTGTTACGTTTAGGCGCCGACGTGTCTCGTACTGGTCCGATGATCCCGATGCACGGCCGGAGCGGGGAAGCAAGATAGGAGCCCCATAGCGACGACAGATAAGTTCGCCGTCACCGCCTACAGTGCAACTGACGTCATGAGCCACGGGATTTATGCCCTACAAAAGGAAGCTGCGAAAGGCGACACTCCGCAGTCCGGTGGAGCATCGAATGCACTGCTAATTCTTGTCCTGCAAATTTTAGGCGCTGACGTGTTCCGTACTGGTCCGATGATCCTGATGCACAGCCGGAGCAGGGAAGCAAGATAGAAGCACCAAAGCGACGACAGATAAATTCGCCCTCACCGCCTACAGTGCAACTGACGTCATGAGCCACGTGATTTAAGCCCTACAAAAGGAAGCTGCGAAGGGTGACACTCCGCAGTCCGGTGAAGCATCGAATGCAGTGCTAATTCTTGTCCTGTTGCTTTTAGGCGCCGACGTGTCCCGTACTGGTCCGATGATCCTGATGCACGGCCGCAGCGGGGAAGCAACATAGAAGCACCAAAGCGACGACAGATAACTTCGCCGTCACCGCCTACAGTGCAACTGCCGTCATGAGCCACGGGATTTAAGCCCTACAAAAGGAATCTTCGAAAGGCGACACTCCGCAGTCCGGTAGAGCATGGAATGCAGTGCTAATTCTTGTCCTGTTACTTTCAGGCGCCGACGTGTCCCATACTAGTCCGATGATCCCGATGCACGGCCGGAGCGGGGAAGCAAGATAAAAGCACCAAAGCGACGACAGATAACTTCGCCGTCACCGCCTACAGTGCAACTGACGTCATGAGCCACGCGATTTAAGCCCTACAAAAGGAAGCTGCGAAAGTCGACACTCCGCAGTCAGGTGGAGCATCGATTGCAGTGCTAATTCTTGTCCTGTTACTTTTAGACGCCGACGTGTCGTGTACTGGTTCGATGATCCTGATGCACAGCCGGAGCGGGGAAGCAAGATAGAAGCACATAAGCGATGAAAGCTAACTTCGCGCTGATCGCCTAAGTGCAACTGACATCATGAGCCACGGGATTTATGCCCTACAAAAGGAAGCTGCGAAAGGCGACACTCCGCAGTCCGGTGGAGCATCGAATGCACTGCTAATTCTTGTCCTGCAAATTTTAGGCGCTGACGTGTTCCGTACTGGTCCGATGATCCTGATGCACAGCCGGAGCGGGGAAGCAAGATAGAAGCACCAAAGCGACGACAGATAAATTCGCCCTCACCGCCTACAGTGCAACTGACGTCATGAGCCACGTGATTTAAGCCCTACAAAAGGAAGCTGCGAAGGGTGACACTCCGCAGTCCGGTGAAGCATCGAATGCAGTGCTAATTCTTGTCCTGTTGCTTTTAGGCGCCGACGTGTCCCGTACTGGTCCGATGATCGTGATGCACGGCCGGAGCGGGGAAGCAAGATATAAGCACCAAAGCGACGACAGATAACTTCGCCGTCACCGCCTACAGTGCAACTGACGTCATGAGCCACGGCATTTAAGCCCTACAAAAGGAAGCTGCGAAAGGCGACACTCCGAAGTCATGTGGAGCATCGAATGCAGTGCTAATTCTTGTCCTGTTGCTTTTAGGCGCCGGCGTGTCCCGTACTGGTGCGATGATCCTGATGCAGCGCCGGAGCGGGGAAGCAAGATAGAAGCACCAAAGCGACGACAGATAACATCGCCGTCACCGCCTATAGTGCAACTGACTTCATGAGCCACGGGATTTAAGCCCTACAAAAGGAAGCTGCGAAAGACGACACTCCGCAGTCCGGCGGAGCATCGAATGCAGTGCTAATTCTTGTCCTGTTGCTTTTAGGCGCCGACGTGTCCCGTACTGGTGCGATGATCCTGATGCAGAGCTGGAGCGGGGAAGCAAGATAGAAGCACCAAAGCGACGACAGATAACTTCGCCGTCACCGCCTACAGTGCAACTGACGTCATGAGCCACGGAATTTAAGCCCTACAAAAGGAAGCTGCGAAAGGCGACACTCCGAAGTCAGGTGAAGCATCGAATGCAGTGCTAATTCTTGTCCTGTTACTTTTAGGCGCCGACGTGTCCCATACTGGTCCGATGATCCCGCTGCACGGCCGGAGCGGGGAAGCAAGGTAGAAGCACCAAAGCGTCGACAGATAACTTCGCCGTCACCGCCTACAGTGCAACTGACGTCATGAGCGACGCGATTTAAGCCCTACAAAAGGAAGCTGCGAAAGGCGACACTCCGCAGTCCGGTGGAGCATCGAAAGAAGTGCTAATTCTTGTCCTGCTACTTTTTGGCGCTGACGTGTCCCGTAGTGGTCCGATGATCCTGACGCACAGCCGGAGCAGGGAAGCAAGATAGAAGCACCAAAGCGACGACAGATAACTTCGCCGTCACCGCCTACAGTGCAACTGACGTCATGAGCCACGGGATTTAAGCCCTACAAAAGGAAGCTGCGAAAGGCGACACTCCGAAGTCAGGTGGAGCATCGAATGCAGTGCTAATTCTTGTCCTGTTACTTTTAGGCGCCGACGTGTCCCACTCTGGTCCGATGATCCTGATGCACGGCCGGAGTGGGGAAGCAAGTTAGAAGCACCAAAGCGACGACAGATAACTTCGCCTTCATCGCCTACAGTGCAACTGATGTCATGAGCCACAGGCCTTAAGCCTTACAAAAAGAAGCTGCAAAAGCCGACACTCCGCAGTCCGGTGGAGCATCAAATGCAGTGCTAATTCTTGTCCTGTTGCTTTTAGGCGCCATGGTGTCCCGTACTGGTCCGATGATCCTGATGCACGGCCGGAGCGGGGAAGCAAGATAGAAGTACCAAAGCGACGACAGATAACTTCGCCCTCACCACCTACAGTGCAACTGACGTCATGAGCCACGGGATTTAAGCCCTACAAACGGAATCTGCGAAAGGCGACAGTCCGCAGTCCGGTGGAGCATCGAATGCAGCGCTAATTCTTGTCATGTTACTTTTAGGTGCCGACGCGTCCCGTACTGGTCCGATGCTCCTGATGCATGGCCCGAGCGGGGAAGCAAGATAGAAGCACCAAAGCGACGACAGATAACTTCGCCGTCACCGCCTACAGTGCAACTGACGTCATGAGCCACGGGATTTAAGCCCTACAAAAGGAAGCTGCGAAAGGCGACACTCCACAGTCAGGTGGAGCATCGATTGCAGTGCTAATTCTTGTCCTGTTACTTTTAGGCGCCGACGTGTCGTGTACTGGTTCGATGATCCTGATGCACAGCCGGAGCGGGGAAGCAAGATAGAAGCACATAAGCGATGAAAGCTAACTTCGCGCTGATCGCCTAAGTGCAACTGACATCATGAGCCACGGGATTTATGCCCTACAAAAGGAAGCTGCGAAAGGCGACACTCCGCAGTCCGGTGGAGCATCGAATGCACTGCTAATTCTTGTCCTGCAAATTTTAGGCGCTGACGTGTTCCGTACTGGTCCGATGATCCTGATGCACAGCCGGAGCGGGGAAGCAAGATAGAAGCACCAAAGCGACGACAGATAAATTCGCCCTCACCGCCTACAGTGCAACTGACGTCATGAGCCACGTGATTTAAGCCCTACAAAAGGAAGCTGCGAAGGGTGACACTCCGCAGTCCGGTGAAGCATCGAATGCAGTGCTAATTCTTGTCCTGTTGCTTTTAGGCGCCGACGTGTCCCGTACTGGTCCGATGATCGTGATGCACGGCCGGAGCGGGGAAGCAAGATATAAGCACCAAAGCGACGACAGATAACTTCGCCGTCACCGCCTACAGTGCAACTGACGTCATGAGCCACGGCATTTAAGCCCTACAAAAGGAAGCTGCGAAAGGCGACACTCCGAAGTCATGTGGAGCATCGAATGCAGTGCTAATTCTTGTCCTGTTGCTTTTAGGCGCCGGCGTGTCCCGTACTGGTGCGATGATCCTGATGCAGCGCCGGAGCGGGGAAGCAAGATAGAAGCACCAAAGCGACGACAGATAACATCGCCGTCACCGCCTATAGTGCAACTGACTTCATGAGCCACGGGATTTAAGCCCTACAAAAGGAAGCTGCGAAAGACGACACTCCGCAGTCCGGCGGAGCATCGAATGCAGTGCTAATTCTTGTCCTGTTGCTTTTAGGCGCCGACGTGTCCCGTACTGGTGCGATGATCCTGATGCACAGCTGGAGCGGGGAAGCAAGATAGAAGCACCAAAGCGACGACAGATAACTTCGCCGTCACCGCCTACAGTGCAACTGACGTCATGAGCCACGGAATTTAAGCCCTACAAAAGGAAGCTGCGAAAGGCGACACTCCGAAGTCAGGTGAAGCATCGAATGCAGTGCTAATTCTTGTCCTGTTACTTTTAGGCGCCGACGTGTCCCATACTGGTCCGATGATCCCGCTGCACGGCCGGAGCGGGGAAGCAAGGTAGAAGCACCAAAGCGTCGACAGATAACTTCGCCGTCACCGCCTACAGTGCAACTGACGTCATGAGCGACGCGATTTAAGCCCTACAAAAGGAAGCTGCGAAAGGCGACACTCCGCAGTCCGGTGGAGCATCGAAAGAAGTGCTAATTCTTGTCCTGCTACTTTTTGGCGCTGACGTGTCCCGTAGTGGTCCGATGATCCTGACGCACAGCCGGAGCAGGGAAGCAAGATAGAAGCACCAAAGCGACGACAGATAACTTCGCCGTCACCGCCTACAGTGCAACTGACGTCATGAGCCACGGGATTTAAGCCCTACAAAAGGAAGCTGCGAAAGGCGACACTCCGAAGTCAGGTGGAGCATCGAATGCAGTGCTAATTCTTGTCCTGTTACTTTTAGGCGCCGACGTGTCCCACTCTGGTCCGATGATCCTGATGCACGGCCGGAGTGGGGAAGCAAGTTAGAAGCACCAAAGCGACGACAGATAACTTCGCCTTCATCGCCTACAGTGCAACTGATGTCATGAGCCACAGGCCTTAAGCCTTACAAAAAGAAGCTGCAAAAGCCGACACTCCGCAGTCCGGTGGAGCATCAAATGCAGTGCTAATTCTTGTCCTGTTGCTTTTAGGCGCCATGGTGTCCCGTACTGGTCCGATGATCCTGATGCACGGCCGGAGCGGGGAAGCAAGATAGAAGTACCAAAGCGACGACAGATAACTTCGCCCTCACCACCTACAGTGCAACTGACGTCATGAGCCACGGGATTTAAGCCCTACAAACGGAATCTGCGAAAGGCGACAGTCCGCAGTCCGGTGGAGCATCGAATGCAGCGCTAATTCTTGTCATGTTACTTTTAGGTGCCGACGCGTCCCGTACTGGTCCGATGCTCCTGATGCATGGCCCGAGCGGGGAAGCAAGATAGAAGCACCAAAGCGACGACAGATAACTTCGCCGTCACCGCCTACAGTGCAACTGACGTCATGAGCCACGGGATTTAAGCCCTACAAAAGGAAGCTGCGAAAGGCGACACTCCACAGTCAGGTGGAGCATCGATTGCAGTGCTAATTCTTGTCCTGTTACTTTTAGGCGCCGACGTGTCGTGTACTGGTTCGATGATTCTGATGCACAGCCGGAGCGGGGAAGCAAGATAGAAGCACATAAGCAATGACAGCTAACTTCGCCCTCACCGCCTAAGCGCAACTGACATCATGAGCCACGGGATTTAAGCCCTACACAAGGAAGCTGCGAAAGGCGACACTCCGCGGTCCGGTGGAGCATCGAATGCACTGCTAAATCTTGTGCTGCTAATTTTAGGCGCTGACGTGTCCCGTACTGGTCCGATGATCCTGATGCACAGCCGGAGCGGGGAAGCAAGATAGAAGCACCAAAGCGACGACAGGTAAATTCGCCCTCACCGCCT